>NC_140028.1:101225688-101825688 GCF_963513975.1 Fringilla coelebs | reverse complement strand
TACTCATAGTTGCAATTTTAAGTGCACTTTCATAGTGGAACTGTATCAAGAACCATTTACAGACAGTCTAAAAAATCATTTCCTACTTGACCTAAACTGGGTACCCAAAACTGCTTCTTCTCTTAATATCTGTCCACTTCTCTGTGAATGAGAAGGGAAAGACCCTCATCTTGTAGAAACACAAGAAAATAAATTAAGATTTTAAAGAAACCAGAAGAGCTCAAGAGGAGATGTCTTTAGTGAAGAGCTTTAATAGAGGTCTGGGGCCACACACTGAACAAGTAAAAAGGCAATTCATCCATCAGTTCGTCTGTAATGAAGGACAGTTCATCCTGTGTGCTGAACGAGGCACATGAAATAGAACTGATAATCCAGGGCTCAAAGACTATGGTACACTGTGTTGTGGGCTGCTGTAACTCCAGCATTTTGTAACTTCTGAGTGTTAATTTGTGCAGCTCTAAGGATATTCTTTTAGCTTCATTTTTTGCATGGATAAATTTCAAGGTTGTTTCAAAAGCAGAATAGTAACATAAATCAGTCATATGGTGAGATGATCTTTATGTTTGTAGTTGGAAATAGGAGATGTGTTGAATGGATGGAAAAGCTGATAGTTCTGTCATCATCTTGTTGGTTCAGCTCTGAAGTGACTATGCTGTGCTTATGGATTTGGCTGAGAGTAGAGTATGAGGCACAGGAATATCAATTTGGGCACAACTGGGAGATGCATTAATGAACATAGAACTTTTACTTGATCTTCTCAGGCTTGACTCCGTCCACTACTTGTCTTGTTCTAGTCCTGTTAATTCTTCCCACTGTTCTCCACACAATCTACTCTCCCTTTGCCTCCATGCTTTTGTTCTTCTAGTCTTCTCCCTGCAGTCCTTTCCTCACAGTCCATCATTACCCATCTTCTCTTCCCATTTCATTTCCCACTCAGTCACTGCCTCCAGTCCATATCTGTACCCTTTTACCAACCTTTTTACTCGGTAGTTTCTGTCCTCCTTTATGTTGTTTTATCGCTAGTGCCACCTCTTTTTCCTTTTTTCCTTTCCTCTATCACAGTGAGTGGTACTCTGCACAGTCAGGCCCTCTCTCCTTCAGTCCAAATTCTAATCTCTGCTCTTTAATAGTCTTCAAGTCATTTTTTTTTCTTCTATCTTATCTTTTTCTTTGGCCTCAAGGTTAATTTTTGCCCCCTCTGCATCCAAATCCTGCTGATGCCACTCCCACCCTCCCTAGCAGCCATCAAAAGACTTTGAAAAGTGATCATAAAGAAGAGCATCAAGTCAGTCTCCATGTCTTTATTGTGGTCCTATTAAAAAGAGCCACAGGAATAGGAAACTTTTCATACAATGAGACTGATTGTTGAAGGAGTTGCACTTGGAAGTTAACTCAAATTTTTCAAAAGAAAGTGTTATTGATAGAGATCTCCTGGACAAAATTCCACGTTAAACATAAATAAAAAACTTGCGGAGCTGTTTTGAGTTTATGCTTCCAGCTTCAATCAATCTCTGCTGTTCAAGATTAACAGAAGGAATAGCGTTAGGGGCAGATCAACTCATTTCTGCCATTTACATAGTAACCTTACACAGTTAGAAGCAAACCAGTCATCTCAATTATCCCTAAAGGCTGTCCAGCGTACTCCTGAGAGCATGTAGCCACCACAAACTGGAGCTAGCCTAAGCCTGCTTGAGCTGCCACATCAGGGATGGTGTTGCCAGGCACAAGAGAGCTACCTACTGTATTCTAGTATAACATGGAAAGAGCCTACAAGAAAGAGGAATATATGGTCAGTTCAGTAAGGAAAGATCAAACTATCTGTGTAATGGAAGATGAAAAATCAGATGGGATCCATTATAGCTTTTCCTTCACAGTGATAAATACTGTTTGGACAAATAGTATTAAATGACCTTCATGAGTTTGAAAACTGTTTCATGTGACTGGAAAGCCATTAATACAAAACCGTGGCTGTGCAGGAGAATGTAGATAGAAAGTCATCCTTGTTTCACTTCTTTACAGAATCTGCTCAGTTTCCAGATGCAGATCACTGAAGGGCAGAAGCACCTCTCTCTGTCAAGCCTGTGACCTTCTTAGACTCCCAGCTCTCACACTGGCTGCAGAGCTTGTATGAAAGGCCTACAGTTGAAATGCAGTGTCTGAAAATCTCTTTAGGATCTTTTAGTGGGATGAGACAGGTAATGGGTAGGTGTTTCTGAGAGAAGTCCTTACGCATGAGGGCAGCAAGAAACAACTTGTGGTGTCATACATCTGTGATTCTTTATTCCTCCCGAGGTAGGAATATTGCTCTCTTTTCCTAATTCCTTACGAAACTGTAGCAGACATGTGGCAGATGTCCTGGAGCTGAGTACCTTGGCCGAGGTTTGCTGCATTCCAGAAATAGTTGCTAAATATAGCAAAGTTCATGTAAAACTAGTCACATTTAGCCACTTGTTCAGTTAATCAAATTGCATAGAGCATCCAAACTTCAGCAAATAATTATTTGGAGCAAGCTTCTGCACACTGGCTGCAAAGAGAGTAACTCTTTCACAAGACGTTGCTTCATATCAGAAATTATTGAAGTACAAGGAGAAATTCATAAGAACTCTATTAACTGTAGTGTTCCATGTTCCTTGGGTTTATTACTTTTACTTTTCATTCTAGTAATATTTTCTATATGATTGTACTTTTTTTCTTTAACATGTTTCTTAATTTCAAAGAAGTTTTCTTACCTTTTGTTTTTAGTTTCTCTTTCTTTTTTTATTTCTTTTCCCTTTTTTTCCTTTTATGTTGTCTTCTTTATAGATTTTCCCTTTTCTCTCATCATCACCCCTTCATCCCTAACCAGCAAGAAGTGATAATTATTTTGGAGACAAAGCATAACAGTTATTTCCCAATAAAAAAATATTTTAAAATAAGTTCTGTCTAAGCAAGGACTGCAAGATTCATCTCTACTCTTCCTGTCCCTTCTGTATGATTTCTTTGTATTGTCTAATCCTATTTGTAGTCTCTTTTATCTTCTTTATTTTCTCTTCATTCAATTCTACATCTTTATTCCTCCCTTTTTTCCATTTCATTTTCCTCTTCTGAAATGCATCCCTCTGCTCATTTCTTGAACTTTTCCACCATATGTTCTCTTTGTGGAAATCACTGGTTTCCCCTTGTGCTCTGAGATTTGTGTCTCCATGAAGTTCCTTACTTCCTCCCAAATTCATTTTACTGTCATCTGTTACTGTGAAATTAAAATGCCTCCCATAAACAAATTATTATTCTTTTTTTTTCCCTGAGCTCCACTCCATTTTCCATTGTCAATGTTTTGTCCTGCCTTTTTTATCCAATTTATTTTCCATTGGACCTCCTCAGCCAGCTATTTCTCCTCCTCTCTGACTGGGGAAATCATCCCCCTGTAATTCCTCCCGCGGCAGAACTCTGTGCAACAGAAATTTGGTTTCTCCTTAAGGGTGCACTGATTTCTCTGTAGCAGCTCTTTCCCCTAACTATTAAAATCACAGCATATTTTCACTCAACAGCAAACTCACACAGGATTTTCAGAAGAATTCAGAGGTGGGAGAAGTATTCCCTTCAGTTGGAAAAAACAGATTTCTATGCAGTAGAGCCTGTGAATTTAATTTCTTCCATACTGCTCATCTATCTTCCCCATCCACCAGGATGGCTGGTGGAATTTTAGCTGTCTTCCTTTTTGTTATATGCAACCATATCCTCTGAAATGGTCCAAGACAACCCTGTGACCTTTCTCTGGCACCCAGTAGTTTCATAGGCAGCCAGTGTTTTCTCAGGCAATAATGTAAACATGGGAGTCTTGAAGTCCATTACCGTAGATCCCAAACACTCAATGGGTTTGGCATTCTCTATTTTCCTGTTGTCACTGGGCAGCCTTCCCTGGGATATCCACTTAATTGAAAAAGAGCCAGTTTATTTACTGTCTTCAATAAGCTACTCTTCCTAAAATGTGAAGGGTGCTATATATTCAACTGTTTCTGTTCAAGCACAGAACTTGTTAAAACAAAGTCCATAATCTCTTTGAATATGTTTATGAATATGCAGATTTAGACCACACAGTCTAAGACTGTATTGATGACATTTTAATGCAATAGTGTAAAACAGACAAATGATGGTGCCAATAGAATGGTCTTCATAGCACTACTTGTGTTTTAGGGAGGTGACAGAAGACAAGATCTGTGGATTTCAAAGGGCTTTGAATCACACCCAAAGTAGAAGTGGTTCCAATTTCACACAAATGCTATTTTCCCTAGAGTTCAAGATAAAAGTGTTTCAGTCCATCTGTTAGTACTTTCCTGTCGCCAAAGATGCTATGAAAGAATGAAGCCTTTTTCTCAACAGATATTCTACTGTATACTATATTCTACTCCCATATTACTGAAGGGCATCACAGATTTTTTCTCATCTCAAGGAGAGCTCAGACCAATATTACCCTCATCCAAGTGCCGCAGGCAGGAACAGTCTTTCCATGATTCTCACTGTTGCAACAATGCCAGGTCATTCTAGATCCAGCAGAACTTGGCAGAATTTCTCTATAATTTCTCTACAGTTAGTTTTCTTTCTTCCCTTTTTATTCCTAACAGGAGTTGGGGAGGATTACAGGTGCCATAGTTTGCTACTTTGGAAGTTCTCTGGCAACACCTGAATTGTCCTTTGTTACATTCCTAACAGCCTTAGTCAGAGCCCTTAAATTAACAGAAGGAAACAGGTGAGGAAAGTCACCATTTTAGTGTACTTTGCTCAGGGGAGTTTTTGAGGCCAGTATCATTTATGATATTTAGTATTAAAAAGTCAGATGAGTCTGCAGCTCCATTCTGTGTCTCTGAAATTCAGAACTGATATACTAGACAGACGATATGGTGCAAGCAGGAAAATTGCATGCTTCTGAAGACAATTATATTGTAAACTTCAGTGGCCACTGTCACAGCATTTACTCCAAAATCAAACAGTATGCACCCTAGCCTTGTACCGAGTGAGTGCTTGGGTGTGCAG
The DNA here is from genome assembly GCF_963513975.1 of Fringilla coelebs. Lineage (NCBI taxonomy): Eukaryota > Metazoa > Chordata > Aves > Passeriformes > Fringillidae > Fringilla > Fringilla coelebs. Next base: position 101,820,678 of record NC_140028.1, on the reverse strand, counting down.
GTGACCACTAGTACAGCAGTGAGAACAGCAGAGATGATTTTGAGTGTGGAGTATCGTTGAAACAAGGTTCAGCCCATGTGCATCTTTATCTGTATGCATAGTTCATGTGGTCCCTGGTTGCATACACAAGAATTTTAAAAATATTTTTGCCATTTGTGCTTCTTACACTCAAGGAACAGAGCAAATTTATATATCAGAAAACCCTTTTCCCTCTGTCTATTATTGGATGAAAGGATTTTTTCATAGGATGTTTCCATCACTAGGAAATTTTACACCAGGTTTATAAAACCCTGAAAATAAAAGCGTTGCTACTGTAATGCTGATAAGCCCTCACTAGAGCCATACTAGCAGGAGCCATTCTCATAAAAGGTTCAGAATGGTAATGTAGTCTAGCACTGTCCTTGGACAACTGCTTGCATTTACAGAAATTGAGGGGTTATTGTGCTGCAAACTTTTCACCTCGGAGTCTGAGGAATGAGGTGAAGAACAATAGAGATGTCTCACTGGGAGAATGGCTTCACTACATGCAGGATTGCACAACACTTTGAAATCTTCTACCATCCCAGTCCCATGCTGTCTCTGACTTGGCAAACACTTTCATTTAGTCAGGGATCAGTAGCTTGGGAGGGGGTGGGGGGTGGAAGTTCCATTCTCCAGCTGTTGTGTCATTTCCCTTGATAAGTCCTAAATTGACCGAGTTATCCAGCTCCAAAGGAGCTTTTCTGTGGTAGACATGCTTTATTATGTGCCCTTTCGGGGACAAAGGCTTCTGTGTCAGTAAACTGCTATAGAAAGGAAGGACAGATTTATTCTCACAGCATCATAAGCATTATCTTCTGAGGGGCTAATGTAAAAGGGAAAAAACTGTGCAGCATTACCATCCAAAACCAGTGTTGCTGCTCCTTGATTATCAACCTGATGGGAGGCAGAAAAAAAAGCTTGAAAGGCTGCTTCTCAGAAGGGCATATTTTAAAAGGCAGTTATTAAATTAGGGAGGTTTTAAAGGCAGAATTTTTTTAGGCTTGTTCATTTGCTGGGTTATTTTGGACATTCATGTGGCAGTTTAGGTTGGGTATTGTGTAAAAGGGAAGAAATAGTTGTGAATCTCCTCATTTGGCATCAACTTTAGATAAAGTACAAAGACTTGATTTCAAGTTTAAAATCCAAGCAGCTCATATATATATATAGCCCTCCCCACAGACTGGAAATAAATTTATTAACACCAACCATCGTGCTATGTGATAAAAAAGGAAAACAGGGAACATGACTTCTCAATCCAGAGAAGACTTTGCAAGGCATAAATGGCAGCAAGGAGCCCAGGCACACCCTCCCTCAAAGGTGAGCTGGCCTTTGTCAGGAGTTCAGTAAAGGCATATCTTCGCAAATCTTCCACCTGCAGACAACTGCAGCCCAGTCAGCATCTTAGCAATCTGAACACACCCGACAAGGCAAGTCTGTTTCTCTTTGGGGAGGAAGAGAAAGGGGTCAGTATTAAAAAAATTGAACTTGAAAGTTTTGGCAATGAAAATGGCTGTAAGCCTGTCCCACTGATATGTGATGCAAAGAACTGACATGATTTAAAAATATCTCAACAGATCCTCAGACAGCCAGTGGAGAAGTGGATGGGGTAAATCTGGAAGAAATACGAGAATTTGCCAAAGCTTTCAAAATCCGGCGCCTATCCCTTGGCCTGACACAGACTCAAGTTGGCCAAGCCCTGAGCGCCACTGAAGGCCCAGCCTATAGCCAGTCTGCCATCTGCAGGTAACAAGTTACATCATAGCTCCTCTTCTTTCTTTGTCCTTAAAAATGATCCAGCTTATTGTGAGGAGCATGTTTGTGTTTGAGTCTCGTCACTTTAGAGTGTATTATTTAGCCTGATATTTAAATGTTGTTATCTGACGTATAAATTGTTCTTATTGTGTATCTTTAGAGTGATTTTGGGCTCTTTGTTTTCCCTCATTCTAAACAAGTGAGAAACAATGTTCCTGGCATAGAGACTTAATTCCATAGATGAGTTGGAGATCCTGCTGATGCTCGATAAGCGCCAGCTGACCCTCTTCATACTGTGCCATTTTCTACAGATAGGGTTACTGAACAAATATTTCATGGCTGCATCCCTGCTAAGTTAAACCTGTATTACTGTGGTTAGCACTTCACATAGAGGATGTTAATGATGATTTACCTAGGCAACACAGAAGGGGAAAAAATAGCTTTCCTGCTATCTTGCAAACCAGCAGCTATTCATCTTTTATCACCCAAATGTTTACTGAAAAAAAACAGACAAACCCATGTATGCAAAGCAAAAGCAGAAATCTGTCCTGATCATAAGAAATAATAATACAGTCTTGACAGAGTTAAAGTAGAAGCAAACACCTTATATGCATGTATGTCTATTACAGTAACCCTATGTTTATGCATGAGGTAACAAACACACTTAGGTAACAGCTTTTTCCTCTTGGGCAATGCCTTATAGTCCTCCATCAGTGAAAGCCAAGAAACCAACTCTAAGCTCATTTAAGTGGATTTTGTTCTTGGTGATCCATGAAATGCTCTGTCTTTTTATCTGCTCTTTATACTTTTAATGTATTCCCCATAGAATGGAAGTGTACTTTTCCTGCAGTTAAAGACTAAGGTTATAAATAACATCAGTATGGGGTAGTGTGCTTGCAGCTCACATTTTGCTCAATGATTTTCCATAAAACCCATTGATTGTTGTTAAATACAAAAAGCTCCATAGGATCCTCTCACTTCTATGGTCTCCCCTACTGTTTTTTCTTATAAGATACCTCCCTGTTGAAAATAACCTTTATTCAGTCTATACAAGGATACTACTGCTGGGAAGTTTGTTTCAAGACTTGTATGTCCTTATACCAAACATGTCCTGCAGTAACAACACTAACAAACAATACCAATGATATGAATGCTATTGCTAAGGATTAATTTTGATTTTGTTGTTTTGGGTTTTTTATTTCTTTGTGATCAGTTGGTAAAGAATGCCTAAAATTGGTGGAGTTTTTAGCAACAGGAAATTTTTTGTAGCCTTAAGTTGCTGTTTATCCTCGTATACTTTAAAGGAACACATTGCTGTTTCTTTTACTTTTGCCTAGTTTACTGTCTTCTGTCTTCTCATTTTCTCCACCTACCTGACACTTTGAGAAAGCACTGGGGATGGTGAGACCTTTTACAGAGGGCTCCTTGGAGGAGCAGGTTGCTCAGAACATGAGATTGGGTGCAAGAGCTTGTCCCAGATACTTGCAAGATTACAGGTTTTTTAAGTTTTCTTTGCCCGCCTCAGATGGACACTGTTTTGGGGTGTAATTACATACTATGACTGTGCATTTTTCATTAAGCTGCTTCAGTGGCACCGTGTGTTCCTCAGAAATAGTAGATTTCACTTTTTTTTTCAGTTGTAACAAAGGAGTTTCAGTATGAACTCCAGGTCAGTGGAAGGGGCAATAAGGCAAGCAGCTTGAACAACCAGCTAGCAGAGAAAAGTAGAATCTCCTGGTGGCCTATGCAGGTCATATGAGCAATAAAGCACCTTGATATGGTCTGCATGCAAATAGCAGCATTTTCTTTAATTTAAGACAATGCATTCTAAAATATATCCTTCAGCTTGAAATGTCACTGGACACCAAGGAATGACACCTTGCAGTCAACACCACATTAAGAAGTAGGCACCAGTTACAAAGGCTGTGGAGTATTGTAATCTGAAATTATTCTTTGTCTTATTCTTTGTTTGTGAGAAGTGCTTTGTTTCATGCTGGAATATTTTTTGCTGCCTCCACATGCTGAATGGAGGCACTAAAAATGTCCAGCTCCAGCCACCAAGTTTCTTGGCATAAAGGGCACTGGGCTCTCATCTCCAGAGCACTCTGTGGTGACTGCTGGTGGTGGTGCTTCAGCACCACCTGGGCTGGAGAGCACAGCAGCAAAGTCCAGAAATTGTTGCCTTTCTGCAGCATTAAATACCTCAACGTGCAGAGTGGACAGAGCAAAATGGGAAAATACAAATGGATGGCACCAATGAATTTGGGTTAAGACTTTTTTAATAGCAAAAGAGGATAAACTCAGTAAATGAAAGAAAAATACTTATAGGGCTTGAAATGTGAACTCTGCTCTTCTGCTTGTTTTTGAAAGGATTAAAGCTTTGTGTGGCTGCTTTTCCAGATGTTTCATAATACTTGTAAAATCTGGTTTGGCAAAAGGCTTTTGATGGCAAAATGATATATAGAAGACCTCATTTACAGGAAATGATATCATTCTGGTACAGTTTGCAGAAATCCCACAATAAACTCAGCTTGGTGCCACAGCATATTAGTGGACTGTTATGCTGGGTTTCATCTGGAAAACATGAGTCTGTCTTTGCACGTTGTGGGGACAGAAAGATAATTGCAAAGTGTCCAGCTGTTTCAGCTGAACACCACCGTGGCTATGGGAATTTTTTTTCCAACACAGAAAAGGGATATAGCATTAACTTGCAAACAGTGAAAATTGCTGAAAAATGGAAAGGCAACCTGATATTCAGAGACAAGTATTTGCCATTGGTTTTTATTATTAAAGCTGTGGTGTTTGGATAACATGGGATGGGAGAGATAACAAAAGGATTAAGCACAAAGACAAGATGTTAACTGCAATGCCTTTGATATCATTTCCTGTAATTAGACTTAGTCTCAAGGGTTTTGAAGGTCATCAGAAATATGAAAATGTGATTCTTAACCTGTATTATTTAGTGTACTTAGAATTTTGTTGTAGTGCTCATTTTGTCTTAGCTTAAATCTCTAGCTATATATATATATATCCATATCTATGTATAGATATACCTATCTGACAGTTTTCATAATCTACTGTAAATTACCTCTGCCAGTCAGTTAGTCAGGCAGGCAGGAAGTCCCACCCTGGCAGAGCATCAGTGTAAGACTCTTCTTTCTCAATTTTCCCTCAGACACACCATCCTGAGAAGCCACTTTTTCCTACCACAGGAAGCCCAAGAGAACACTATAGCTAGCAGTCTGACAGCCAAACTGAACCCTGGCCTTTTGTATCCTGCCAGGTTTGAAAAGCTGGACATCACCCCTAAAAGTGCCCAGAAGATAAAGCCGGTGCTTGAGCGGTGGATGGCTGAGGCTGAGGCCCGCCATCGAGCAGGGATGCAGAACCTTACCGAGTTTATTGGGAGCGAACCATCCAAAAAGCGCAAGAGGCGCACCTCATTCACGCCACAAGCCCTTGAAATCTTGAATGCCCACTTTGAGAAGAACACGCATCCCTCTGGGCAGGAAATGACAGAGATTGCAGAGAAACTGAACTATGACCGGGAAGTAGTTAGAGTTTGGTTCTGCAATAAGAGGCAAGCACTGAAGAACACAATTAAACGTTTGAAACAACACGAGCCTGCAACGGCAGTTCCTATGGAGCCTTTAACAGACTCTCTGGAAGAAAACTCCTAAAAGCAAAGCAAAAAAAAGCCAAATCACACAGAAAAAAAAAAAAAACCCACACCAACTGAAACGTGTCCATTTGAACTCTGTGAAAATACCTATTCATCACCCTTGTAAGTAAAAGACTGAGAAAACTGCAAGAAGGACAGAACAGTTTATAAATGTCCATGGGTTTTCCTATTAAAAAAAAAAAAACTTTAAACAAAAAAAATACACAACACTTAGAGTGTGTGTGGTAGAATTAGTTCCCAAAAAACCGAAAAAAGCCAGTTTTTTTAAATGGACTTAAAGTAAACCAAATAACTGCTTAATTTTTTCTGTATATTATGAAAATATTAACACATTTTAAGGAAAAACAAAACAAACAGCAACAAAAAAAAAAAAAAAAGAAAGAAAAAAAGAAAAAAAACTTTTATCTGTTTAAAAGAGAATACAAGCCTGCCACCTGGAGGAGTGATTGTAGCCTTTCAGGTATCAAGTGCTAATTCACTACGAAATCTATTAACCAAAGTCAGAAACATGGCATTGCAAACTAGATTGTTAGTCTACTCTTTTATGAGTGTAAAATTGTGTTACAAATTTTTACATTTGTATTTTGCAAAGAGGAATACAGGATTAATTTCTTCCATCCTTGTTTGTACCCCCTGCAGGTGTGTACAAAGCCGTTCCGTAGTAGTCACCTCACTTTCTTTTCTTTTAGTCAACAGTTTTGCAATCTCCTAATGTTTGGGTGCCAAAAATAAGTACTTTTTAATGTGATTTGTGGGGTTTGGTATTTCTCTTCTAAGGGTGTATGTCTTGCTTTGCATTTCTTTTTCTGTTTTGTTTTTTTTTCCTGATTCTATTTGCTGCCTCCTCCCTTCCAGCTCATTCCCCACCCCTTCCCCAAACCCCCCAAACCCAGTACTGTTTGAAGAATTTTAAAAAGAAAAGTGAAATCTGAACACTTTTATATGCTGGAATGCAATGAAGACAAAGAAAGATTAGGATTATATCTGATGGACTTTCAACCCCACAGTGAACATTGTGCTTTTTGTTGAATGTGTAGCTTGAGATTTCTCTGTCCTTTGGCCGTGAACCTGGAGAGGTTACCAAAACTCATTTTGTAGTATAAATATAAACTGCACACTTGGTACAGTACTGCATCTATATTATGGTTCCATTTGAAGCAATTTCTCTCCAAAGCCTGCTAGCCAAAGAAATTTCTTGAGGTTCTGATGAAAACTAATGGACAGGCTGAGAAGTGATGAGGATGTTTTGATCATTACATCACTATGGACAATTTTGATGGTAGTGTTTTGTTCCTTCTGGCTTTTTTTAATGCCATATTGATGCTTGCCCTGTTGACTTCTTTAGTAGGAGGATGTGCTTCTGCAGGTGTTTGCTGTGGCCACCGGGTAGACTAAGCAATTGGGGCATAGAGAAAAACACTGAATGTCTCTTGATAATGTAAGGTAGGTCACCTGCAATATGGTGCAGGTGAACTGATTTTTCTTTAAAGACAGTTTATCTCTGTGGCTTCCTTTCTGGTTGGACAAGCATGTTCTAAAATGCTGTGGTCATTGGACCTACAAGCATGCCAAGGCTCAGAGGCAGAGAAAGATGTTGCAAGCTCTTGATGGGGTGTGGTCTGACCTGTGAAAGTCATCTTCAATCTTCATCTTCTGCTCAGTTATGCTCAAGCCTTTGGGATTCCGTCCACCATTAGAGTAGAAGCTGTACCTTGGTCAGGTCTTCCCAAAAGATAACATCAGATAATTGGTTCAGCTCACTGTAGAGATTTAAAAATTCTGCTGGTATAACTCCTGTTTGCATTCCTTGACCTCAGAATGGTTGTGCTGGATTTTTGGTGGTCTACCTAGGATGTGAAAGGAAGTTCCCGAAGTGCTGGAGTCTTCAAATAACACCTCTCTTACTAAAGAGTTTTCAAAAACTCCAGGCTATATCCAAAATTTAGTGAAAAAAATAGACTTTCATTGATTTCGCTATGCTTTGAATCTGGCCCTCAGTATTTTATTAATGGAATTTGCCTTGTAAAGTGGGGTGTGTTGCATGGTTGGTGGAGCTTTAAGATTTCGGAGACCATCATCTGGGCCAGAAGCTGCTTGTAAATGTGAGCACTCTCAAAGGTTAGTGTTGGAGCACCCTGAGGACCCTGTACTCCAGGATGAGCTCATGTCCAGCAAATGCATTTTAGACTTTATGCTTCAGCAGAGTATGTGTAGGATATTTTCAGTCTTGCTTTTACGAGGAGGAGAGTGACAATTGTAATTGACTCTTTTTCAACTGTTGATATATAAATAACTGCTGGGGGAAAAAACACTTCAGTAACCACTGGCAAATTGTGAGGAACAAAATAGATGCTTTATCCAAGCTGAGAATGTAAATTAGAGTCTCACAGCAACATCTGCCCCTCTGGGTTTTCTTTATACCCTCTCTCTCCGTAGATACGATATCCTCAGAAATATCTATGTAGTCTATACCAAACAGCCCTAAATTGTCACCAAAATCAACATAACTATCAGACCACCATCCAGAAGCCAACAGGAAAGCAACGATGAATAAATCCTATTTGGAAGCAGTTACTCCTGAAATCCTACCCGTGTCTCCAGAACACTCCTAATTGCCCAGTCATTAATGCCACGTACACAATTCCATGTTCAGTCATCCTGAAGGCCGTACCCTCCCCCACTCCATCCCCACCATCAACAGCCTGGGAACAAAACCATCAACCATTCATTGCCTCAAAACTAAATCTCCAATTCTCCCAGGGACTGCTCTAAATTCAGTGAAGAAAAATCCCCCAAGAAAAAAAGTTAACTAAACACTGTATGAAAGATACTAAATGTTTAAAAATATGCTGGCAGCGGTTATATAAGCTCTTTTCTGTTCCAAAGTACATATCGGAAGGATATAACTAGGACAGTGAAAATGTAAAATAAATGTAAATTGCCAGCATGGAAGAAAAAATTATGTTCATCCCACAGTCTTAAAATCATTCATGTGCAGAGATTTTTTTTACAGTTTTCTAATTTTGTATTATGTTTTGTAAATTATTTATAAAGTGTTGTAATGCTTCTCATATTAATTTTTTTATACACAAATTTTTGCTATGAGGCATAAATGGTGCCTGAACAGATTCTTAGGAAGATAAATTATATGTGAGTCATACATCTTTTGGAGGGCCATAAATATTTTGGTTTTTATGTTACTGGCAACATTTCTGGTTCTCATTTGTAAACAATTTTCATGTAATGATAACATTTGAATACCTTTTAATTTTGCATGTGACTAAAAGATAGGTTGCTACCAGCAAATGAAGCAAAAGTTCCTTCAGTCATATGTGAAGATTTAATGGTTTTCCACTTTGTTGATAATTCATTTTTTTTAATATATATATATATATATATAAAAAACATTATTTGAATAATGAACCAAGGGTTCACTTACTCTTCTAATTTTGTCTTTTTATGTTTTTCACTAAAAAGCTATTTTGGACAGTTGAAGAAATCAAATGCATTCAAATGGTTCCAATTTCTTTACATTATTACTGAAAAAAAAAATTTAAAAAAGCCAAAAAATCAAAAAAAAAAAAAAGAGAAAAAAAAAGAAAAAAGAGAGAGAATAAGGAAGCAAAAAGGAGCTAGGAAGGAACAAGTAGAGGCGTATCAAAGAACTCAAGCTATAACCAAAAAGAAATATGTAAAATGCCTTTGCTCGTCTTCTCAATGCTGGACCAAAGCTCAATGTATGTAGGTATATGCACATTGTATAGATATGGCTAAATGTTGCTGACAATCTCGCAATACTAAACTGTTACTATTTTAAAAAAATACAAAAATAAAACTGTTCATCAGTGTTTTACCTCAGCACTCTACTTGTACCCAGTTATTGACCAACATTCAAATAAGAAGATAAGAGAGGAAATTGATTTCCATGTCAATGTTTGACTGTAAAATCTGTTTGGAAAACATTTTGTAATGAGCTTTTTGTCATGTGGTTTGCTTGTTTCCAACTTGAGACTATGTGGGGCACATTCGTTTATTTATTGTTAAAAAGTGATATTATTACTATTATTATTATTAATTATTATTATTACTATTATTATTATTTTTGTCCTATGTGCTATAATCTACAGAATGGTCACCAGGGTCACTTATGAAGCACTGCAAAGAGATCTGTTTTTCCGTGCATGGAGCATGCAGGGGGAAAGATGGCAGTACAAAATGGACTGTATTGTGTTGTTTAAAAATATGAATAAATAAAAAAGGAGTGGATATGGTGGACTTGTGACCAAGAAAACAAACTGGATATTTAAAAGCTCCTTACTACTCTGACTTTGAAACCAAAGCTGATTTATCTGCACAGGTTGCTTAACATGAAAAAAATAAAAAATAAAAAAAAACTGACAAAAACTGTACTTAATCTAGAGCAATATCTGTATGGTCAGTAAAGCTGCACTTTGTGTATTTCTTAACAGCTTCAGATCTGTCACTTTTAATTTGTACCATAAAAAATAAAGACTTGTTTGACATGAAAAATAAGCTCCTTTCATGTGTTTGTCTTAAATCTCATGCATTATTCACATTATCCAAGCTCATGTAATTTCACATCAGTTCAATACAAAAATAGTTAAATGCTTGAAAAAAGGAAGAGAGAAAATCCATTTGCACCGTGGAGCATAACTTTATCTGCAAAACTAAACACTGTTTCTGTACCCAGAGTGGGTGCATGCATTGGCCATGTCTTATTCTCTCTACAGGTATTGCAGAGCAGAGGCTCTCCCTCAGCAGTGCTCTGGAAGCCCCCAGGTGAGTAAGTGTTATCCCCCAGGCCAAAGGGAGCAAAGTACAGATGGCCATGAAGGCTAGTGTACCCCCATGTTCCATCCACTCTCCCATCATAACAAAGCCCTGGTAGGTGAGGGCAGTGTGTTGGAGAGGCTGGGTCAGCTGCTTCAGTGATTTCTCTTGCAGAGCTCATGGGGTTCATTATTCACTTCTTTCTGTAATTATGATATTAAGTCACAGAAATGCCTAGTTTTCAGGGCCCTTCTCTTGAGTCATATTGAGTTCTGTCAAAATACAGGATTCTCAAATATCAGCATATTTGAGAAATTATTTAGTTGTATTACAAAGGTTTTTTTGGAAAAAAACAGCCTTGAAATAAAAGCTCTGACAATCTTAGAATATTATGTTTGAGTCTTGGGAACAAAATTTTTACAAATACTTTTTTCTTTTATTTTGTTTAATATTGTTTTACTTTTCCAATATCATGTGTTAAATAATCAAAACTAAAATAAAGTATTTATTTGCGTAGAGAAACAGAGGGCATTTGGAATATTTATTTATCGTGATTTTTTTTCTAGATCAGAATTTCCCTTTTACATGCAATTTTTCTCTATTTTGTGAGGTACATAAGAGAACAAAAAAGGTAGCTTTTTTGTAGACATAATGATAAAAGCTTCATAAACGGGGCAAAGATTGCATCGGGTTCTCTAGGCATCGAGTCTCCCTACCATGGTCTAACGTCACTTCAAGCACATGTTGTTCATTTTCTTACACAATACAAGAGTGTGGAGAAAACCCTTTGTGCTTTCATATCAACTACTAAAAGTTCAACATGTATTTTTTCATTCCATTGTGATAAAGCAGCAAGCAAACATTGATTAGAGCCTTTTTCCTCCAAGTCTATTTAAAAATGCAAGACTTCTTTTCATCATACTATAGGTGTTTTAGCTGCCTCATAGACACATGATCCTGCCTAGCCATTACAGTCCAAATAATCTGGATCTATCAAGTTGCAAGGAACGGTGACTTTGCAAATTTAATCGATTCAGTTCCTATTGATCACTGAAATCTCAAAATAAATCTGACCTCAAAGCTACTGAATACTGACTATAAGACTTCACACTCCTTACAGACTGCTTAAAAATCAAATTTTTAGAAATTAAATATGACAGGACTTCAAGTTCCTTAAGTGTGTCATAAAGGACAAGGAGTTTTAGAAGCATATTGCTTTCCATGCTTCTCTTTTGTACTTCCAGGAAAAAAAAAAGGAAAGAAAAGAAAAAAAACCAGCAAAACCCCTAAAACACAAAACCCCCTACATATTCACAATCCTCTTGATAAACAAGGAGCTATGTCCGTGTCCTGTCTTTCCTTAAGACAGGTATGATGGGAGGAAAGCTGGCAGTAAGCTCAGAGAACCACACAGAAGCTGTAGAACACGTTTTTATACAGTCTCTTCCGCTATGTAGCTGCTTTAGCACTGATCACAGCTTAAATCTATACCTGCTAAAAAACCTTTTAGTACTAGCAGGGCTTTGATAAGCAAAGATTCTCTTCTATTGGCTTAAATTTCAATCAGACAAGCACTCAGGAAGCAAAACAGACTTATCAAGAAGGAAGGTTCCAAGAGAGTTTGTTTTTTAATCTGAGAATCCAGATCAATGTTAATCAGTCCCATACAAGATTGTGACGTTCTTGAAAATATTTTAGAACTAAAGACTTGAAAGATTTTTTTTTCCTTCTCTCTCCATCAGACCTGGATGTTTGTTTTGTCTCTCACTCACAGTCCTTTACTATTGCATTTTGCCACACTGTGGACAGATAACAGTGGTCAGGACTGAGAAAAGTCACCAGGCAGCCCACCAGCCACTACTGTGGTCTTCAATCCAGACCCCAATAGCCCTGGTTTCTGTAAAACACCAGCAACAGCCTTGTGTAATCTGCCACAGCAGCTGCAGGGAGGGAGTGTAGCAGCTCAAGTAGTCACAAATGGGACACTGAACTTCTTGTATAATCAGTGGCTCTTGTCAAAACAGTTCTCAGACCAAGAGCACACTCAGTGCAGGTGGGTCTTGGGTCAGGCCTGGGACTCACACACAAATCAAGGCTCAGCAAAAAATGGCTTTGGTGGTAATAAAGCTGGGGTAAGGACAACATGAGTGGGCCAGTCCTGAAAGACCCCAAGATTGTGGGTTTGTGATGTGGCTTAAAATCCAGCCTCTACCATCACAGCACCAATCAGCTTGTCAGGGATGGAGTCACTCCCTTCTTTTCAGACATCACATAATATCGGGGTTCAGCTAATGAGATCCTGCCTTTCAATGAAGAAAAATCCAATCCATCCAATTTATCCATCAATATCACCAACAGGAAGACACCCAACCCTGTCTGTTCTCTGTCACTGATGGCCCCAGAAAAGTCCCTCAAATGGTCCCAGAATACTGGAGGTCTTAGAAGACAGTAGGAGGGTGGCACTGCACAAATCTGAATTGTGTGACAATTTGCAATTGATCCTGGTGGAGCCAGAATTGTCCCAGAAGCATGAATTTCCTGGAGGCAGCATGTTACCTCTGCCTCACTTGTTTTTAAAATTCACTGAAGAAAACTTGTGCTTATATTCAGTCATTTTGGTCAGATTTTAGTCATAGAATCATAGAATGGTTGGGGTTCAAAGAGACCTTAAAGTTCATCTAGTTCCAACTCCTTGCCAAGGGAAGGACACCTTTTGCTATACCGGATTGCTAGGAGCCTCCTCCTCCAATCTGGGTCTTGTACACTTCCAGGGATGTGGCATCCACGGCTTCTCTGGGCTCTTTGTTCCAGTACCTTACTACCCTCACAGAAAAGAGTTTCCTTCTAATATCTAATTTAACCCTACACTCTTTCAATTTAAATCCATTCTCCTTTGCCCTGTCACCATGTGCTCTTGTAACAGGTACCTCTGCATCTTTTTTAGGCTCCCTTCAGGTACTGGAAGGGAGCAATTAAGTCACCCCAAAGCCTTCTCTTCTCCAGGCTGAACAAGCCCAGTCCTCTCAGCCTTTCCTCATAGGAGAGGTGTCTCACCCCTCTGATCAGCTTGGCCTATTGGCCTCCTCTGGACTTGCTCCAACAGTTTGATGTCCTTTCTGTGCTGGGACCCCAGAGCTGGATGCAGCACTCCAGGTGTGGTCTCACCAGAGCAGAGCAGAGCAGAGGGGCAGAACCCCCTGCCTTGACCTCCTGGCCACACTGCTTTTTATGGTTGTCCCTCTGGGCTGTGAGTGCACATGGCTGGGTCATCTCCAGCCTCTCACCCAGCAGCACCCCCAGGTCCTTCTCCCCAGGGCTGCTCTTGATCTGTGCATCCCCCAGCCTGTGCTGGTATTGGGGCTTGTCCCAGCCCAGGTGCAGCACCTTGCCTTGGTCTTGTTGAACCTCATTAGATTTCCATGGGTCCACTTGAGCTTGCCCAGGTTCCTCTGGATGGCATCCCATCCTTCAGGTGTGGGAGCTGCACCACTCAGCTTGGTGTGATCTGCAAGTTTGCTGAGGGTGCTCTTGACCCCTTTGTCCATGTCATTAATGAAGATATCAAATAACACAGGTCCCAATGCCTGCTGAAGGACACCACTTCTCACTGATGTCCTTTGGGATCTGAGCCACTACCCTCTGGATGCGATCATCCAAATAATTTCTTATCCATATAACGGTCCACTCATCAAACCCATCTGTCTCCAATTTAGGGTGAAGGATGTGAGGCAGTGTCAAAGGCTTTATAGAAGTCCAAATAGATGACATCTGTAACCCTTCCCTTATTTACTGATCACTCCATTGGAGAAGGGCACTAGGTTGGTCAGGCAGGACTTGCCCTTGGTGGAGCTGTGCTGGCTGTCCCGAATCACCTCCCTGTCCTCCATGTGCCATAACACAGCTTCCAGGAAGATCTGTTCCATGATCTTCCCAGGCACAGAGGTGGGGCTTTCAGGTTGGTAATTCCCAGGTCATGCTTTCTACCCTTTTCAAAGATGGGTAAATGGTTGCCCCTTTTCCAGTCACCTGGGATTTCCCTGACTGCCATGACTTTTCAAATATCATGGAGAATGGCTTGGGAACTACATCAGCCAATTCCAAGTAATGCTATTCATTTTTAACACCTTGTGTCCTTGTAAACTCTTGCTACCTTTGTCTAAAACACATTAATTTGTATTTTAACTATTAACTGAAAGAAAAGAACACAAAACTCTGAAGATTCTTTAATTTCTTTTTGCAAAGAAACACCATGGTGTTTTTTACCATTTTGCCTCTGTTCTTTTGATGTTTTCAGCCCACTTATATGCTCTTAAACAGAGGAACATGAAACTTTCTCCAAAATTACCCTTCAATTCATTCAGGTTGACAGCAGTTGAAGAGAAGTGGCTATCTTTTGAAAAGCAGCAGCTATTTTCAGTTGCTAGCTGTGCAGTCTAAAGAGACTGATCTTGCAAGTTCATAATGTGCATAACTTTATTTTTCCAGCTAGTGTTAGTGATGCTGTGATGCTGCCTTCATAGATGCATTTAGCCACGTGTGTAAGTCTTCACAGGATTGGACCTAGCCTCAGCATTTGTGAATCAATTCTCTTTTTTATCACTTTTTCTTGCTCATTCATCAGTAAATCTTGATGTGCCCTTTATTATTTTTGAAACACAAACAACTCAGAAGGGAGTGTATCTTAACAGGAAACATATGAGCATGCCTCTTCTAAAATTAGTACAGCTTTTTCTAGCTCAGCATTGACTACCAAAAATACTGCTGCAGATAATCTGGAGGGTAACATGAGGGAAATATTGAGAGGAATAAATGCAAGAGCATGAGCCATTATTATTTTTGAAATACTCTCTATTGTTTCATTTAATTTAAGATCCTTCCTTCTGAAGGTACCCTAACAAATTCCCATACTGACCACTAATAATGAGAATTTACAGCAACACCATTTTGTGTCTGTCCTATAATTAATCCCAAGCATGTGCACCAGCAACCTGATCCTAAGAGTTATCAGCTCATCTGGGGATCAAAACTCTCCAGGTGGTCTGTATATCCAGAATGAGAAACACAAAGAGCAGGGATCCAAAATCCACATTGGCATAAGCACTTTACAGTTCATTATACATTCATAGAAATCACTCAATAGGCAATATGTAATAAAGACCGCATCTGAAAAGGAAAGAAACAAAATTAATTTGTTTAAAACAAAAACAAAAGCACAAACAAACAACAACAAAAAAAAACCACAAAAAAACACCCAAAAACAAAACCAAAAACCAAAAATAAAAATAAAAACAAAACAAAAAAACCCACACAAATAAGAAAAGGCAGAACTGACAGACCATGTCTTTTCCTAAGGTGTGTTGGAACAGCTATACACTGCAGTAAAAGCCTGTCAATCGCTTGGTATCAGCTGAGCATACACTCACTGTACATCAAGGTTCTGAGAAGTCTGTATTATTTACAGCATACTTTCCTCTGCTGTGGCTAAAGGTGTGATATCAAAAGCAGTCATGTGGCCCCAGATATCAGCTGAAGATGAGAATTTGACATACTACTTCTATGGCTGGAAATGGGTTGAATTTCACACTAAAATTGAAACCTGGCTGTCCTGAGCAAGTAAAATTTTTTTAAAATATAAATACTGAGCCTAAGATTATTTTACTGGAGTAATAGGAATAGTATCCTTAAGGCTAATTTTAAATATTCTTTAATATGCAATCATTCCTGGTTTTTAGAGGGTGGGAAGGTAATGTTGATTTTCAAAGAACCACACAGTATAGTTATTTATTGTTTATGCACAGATTTGTTTTTTTCTGTTTTAATTATATTACTCAATTATTCAATTTAATATATAATTATTTAATATGTAAAAATGAATGTGCTTATATGCAAAGCCAGCATCCCTTGTTTAGTTCAATCATGTATCAGCAAGCCGGATGTATTAAAATGTTTACATAGCCATGTTAGCTTGGTATCATAGAGAAACAACTCATTGCATGCTTCTTTCTTTATCTGCTTAGACTTCATACAGTTTTAACCTCGGTGCTTTAAAAGAGTGGCCAGTTTCAAACAAATCTGACATAAGGGGAATAGATAACTACAGGTTTAATGAAAATAGCCTAGAGAAAAAAGAGGTAGATCTGACTCCCAGGTGAGAAAAAGGCTGCAGTAAGTACTTGTAAGTAAGCTCCCCACCAGATTATCTTCAGCACTGTTTTTGGCAGTCAACTGCCAAGCCAGAAATAGATATATTAATTTTAGAAGAGACATGCTCATACCTTTCCTGTTGAGATACACTCCCTTCTGAGTTGTTTGTGTTTCAAAAATATAATAAAGGGCACATCAAGATTTACTGATGAATAAGCAAGAAAAAGTGATAAAGAGGAGAATTGATTCACAAATGCTGAGGCTAGGTCCAATCCTGTGAAGACCTACACATGTGGCTAAATGCATCTATGAAGGTAGCATCCCAGCATCCCTAACACTAGCTGGGCAAATAAAGTTATGCACATTAGGAACTTGAGTAAGTAAACCTTACAGAACACCTGAGAGAATCGACTTGGACAAGTATAAAAACAGTCCTTCTAAAAACCCCAGATGTAGGAAGAAATATCACTGATCTCACAAGCCACCAGGAGATGCATTTCCTGGGAAACCAGATTTCATTTATTTTGTTGCTTGAAGTTCTTCATAATTTTAATGTGATTCACAAGACCAGCTGCTGACATCTTGGAACAGGCATACCAGAAAGGACCAGTGTTGCTCTCACACCCTTCCTTTCACAAAGCTATCTCCCACATTTTTCAGAGAAGTTAACATTTCAGGGGTGCAGTGAAATTATAATAAATGGGTTCAAAGCTTTTCCCAGCACAACACGTATATAGGCCTTGACTTCCTGTAAAACTGTTCCTTACTGTGGAGAGGGACTGTCTTTAAAAGAAAGCAGTCTGGTCTGTCACTTCAATTTCCAATACAGCAGATATGTTATTATAATTTAGGATGAAGAAAATCTCTAGCCAATAAAAGCACACCATTCCTCTGGCACTGGGAGAGTGATTAAAAGGAAGGGGGGGAGGAAAATAGCATCCCTGTAGATACTGGTTATAAAGTACTGCATTAAAAGTTCTATTCTTGTGGTTCAGGTATTACACAATAAAATGGGCTCCTTTGAACACAGGAGAGAAATAAACACAAGTTTTCACTCATTAACAAAATTTGTAGCACATTTAAGGCTATTTGTATTGCTATTATCACCGAGCAGTGTATGTAAAGTGGGGGTGATGTGCAAATTTACAAGAATATAGGTTTACCTTAAGTAGCTTTGTTGCTTCCCTGATGGTGTTGATTCCAGATGTGCAAAGGATTTGGACTTTTTTTCCAAAGCTTTCCTCTTTTTTCAAATGCTCATCTGTTTCTAAAGAAGCTCTGAGGCTCACTGCAGCACCTGTTCCATAAAATGGGTTAGAGGAGTCCCGAGAAGTCTACACCCAGTTAAGTTTGTTAGAATGAAGGTTGCTCATGTTGGGCAGTGGGGCTTATTCCTCTCAGAAAACACCCCTCTGAGAAGAAGACATGTCCTGCTACCAAGCACTGTGCAAGCCAGACATTCTGCAAGGCTAAACCACACCTTCCTAGCTTAGAGCCATCTCCTTCTCTGGGGCTGCATCTTCAGGGGCTGCCTGGTGATAAATCCTGTGGCTGGGTGATGCAGTAGACCTGCAATGCACATGCCCAAAGCACCTGGCTCCTGAGCCCTAAGGACCCTTCATGACCACCCTCATCCTCCAGGTCCCTTCAGTATGCCACCATGGGACCAATGAATAAGGAAGCAAAGTCATTGCTCAGACACCGACACTCAGGAGCTGGAAAGTGCAGCACTCCTTTGTTGGTCAGTCCTAGTAACTTTCCTTGAGGCTTTCCAGTGTTTCAACCATTGCTTTTCTTCACCTCTGATGATTAAAGCACAATCAGAACAGAGTTAAAGACTATAAACATAACTGTCAGGTGCAATTTACAGTCTTCCCCAAAATCCTCATATCCAGATCCACTAGGCAGCACATTTCAGAAGATGAGCATCCATCATTTTCTCTTGGCATAGGCAAATGTGCTCTGCAAACAGCAGGATTTTCTGCTGTGCCCCTTTCTCATCCCTACCCCAAGGGCTGAAAAATGTCTCTTTGTATCTTCCAGCAGGTAATCTCTTCTTGTAATTCATTATCTCATTCTAGCTGGGACAACCTCAAGAAACACATCGTTTTCAAACTTTTTAAGTCAACTCACTTCTCTATGACCACAACTGGTTGAAAAGCAATCACAGAAGCTGCTCCAATGGCAAAGGTGCAAGAAGACTAGAACAAGGAAAAGGCTGAGCACAGAAATGTCATGTATGAGCACAGGTGTATCCAAACTCCCACCCCATCCACATCCACAAGAAGTAGATAACTTTTCACTGCCTCAAAGTTTCATCAGGTCCTTTAGAGAGGGACCTTATGATTGTGCTTTGAATTTTCTGCTTGCTCAAATCATCTCAGTGATATTTAATTTTTTTTTCCTCCTTAAGGAACATGACGAATATACCATATCTGTTCAGAAGGAAAACTTTTTTTTTTTTTGAGGACTGACTTGCTGGAAGTATCTGTACTTTTGTTAATGAACCTCAGAGAATTTCCCTTAGATAAGGAATTCTGTGAGGGAAAAAAGGAACTGAAACATGCTCTTTTTTTTTTGGTTTTTTTCATTATTGAAGTAGTTTAGGCTTTAGCTTTATTATTTTTTAACATTTTTTTACATGATCAAATCCCTTCTTTGTCTCTCAGTCTCCTCAATTCCAATTTAAGCTGCCATTGGGATGAAGAAGAAAAATTAAATTGAATAATACTTAATTAATAAGGTAAGGTGGTCCTAAACATAAGCATGGCTGAGTAAAGAGCCAGCTGCTGACCACCTAGGACACTTCCTGCTCCCATGCTAGGAAGATGTTTATTGCATGTGCGAAGTATGAAACTGGTGGAAAAATCTAGACCCATCTTTCTCATTGATGCAGTATAGCACATATAACAAGAGAGATAAAAACATAATCAAGCTCTGTACCCCTACCTAGACCTTGTACTTCCTCTTGAGACTCCTGAGAGAGTCAGGACAGAGTGCAAGCTGCTACTGATGTAACAGCAATTTTCCTGTGACAGATATCACTCGCTTTGAGCCCGATTCATCATCAACAATTCACCTCACACAGGACACCAAATGGCGTCCCTCATGTGAAAACAACTTGTAAACTAATAATAAGAGGAAGAGATATTTAATAATTGATAATGAAATGGAGTAAAATCAGTGACCTTGGCAGGAACATTCTATGTCTTATTAGCAATTGCCAGAGCCAGTCATCCATCCCCCTTAAATCCATTTCCTGAATGTATTGCATCTCTTGAATTTCTACTGCTCTGGCATGAAACCATGAACATCACATTTCTGCAGTTCATTCTCTTGCAGTCTAAATCCAGCAGATTTTGCTCCTCAGACCAACAATAGCCTCCTTTTTTCCTACATATAGATATATATGCTTCTCTAACTTTTCACAGAACTATAGCTGTAGAAATATTTGTGGGTTGAACGATTTTATTGATCTTGGTAGCCTCAGATTGCACAGTGCCTTAGCACAACTGGAGTTTATGGACTACTGGCATGAGGTATATATTTTAGAGTTCTCCTTAGAAGCTAGAGAAAAAATGAGAGCCATATTATTCCTTCTACAGGTTTTATGGTAGAAAAAAGTGCATTGTAGACAATGATTACACAGTACGTTGTGCAAAAATCATTGCCAGGCCCCAAAAAATCACCTCCTATACAGTGTTGCTGGCAGCACAACAAACATTCTACACCAGGCTTTTTATAAGCAATATTAATCTTTCCTGCTGGAGTTACCACTGTTAATGCACTCTCATAGTAAGGTTGTATGTTGAAGTCATTCAGGAGTCCTCACATTTTTAATAAACTATTTTTCAAGTATATTCTGACCAAACCAAATGCAAGTATATTTCCTTTCTGCATCTTCTGGAGTCCTTTGGAAGAGATGCAAGATTCACCACATTTACCATGTGTGTTCATGTAACCATGTGTTCACCATATGTGAACATAACATTGTTACCATGCTAATGTTCATGGGAATACATGTATTTCTGCATTTTTATATGCACATACAAAAGTGCCACAGATATGGAGAGCGATGTATAAAACTCTTCATCTGTAGCTGTTGTAAATGCATTTGAAACCATTGCTGAATGAATGCTTGACCCCTTTAATCTTTGTCTAAAGAAATGCCTTGCCATGCTATTTTTGGTTTCAGTTGCATTTTAAAGCACTCACTCCAAAAGTAGAACTGGGGAGGTTTCAGGCTTCATAAAAAGGCTAGCATTTACTTGTCTCCAGAACAAGAGCAGCCTGTACCCCAAAATAAACCTTCCTAACTATTTTCTTAAAGCACCTGGGTATTTTAAGGGCTCAGCAGCTGCAGTAGTAGCAGCAGCTGCAGGAGAAAAAGTCAAGTATTTTTGATGATTCCATCCCTTATACAACACAGCTAATTATTTTGAAAGAGGTTTTTTTTCCTTTTCATCTTTTCATTCCACACAAATATGGATTGATTTTTTTTTTGCCATTGCCTGCAGTAAAGTGAAATGCACATATAAAATAACCATTAAAAAAGTGTCTAACAACTTTTTTTCAAAGTGTTTTCTTACACATCCTCCTGGAAGAACAATCACAGAGATTTGTTGTCAGGGGTGTTGAAAGAGGAAAGGGGATAGGATATTTGTACACCTGCCTAGATTCAGGAGAGTTTTAAATAAATAAAATTTCTCATGTTTTGTGGAAAAAGACTATAAGTAATTTCAGTGGTAGGAAGCAATTAATGGTACTTGAATGAAAACTAGGAAAAAATATTTCTTTGCATTTGTGTTGGAACTCATTAGTGAATTTTGTTTAGTGACCTTTCTGTTTGCTTTCTAAAGACATTTGGGGATTTTTCTGTAGTGCCATCTTTATTGTCCAAGTCTAAAACTCAATCATTCACACTAAGTCTTCAGTGGCAGATGCACTATCTTCACTAGCTTCTTTGAGAGATTTTACATAAAGCACAAATAAGATAATTAGTGGAAACATCTTTCTGGAATGTAAAAGAAGCCAGATGCATATTCAGATTTTGAATTCAAGAGGGGTCTGGGTTCCTTTCAGATACAGTGGAAGAGTCCAGTTCAGTAGTGAACCGCAAGTTATGATATGAAATGGATAAAATTCAGACATGAATTATCCTATCAAGACAGTCAGTGACTGCTGGAAATGCCTCAAAGAAATCTGCACTGGTTCTGAATGATACAGACTGATGGCTATTCTCCACTGCCCGGCGTGGATTGTGCTCCAGTAGAATCGAAAACAGCAGAGCTATTTATGTGAAAGTACATAAATTACTTAGCTCTAGGAACATCGACATTTTTCACCCAAACAGCCACTTGGAAGGTTGTACAGAAGCATTAGGACTCTTTTTGTTTGCATTTCGGCAGGGCACTCCTGAAAAGAAAGCCCATGTACCTGCTCTGCCTTTGCTTCCCAGAAGGGTGGATTGCCCTGTTATCTTTCCCCGAGGACTTTTCCAACAGCTCCCTTGCCACCTGTGTGAGCAGGGCAGTGAGGGGCACAGCCCTGCAGCACTCACTCCCCAATCTCCACCCCGAGCACCGGTGGCTGCAGCCCCCTCCGATCATCCTGAGGCATTCACAGCTTCCCCCTCTCTTCCCAAGGGCAGAAGTGTCCTGGGGGGACCTTATGATGCTGAATTGTATCCCCATTCGTCTGTCTCGCCCAGAAATAAGTTTTGCACCTTTGAGACTGGTTCTGAGAGCAAAGGGGATAGAGAGAAGAAGCGTGCAGTTTGTTTTCGAACAATGCGCTCATTCCTCCACATTCCTGCTCCTAGACTGGGTTGTCTGTGGATGGACAGACAGTGGAACAGAGCTCTCCTTTGCTTTCAGTTAGTTTTTAGCTAGCTGGGGCAAAGAAGTTCCCTGGACTGGGGTTTTTCTTTTTCCTGGACCTGTTTAAACCTGCTCTGGACTGAGCACCCAGCAGAGCAGCGGCAGCTCCCACCTGTGTCCCACCAGCTGGGCCTGAGCCACGGCATTTCCAGCACCAGAGGGACTGATAAGAGACTGAGTGAGCTGAGCTACAGCCCACAGAGGGGACTTTCTGGGTTTGTCATCTCTTCAGAGCAGCAAGAGGTTTTATTGTTCAATATTGTTCATTTTTGTGCTGGTGA
Organism: Fringilla coelebs; assembly: GCF_963513975.1. Classification (NCBI taxonomy): domain Eukaryota; kingdom Metazoa; phylum Chordata; class Aves; order Passeriformes; family Fringillidae; genus Fringilla; species Fringilla coelebs. Next base: position 101,798,128 of record NC_140028.1, on the reverse strand, counting down.
ATGCTTTGCCTAATAAATAAACAGGTTTTTTCCACTTTTCTCCAAGGAAATATTTTCCTGAACCAGCTGGGGGAAGCGCCACTTTGGAGGTTTTCTCCCAAATTTGCCCTAAACCAGGACAAGAAGTCATTATAATGACTTGGCTCCTCTTGGCACCATGAATAACATTCAGATGAACACAAAGTGAGCTGAAACAAGTCTTCAGGGGCTGAATGTCTGACAAACCAAAGCATGCATCTACTGATTGTCTTTGTCAGCTCTCAGTAGACAATGTCTTAACATTTACAGGTAACTGAACGCTGCCATTTCCAATACATTTACAGTAAGATTCTCTCTCATCATTAATTCTGCAGGCTTCTATAGATGTTAAAATGGTGCTGACATTTAAAGCATGACAACTCTAATACATGCAACCAACATAGATGTCTACATAGTAGAAAATTAGGTTCCACACTGCTGATAATTACTCTGATATCTTGCAATTAGCATTTGCCTTGGTAAGCAGCATGTATCTGTGCAAACACAGAAAACTGAAGAACCAGATTTAAAGTCACTTTGCAGCAATTTCTGAGCAACAAAGAATTTTGAAAACTAGTAGCTGTCTTGGGAGGTGCAGGTGGAGCAAGAATGGACCATCCTGGAGAAAATCTAAAGGGTTGGCAAGATGGGGTTCAGGCATCACTGGACTTTCTTCCTTCAAAGGGGAAAAATTCTGACAGTGTTTTTTTCAGGGTTTATCAGTTGATTTGGGGGTTATTTTCTCAAGGATGTGGACTTGTGCAGACCAGTATAGTTAATGCCCCAACAGGACCAACCTACTGTCCCTGTCCCTGCCTACCAGCCCCTTTCAGCCCAGCCAGGCCCATCAGTCCCTGTCTCAGGAGTGCTGACATCCAGCTCCCCACAGTCCTGCCCAGTGTCTGGGCATGGCCTCATATCTCTTATCATTATGAACCTGCCAGACAGCCTGGTACCAACCCAGCTTCCCAGCCTCCCCAAGCCTGCCCTGCTCACACCTCCCAGGGAGGATGGCACCTGTTTCTGGCCAGCAAATTCCCCTTCCAGTCTCTTAAGGACCTGCTATGGCTGCCCCCTGACTGGTGCTATGTAATGTTAGCTTTGCTTTGGGAGCTTTGTTTTTTTTTCTCTCCCTCAGAGAGAAGCAGTCTGCCAGTGTTTCCCCTGGATCTTGGAGACTGAAACCTCCTGAATGCTCTGAGGTGCCCATTTTACAGTCAGAGCAAGGAACCTTTGCTTTGACAGGCTTGTCATGGCTGTATACTCAGATACACCTGTATTGTTATACCCAGGATCAGGACTGAGCAAGAAGACCTTAATAACTCACCACACACTGACATAAGGGTAACTTTGGAGTGCATATTGCCAGTCTACTGCAAATATGAAATCAAGATCATTAGCACAGCCCTCTGTTGTGGAGGCCATGGGCCGACCCCCAGCAGAAAGAATTGCAGCAGCATAAGATCTTGATTGCCCAGGAGCTGATTCACACCACGTTTTTCTTGCTTTCTCTTTTGTGTTGCACCCACCACACCATCACCAAAGGAACGAAAAACTCCTGTCTTTCAGGAGTCACACAGCCCACGCCTCTGGGTTTGGTTGGATGGTAAGGCAATACAAGCTGAGCACCTCTGAGAGCTTACAGCTTCTGAAAAGGGCTCACTTCTGCTCCCACCTCTACTGCCTCCAGTACCTCTCCCTGGCTGTTCAGTCCTTCACTCTGTTACCAGCTCTGATGCTCATCTAGCTGCCCTCCAAACTCACCCAGCTCATTGATCCAGGAGAAAATGAAATGGATCAAAGGTACCTCAGTCAGTTTTCCACTGAACTAGTAAATTGAATTTGGCTAACTCTGCTACCAGGGAAGTATCACAGCCAAAACACAGCACGGGGAAATGGGACTATTCTCTCTTTGTAGCTGCAAACTTCTGGATAAGCTATATATAAGCTGTCTGATTACACATTGAGGTGCCAGACCTACCACTGATATGACTAAGGTGTAAGTTCATATTATATACTTCTAAGGGCCTCCAACATAGGAGATGGAAAATAGGCAGCTTGGTGCAATTAACTATTAAATTATCCCAACTAACTTCACGGGATTTTAGTGTACTCTGACCTTTCAATCACGCTAGGATGAAGCTGGTGTGTTTTATTCCACCTTTGCTACAAACTCAATGCCAGTCCCAAGTCAGCAGTGCTGATGACATACAAGGATTTGTTCCTGCACTCCTGAGCCCACAGCTGTGGCATATAAGTCATGAGAAACAACAGCTCTTACTCTGCAGAAAGGAATTCTCAAGACAAGGGAATTACAATGAACTGGGTAAATAAAAGAATGAAATGTGAGGTAGAAAGAGACTAGCAGGAGAAGTCAGAAGAGAGAGTAAACATTTAGAGCTATTTGGCAGACTATTTTTAAAATTCTTTCTTTTGCCTACACTGTGAGGACTTAAGGTTAGTAATGTTAATTAGCATTCAGAGTTACTAATAAGTTATCTTGAATTGCTAGAGTATAGGATAGATTATAGGATATAATCCTATAGGTAGAGTATAGGATAGAGTAATCCTATAGATAGAGAATAGGATAAATTGCCAGGTAATTGTAGACTTATGCCACACCACACCTTTACTAAACTGGCCATGACCACTTCATCTTTCCACAGTATTTTCAATACGTTACATGTATCATGTCATTAATTATTCCATTGCAAGTATTTCTTTCAGATGTAATACTATGCCACAACTCCTCAGCAAGAATGGAACACCACAGTGCAATTCAGACTGCCTTTCAGCTGCAAGGTGACCCAAACTCATTAAATAGATATTAATCTAAATAAATTACTCATTTTTGAGTGTGTGACACAAAGCAAGAAAAGAAAATTGAAAGGATGCATACAAAATAGTGTACTCTATTTTTCTGATCTTTCCTTTTCCCTAACTGCCTACTATATGGAATATGCCACATGGTATATCTAATGCTCTTTGTATCCCTATCTAGGGGTGATTGACAATAAATTAATAATACAGTTTATCAAGTAGAGCACCTTAAATTAAGCTCTGAAGTCCAAATGTAGGTGTCTTACTGTGGCTTCTATGTGAAAGTGGAAAACAGTTGGTCCTTCACTATTCATCTCAAAAGGAGTTGTTGGGGACTCAACCTGCTTTTAAATTAAAGTAAGGGTCCTAAATGTGATCTCATTTTTTAGCAACACCTTGCTCCCCTTATCATAAAGATTGATGCTAGTTGAATGTTCTAGCTTCTGTGTGCAATACCCTGAATAAACACATGGCTGCTTGAAGTAAAGAATATTAGACTACTGACTCTGAGGTGTCTGAATTTTTTCCAAAGTGTCTTACTCTGCACAGATACATTTCTACACTCAAATCTGAAAACAAGTAAGAACTCTTCACATACCAAATCTTGCCCACACCTCAAAGTGCAGAAGCAGGAGGCTAAGAAATTTACAGAGACAGTGATTCTGATGAACAAGAAATTTATTTTTCCTGTTAAGCTCTGTTAATTTTAAAGGGTTAGAGAAGATCTTGCCTTCTATTGATGGTGTAGAGGTCAAGGAATTATTATCAGTAGTCATATTTTGAGAATTGGAAGACCCCAGTTTTGATATTATCTCTGCCTGTACCTGCAACATCCCTACTCTGTCAGCAACATAGACCCTCATACTGTTGCTTCCAAGTTTATGTGGAGATTTTGTCCACATGGAAGCATCCATACACCACTAAGGCCACAGTACAGGCTTACAGTGGAAATTACATCAGAGGCTCGTGTAGGGCACGGTGCTCTGTGAAGGCTTCAAGCACTGTTGCTGCCCTTGTCAATCAGAGCAAGACAATAACTAGAATGTTTGTGCCACGTGGCTAAAGTCCTGACACAGGTCTCTAAGCAAATGATAATACAAATAAATAATAGTGGACAGGGGGCTTCTGAAAAAGAAGACTCACCCTTTAAGGGACAAAAAACCTTAAGAAAACAGGAGGTCAAGTCCTGGACAGTTATTTAAAATTTTATTAGTATTTTTATGGTAGGGGATATGATTGATTTTTGATTTTATTTGTCCTCTTTCCATTGGCTTTTTATCAAAATGAAATCTAATCACAGTCAGTTACCAGAGCTCAGCTGACAGATGGTAACTTGTTAAGGCATGGTTATGTGATTGTGTTCATCATTTGCCCCAGTCTGTACCAGAGCCAGTAGCCCTCATCTGGTCTCAAAAGCTTTATTAGTGTAACTCAATTTGTCTCAGAAATCACTTTGGACACTTCTTTACCCCCACAGTGAGACATCATCTTCTTTCAGGTTAAGTTAATAACTGACCAACTAAATAGCACTCCTTAAGCCATTTAAGTTTTGTCTTGAAGGATGAAAGATAAATTAGTTTAGAAATAGTTTTGTTACACTGACACTAAGCAAATCACTACACTGTTCTGTGTATATAAAGTTTAAGTACACTCGAAGAACTGTCAAGTTATAGTGGTTCAAAATTGTGTTGTCCTTCAATCAAGCCCCAGCAACAGGCTGAGTGCATGCTCCTGTAAAGTAAAATACAACAGTTTAAATCCCCCTTTGCTGATTGACCTACAGATTAAACTGTTTCATTAAAATGTAAACCACTATGTGTTACCTTGAAGTCAGATTGCCCCAAGACTGTTTGTGGTCAGTTGGCACTTTCAGCTGATAGGGATAATTGGTTAAACCCCCCAGTCTTTCAAAGTGGCTCCACATGCTAAGTGCATTAACCATTTCCATATTTTAGCCACTTGAAGATTGAAAGGCATTTCAATTTGAAAACTTCTCATGGTTCTAATAAGCTTGATTCTTTTTCAGTCTGTCTAAAAGCACTAGAATTCACCCTTTGGAAGAGATGCACAAATGGATGTGTCTTTGATGTGTTTAGAGCTACAGAAGTTTGATATTTTCAATTAAAACAAGTGCTATTTACTTCTATACTTATGGATAATAGAGCACTTTTGACTTTTACAAAGTGCGTGTTATTAAAGCACTTTGCTAATGTACAAAGGCACTTTCATAAAACAAGGAAGAAAAAGAAGCAGTCCTCTTTCAAAATGTCTCTGGAAAATGAGATGAAAGTAGGAAAAAAACGTGCAAGAAGAGAGTTCTTTAACAATAAGAGAGCTATCTTCAACTGTTCCTGTGTATGATTTCAGTCATCATCTTTATGCCTAGAAGCACTTTTATAAACATTTGTAACAATTTAAACATATTCTATCACTCAAAACTTTTCTCACAAGGGTTCTTCACCCTAACCTTTTTGATGAGGCCAGAAAACACTCATCTTGTGGTTTCCAAGGTATTCCTGAAATAGTACAATGGAGAAATAATATGCTATTGTTAGTGCTCAGGAACAACTATTACTGATTTATTACTTAATATCATTATTGAAATTGCATATGGACCTTATTTCTGTGTACCTCAGTTTATTTATTTTCCACAAACATTTCTTGTAATCCTCTAGAATTGCTGTTTTCGGGAATTTAGGTCCTGATTCAGTCAGGCACAGTCTCTTCTAAAGATATTTTCATCTTCTACACTTTTTGTTCTCTTTTGAATTTGAATTTAAAACTAACAATGACAGAGATCCATCAATCAGAAATTTGCAGAGTCATATCTGCAACAGATTACTATCTGGAATGAAATGTCTAAAAATGCAATTACTATATTATGGTTTTGGTAGCCAAACTGAAGGAAGAACTAGTGGGGTTGTTCCAAACCTTTTCCTGTTAGGCCAAGAAAGGTTTTTATATTTCTTTTATTTCAAGTAAGGCTGAAATGTTATTTTATAGAGGGAAAAATTATTTTCAACAAAATACCTCTCAAATTGTGATTGTCTCTCAAATGGCAAAGAAAAAGAAAGTACTATTTTTCAGGTCATATAGCAATGTTTTCAGTAATGAAGCATTTCTAAAGGAGAAATCATCGGCAGAGAAGTTGCTATTTTTCTGTACAGATCTTTGTACAAGATGCTTAAAATCTCTTCCATTTCAGTTTCAGAATAAGGCAAAAGGATGGGCATCTTACCCACTATCTCTTAAATATATGTATTGCTTCTCATCTCTGAGAAAGAAGTTTTAACCTGGGAATGATGATTACACTGCATTATTTCACTTCTGCAGTGTACCTTCAAAAACAAAAATGGCTCATCTTTGTTTTCTGTTAAAAACCAGCATCTTATGGCTTCTTCACTGCTTGTCCCATCAATCCTCCTGTCTCTGAATGATTTCTCACTTTTCACTGGTTTGTGTATTATTGTTTCATAATGATAATGATTTTTCTTTTTTTTTTTCTTGTTGGCGTACATAGTCAAATAAATAGAAAAAAAAGCTAGAAAAGGGTTTAGTACAGAACTTGTAGAGAAGCAGTTACGAAGAAATTTGTCTTGCAGGAGAATTAAACAGCAAAGCTTAGCCATTGGCAGCTGGATTTCTGAGACCAGAGTCAAAAAACACCTTTTTGGTAAAGGATGCATTTTTATGCTTCTATGTGCGCAAGCTTTTTTTTTTTGTTTTTTTTGGTTTGGTTGGGGGTTTTTTTTGTTTTTCTTGTACAGTAAAATGTCAACTCATAAGAGCATCAGGTGCAACTAGAGATGCTATTATGGTTTTTGTGTTATTAGCATCCAAGAGTGTTGGGGGCGAGGAAAAGGTGCAAGAGCAGCAGGGGACTGCTGCCATAAACAGGATTTCACAGAGTCATGCGTCTTTTCAGAGACATCTCCACTTACATTACTTCTAAAGTTAGCATTATTTCTCCATTCCAAATAATCAGAAATAAAACATCAGACAGTAAACACTCCCCCAGTGACTAACTGTGTTGTTTGGGTCTTTTCTTTCCTCCACTCCTCACTCCCCCCACCCTCTACTACTTTGCAGAAAGAAAAGACACTAAAAGTTCCTTCTGTGAGTTGCCAAGGTGCTCCCAGCCCATTGTGCAGAATCATTGTCAGGTTAAATTAGGGAGTACAGACTCCATGAGTGTAAAAAAATCAATACTTGATGGAAGATTGCTCCCCGGAAAATCTGTTTTGATTCCAGGATTAATTCGCGACCAAAGGCTTCTGCAAAATGACATGCCATTAGTCAGAAAATGAACACATTCTACCCTTGAAATTGGATGGAAATATGTCAGGTGATTGACCTATTCATTCTCTTCGCTCTCTGGGCAGAGAGAGTAGGTGTGGTAGCTGTGAATTAGGCCCCCAAACCAGGTCCATTTTCAAGCACTAAAAAAAAAAAAAGAGAAAAAATAGTCCAATGTGAATTGCAAGTATTCTCTAGGCCATTGTTGTAAAGCTATTGCAAATGCATTCCGTCAAGGTAAATGCATTTGTCTGGAAGGCCTGACTCTCTTGTGTTTTCTAAATCTCAGAATAAACCATACTAAAAATCTTAAAATAAAGCAGGGATTTTTTCTTCTGAAAAAAAGGCTTGCAATATTAATGACAGCGTAAATTGTTTGCCATATAGAAAGTAACATTCCGCCCCCCCCTTCCTTTGCTTAGCACTTTCTTCCACAAAAACTTTCATGAGGCAAACCCAGCGCTTGAGCCACGCTCCCTGATGTGTGCTCAGGCCTCTGGAGCAGCCCAGTGGCAATCAGAGGGTTCAGCCAGGAGCCGTGGCAGTGGCCCTGGCGCTGCTGGATTCCTGGTGCTGGGCAGCCTGCGTGCTTCCTTGTCTCGCCAGGTGCCAAGATCTAGGACAAAAGGGCATTTTAATTTCTGCATTTATACACCCGGAGCCTGAACTGTGTCTGCTTATACTGTTGGAACATGCTGAATATGAGGAGCAGAAAGGTCATGACGGAAGATATTTGTATTTATTTGTCTTACGTGGAATTGCCAAGGTGAATCTAAGCTCTTGATGGACAGGGGGTTTCCAGCGGAGCAAGAAGCATCGTTAGACCTTGTACTTGGAGTGTGGGGAGGCACTGAATCACTCTTGGAGACCTGACTGGAGTGCACTGAGATTGGAGAAGTTGCTCCCAAAGATATTAATGATTTCAAAATTGCCATGGAGATGCAGCCATTTCAGAAAAAAAATCACCACCAGAGTTTTATTTTTGTAGCCACTCAAAAAAACATGACCAGCATGTACATCATACTAGGATTCAAGTGATCTGGAGTTTTGCTTGAAAGTCTAGAGAACAATTTATCAGGAGAAATGCATGCCTGAGTAGAATGGAAGCAACAAACAAAATAACCAAAAGATATGTTATCACCAACTGTTATCACTCATTAGCAGCCTAATCCACCAAACTTCTAACTGCTGACATACCAGACAACTCATTCTCTAAAATATGAACATTCTTTGTCCGTAATCCCCCACGAAAAAATGGCTCTAAAGTGATTTTGAGAATTTTGGACTTGAAATTCTGCACTTACTATATTCCATTTTAATTGTGAATTGGTATCTCTTGACTTTCTCATAAAGGTCTCACAATAAGGGTTGAACTTACAAAAAGCCATAACTTTTCTGTCCAGTTCCAGTATTTCTTTCATTCAAACCTTGAATATAACATGTTGTGTAAATAATAAGTCATTGATAGTCCATGTGTGATTACTTGGAGTTAGTGAGTAGGTAATTCTTCTACATGAGGCCAATCTAAGCTTTTCAATGTGGCCATTAATATCTACAGGGGAAAAAACTCCTTTCCAAACAGTGTCACAGGAGTGGCTAGGGATGATGATACCTGGAGTGCCCAACTAATCTTTATTTCTCTAATGATTTCACAGCCTAAGTGTCTTCAAAGAAAACCATTTAGAATTCCCAAACTGAGTTTAAAATCAGCAGGGGTAATTTCTCTCCCCAGATTACAATGATCCTCACTTTTCTATTATGGATGTGCACCAGACTAATACTGTAACGTTCTGGTCAAGCATAGAGGATCCTGTCTGACACGTTAAACAGAATTAATTATTACTTCTGTTTGGTGGGAACCCTGGATATCTAAAACCATCGAAACAACAACAGAGAATGATGACTTATGTTAATATTACATGACCAATCGTATCCCCTAGAATGTGTCCCAATCACACAAGGAGATCCAATCTGAATCCCAAAACTCAGTGCAGACACCATTTCATTTGAAGAAATAATAGAGTCTGATTCTTCAGCTTTTTTCTCATTTAAAAGCAAGGTGTCATGTTTCCTTGTCTCAGAGAGATAGCAACCTCACAGAAACAGATTCATACCATGCTAAGACAGGAATAGTGAACTGTTCCTCAAAGTTCCCTTCCTCTGCCTATTAGTTTGAGAAAGGGTCTTACAAGATTATCTTAGACCAGATGCCAAAGTGCTAATACCAGATAAAATTAATCCCATTCTTCAAGCCTGTATCCATACACCTGCAGAAGAAATATCAAAATGACCATCTCTTAGATAAGACATTGAGAGGTTTTCATAATTAAAGACAGTGTCCTGTTCTCAGCATCAAAACTGATTTCAGTGGAAACAGGAGCAGTCCATGAAGTGCTTTGAGGACAGTGGATACAGGTTAAAAGTGCCTTGGAGGAAATTTGGTCACAGGCTTAACCTGCAGCAAACAGATTAGATTGGATGTTATGGGAAAAAACTTTCAAGGCAAGGCACACGGATGTCCGTGAATAAGAGCCTGCCCAAGCAATCAGGAATTATTTCACTGCATATCATTTTGTTTCCAAACAAGGACTGAATTTTTATAATTCTGTCACAGCTTTGGTACTCTCTCTTGCTCATTGGGGGATTGGGGGTGTTGTCTAGACATTTATCATTGCAGAAGATACATCGTTGCAGACATAGAAGCTGTGCAACACGATTACGAGTTTCAGCAGCACAAGCTGCTAGACAGTAGGAAGGTAGCAAAACTTTTGGAATGCTGTTATATTGTAAATGCACATTTCCGGACATCTGCTTATACTCCAGGCTCTTAATTACTATTCTCTTCTTTTCTCTAAAGCCATTTTTTGCTTTCTCACTCATTTCCAACTCTCAGTTCTCTCATCTGTGTTGCCTGAATGTTTTACTGATTTTGTATTTTTGTATTTGGACACTTTGGGCATCTAGTCTCAACTCTAAGGACATCTGATATAGGCTGATAATCAACTAATCTTCATGATAAAAGGTTGCAGAAATGAGGGGCTTTGCCCAAGCATTTTCAAATTATTTTGAACTATTCTTCAGTGGATATAATTTGAGCCCAATGAGCTAAGGTTTTCTTTTTTTTTTTCTTTTTTTTTATGAGAAGAGGACCATGACTAGGTTGTACATGAAATAAAAAGGGAATAAAAGGCATTTATATACATATGCAGTTCTGTGTCTGCCTGTATTCAAATCCAGTGTTAATGTGTCAGTAGAGCAGCTCCTCCTATTTTCACCTGCTGTTAGCCAAGTTTCAGACTTAATGGATCTAGAACTTGAGATAAATTGACAAATTATTCTAAGGCTGTTGGTGGAGCCTGTCCTTCAAACTAAGAATAAAAATTGCTCCTGACAGCATGGAAAAATACATTGAGTCTAAATATGAGTCTAAACTGGCCTTGATTTATTATTTAATTAACAGCAAATTCTGTAAATAAAGCCCTGGATGTCTCCTAGACCTACAACATTTAAGAACATAATCTAAAGAACTCTGAACTACCTCATTTTCCCGTGCCCCCTAAATATTGGTAATGGCTTGTGGGCCATCTTTTGATCATTCCTATACATGGGCACAGCTATATACTCATAAGTGTGGTCATCAACCCAAATTTTGTCATGTACTGTCATGCTTTAGGAATGGTACTCCCCAGTTTAGTGCTCATACTGAGACTCTTCATGTCCAAACCCCTGGAAGACTCCCTTCCTCCCAGCCTGGCAATAGTGAGGTGGTGTAGAATAACCTCTGTGTCCTAGCCAGGACCATCCTGGCTACTGCAAAAATTAACCCTGTCTTGGCCAGAACCAAGATATGTACAAATTCAAAGGAACAGTCCTGTTCTTCTGCTGTGAACACCTTTGCTTCTCATTCTCTTCTGGATCTGTCATCTTTTCCACAACACAGGAATAACCTTCCCTTAGGACAATCCCTGTCCATATGAGAGATGTGGTAACCACCTGCATTCAGTCCGAAATACAAACTCATCCCCACCAGGCACTGAGTAGCTCTTCCATCTTCCTCTGCCTGTGTGTCTGCCTTGTGCCTGATCATGAACTCTTGACTTCTCTGGACAAGTACAGGTGAATATGTAACACAATGATCTTTCAATCACAGGGAATTTAGGGGGGAAGAAATGAAACTTTTCTAATGAATATGGCTAAAAAGGGAAGTAAAGCTGGATTGAGCCTGTCTAGGTATCACCTTATTAAAATACTGTTAAAGATACAGACATTTCTTCCAAAAGACTGAAAATAGACCTTGATGCCAATGATCAGCAGAAGAGCAAAATTCCTGTAAAGACAGAAAATTGACTGTATGTTGCAATCAAGTTTCTTTGTGAAGTTCTAAATGCTTTCTTTAAAAAATTCCTATATACTAGTGACTTTAAAAGAAGATCTAGAAGCAGCTGAACTCTTGGTATGGCTTCCAATCACAGTTTGCACATATAGTTCATAACAGTTAATGACATTTTTCTTCTCTTCAATTTCACATAAAAAAAGAGCAAAAGGAAAGCTGCAAGAATTTGTCTATAGCATGATGACTGTGGTCAATATCTTACTATTTGCTCTGTCAATGCCATCAAAATATTGTTTAATAATTTAGAAGCAACCATGTAATTTTCTTCCCCAGTAGTAGCAAATTAGGCACTTACTAAATAATTGGCAAAAATACTTAATTCTAGGGATGCTTTGAGGAACATACTATTAGCTGACAGATTTTAAAACTTTTCCTTGCATTAGTAATTATATTTTTAAATTATTTTCATGTTAATTCTTACTAGTGTAGGAAACAGCATAGTTTGATAGTTCAACCTTCTAATTTTTAATAACTAGCAACACTCTCTGACAAAAATAGAGAGGGAATCGTGCAGGGAGTTAATGAAATGGGGGTAGAATTCTCACAGGTGGGGGGTATGCACTTTCAGGCTCATATCATAATGTATTGAGTTACACACCTATTTCTATGAAGACATTGCAAAAATTAGAATTTGAAGGAGAAATTACAACAGTTTAAAATAACTACAAGTACAATTTTCCAAGCAGCTTGAAAGAGACAGTTTTAAATAATGCAGCAAATGATACTTTTAAAAATCTTTATAGGAAAAGCATGTCCATTGTTTCATAGAGCTACCTTCTTCAGACAAAGAAGCTGAAATAGTGGTATCAATATGCATTAAAAACACCTGTAACATGGGAATGTAAGTTCCACATTCTCAAAAAACCAAAGGAGGAATTCCATTATGAAGCAATATCTGATAACTAAGTGAGAGTGGTTCAGGTGTGATTCTTCTTTCAGGAAGGAAAAACATAATATTTAGATGAATTCAGCTGAGTCCCACTGACAATACTGAGGGATTACCACTGCATTTCATTTTGGGTGACTGTTCATTGTGAGCAAAGAGCAAGGGAAATTGTATACCATTGTCTAATTGCACCAATGGTAGACATTTCAGTGAAAAGACTTGGGTAAATGAGTTAAACAGATTTGCTCAAAAGTAGAAGGCTCATCAGGTATGTCGGACAAATGTTTGATATTTTGCCCTTACTTAATTTGCAAAAACCTCTAGGAAGAGAACTGGAGTAGAGACTATGAGCACTTTAACCAAGGTCTTTGTAACTGAGTTGATGATTCCAGTGAGTCTATATTTCTTCCTCCAGGGAAAGAGATGTTGCTGAAGTATTTATTATATGGGCTCCAAGGATTGCCAAGCAGAGCAGCTCCAGTGCTTTCATAATCTGCAATGAAACACTCTTCTGTGGTGCACAGGACAGGCTTCCAAACTAGGGAAAACTCAGGAGAAGAAGAGAGAGCCACAGGAGCCACAGCTTGCAGGACAGCAACAGAAATTACCTGAGTGGGGCCAGGGGCAATGGCAGCCAAGCCTCCACACAGCTCAACCAGGGAGCCCTGCTGTGCACCCAGCAGAAAGCCATGGTCTCTCTAAGCTCAAAGCCATGGTCTCTGTAAGCTCAAAGCCATGGTCTCTCTAAGCTCAAAGCCATGGTCTCTCTAAGCTCAAAGCCATGGTCTCTGTAAGCTCAAAGCCATGGTCTCTCTAAGCTCAAAGCCATGGTCTCTGTAAGCTCAGCACCCACCACAGCTGACCCAGCTTCCCAGACAGACCTCAGTGAGAACATGCTGCCGCCCCGGTGTCAGTGCTCTGACGGCAGTGCTGGCCAGCAGCAGTGAGTACCTCTGCAGGACAGGCAGAGGGACTCCTTCACTCCGTGCAAGAGCTCTGAGAGGAGGTCAGTAATTGAAGATTACCTGGGAATGACAGAGAGAGAGGAATCACACCCTACCTTCCCTGAGACAGGCCTGAGAGCAGACAGGATGTGTGGCACAGGTCCTCTTTCCACTTGGCTGAACACAGGGACAGAAGGTAGAGGGACAATGGCAACGAGCTCCTGTCCAGAACAGCAGGCACATCTCTGACTGCCCCACCATCCCAGGTGCCCTGGCACAACAGGCAAGAGGCTCTGCAAGTGCAACCAAACAATAACAAGGAGGATGATTCACCTGGCATGGAGGCGTCAGCGAGGTTAAACTGGACTATGTCCTGCATCAAGCTTGCCTCAGTAAAGAAAAACAGCTGGGTCACAGTCACTGTAGATGCCCTTCTGAAAGGATGAGGATGCCCAACATGCAGAGCAGACTTTTTAGAGGAGTCTGTTGCCTCCCCAGGGACCCAGGGTTAAAGATGCAAAGAGAAAGTTCCCCACCTTGGTACAGCACTCAGGTTATTATTCATTATTGACTTTTCAGGTAGGCAGCAATGAAGTTGCAACAAGAAGCCCAAGGGAAATCAGGAGACGGTTCAGGGCCTTGGGACATCTGGTTAAGGGATCAGGACCACGAGTAACATTCTCAGTTTCAGGATATGATGAGGGAAGAAATAGGATTATCCAGCAGATCAATATCTGGCTCTGACCCTGGTGTCGCTGACAGAATTCTGGGGTTTTGGATCATGGGTCAGTCTACACAACACCAGGGCCTGCTGATGACAGATGGATCTCCATGGGGAAAAAGGATTTTTGTGCAGGAGTTAGCAGAAGTCATTGAAAGAGCTTTTAACTGGATCTGAAGGGGGAAAGGGATAAATCCAGGCTCACTAGAGTTAAGCCTGTGAGCAGCACACCAAAGTTTGAAGGATGGCATGCTAGTGAGATCCTTCAGTCTGCTGCATCAGTGGAGGTTGGGTGTGGTGATTCATGTAATAGCAAAGTCACAAGGGTCATTGATGAAACCACAGAATGCATCTGAATTGTCACACAGGAATTAAGAGTTTCCCCCACATAAAAGGCAGTGAGCTCAATAGCTAGTTTCCTGCAGGCAGGTGTTCAGTCACCTCCAGAAGAGCAGGACCTCATCACAGCTGCTTTGGCAGACAAGAGCAATCACTCCAAACATTCCTCCTTCTTTCTTCTTGCTCCCAGTTTATATACTGAAAATGATGTCATATGGTCTGGAATATCCCTTTGGTCATTTGTGGTCACCTGTCCCAGCTGTGTCTCCTCCCAGCCTCCCATGCACCTCCAACTTCCTCACCAGTATGGCAGGAAGAGAAGCAGAAAAGAGAAGCCTTGGCTTTGTGTAAGACCTGGCCAGCAATACCCAAAAGATCTCTGTATTATCAACCTTGTGTTCTGCACAAACCCAAAACACTAGTGCCACACCAGCCACTGTGAAAAAAAATAACTCTACCCCAGCCTAAACCAGTACACACAGTAATGAAATTACTTTTCTACTCACATCAACGAGCTGAGTCCTGCCTACATACTGTCTGAAACCCAGGTAACCTGTGAAGCTCTGCTGTTGAAAGCTCAGATATTTGTATATTTCTTCTGTTCATGGCTTTAGCTGTTCTGACCACTGTCATAGAAGTGAAGGTGTATTAGATGTTACTATGTTTTTTAAAAAGAAAGAAACTCCCTAGGCTTAAAACCAATAGCATCTAAGTGGTACAAATTACCAGCCTTGCCATTCACACCTTATCGAGGTAATGAAGTGGAACCAGAGTAAGTTGCCATCTGCTACAGTTTGGCTCTAGACAGTTTTCTGCAAGACTAAGTTAACTGGTCCGCAGCACACCTGTTTTTCCTGTGATCTGTGATGCCTGTAATTGCCCACTGCAAAAATATAGAAGCATTATTTTAAGGTGACAATTGAGAATTTGCAGCAGATTACTGGAGTCAGTGAAAGCTGGCAGGACATCCCTGAGACAACAATTTCCATGGGTTTCTCATATTCCACCTCTGACTGGCATCTTGAAGAACTGAGTGACCATGTTTCAATAAGACACTGTGGCCTCAGCCTTATAGGCTGGAGAATTAAAATTTGTAGTGATTCTACAGCTTAACATATTCCTTAGGTTTCTGTTTTTGCAATAGGCTAATTTAGGTGCTGATGTTTGTCACGGCAGAGCTCAGTTTTAGTAGTGTGCTAATAGTAACTCATTATTACTCTCAGGAAGAAGTTAGAACTAGTACTAAAATTTAGACATCTAAGCAGAGTCAAAAGAAATTTTAATTCATCAGCTTTTAATGTTTGGTTTTTTTTTAAGAAAAGGTTTTACTTTATTAATAAGGCATATTTCCATGTTATGTTTCAAAACCCCTCCCTGCTGTAAAAAATTTCTGTGGTTATAATAGGGAATTTATTTTGATATGGGATTGGTTTTGGAGGGAATGTTTGATTTTGTTTGCTTGTTTTACCAATATGGATGCTGGGGGTG
The DNA here is from genome assembly GCF_963513975.1 of Fringilla coelebs. NCBI lineage: Eukaryota > Metazoa > Chordata > Aves > Passeriformes > Fringillidae > Fringilla > Fringilla coelebs. The sequence continues at coordinate 101,782,223 of NC_140028.1, read as the reverse complement.
GGGTGGGGGGGCGCATGGAGTATGAGAATGAGAGGTTTAAAGTAGTGAATTTGCAGGGATTTATGAGGTCCTCTTGGAGGAAAGATATTACCTTTCACACTTACAGATTTTTTTTTTCCAAAGATAGGAAATGATCTTTCTGTTCATAGACAAAATATATTTCCAGGTATCTCAGCAACGGCCTGATTTGAACAGGTAAAGCTGAATCTATGAGAAAAATCCCATTGACAACACAATTTTGCCCATCTACATATGTCAGGCAGCCACTTTTATCAAAAAAATAAAATTTGGACAAAAGCTGAGAATGAATGGTTTCAGTATGGCTGTGTTAGTAAAGAAAACATCAGATAATAAATAAAATATTTGGTCTTGTTCACTGCAAAAAGTATGTGCTATGTTATACAGGTGTCTGTGACTAATCCACCTCTCTCAGATAAATATATAGGCAATGAGGCAATGCTTGTCTTATTCACTGTAACAAGGGAGAACCAAGTAAGTTTGAAAATGGAAATAACTATAGCCATTCCCTCAGATGTGTTTCTTGTAGGAATGTAAAATGGGTAGGGTGTAAGTTTCTCTTTCATGTACATGCATGAAAATTGCTCAGGGAAGTTAAACTCAGGGGATGAAACCGTAGCCATTTTTTATGTCTGCTTTAGACTGGTTTTTACAGGGGTCCAGTTGAGGTGTAAATTTCATCTGTCTTGTAACTGGTGGAAATCAGAAATGTCAGATCACTGCCAGTGTGGGAAGCAGAGTGTCTGTGAGGAGGCCCTGCTTAGAACACTGGAAGAATAGCACAGAACTATATTCTGTTAAATAAATTGTTTAGGTGTTTTGGTTTAGAGTAAATTCGGGAAAAAAATTTTTAACGGGATTTTTTAGAAAGTAAATTTAAGTGGCTTTTTAAAGTTGGTCTGGGAAAAGATTTTTTTGGAAAAAAGTCGAAAAAATTGTTTATGTATTAGTTAAAGTATTTATTAGTTAAAAAAAAGAATAATATTAAATAATAAAACTTCTGACTGCTTTGAAGAGATAATAAACTTAGAAAACTTATTTCCTGGTTTGTAGTTTGGCTTATTTAGTTTTTTATTAGGTTTTTAGGGTTGGAACTGTTGTGGCCCAGCTCCAGCCCGGTGGGCTGAGCTGTTGGTGTCTTTTGGGGTTTTTAGTTTAGGGTAGGTTTAAATAGTTCTAAGAAAATAAAAAAATATATATAGTTTAAGGAATTTTTTTATTATAGCTAGTTAAAAATTAATTAAAAGTAAAGGAGAGCTCTGTTTTGTTGTTTGTTTGTAGATAACAGTTTAGGAGTAGAAATGTGGAGGAGTAAGTGTAGTGTTTGAAAATAAATTGTGCACTTTTTTTTCTTTTCTTTTTTTGCTTTTAGAACTAGTTTTAAAGGTGTAAAATTTATTTGTGGGTTAAATATATGAACGGGGATGTAATTTAGTACTATAAAGCTATTTAAGGCTATTTAATTTTTTTAATATTGCTAGCTTATTATTAAAATTTATACATATTTAAATTTATAAATATATAATATATATAATATATCATTATATATAGATAATGACAGTAATATTTAGTAAATATTGAAATTTATACATAGTTTTATTTAATAATTAGATTTTTTTAGTATACATTGTGTTGGGGGGTTTTTTTGTATTTATTGTTATGTGTAATTTGTTTTTTGAGTAAAGATAATTTTATGGATGGGTTTGTTTGTATTTGAGTTAGAATTGATTTAAATTGGTTTTTTATAAATTTTTTATATGCATTATTGTTTTTATTTATTTAATGTAGGGGTTTAGATTGGGTAGAGTTTGTTTGGTTGGTGGAGCCTTGAGTGTTAACTAATGGGTGGCTTTTGTTAGATGTTCGTTTTAATTTTTGAAAGATTTTTTATTTAATGTTTGTAAAGTGGTTTTTCATAGTTTATTGGGTTTTTTACTTTGTAGTTGGTGTATGGTAGGGGATATGGTGCACCTATTTAATGTTATGTTTTTTAGCTTAGGTGTTGATAAGGTTTTTGAAATGAGTCTTATTGTTTGATTTAACTTTTTTAGGGGTATTATGCTTCTAAAGGATTTGTTTTTTTAGGCTTAGGATGGTGTTATGAGCCATAGTGTGAGGAATAGGGCAGGATTTTAGCTATTTAGTGGTGATTTTTATTACTGTGAGTATGTAGTGTTTGCTCTGGTGAATTTGAGGCAGTGTGATGTAATTAATTTGTTAGGCTTTTTAATATTTATATTTGGACTATTCTTTATTATATTGTAGGAGTTTTAATTGCTTGGCTTGTTTGATGGTAGTATACGTTTTATGTGCACTACATTTATACTACATACATTTTATTTATGGATAATTTGAGAAATATTGTCTATGGTTAAATTTACTTTTTGGTTTTGTACTTATTTATAGGTGGTATTTTTACTTTGATGATTTGAGGTATTATGGGCTTATTGAGCTAGGAATAATTTTTTGTGTTGTAATTTAAATTTATTATTGAGGGCTTTTACTTTTTTAGCTTGATTTATTTGTTGATTGTTTTGATGGTTTTTTTTTAGTTTTATTTTTGGGGATATGGGTATTTATATGATGGAATTTTATAGATAGTATTTTTATTTTAGTAGTGATTTTTTTACTGTTTAGCAGCTTAAATTGGGGGGTTTTATGTTAATTATGCTTTGGGGTTTTTTTTAGCTAATTTTATAGAGTATTGGCTACTATTGATGAATTGGCATAAAGGTATAGTTTTGGTTATTTTTTTAAAATAATGTTTAGGGTTAGTTGAATGGTTTGGAGTTTAGTAAGTCGATTTATTTGTTTTAGCACTTTTTGTGATTTGTTATGTGTTTTCTGCCTCTCGCGGTGGGAGCAATGGCCCTTGGCTGAGGCTCTCTGGTTTAGCTACGGGCTTAGGCTCGCTGTCTGGTTTAGCTAAAACCGGAGTAGCTGGGGTGATGGCTGCAGCCTGAGTGACTGGGGCAGCTGCTGATCTACCTCCCTGCTGATTTATCTCCCCTGCCTCTACCTGCTGCCCTGCAGCACCGAGCAGCGTGCGATAAGCACAGGTCAGTGCCCAGCTTATTGCAGGAAGCTTTTTCTCCTTAGGTCATTGTGGCATTTCTCTTTCAAGTATTTCCCCACCTCAGGTGGGTTCTGAATTTGTCACGTGGAAAATCCCAGGGTCAGAAAATTCCCTCAGGGTTTGGCCCATACCCTCCTATTCTCCACACCACTCAGGATTTTCCATGCCTGGGTCTACTCCTGGGTCAGGGGTCTCATCAGCTCCTCTGGAAAACTCAGCCCTAATTCTAGAGAAGCTGCAGACCACACAGAGGAAGCCAACTAGACGAAACACCAGGAAGGTGGTATCCTTGGCATACAGGGGAAACTGAACATTCTCAAAATGTGACTCAACAGATTCAAAGAAGGAAAGGAAAGGCTGAATAGCCTCATTCCCTGCTCTAACAAACTGGATGCAATTATTAACAAACCCCCAAAACATGCTATTGGAATTGGGACACGGGCTGAGATGAAGAAACATAAACATAAATTATGTGGAACAAACTCCAGTACCTTTGTAAACTCCCTGTAAATCATTCTCACTGAGCCCAGCACAACAGCTATTCTAATCTGTGCCCCTCTACTGTAAAAATGACATGGTAGGGACAATGCTGCAGCTATTTCTGGATAAGAAAAGCCTAGGGACCAGAAAGGTATTAAAACTTAAAAAAAGCCCAGGGACCAGAAACACATGAAGGCCTCCACCCTGAGAGACATTATGAATTCATCCAACATGGCTAGTGACTGCTTTATGTCAATACAGAGTAAGCACAACCAAAATGGAATCAAGTACAGGTTTTTTCCACTTCCTCAAGACACACATTGGGCACCATAAAGTGTATTTGTCCTGGTTTAGGGTAAATTTGGGAAAAAAGACTTTGAAAGGGGTTTCTTCTAGAAAGCAAATTCAAATGGCCCCTCCAAAAACTGGTTTGGAAAAATATTTTTTTGGAGAAAAGTGAAAAAAAATTGTTTATTTAATAGGTAACGCATTTATCAGTTAAAAAAAAATTATATTAAACAATAAAACTTCTGGCTGCTTCAAAGAAATTATAACCTCAGAAAACTTCTTTCATGGGTTGTAGTTTGGCTTATTTAGTCTCCTTGCAGTCCCTCTTTCACTGGAAATGCCACAGCCCAGGCCCGGCCCAGTGGGCCACAGGTGTGGGTTGTTGATGCTTTTTTGGGTTTTCAGTCCAGAGTACGTTTAAATAGTTTTAAGAAAAGAAAAAAAAACCCTGTAGTCTAGGGAACTTCTCTGCCTCAGCTAGCTAAAAACTAACTAAAAGCCAAGGTGAGCTCTGTCCGTCCATCCGCAGACAGTACAGACCAGGAGCAGGAATGTGGAGGAATGAGTGCAGTGTCTGAAAACAAACTGTACTCTTCTTTTTCCCCCACTTCGCTCTCCGAACCAGTCTCAACGGTGCAAAACTTATTTCTGGGCTAAACAGACGAATGGGGATACAATTTAGTATTATAAAGTTACCCTAGGACATTAGGAAGCTAGTAAAACCCTTTTTAAAGACTTTCAATTAAAGTGCCAATGAAAAGACTTTTCTAAAAGTCTAAAAAAGCTAAAAGACTTTTAGCTTTTCTAAAAGTCTAAAAGGCTAAAAAAGTAGGTTTCTTTTGGTTTTTTAGAACAATAGCATAAATTTGGAAGGAGGTAATCTGGTTCAATCACCCTGTACATCCCCAAAGCAAGACAGCATCTAACTTTAAGAAGCAAGGTATACACTGTTTTGTGGCATTTTTAGAAGTACATACATGTTGGGGAATAATTTATGTCTGCAATTTATTGTGGCACAGTCTGTTTCTCTTTTTGTCTCCATCCTCCTGACTTTAGTAGTACCAAAAAAAAAAAAAAAAAAAAAAAGCAGAAAAGGAAAATCTGTTTTTGCAGATAACTGAGCTAGTGGTGGTTTCAGCTATTACAGTGCATAGGCTGTAGGTCAAATTATATTGACATATTGTCACTCCTTTTTTCCCTTGCCACATTCTGTCACCCCAAAAATATGGAAATAAACAAGATAGAAAAAATTAAGTTTCCAATCTTTTACAAATATAGCATGTAGCTTGTTAATTGCAGGGAAGTTATTCCAGAACAGAAGGCTAGAAGGTGTCAGAAGTTCTTGATAATAAATCCAGAAAAAGATAAAACCAGTGGCAAAGCCTTCAGACTTTTCAGACATGAGAGATGTAGCAGACAGTGAGAGAGACCTTACAATTGTGATGGAAATAGCTAGAGGAAAATTACTACAGACCAGAAGAAAACCCCAGTACTCCTTACCAAAAGCTGCCAAAATATTTTAGAGGAAAAAGTAGACAAAAAGTTTTGGGATTTGACCACAAAGAAGACCTGAGTGACCATTAGCAAGAACTAGCTCCTATTGAGCTGGGCTCACAGTGAAAAAGACAGTAGTGAGATGAAAAATGGGGCAAATATCAAGGATTTAAGTGACTGATTAAAGACAAAGGGTTGTCTAAAGAAGGCTGCAAAAACATTGTGTACTTTTAGGAAAGGAAAAGCATTCATTTGTGAGATAATTTCTGTACCAGAGTTGCTGAGCCAGCTGTCATTTTCCAGCACTAGCTTATATGGCTCAAAGAAATTAGAGCTTGCAGGACAGAATTGAATAGAAATCCAAAATTAAAGCAGGTGTTAAATGACAAGGCAACAAAAAGTTTCTGAGAATTATTTAAAACTTACATAGAACATACATTGTATCATCTATTTTACAAATAGGCTTTCATGAATACCACAGAAGGATTTGTTTGACCACAAAAAGGAGAAACAGCACACCTAATTTTCGAGCAGATTCTGGTAGCATCAGAAGCTGTACAGAGTACATCATCTCGTTACAATATAAATCTTTGCCACCCACCCACTGGTGCTCCTTGTTCCAGTAATCATTTGTAGTGAAATTCCAGGGAGAACAACTAATAGAGTCACAGCAGTACACCTGCATTATAACAGGAGGGGACTGCGATTACTGGAGGAGAATTTAAACAACTCAGGATTATGTGATACCCTAGCTGCTCTAGTTCACAGAAAGACCTCAGTGGACTTAGGTAATTTTTTCAAAATCACCCACCACCCACAGCATTCTTCAGTTCTCTGTGTAGAATAATGCACTGTTGGCTCATGAAAAAAAGGAAAATGACTGATACTCCCCCAGTTAGAGGGCATCACTGTCATTTTTGCCATCCACTGATATCCAGTATAACAAGAATATCAATATGACTTCAATTGAACTATCACACTGTGAATCTGGGCAGATTAAGCAGTAATAAGAAACACACTGGATGACATTAGGCAGGGTTTGTTCTGCCTATGTTATGGGATATTGGAAGGGGGCAGCTGTTCAATCAATACTTGTTCTTTGCAGAACCTGTTGACTGTGAAAGTTGCAAGGGGCATTTTTAAAGATATAAAATGTAGGGGAGCAAGTCTATGCATGCTACTCTTAATGTCATGTTATCCATAGTTAAAGCTGGACTACCAGTGCTGCATATAAATGGATGTTTCCACCTCGTCTCATGAATGTAAACATACGCTATCTCAGTAGGGTACAACTAAAAATCCCCTTTTCACCTCTCCTAAAAAAAAAAAAAGACCTCATTGGATTAGATGAGGAGCCAACTAATGTACCTGACATGAACACAAACATTAATAGGCATCTTCTCAGTACACTTCCCACAAGATCTGGTGAAATTTTTGTGAAAAATCAAAAATCAAAACTATATTGCAGATATTCTTTTAACTGAAACACTATCACCTGCTAATATGAGGTAAAATTGACATATGGCTGATTCTATACTTCAGCTTTATTCTTAAGTTCTTGAGTGCATATAAATAGAAAGATCATGACCTAATGCCGATCAATATATATACAAACTGATTCATGTCTAATGTAAGTCTAAGGTAGTCAAAAAATCAAAGTTGGAGGGCAAAAAATGGTTTTTTAGGGGCACAATGCAGAAGTTTAAACTTGTCATAGATAGAGCAAAGTCTTTTGAAAAATGTACCAATAAAGCAATGCAGAACCATGAAAATTCAGAACAGACAATAAAGCATACCTTTATTTTCCTTTTAAATTTTATATTGAAATTAATGTATAGCATAATAAGCAAATTCTTGTCATGTCTAACTAGATATTCAACTGTGCCATGCAAATTTTCATAACAAGGTCTTATTCTGAGTAAGGCAAAGCTGGATTTCTGACTGCTTATTTGGTAGCCATGAAAGGCCTTGACAGATTCCAGTTCTTTCTGAGACAGTTTTCTATCAAAAAAAACCTGACAAATGAAAAGAAAGCCCACTGATTCTACTTACCAAGCCTCATAATTTCTCCAAATGTGTTACACTTTCCTACTCAATGGCTTTATAATTTCTACAATATCAAGGATATATCAGAAAACTGTTTATACCCTGGCATGTTCTTCTTCCACAGTAGCCTATCAAGAGCTACTGAAAGATAATGAACCATTTCTGTGTTGAGCTAGGAACAAAACATAAAGAAGTGCCATGGCTTTCCAAATTCTTGAATCTTTCTGTAGGGCTGCCAGATGAAAGAAGATTTGAAATCATGCCCCTTTAAAGACTTTTCTAAAGTATTTAGTAATAGTAGTAGTAGTAGAAGTAGTAGTAGTAGTAGTACTGAATTCTTAGAGATTTTCTGCCATTCCCAAAATTTAACATTGTAGTTCCTTAAGCAATACTGCTGTCAGCAGAAATTTGGATCCAAAGAAAAATAATATCAGGGTTTTCTTCAGGTCAGTCTTCTCCTAGATGATCAAAGGAAATTATTATGTGGTAAATAAGCAGGAAAGCCACCATTCGAGAAGAGACTATTTGGCAGCTTAGGACTGAACTGGATGTTTATGTTCATAGAGAGGTTGATAAAAACCATCCTGGAACTGTTCCCTAGCTATTTTCCTACCCTTGCTCCTTTGTATCTGTTTATGAAGTTATGTGATAGCATTACACATACTAAATGTGCTTTAGTTTGCCATTGACATGATGACAACTGAGAGCTCTTCTCTGATTAGCAAGATGGATTGGGAATGCACTCATGTGACTTCTCTGCGCTGAAAGTCACAATCTCATCCTGCAGAATCTATTTCTGAGCTGCTGCTGACTTATCTTTCCAACCCTTATTCCAACCCTTTGTATCTTGCAGATTAGACGCAATTCTTTCTCCATAATACAGAATTTCAAGGAATCTTTGCACCACCTAATTTATCTCTCAGAGAGATGTTAGTGATACCTTCAGCGTTATTGTGATCTACATGTACATTTCTTCCACCATACAGGATTTAAGTTTTCTGTAGTTTGGTTCTGTTTCTCTCTGTGCCTCCAGCTATGTTCAGCTAGTGTTTTTCCCAGATCAAAACGTCATTCCATTAAACCTTCATGCCTTCCATCCCATCAAAATATTGATGAATTTTCCCAGAAAACACCCTGGGAGCTGAACACATGCCAGTTCCACATGCTGTTTTTGCTGGACTGAAACTTTGAGCTCTGCATAACTTTCTGCCTCAGGTGACTCTTAGTGATTTGGATTTTCTTATGTCTTCAAGTTCAGAGCACTGACCATCCTCCATAGTATTATTGTGGACTGGTTGAACTTCTTTGCCTGGTGAGCTCAAAATGTTTCACGAGGATTTAATTCTGATTTTCTTCTGTAGTAGCTCCCAGATTTTTTTATTCTGCTCACAGACTCACCTCCTGCTGGGAACATATATAGTCCTTAAAAATTGCTCTTAGGTCTCAGTTCTGGTTTCATCTCTCTGGTTTCATCTTCAGTTTGTATTTTTCATTGTTTGCAGCTATCTGGTACCGTACTCTTCAAATTTCCTTATAACAGTTGTAGGATTTCTTTCCTTTTGTCTGAATTACATTGAAATTATTAGGCACATGGAGCACTTCAAAGAAAACTATTCTAGAAATAGGGCAACCTTCTAAAACATTTTCTCTGTTGCTGGCATTCTAATACAGATGCTTGCAAGCACAGCGTGACAAGCTATTTAAAACTTCCTGTGAGTTTTCCAAATCTCCAGAGAGTTTTGGCTCCAATGAAGCTTTTAGTTACTTTATTCTTTCACTCCAGCTCTTTTCTTGTTCCATTTTACAAAGACCAGGAGGTGATCAGCAACCATTCAGAGCCTACCATTCCCACTAGAGTTCTGCTTTATTTGATTGTTCTTGCCAGCTGCTCTGTGCACAGTCAGAGGGAGCAAAGAAGCAAGTACTCTTACCATATGCCATGAAGGAACACACAACTGCCAGCATGAGGGAAGAGGTGACAAAAGTTACTGTGAACTCTGAAAAGAAGCAGGCAAGGAATGGCAGCTCTCAGTGGGTGAGGGAGAGGGCAGGTGCTCAGCCCTGGCTCTGACACATGCCCTCAAATCACTGAAGCATGCAGATCTTGGTGTCTCTTGTTTCACGTACATCACATAATTTCTTATCTGAAAGACACAAGATTTGCAGTGCCTGCTCTCGTCAATCCCAAAAGAGCCAAATATTTAGCTGCTACCAGCAGGGTCCTGTGGGTTCTAATAGCCCTGATCAGCTGTTCTCCACACCCTTGGACCATTGGTCCAGGAGCCTTAGCTCAGTTCAGCTCATCACACCCTTGGACCATTGGTCCAGGAGCCTTAGCTCAGTTCAGCTCATCATACCCACTTATGGTGTAGGCTGAGTCACAGGAGTGCCTCTCTCTACTCGAGTACTCTACTCACCTTGTTTCCTGGATGCAGCTGGGATGTGTGCTGTACGTAGGTGCCATCCAGCCCCATGCTCTGGATGGGCTTGGGACCCTCAGTGCAGCCCTGTTTACAGCACTTCTCCAGTCAGGCCCTGGACATGGCTCTTTCCTCACTATGCCAGAGGCTGTTGATAGACCCTGTTTCAAACCTCCAGCTGTGCTCCTTTAGCCTGAGCCCTGTGGGATGGCACCCTGCAGACTATGCCCCAGCCAGGTGACTACGACAACGGGGGCGTGACAGACCCCTCACAAGCTCCACAAATCCCAGTACTAGCAGGGGTTTGGTGCAGGAACAACAGGCAGCAGCACAGGTCTTGGGGTGAAACTGGGACAGCTCTATTTCAGCACCCAAGATCAAGACTTGAGGCTAGATGAGAGCCTCAAGAGCTTTTATAGCATCACTCAAAAGGAGGAGCAAACCAATAGGGGTATGGTTAGGGAAGGGTTGAAGGTGGGATATTTTACACTTGAACTAATAAGGGAGCACTAGGGAGGGGCATGACTTGGGTAAACCAGTAGGGTTCTAAAAGACACAGAATAGACAGGGAATTCTCCAGAAGAGAGGGCAGGTTCGGGGGAGGACTGACACTCGGTGGGAGGGGGAAGCAAGGAGGATTCTGGGGGAAAAGGGCAGGGATAGGAGGGATTGACAACTGGGAAGGTTGGGGGTTAAAACTTTATAGGGATTGGCTGGGTGACAAACAAAAAGATTGACACCTGACTGAACTGAATAACAATGAGGGGCCATGTCTAATTGTACCAACAGGTACAATCTCTTCTCTCCCTGCAGAGAAAAGCAACCTCACAACACGAAGGCTCCTGATGAAACAAATTGTACAGGTAAGTCAATGCACGCAGTTTCATCTCTTATTACATGATTTTACTTATCCTGGATCTATGCAGGTGCCGTACAATGCAAGTTTTCATCTGTGCTTTTTCAGTAAAAAGATCTAAACTTGCCATATTAAGTGACCCATAGCCAGACTGGGTGGACTGTACTTTCCACCATTATGTTGGAGGGGAATATGTCCTAAACATGTTCAGCTCAAACGCTTCCCAGATGATGAGCATTGAGCTAAGATATACCAAAAATCAAACTAGCAGAGGGCTTAGGAATCAGGAAGGCAGGAAAAGTTCTGAGACAACTTCCTCAAATCCGAAACTGTATTCTGAAGTCCCTAGAGAAGACTGTCAAACCTCACTCCACAAGCATGGAACGGGATGAAAGCAAGCTGCTGTCCCTAATGTAACAGCGTCTGCAGAAACCATGCTAACAGTTGAGAAGGGCTGAGAGGAAATACACATAATATGTAACAGTTTCTTCTAAATGTAGTGGGGAATGATGTTGCAGTATAGAGACTTCACCTATAGCAGTGTGTCCCGTGTGAGACTCCTGCTGGGATGGGTGTTTGCCCAGCAGGTAGAAGTCGCAAGCAATTAAAAAGCTGTGCAAGAAAGGAAGAAAATTACACTTCTCATTTCAAATATCACATCTACAGAGCTAGCAGAAATAACAGTACACATAGTAGCAGTGGAATTCTGCATTTAAACACATAATTTTCAGCTAATAGGGGTCTACAAGGAAGTTTCCTATAACATGTAGTTAAAAGCAGACAGCCAGGTAGACTGCTCTTCCAATTAAGAAATTTTACATGAGGTTTAATTCAAACCCATGCAAAAAGCTTCAATGAATGCCAAAGGATTTCATAAATATTTTCCAGCTTGTTTCTAATGTAGGAATGTATGACTGATTACCTGCAAATTTGTTGCATCAACATAGGGCATAGGAATTTTCAGCCGATGATAGAACCTGTTAATATTTCTCTAAATAATTGGTAGATTCAGTCTTTTATCATAAACAACAAAACCTGATCAAAGAATGATATTGGTAGCTTTGTTTGTGAGATTTCCCTGTGTTTTTGTTCTCTAGCTGAGAAATTTGTGAAATTCAAACTTTCCTGTTTCCTATTTAATACTCACCTGAAAGAAATTTTTAATTCTGACTTAGTAAAATAGACATTGAATTTTCTGTGAGTGATTTTGTTTAGGAGCAGAATTATAAACAGTTCTGTTTTAAGGCAAAAGCAGTGAAAATGTTGCTGTACCTCTGTTTTGATTAACTGTTTCAATACGGATAAAAACAGACAAAAACACACCAATCACCACTACTGCAATCTATGTATTACTTTTGTTAGAGTCTATAGATGTTAAATAATTGTAATCTATTAACATTGTTAATAGATCAGTCTGTTTTACAGCTCTGCTCCTATAGGCAAATAAATGGAAGGTTAAGCAGTGTAACTGTTGCACTAACTGAATACATTTCTGAATTATTCAAGTTAAACTCCAGGTTTCATGCCTTTCCTTGTCACTGCCCATGTCAATGATCTATTGAGTGCTACTACAAAAGAGGAAAACTATTGATTTTTAATTGACTTATTTATTTTAAGTTACTATGAAACAACATTGGCCGATTGGGTGGTTTTGTCCCCTCCACTGCTTTTCTTTATGAAGACTCTCTTCCTAATGTTTTCGATAGAAATACCCCAATGTTAGTATATAAAGCTATTTTTATGCATGTCTACATGGCATTACACTTTTAGCAGTTACTAAAAGCTGCATGTTTTACTGCTGAAGTTTTTCTACACCGTAGTCCACAGAAATAATCTCCACCTTTTAAATTGTAACACAACATTATTCTACCCCATGTAAAGGCTGAGGGCTAGCTTAATTCCATGGAAACTTGGTGAGAAGCTCAACATAGGGTCCTCTAAAGTATTATATTGTTTTGTGAAACTGAGTAAAGAGCAAAACTGTACTTTATATTACACTAGAAATCAAGTGTCTGATAAGACAGCAAATGAGCACTGTGCTAATAGTGGTGAAACAGCAATACTTTTTATGATTGATATGATTGATTTGTTATTCTCCTATGTACCATGGAGACAGATAGAAGAACATAAGAGTTAGTGCAAGGAACACAGAGATGAAAATTCCCTCTTTTTTTTTACCAGATTTGAAGGCAAGAAACTTCTAATTCTTGTCCACTCTCAAGTTTCAATTTCTTGAGTTCAGTGATTTTGTTCTTCTAGTTTGTTTTCTTTCTTCTTTTTTTTGCAGGTAAAAATTCACCTTGAGACTGAGATTACTATTTGCCTCAGAATATCTCCCAAACAAAGTTTTCATACAAGACCAAAATTAGGGAACAGAGAGGCCTTCTTTGAATTGGTGTGACCCTGTTAACACATTTTTCTGGGGTATTAAATACACACATAAATTACTGGTATAAAACAGCTCAGCATTTCCAGAATCTTCCCGTTTCTGAGTCTGAAATTATATATTATATATATTATATCAGGTCTATATATTATTATATTATATATTATATATTATATATATTATGTAAGGTCTATAATCTGAAGTTATAGACCTTTCTTACACAGATAAGAGGAAAAGCTCAGTGTGTTTTCCTCACTCTTCAGCAGCAATTGCAGAGAACTGGAGTCAGGACAGAGCTTAATCCCAAGTCCTACAGCATCCCCTGCTGTTCATAATGTAGATATCAAAAAAAGATTTCTGTTTAGTTTAGTAGGGGAAAAAGGCCCATCCTTAAGGCCTATATGAACAGGAGTCTGCATCATTGTGAGGCTGGAGTGCAGAAAGTTCGAAACTTTGGTAGTCCAGGCTTTTGTAGGCCAGACTTCCAGTCATGGCTTGGGTAAGGCTGATGCACTGTGTAAATAAAAGTTCTTCATCCCTGAGCTGAAGGAACTGTAGTATCTCGTCTGCTCTCTGCCTCCTCTGCCATGTTATTGTGAGGGATGATCACTCTGGGATCTTTCGGTCCACAAAGAAGTATTCAGTGGTAGAAGCAGTAGTCTAATCTCAAATCTTGAGGTGGATTCTACTTGCCATGGCTCAGTGTCCTCATGATCTAGATAAAAATCTTTGTTTCTTTTTGTGTTAATTCCCTCCTCTGTAAAATGTAAAGTAGGCAATGCTTGGACTTGGAAGATCTACAGTTCCTAGCTCCATCATTTACCAGCTGCTTAATTTTGGGCACTGTCTAGTTCCCCAGTTTCCCTACCTGTAAGACATGACCAACAGTTTCTACTTTGCTGAGAATAATTCAGCTATACATTGGCCCTTGGTTAACTCACTGGAAGATATGACATGTCAAAAAGACTGAGGTGCTTAGGTAGCCAGGTGCTGAAGAAATCTGCCTGCATTTGATGGAAGAATACATACAGTTGGATACATTTCAGCTTGGTCACTGCAGAAAGCCCTCCCTCCACCCGGGATACATGAAGGGCTCAGAATACATTATGCTCAGAGGCAGTTGAGGACAATGAACCCATGAGATGGGGGAGAAAGGTCTAATATAATGAACACTGTTGTATTGCACCGCAGAGATTCTGTGAAAAAATGCTAAAAATGCAATGGTTCTTATAATGTAATGAATTAATGTGTGTACTTGAGTAAATTCTCTCTTTTTAAGAGACGTGTAGGATAAATTTAGACAAATAAGACATGCTGTGTTTCTGCTTGCAAAGATATTCTTTGTGCTCTGTGCTGTATTTCATTTCTTCACGGTATATTGACAATGAGATCTTCCCATTAGTATCACCTGTCCAGTGTTTTTAAAATGAAAATAAGACTCTTTGCATTTCTTGTTGCTGTTTGGCCACTAACTAGTGGTTAAACTACAAAATGAAATATTCTTACTGGATCCCACAAGTTAGTATCAAAAGACAATATTTTTAGTCTGTAGGTGCTACCTGATGTCAGTGCTCCATAGTCAACACCCGTGAGCAGTTGTACAGAATCAAAGTTATGATGTCATCCATTTCCATGTGATGTCAGCAGTCCTGCTATTAGCTACAGTAAGAGATGCTGGAAGATCTTTGTGTATCAAAGAATCTGTGAAGTCACCATCTCTAATAGTGCATACTTTCGTTTTATGATGGTGCTGGAGGTCAGGTAAATGGTGGCAAAACAACATACAGTATTACTGATTTGAGGAGGGTGGCCCAAGATAACCTCAGCTACCAAATATTAGGCCTCTGTGGGGCATTAAAATATTAAAGTAAAAAAAAAGATTAATCAATGATACTTTCAAGCATCTTAGTGATTTTTATTATACTATTATACTTTATTATACTATCACTATGGTGATCTTTATTATACTATTTCTGAAGTAGTATTCTTCTTTCATGAACACCGAAGGGATCAAACAAGACTATTTTTTAGCCATGGCTAGTTTAGTCAAAGGGGATTCACTTGAAAAGCTTCTTCACAGTGCTTTTTCTTAAGGCCAGCTTATGAAACCCTACAGCTGGGCTGTTTGAGGTTTTTTTTTATTGACCCCTTAAATTTTCATCTTAATACTGCATTTGCTACCATACAAATACAGTTATGTAAATATTTTCTTGGGTCTCTAAGTCCTTCATGGTACACACTTGAATTGTCAAAGAGCTTAGCCCTCTGTCATTGTCCCGTGTCCTTGTTTCTAGGTTATCCTTAGTGCACTTGTACTACATTGTTAAAACACAATGCAGTTACTACAGGTACAATGAAGGAGTTCAGATAAAGGCATAATGAAGGAGTGCAGAAAAAGAAAAAAAAATTTAATAATCTTACAGCAAATACATTTGGGCTCATGAGAAACACTATGTATTGTGGGTGTTCTGCTGGGAAATGGGATCCCTTTAGGAGTGTTGATCCAGGCCACTCTCCTCTGCATGGCAGGCCAGGGAGAGGCCCCTGAGGCCAGGGCCCTGGGCAGTGTAAAGCCACAGAGCTGCAGGTCCCTCCAGGCTACACGGATGAGCCCCATTTAGATCCTCTGGGGGGATAGAATTCCTGCCATTTGGTGACCTGCAGCCAGAGGTCAGCCATTGCCTTAATATCAGTCCAAGTCCATTTTAGCCTGATTTAACCTGAACCATGAAAACACAATTTCTTACAGCTTCACAGGCTTCTTGGCATTGTGTCCATGTACCAATTACTATTTTCTAAGTCATTAAAACAATCTTTGTTTCCTAAATGACAGCAGAAGACTTTGATTCTCTCCTTCCACCTCTGAACATAAAAGAACACAAAATAGGCATGATTCTCTTCCTCTACAGAAAATCATGATTTACAGACAATCACTCTTCATTCATTCCCCACTCTTAATACAGCACTTGTCTTTATACAATCCAGCACCTGATCCCCAGCAGTACAGGGTGCAATTTCATATTCCATACAGATTTCTTCCATTCCGCAAGTACACGTGCAGCACACACATATGGCTCACTGGCGTTTTCACATCAGGAATCTTCTCTTTCTTCAGCAGTAATGGGTTCAAGCAAGCTCCTACATCCAAATAACACAAGGTTCTCCTTTTGTCCTCATGAATTTCAACTAGTGTGTGTTGCTTTGAACTTGAATAAAGAAACAGGGAAAACAGAGCTACACACCAGCATACTTAAAACAGATCTGTCCTTTTGCACCTAAAACAAAAAAACTTTATTAGAACCTGTCAGATACAGACAGACAGATTCAGGAGATTACAGCTTCATAGGTCAGTAGGAGGAAGCAGCAGTAATAAAAAAGACAGATGACCTGTGGTACTCCTGGTAGTCGCTGCTACATCAACAGAGGTGCAAGTGTTTGTACCACATCTGGGCAGCTGATACCATTGTTCTGAGGGTATTGCTGAATGATGAGTGACACTGCCCTAGACAATGCACTGTGGGGTGTATGTGGGGACAAATGTTGCTCCCCATAAAGTCTCTCTCTCACACTGGGCTGCCTCATCCTTTGTGGTCCAGCAGGGACCTTTTTGCTGCTATAACCCTACATGTAAAAAAACTTGTTACAGCAAACATTATGCAGTCTCATACTGATAAGACCGGTCTCTTTCATGCTCAGTTAGAACATTTTTGTTATGCCAAGAGTTCTGAGAGACACACTGTAATCAAAGAGTCTTGAAGGAAACTTCTCCTTTAATAATGATCTTGCTTCCTTTTTTCTGCTCTCCTACAATGAAAGAAGTGACATTTTTCCTTAATAAGAAGGACTGGAGGCACTGAATACCACAGTACACTGCTGCTGTTTCAGTGCAAGCTTTGTCTCATTGACAGTTGCTGTCACCAGCATCAATAATTTAAAGCCACAGACACTGTGAAGTTGTAAATAATTTAAAAATGTAATTCATGTCCATTCTTATTGGTGCAGCTCAGTCAGGATCCAAACATTTTTATACCTGTGTTTATACTAAGGAGCAGACACAATAAGCAGCCTGCAGCAGTTCCCTCAAAACAGCTCTTATTATTTTTATTTAGTTAACATTTAAATATTATGTACTTGAGAGCAGAAGCTCTGAGATATTGTAGTATATTAAAACAGCAGGTTCTGAAGTTCATTCAGTCAAAGGTTCCTCAGAAGAATGGGAATATTACTAACTCATAGAAAACCCCTAAATAAATAATAATTTTACACACACATGCCAAAAACCCCACAATAAAAGCAAGCAAAAAAAAAAAACCAAACAAAGAAACAAACCAAAACAAAAACCAAAATCTAGAGTTCTCACTGCTTTGCTTGCCAGAATATTATACAAAAATATAGCAAGTCAAAGGATGATTGAGATGTGCTACACCTAATAATTCTTCCTCAAAGGAACATTAAAATAAGCAAAATCTTAAAAAAACTACCCAAAAGACCCCAACCCACAAACAACAACAACAAAAAAAATAATTCTAAAGTTACTGGGGTCTTGAAAGAGCTACACAGGTTTTTTTTCCTCTTCACAGAATTAAGAAATATTGTTGCAAAGGCACTTTGTAAAGTTTTGCTTAAGGAAAACTTCCTGACTCTTTTGAACAAATTCAGGATACTTTTGAACAAATTCAGATCCCTTTCCTGATATGAAGCATTCATAAATTAGATTCTAATTACTTATCAGGGTTAAAAGTGATGGAGATAGGCAAGTCTCCTAAGTGACATGTGCCTCAGAGCCACAGGCATTACAGTATTACTGAGATTTTTGAGAGGTTACGTCTTATTTGTAAAAGGAAACATCAAAAATAAGTGCTGTTACACTAATGAGAATATTCCTGTCACCAATGTAATTTGCATGCATTAATATTTTTGTCCATACATGTAAAGTTACTGAGTAAGGCTATTGAACTCATTACTTAGTTGCATTTTTTTTTTGAATGAAAATGATGGAAGTCTTTTAATGGGAGCCTCATATAGGGTTTGGGCTTGTTTATTGTTTTGGTATTTTTGTCTTTCATTAAAGGAAGAAAAAATTGTGAATTTGTCTAAATGTTGATATTATTGCTTTAATTAGCTATCCTGGGGAGTGGGAAACCGTGTCTCTGGCAGAAAGTCTGTGGTTAATCTCTCTTTAATAGCAACAGTTAAGTTACTGTTGTAACAGTTGTATCTGCAAAAACAAACGTGACTTCTGTACTGACTAGCTATGAAAAAGGTAAAACAGTCACAAGGGCACAAGAAATACCTAGATTCAGAGAGGAATAAAAAATCTTCAAGGTTTGCAAAGAAGAAAATAAAATATTCAAGATATTCAATATTCTTTGTTTTCTACAAACTTTTTTCTAAGCTCTTTTCATTCCACTTGTTCTCCCAGCGCCTTATGAAGAAAGCTTTCTCTTTTCACTAGTAACATTTCAATCCCAAAGAAGATCTTCCTTAAACCCATCTTAGGAGGGTCTAGTTAGATGATGGGATGTTTTTCATCCTGATATAACTGATTGGTTTTCTTACATTTTTTAAGCAATCTGTCCTTGGTTGCTCTTACTGCAATTTAATCTGTTGCCTGGCCTACTCTAACCAGGCTGTAAGGGGAGCAAAGTATGACTCCTTCAGATATGTAAATATCTATACAGAAGAAACATAAAGTTGTATGTTGTAAGCCATATCATATCCCTGCCACTCTGGAAAACATGGAGATCTTCCATGGGGCAGAATAAGAAACTGGCCTTAGATGTGGCCTTCAAACACAGGCAGAGCCCAATATGATTCCCGATGCCACTCACACTTCTAGTTTAGCCAGAGTGAAACTTTGCATAACAAAGTCAAACACATTTCTACAGCAGAGGACAGGCAGGACCTCTTCACTCAGTCAATATTAGTTTGAGCAATAAGAAAAATAAAACTCTCTACAAATCTCAGACTTCTGTATATCATTATCATTTTCCAGCTTTGTGGGTGCATCCAGAACTGACCCCAGATTTCCAAAACTTATACTAATATTCTTTCCATTGGAAGTTATGGGTAGTAGCCTTATTTCTTGCACTTTTACAATTAAAGAGCTGACTTTGAGCACCTTTTTCTGCAACAGCAATTCAAGCACGTGACAGTGACAAAGTACACAGTAAGTTTCACACCACTTTTTTACCAGACTGCCTACCAACAGACTGAAATAAAAGACCACCAGGCAACTCCCCCCTGCTTCCAGTCTCCTCTTAATAGCATATAGTGTCTGGCAGACATATCTGGTGTCTGGGATGGAGGTGTCTCAGAAAACAGGCAAAACTCTCATAATCTCCCAGCACATGGCGCTCGTTGTGTTACAGTTGATTAATGGGTAACAGTCAGGAGTAAAGCACTGGGTGAAGTGTGTCACTGTGCAATATGACCAGCAATAAGATTGTTATAGAGCATGAACTGCAAGCTTCAGTTGGTCTACTCTCAGAAGGTTTTTAAGTATTTGAATCAGGGTGGAAATATCTAACTATTCAACTACTGGAACTGGATTTGAAAATCTTCTGAAGACATCCATTATTCCTTCCAAATGCAGCTTTTAGCTCTTTATAGGTATGGAAATGCTAAATCCTTTATTCCAGATAGAGGGAGTAATTAATAACTGTCCTGGTTTAGGGCAAATTTGGGAGAAAACCTCCAAAGGGGGCCCCTCCAGAAAGCAAACCCACACAGCCCCTCACCCCCAGCTGGTTCAGGAAAGATTTCTCAGAGAGAAGTGGAAAGAACCTGTTTATTTAACAGGCACAGCACCCCCCAGCACACAAAATGAACAATACTGGATGACACCACTCTTTCACCACTCTGAAAAAGATGGCAAATTCAGAAAGTCTCTTTGGGGAGTGGTCACTCTGTTACCGGTCCCTCTGGTGCTGGGAATGGCTGCTGCAGCCACAAGGTGCAAACTCTCGGTGTTTCCCAGGTCCCAGTCCAGAGCACATTTGAGTAGGTCCAAAAAAGGAAAGGAGAAACAGTCCAGGAAAAAATCTGGACTGTTTAGCTAAACTAAATAATGAGCAGAAGCAAAACGCAAAAGCAAAGCAGGAGCAAAGCAGAAGCAAGAGCGAGAGCAAAGTGAAAAGCCAGGCAAAAAGCAAAAGCTGCACTATGTACTGCCCTGTCTCTGTGTCCCGCCAGCCATGGGCCAGTGGCTGATAAGAAACCAAAACAAAACTTTCACTCTTCAGAGCCAGTCTTGAAGGCACAGAACATAATATCCAGCATAAACAGCACTTATGAATGGGGATACAAGCATCATAATGTCACCCTAGGACAATAACATTGAGATAAATACATTCATAATTCCTGCACAAGACTGTATGATTATCTCAAAATACACAAATAAATTAATACAATAATAAGTTGATATACAGATCCAAATGTCACAGAAATGTCTAGGGTTCTCATTGTATGTTTGACGGGCATTTCTTAATCTGAATTACAAAGGTCTGGTTTTATGCTGCAATAATTGGAAATCCTTAAATTAGATCTTTCTATAAATGAAAATGTTTTTAGTAATTTGCACAAAAATCCTAGACTGTGTTATCTAGTAAAGAGGGCTTCACGGTTCTTAACAAGGATTCCATTCTTAACACCTTGGGTCATACAACATATGTCTGGTATTTTCCAAATGACCTCAAAGAATTTTTTAGCATTTCTCCTTGCCTTTGAGGAGAAAAGAAGGCTCAAAATAACTAGGTAATAATTCTTATTCATCACATGCCTAACTCTTCTTTAAATTATAATCCCTCTTGCACTCCACATTTATACACAGGACATAGAACTTTCTTTTTCTATCCCCATTTTTTTGGTAGTTATTAAAGGGAAAGCTTTAAAATAACATTACCAAAATGCTTGCTAAGCATTAATTTTCATGTGTTTTACAAATATGCAAGGCTCCAACACCTCTGTCCTTGATGAACAAGAAATCCCACAGAACCTTCCACTGGAGGACAATATGTCCTTTCTCCAAATTGTAGGAGCTGAGCACTGGCCAACCGGAATAGCTGTTGTGCTCCATTTCCAAAGTTGTTTGCATAGCAATTGAATATTAAATAAGATTTATGTAAGCAGCCTCTAAATGTGTTATCAGACCCCGCTATACCTTACTGTCGATGTGACACTGGCTTAGCGCTACCTCACCTGACTTTGGGTGTCATGTTAGAAGTTCACTGCTAGCTTTCCCTGAAGCTGGAGAGTTCTTGACTTCTTGGGTAGACAAATGTTTTCCTGCTGATGCTTGAATATTGCTCAATCAATTACACAGTGTGACAAGGTTTTCAATTTAAGTCTCCAGTGAAGGGCTTGAACTTAGACCAGTTAAATCTGATTTTTGCTGTCTTTAACTGCTTAGTAGCCAACAGAGTTTGAAAATTGGTTGTACTATGAGAATTTGATACAGCTTAGGTTCCTTAGATGTTTTACAGAATCATAGTATAGCTTGGGGAGTGTAGGAGGAAGTGACCTTAAAGATCATCGAGTTTCCACCTTCCCCACCATGGGCAGGGGTATCATTCACTAAATCAGGTTGCTCAGGGCCCCATCCAAGCTGCCCTGGAACACTTCCAGGGATGGCACATCCACAGCTTCTCTGGGCAATCTGTGCCAGTGCATCACTACCCTCAGAGAAAAGAATTTCTTCCTAAGATCTAATTTAAACCTGTCCTCTTTTTGCTTAAAACATTGCCCCTTGTCCTGTCACTATCTGCCTTTAAAAAAGTTGCCTCCCTCCTTTAATAAGCACCTCTTAAGGTAACTGAAAGGCTTCAGAGAGGCTTCCATGGATCAGCCTTGTAGAAGAGGTTCTCCATGCCTCTGAGCATCTTTGTGGCCTCCTCTGGACTTGCTCTAACAGATGTAGTATCTTTCTTGCGCTAAGGACCCCAGACCTGGATGTGGCACTAGAGGTGGGCCCCCATGAGAGCAGAGAAGAGGGGGACAATTACCTCCCTCAATTTGCTGGCTACACCTCTTTTGAGAACACCCAGGATACCATGTTGAACTAAATTAAATTCCTATGGGCCCGCTTCTCAAGTTTGTCCATGTCCCATGGATGGCATCCCATCCTTCTGTTGTGACAACGACACTGCTCAGCTTCATGGATCTTAAACTTTTTGAGGGTGCACTCAATCTCACTATTTCATTGATAAAAATATTAAAGAGCACCATCCCAAGACAGAGCCCTGACGGACCACTCATCATTGACCTCTTCCTGGGCATAGAGCCATTGACCCCAGCTCTCTGGTTACATCCATTCAGCCACTTCCTTATCCACTGAAAAGTCCATCCATCAAATCCATGTCTCTCCATTTAGGAGATAAGGATGTCTTGTGCCACCATGTCAAAGGCCTTACAGAAATCTTGATAGATGACATCTATTAGTCTTCTGTTGTTGACTGTTGCTGTCACTCCATCACAGGATTGGTCCTGACCACCATACTGGTCAGGCAAATTACCCTAGCATTCACTGGTGCTTCATCCTGTGCCTTTATTACACCTAGTCCAACACTCTATGCCTGGAATAGAAACATGCTGCTTTTTAATATTTTGAGCCACTTCTCTGGGTCTTATCTGACTTAGATATTAAGAAGCAAGGGTGAAAGAAAAATAGACAAAGAGTGGGATCAAGACAGGCAAGTTCAGAGCTGGAGGCATCAGGTTAAGAATTCTGAGAAAAATGGTTTTTTACCTGAGAAACATGAGAAACTTCATCTTTATGGGTAGAGAATGTGCAGTGAAATCCATTCTATTTTATGCTCGTTTACATACTAGAGTAATTTCTCCACATCCAAAGCTTCAATAAATAGTAGTACTTACCTTACAAGTAACCTTACAAGAACACTGCTTTTCAGAAAGTTATTTCAAGTAAGTAGACAAATATTTATCTATTTCATCCGTATTCTGACTATGACACCTACAGGCCAGAGGTGAGCTGTGCAAGAAAGTGAAAGCTTTTTTAGGAGAAAAAAAAATTGTTGCCCACTCCAAGACAAGAAAAAATATTTATGATTAAGTATATACCACTCCTTTTATTGAGCTAATAACAGTGCTGAATTCATATGCCTTTATTTCTTTTGAGGTGCAGCAAACAACTGCTTTCCTAAATCTCTCCAAGGATATCTTTAATAGCATTGCTGTAGATTAGAGAGAAAGAACTTTACAAAAGGGTTATGTAATTCCTGAAAAGTCTACATTGTTCCATACAAGAAAGCACAGAACATTAAATATAGTGCTTTTCACTAATGGCTATTGAAAAGTTACTGCCTGAAGAGAACTGTGACAATTTTTATCTTCAAACTGAAGAGGTCAGGAAAAAGGAGTTTGCAACAGGGTTAGGGATGCTGTAATTTATGTTTGCCACTGGGTCCCACAAAAACAACGAATTTAAGTTGCCTTGGGCTGGTGAGACATGGTGTTCAACCCAGCTGTGATTACAGCTTTGGTAGTGACTCTACAACATGAAAATTTGTTCAGGAGAACTTGACCATAGGGGGATGGAGGCAAGGTGTCAATACAGAATAAAGAAACAGAAAAGGCATGGTAAAATTTTTATCTTTGGAGGGACAGAAAGTTCACCAGTCTTTTTCCTGCAATCTCCTTAAACGTGTCACATTACTGGGGAAGCTGCTTTTATAATACATTACATCCAAAATATCAACTTGAGTTAACACCAGTCACTAATATATGGCTCTTTATAATGTACAGTACAGACACAACAGCCTTAATCAGGCATCTGAGCTGCTGCCCATCACTTTAGCTCTTTTTATTATGCATGGCAATTATCTGGTGTCTGTTTTCAGGGTTTACAAATCTTCCAGTCTTTGCTTTGTCCTCCTCTTCTTCCTTTCATAGAAAAATTTCTGATTCTTCTTAGGTACTCCTCAATACTTCCCAATGGTAAAAAACATATCCTGGGAGAGAAAATAGGAAGTTTATTTCAATCTACTCTGTGAAAGAAGTGGAGTCAAAACTGTATTTATTATAGTGAGAGACTTCTGACCATGACAGCTATTAATATTGCCATTACCAAAAGACAGACTGAATGATTAAATATCTTTCACCACCAACTTCATCTACCATCTTCTCTGGTTACTCTGGATTTAATTTGGCTTACCAGAAAATAATTTTCCTCTTCTAGTCTACACCAAGTAATTGGTACCACAGCCTCCTTTTATTCACTGTTAAACTTTAACAAATTGCTATATATAGCTATAACTAATTCCTGTTTGCATTGTGTCTTTTGAGACAATGGTCTGTGGCCTCAAACTCAATTTACTTTAGCTTTCCTTCAGTATCTTCTCTCAAGACTTACTGATTCACAATTGAAGAAAAATAATTCAATTAGGTTTAAGACAGAAACAAAAGGACTTTTTGAACTAGTATTTTTGTCTTCCAGGTTTACTAAGGTTACTATTTGCTTTTATTCTCACTATATATATTTATGTAGCTGTGTTAATTATATTTTGGGTTGACTTTGCATGAACAGCATATCTCTGATTATTAGCTGAATTTTGCAAGATTACCAGACCCAGGAATTTTTGGTGTCAGTTTCTACATCTGTTCATGGAAGGGTTATCATTTCTAGCAAGACATCCTTTTGCTGGAAATTTGTCAAAAGCTCTTCCAGTATCATCTGTGGGAAAAATCTTTTTGAGGACATATGACCCAGTTTCTGTTCATAAAGCTTCAGCCACTAAAGATTGAAAAAGACTACTCCATTATCTGAAATTACGAAAGATTTCTCATGGATTCCAAAATTGTTGTGTGTCTTTCCTATTCCAGGAGGCAGTTGGGAAAGGAAGGGGGAGAGGCTGAGGTGGAAAGATCAATATTGCCAAGGGAAACAATATTACAATGTCAGTGTCCCCTCCTGTAAATGAAGGGGTGAAATTTGTTTCTCATACAAGAAGCCACCTTGTTTCAACCACTTCTCACCTTCACAGTGAGGGCTGAGCCTTGGCTCAGTGGATCTAATACAAATCAATCTACTCTTCTGAAGTGGAGAGACTGAAAGAATTAGGCAGATATTGCTTCTTATACAGCACCCGTATTATGCTTATAATCCAAAGTTAGGCACTTAGGGCTTTGCTGTGTAAATGTCTCAGGCAATGAGATTTTAAATACTTGTGAAGAAGAAAAGAAGTCTTGCTACTAAAAAAAAATTCTTAGAAAAGGATCTACTTTAGCATCTTTCCTAACTTTAAAGCCCCAAATTCAACACCAGGAACACACTAAGATACACATTTTGCTTGAGAATCTTATCCCTAGAGCCAAAATACAGATCAGTTCAGGTTTTTCTCTTACACTGTTATTTACAATCATAATGTGCTTTCTTTATGCTTAGCAATCAATTGTCTGTGATGTTTAATATTGCTCAGTTTCTTCTTTCACATCTTCATCATACAGACACTCAAATCTGAGATAGAAAAAGAAATTCCTAAGAAATACTATGACAAATGAAGGCCATCTGGTAGGCATAAACATAAATGAGATGCAAACCAAAAATCTCATTAACATTGAATCAATCCAGTACACATGCAAACAACAGAATTATTTTGCAGTGAGTCATGTGTACCAGTAAGGTACTATGCAGAGTGTGATTAATTTTCACAGTCTAATGAATTTTCCCACCAAAAAAAAAAAAAAAAAAAAAAAAAAAAAAAAAAAAAAAAAAGAACACGCCAGTTCAAATTTTTTTTGCAGTATCAGTCTTAAATTTCATTCATTTATTTACTCTAAAGTAGATTTGTTGTGATTTTTATTAATGACACTATACTAGTAAATATATTTCATAAGCCTAAAAATATTCTAATTATTTTAGTTTCAGAATCTGAAAAGTTCCTTGCTTTCTGTTAGAGAGCGGGAAAATGCATACAGCAAGAAGACAGTAACTTATTTAAGGTAAGGCCACTACTTCTGATCCAGCAAATTGGCCAATTGTCCAACATCAACTGCCCATAAAAAGTGGACAGAAGGTTCTTTTTTTTGCAGACATAAAATGCTACTGAACAACCTCCACCTTAACATTGAGGACTACCTTATATCCAGCATTTGGCTGGGGCACATGTGTTGAAATCCTGTATACTGAGTCAATTCAATGTGACTCAATTCTGAGTTCAATCAATGTCAGCAAAGTTGCATCCAAGGCCCATGTCTCAGTACTACACCTTGCAGCTTGAAAACAGGGCAGAGGAGGTAGCAAAGGGATGACTGAACTTTTTGCAAGTCTGCTAACAGCTTGGTGAAGGGAGAACCTAATATGTACTCTTCTCTCAGAAACAAGTTTTAGCAACCAGCAGCATATCTGTCAAATAAAGGGTTTATTCTCACTTTAAAGAATCTTTCTGGTTTCCATTCCTGATATTCATGTCGAATTATGGACCATTCACTGATCTTCCATTTTCTCTTAACCAGCACAAAGAAAAAAATTTAAATCAAGAGTTTAAACCAAAGAAATCCCATAAAACTCACCTTACAGGTCTATACAGAAAAAAACAAAAACAAAAACGAAAAAAAGCCCCACCCCAGGGGAATGGATTTAATTTCAGGAGCATGCCAAATTACAGAAAATTTTAAGTAATTTATTGATATTTAAGGAATGAGTGACACACACTATTACATAATTTAGTAGCAGAGTGTTCTTTTGCCTGGCCTTAGATTCTGTCGGTATTTTCATATAGTACCTGTACTTTTCTTCCCGCCCCTCTCCACCTGAATACTTAGGAAACATCAACTGAATGGAGTAGAAACAGAACATCTATGATCTCCCTCACTTTTTTGATTGGGTTCAGCCACTTTGAATCTACTAAGTTCTAGCTATATGACAACATGGGATCCAAGCGCACAGTGGTTATTGAGACTGTCTTTCCTCTCAGCTAGTGGTAATGTGGGGGATTAGGCCTTTTCTAAGTTCTCAGCTACAAAAGTCACAATGAATATTTCATCTTACAAATGGTTCTGCTCTCACCAGAAGCCCCCATGCTCTATAGCATCTGTCAAAGCCACATCATATACAAAGCATCTGCTGTGAAAACCCTCTAGCTTTTACCGTGTTTTTGATGCATTTTAGAAATGTGGTAAACTGTACGTTTGGAATAAATTACCAGTTTCTTAGTGTTTATGCTAGAGTTCATAATTGTCTTATTTGACAATACCATCTCTACCTCAGCTGAACTCTAAGGCTTCATGGTCCCCACAATTACTATCTTATAAATATCGAGGATAGCTAAGAAGAGGATGAGTCCTGTGAACAGGAGAGAGATACAAAAATGCCAGATTCTGGGGCTCCATTTTCCCACACAGTCTGCACTATGCTAAAGAGAGCATTCAGTTGTGTATTCAGTATTAAAAAATACCATCTGTACCACAGGAAAATGCTACCACATCCTTCTCCTAACACTTTTCCCCATAAAATTGCATTTATCTGATGTCTACATTCCATGTTCAGTGCCCTCCCTACACTTAATATTTACTTTTATTTCCCCAAGTGAAGCAAGATTTTTCCCACTCTGCCCTCTTTCTCTCTTTATTTTATGCCACATCAGTTCTTCTGTACTAATTTCAAAGACTCTTTGGTCCCCATTCTTATGGAAGGACCAATGGATACCAGTGGCTCCTTCATCACTTTCATTGTTTCCCAGACTCTGGTTACAACTCATTGCATCATTCTTGCAAATGATGCATAACAGGAATTCTCATCCTTTAGTACTAAAATAAATTATTCATGTTCTTTATAAAAAGAGCATTTTTATTGCTGCTGATTAAATAATATGCCAAAAATACATAGTCTGCAATATATTTTGCCCATCAATCATTCTATGAATTATTAAGAAATATTTGTATTAGGGTGTCTCTGGAACTGGTTCTTTGGAGTCAGAGAGATAGATAAATATCCTCTTAACATAGAATCTTGGTCTGGGAGATGTGGGAGGTGGTGTTGGTTGCTTGCTGTAGGTACTATGGGAAATACCTAAGAGCTAAAAAAAAAGAAATCATGCTTTTCTTGTAATTACAGGGTGATTTCTTCTTTCCCCTTCCTTTCAGAGAGGGAAGGCACTGCAGTTCAGTAATGAATTTGTAGTACACTGAATCCAGACTGAATCTCCAGGAGAGGGAGACAATGAATAGGCCAGTAGAAAGGATTGAATGCTGATGTCAATTAGACTGAAACCATGAAATAAATGAGGAGCTTCAGTAGCTGTTCATCACAGCCATTTCAGTTTAGTATGCAAGGGAATGCTTCTGTTTTATTGCAATAGTAAATTTCAGAGCCCAGACAAAGAGAGAATATTGGCGTTTCAATCAGGGCAGCTTCACGCACATGCAGCCCACTCAACTCAGTGTTGAAAGCTTTATGAAGGCAAGCCTGTAGGATATCCAAGAGATTACTTACAAGATTCTAAAGGATGGATTTTTACAAAATCCTTATAACACTGCCTGGTGCCCTTTTTGAAGTGAATTTGAAATACACTCGTGAGCTCCTCAGAGTCTGCAGACAATACTCCTAAGTATCAGTGTGTACATGCCTACCTACATTTCATACAACAAACAGACAAATGCTTGTTTCAAATACAATGATAAGAAGTCATTATTTGAGATTTTTTTTAAAAATCAATGGTGTTTGTAAGGGCTACCAATAATTTTCATTACCCCATCAATCAATCAGGAAGCGAGCTTTGTCTCTGTTTCAGCTTCTGAAAGGAAGTTGGAAGTATTGCACAGGAATATGGCAGTAGCAACCACCAACAAGACAAGGTTTTATGGTCTCAAGTAATCACAGACTACACATCTTATGTCTTAATATATTCTGAGGATCTTCTTGAGAAGCTAATATTGCATGAGGAGACGATGTAACCCTCAGTACTATATACTCTTTCTTGCTAGAAAAAAGAAAGGAAACTATTCCACCTCTGCTAAAATGATTCTCAGAGGACCTGAAGATTTTCCTTGGCCAAATTATTAAATAACAATCTCTTTAATAAACTGTAAATTACTTTGCCAGACATTGTTATAAAGGGTGATCCTCAATGGAATCTGATAATACACACACAAAAAAAAGTTTTAATTAGTTACTTAATTCAGAAAAACATTCTAAATTTGAAATTTTTACAAAGACCTGGGAACAGGACTGACAGTTAATTTAAGTTTATACCATGTTTATAAATAACAAGAATGGACCTTGATATTAATATTCCACAGAAAGGTAATACTTATAAACCTAACAATATACAATGTGATCAGTTTGCAATTGCTACATAATTAAAATTAAATTCCCCTTTTTAGATGTATTTTTCACCTGAGATGATGTATCTGAACAAAGCTTCTTCAAGAAATTGATGCCTGTAAGTGCGTTAGAAAGAGAAATTACTGGAATCTGGGTGAAGGAAGAAATAAGATTAAGTAACCCATTTCTATAGAGAGCTTTTTGTCATCTCTGAGCACAAATTGCCTCAAATCAGTTTCCCTTCTATTTCATCTCCTGTAACTTGGGGTTCCTGACATGTTACCATGGAATTTGATTCCTTGCCTTCACATGGTGCTGAATTAATTCTGGTTTTGCTTATGTAATTGCTGCATTACTTGTAAAATTGTTTAGTTGCAATTAATCAGCTGATGCACTCAGTCAGTGGTAAAATACAATCCATAGTTTTGCAGATGCAACCTCATTTATTTCACAAAAAGCAAGTATAGTTCATAACTCTTTTTTCTAGTTCTTTGAAGAGCTTTGAGGCTCTTTATTGCTGTTTAAAATAAAAGCCAAACCTGCATGGCATGCCTCTCTGAGCCACTCATTGCTGCTTTTGGATGAGCAAAAAAAGGCAGCTTCAGGCTTTGAATGTATCATATATTTACTCTAAAGTTGGGCCAGAGCTTGCAACATGAGCACTGACATTTTGGTTTTCTTAAAGAACTAGCAAGTCTCCCTCTGCAAATTTGATCCAAAAGTTCACCTTCTCTGTGATTCTGCACACTGAGAACGGTGTTACCCTGAGTGTAAACCCACAGAAATCAGTAACCCACAGAAATCACTAGCCTCAATGTTTTTCTAGCTTCAACTAGTTTTTTTCAGTGTAAGTCAGGGTGACAGATACTGACTACAATTCAATGAAAAAAAAGTACCTAATGTTACTTGTTTACATGGCAGGTAACTGCACGTAAATTTACATAGCTAAGTCCTGTGAAATAAATTTGGAGTAGATGTGAGAAACCTTGCTCAGTCTCTTCCAGATTAGTGAGTAATGCTCAAGATGTGCCCATTTCTTCTTGTTTAAATGACAAAGACCCTATCCATTTGGCTGCATGGCATCTGCACTTGCTGTTCAAGATAGCACCTACCACCCACACCAATGGTAACTGTAAAAGAGGAGCCTACCTGTACCTGCAGGTCTGAGAATATAATCCATGGAAGTGATAAAATCCCATTCAAGGGAAAGCAGGAGAATAAATCCCTATTTAGCTACTATCTGAATGCTATCATCTTCAGGTAGTTGAGCATAACTCAGAGCCAGAAGCATACTTGCTCTTCCAGCACTGGTTAAGAGGATAGGACTAAGAATGGGAGAAGAAAATGAGCTAAGAGAAGGGAGAGTCACTGCCCAATTGCCCTGCCAGGGATGGTGCAGTAATGTCAAACACAACGTTAAGCTGTGGCAGCAGTTTTAAGGTAAAAATGGACAAAAGGGGCATAAACATTTTTCTATGCCCAGCTTTATACTGTCCTGGACAATTGTTTTTGTCTGAGCTAGCAGGGCCATCCTTTGGGACCTTAGGTAGCCATTACAGGTGACAATGGCTCTGCAAGAGACTGTAGCTCCCTGTAGAAGGGAGTCCCAAGAGGGCAATGCCAGCTCACTTTCTTCCTCGGCTGCGATATGAGCTGTCCAGCAGCCTTTGTTCAAGCACAGTCAGCCAACCAATTATATGCTGCAGATATGGCATACATGCTGTACTGGAGTTGTTCACAATCCACATGTAACTCAAAAGCCACCATTTAACCACCCTTGTCATAACATCAACCTTTCTGAAACTGTGCATTGCCAGTGAAACAACTGTTTTCTCCTGGTTTCAGGTGCCAAGAAAATCAGTGCACTCCACAAGTTTTATGACTTCTAGCAGTTCTATTCACTTCAGACAACTGGATAAGCATTGTACAGCTACTATTCCTGCAGTTTGTCAGCATTTGCCTGAGTTTATACAAAGGATAACAGAGACAGCAATTTGTCTCTTTGCCAAAAGAAAAGAGCTGGCATTTCTCTCCTGTGGAAGAAATGAAGTGTGACAAAAATTCTGTGTCATTTTAATTGAGATGCAATTCGCTGGGGAAATCCATAAGCGGAATACAGCATTCTCCTTGAACCAATTTCATTTACAGTAAACATTTGCATATTATGATCAAGTATTATACAAATAAAAAAGGCAGTTCTGCATTAAAAAAAATCTTACTTAAGGATATGTGAGTCAGAAAGCTTTGGAGTCCTGATTTATTATGATACAAACCCAGTGAGACTCATCTCTAACATTACAATTTCAGTACACACATGAATCAGTTACACAACTAAAATGTAGAATTTATTTCATTTTCTTGCCCTCATTGACATAACCTTTTTCTGTTCATGGGGAATTTCTCACTGTAAAAAGGTCATTGTCAACAGATTGAAGACAATTAGGAATATTCCTTCCCTGTTTCTCTGTTGTATATTCTAAAAATAATAGTGTAGTCCTATACTACACTCTGTTCTGTCAACATTAATTTTGAGCTGGGATGTGTATATTGCTCATTTTTATTTCAGCTATACCATCTTTTTTGTAGCATTAGAGTTGTTATCAAAACTGCAGAATTAAAATATGGGTTACTTCTAGGGACAACAAATTTTTCTTATTTGAGGAGCAAACTAAGGAAAATGACAGAAGATAATTGTTTTGGTATTAATAAAGTGTACTGCAAGCCCTGAGGACATTAAAAGAAAGTCTGGGGAAATCAGGGGGGAAAAAGCTCCTTGCATAGCCACTTCCACTTACAATTTAGTTTAAGCCCAACTGCTGGCAGTTCATTAAATAGACAGGAAAGTTTTCTTTGTGAGGATCTGAAATTGTAATGATTCTGCAAATAAGAAAACTGTCCTGTTGTAATATTTAACTTTCAATATTCTGTTGCTTTGGTTGTACTGGTGAAGGAAGAGGTAGAAAAAGTATCCTCTCCCTTGAAAATACTTGCATAAGAAATAATGGCAAAAGAGCTATTAAGACTCCTGTGTTGCTTGGAAGTGAATGTTAGACATTTACCTTTGATACATTCTTTTCCATATTCTTCCATTTTCTTCTCACATTAAATGTGACATTTTGACCCAAAGAGTTGTTGTTGCAATATTATTGTATGCTATTAAAGAAGAGAGAAGTGATTTCATAAAAGCAGAGAAATAATTCATAGGTACTAGTTACCTGCATCAGAACAGGGTGACACGGCTTCACTAGTAAATTGTATTAATACCCTGTATGAGAGCTATTACAGGAAAATACAGAAGTGTATGTTTATTATCATGTCCTGGTAATACTCATTGATCCTAGAAGTTTATTTTAACCCTCTGGTTCACTTTAGGGACATTGTAGTCTCCTGTGCTGTGAGCTGCAATATTTAAAATCTCATTAAGCCTATGACCTTGCACTTAACCTGTTTGCTCACTGTTTCCTTCTCTGTGGTAGCAAAGTATTTATGTGCTGGAGGTCACTGCATTATTACTGAAATTCAGCCAGCAGTGCACAACCCCACCACCCTGTGTGTGGAGAAAAGATGCACAGATCCAATCAGGACAGAGATGTTGACTACATGTGAGTATGTCTTTCTTGATGCTGTTGTAGGCAGTCCTACCAACGCCCTGTTATCATGATATTCACAGAAAACAGCCTAGAATTTGACTAGGCAGTAGAGCCAGATACCTGGAAAAGACTAGAGACCTGACCATAGAATATGTACACATATTGGGAGAGACTTATGTTTTAAAGCTCTTCAGAAACATTGTGTAATGTTTGGTGACAATGCATATACCATCTTTATTAAATATTGACTGTTTCCATTCTCCTCACATTTTGATAGCTTGATCTTTTTCATTATGTTTTTGTCTTGTTTACTACAGAAGACAAGTAAACATTTAAACTTTGAAATTATTTAAATGTTGCTGAAATTTATCCAAATACCATTTAAGAGCTGTGATTTCTTAGAAGAATATTACTCCCAAAGTTGGAGTCAATGAAACACAGCTCTGTCAGTCTATAAGCACTGCATGACTGGAGAACAATTTATGGTGTAAATAGTGCTCTGCCCTGGGTCTTTCACAAGGCTTTACTCAATTCTGCCAGAGACGGCAGCACACAGCAACAAAAATTGCTGTAGTGAGAATGAAAGGAAGCTGCCCCACAGAGTAGCCCATATACAAGTCCTGGCCAAGGCAATCAACAACCCTTCAAAAAAGCTTGAATTCTTGAGGTGCCTGCATTATGACAAAATCTATTGGACGCTCCCATCCATTTCTGTTTGAGAGACAAAGTTGTATAATAATGATCTGAATAGGAGCAATGCTTTATCTGAAGCATTATATGCAGCAAAAACAGTGCAAAGGTGCAAAAACCACCCTATGACAATATGCTAATATAGTTCACTCTTGAGGATCACTCGTGGCTGATTGCTTAATGGCAAACCTTACTGCTAAGATGAAGCTGGCAGAATTCCAGTGTAATGATCTCCTGAAATCTCTTTTTACTACTAAGCTCTGACTGTGTACTGACCCCTCTAGAAGCTTTCCCCAGTACACCAGGAAAGCAGGAAGTAACTGCTGAGATATGCATGTTCATGTTCCAGAAGTACCTTTGGTACATCAGATACCCTAAGCCTAAAATTAGCCCGGTTTTAAACTTAGATATGGCACAGGCAAACTTTACAATGGGTCACAAGTCAACTACTTCGCTTTTCACAATTTCAGGCAACTTTATTGTGCAAAAATAGCAGAACTGGCTTTTAGCCAGTGAAATATTGCTCTCCTGATTTGATCTTCTGTTATATATCTTGACAGTGCCACCATAATACACACACACTGTCCCATTTAGAGCAGACATAAGTGTGGAAAACATCTACACCCCGAGGCATCACACCTCACCCTCAATCCCAGCACTCCTGTCCAGGCCACCATCAACATAGAATCAATAGTCTTCAAGTTGCAACTGTACTTCATATCCCAACAATCCCAACAAGTTGCTCTATGTATACAATGATTCACCTAATTGTCCACCCACAACTAATAACACAAAGGGATGGAAATAAAATATTTCTTTTTTTTTTCTCGAGATTATAAAGACTCATTCTTAAACATCTGTGTGGGATGATCAACTTTGTTAAATTTAAGACATTTAAACTGATAGTGTGACTCTAAGAAACTCATAGCTTCCCTGAGCCATGATGTGTGTATCTTTTCCAGAAGAGCAAGAAGCTGATGAGACAGAGCAGAAGATGATAAGAAAAGGGTTAACCCAAGTTTAGTAGTACTGTTGCCAGATGAAGAATTGTTTCCACCTGGTGATTTTTTGCTAAGTGTCATTATGACCAGTTAAAGTTTTTGTTGCCAGAAGGGATTTTCGTGACTGTGCATTTGTGCAGGCAGGCAATAGTCAGTGTTGTTATCAATTTTTTTTTTTTAATGGCAAAACTAGTGTCTGCCAGACGGGAGTTGAAAGTGACATTAGTCAGCCAAGAAGTCAGCAATCATTGACACGTGTAGTAACTGCCGAGGAACAGATATGCCGTTGTGGCCATCCAGAGGCACCAGTGTTATTTTGACACCTGACACACGAATTTCTGGACAGATTTGGTTACTTGGCTACCCGTACCTCAGCATTCAGCCATCAGGGAGCATCCAAGATGGGCCCGAAGCAGGAGGACAGGCTGTCTGCAGAGCAGAAGGGCTGAGGGAAAGGGAGTGCAGCGGCTGCAGTTCGTCTCCTGGTGCCTGCCGAGCACAGACAGGCCCTGCCGCTGTCCGTGTGGTGTCCCAAGCCCTGCTGAAAGACATGTCACCAGCCACCCCAGGGACAGGAGACGGGACACCCGGCAGTGGCGGTGGGGAGTGTGGTCCCACGGGGAATCGGGGGGATCGGCCTCTCGCACGTTCCGGCTGCCAGGGCGCTCAGCACTCGGCGGCGTTCACTGAACAGCTTCTGGCAATTCGGAGAAGCAGGCAGCTCGAATTCAAGCTTGATATATTGTGTGTTCATGAAGATGAATCAGCTTTAAACTTATGCTCATAAGCCAAATGCAGCATGCACCAACATTGTTGTACTTATGTTTCATTTATGTCAACAGGATATCCCTGTTTTCTCTAGTCAAAGTCAGCAATGAAACACTTGGCTGCCGCTGGCATCTTTCATATTAAAAAGGATTTCTCATTGTAATACCTGAGTCTTGTAAAGGATAGCTTAAGCGCGTGCTTCACATAAAGTGCTTGACGATTCTTTAGTCAACAAGGCAGGTATTTTTTTTTTTTTAAGTCCACGGTTTATAACTGAAAAGACGATCAAACCGTCGTGCCCCGGTTTGGAACCCGTTGGCCCTAGGGTTGTCCTGCGGTCACTGTGGGAGGCCCAGGCAGCCACATGCCGCTCCCTCCGGAGAACGCGGGAGGTGATGATGGGATAAAGGCATCCCGACTGCGCCGGCAGCTCCCGCCCCGTTGCCGCCCGGCGTCCCCAGGGCAGGGCCGGGCCGGGCCACTGGAGGGGGCTGCGCCCTCACTCAAGATGGCGCCTCCAGCGTCTCCGACGGGCTCTGACGCCATGGCTGTCGCTGCCCAATTACTTCCGCCGGCGTCCGTTTGCCCTCAGTGAAGATGGCCGAGTGCCGGCGGCTGCGGTGAGGGTCCGTGTGCGGGGCCGGGCTGGCGACGGCTGTGCGAGCAGCGCGGAAAGGCGAGGCGAGGGGAGGCAGCGTCGGTGGCCGGGCGGGGAGGAAGGAAGGAAGGAAGGCTCCCCGCAGCGCGGCCGCCTCTGGGAAGCTAGGCACGCGCGGCCGTGGAATGGCGGCGGGGCGCGGGCCGGGCGCGGGGCTGGGGATGCCCCGCTTGCCCACCGCAGGCTGCAGGAGCGCAGCCGGTTGTGTCCCAGAGCCCTGGGTCCTCTGAGAGCCGCCGGTGTCTCCGCAAGGAAGTGTTGGTGTGTTCTAAGAATTTACAGCGAGGCAAATGAATTAGTTGTGAGACGCTTCTCAAAGTTTTCGTCGTAGGAAAAGATTAAATAACCCGAAAATTTCTCCTTTCCACTGCAGCAGCACTTGTTAATTCTTTATTCAAAATAGAAAGGACTGTTTCTGTTTTACAACATGGTCAAATACTTGGCATAATCAGAAAACTGTAAATCAAAGGTGAAAGTACTTCCCAGTTATTAACTGTGCAAGTATTAACCTGCGTGTAGTAAATTGTGTACACAATACAAATATACGAAGTTGTGTGTATACATGCTACTTTTAGGGCACCACGTGGAGGCTGTATGGGACTATTTGTCAGCTGCTGTTGGATGCAAGTCACAAAGTTGTTTCTGCCAGCTGTCCTTGTACTGGCAGTATTCATAAATGCTGCATGGGTGTCCGTATGTGTGCCAGTGCCATAAGATGGGAAGGAACTATCATAAGTTGCCCTAATGTATCTCAGAAGTTACTTTATGAATGATGATCTGACTTCCTTTTCTTGACAGATGCACCCCAATGGCACACAGCACCAAGTTCCCATGCACGGCTTGAATAATCAGCTCCACACCTGGCTTCTCTTCAGAGCTCACAGTTTTTTACCAATACTTCTAATCTGACACTTGACCAGAGGCACTTCTGAGAGTTTCTCAGTGTTTTTTTACCACATAAACAGGGGTCATAGGGCACTGCTATTATGGCCTGGGTACAAGTAGCAGTCAGCCAATCCAGTGAGGATATATTTGATGAAGATGCAGATGAGATGTATCTACTACAGAAGGAATGGAACAGCACTATGAAAAAGAGATTGAAGGTATTTCTGTAAAAATGATTTAATATACTTTTTTGCCATTTTAGATTTACTGACACTTAACTTGACATACATGTGAATGATTTAAAGGGAAAAGTAAAACTAGCTGCTTAAAAGTTATTGTGGCGTACTTTCTTCTGAATATCAGGAAAATATTGCAGAAATTTACATAAACCCTACTTAGTAGTCACCAGAGCAAAGTACTGTTTTACCAAAAGACATTGACTCCTTCTGCACAGCCATGTGCATTTATAAAAAGCAGTGCTGAATTGTGATGCAAGCCACTTGCTTTGTACTTGTAGGTATAGCCCTAGTAAATGTAGGGCAACAGAGCTGAACAGTGCTAATAAAGAAATGTGAAACAGTTGAGGTTTTGAGTAGAGTTACTCATCAGTCAGAATGTAAGATGTGTGACTCCATGTGCAACCACAATTGGGCGTTGTGGTCTATGTAGGGCTTTGGGTGATTTATTCTCCAAGTGAAATACCCATTTTATGAAAGCTGCTTTCCACAGCCCTTGCCTCTCTGCAGTTCTGCAGGGAACAAACCAAGTTCATAAACAGATGAGTTCAACAGATACTGTGTCATTCAGAGTGGGGTCAGTAGGGCTCCTCAGCTCGCAGTTGAGCAGCGTTTGGCTGAAGAACATGGATGGAAATAGTTGTGTAGGCAGTTGATGAGGAATGGCATTACAGCGGACCCGGTGTAGTTTCCTTCATCTGAGTTCCATGAAAAGACTAGTTTTCTTAAGGAACTGTGTAGAGTTCTTACAGAAATCCCTCTGGTATTTTTGAGTAGATACTGCAAAATCATGACGTGTTATTGGAGTTGTATGTTGGGCAAAATAAATTTTTTCCAGACTGCTTTTCTAGCAAGGCCACCATGAGCAAATAGTTTTCACTTTTGTGGCTTGTAATTTTGATATGAAAAGAAGTTAAGAATTATTCTATTAATCTTGTGTGGTGGTTATAATATAAAGAAAGTTATCTGAGTTACAATCATTAGCTGTTTACTTAAAGCAAGTAGTCCCAATGTTAAGTGTATTTATACATGACTCAATCAATCACTGTCTCTTTTTCTGGTATAACTCTTGAATGGAGTGAGGTCCAGCAAATAAAGGAGCAATGCTCAGCAGCTGATTTTGTGAAAATAAATGGATTCCATGTAGATGGATTAGAGATAGAAGAATACCTGTGCTAAAGGGGAAGATTGGCAGCTGGCATATCATTTTAGATAGAAAAAAGAAGTCTGTGGTACTTCTATGTGGTACTGCTTTTTTTTTTTTTTTTTAATATATCTTTCTAAAAGAAATTTCCCTCTTTTCTCGCTTTCTGGGAATCCTTTTGGGAAAAGTAAAAAACTGCATCTTACAGGTCAGTAAATCATAGTATACTGCAACAACCATGTTTTGGTTTGGCAGCGGCGGTGTAGTGGTGAAGGATGTTCAGATATAGAAGCTGTAACTTAAGAGATGTGATGCCTGTTGAAACTTTTTTATTATTATTGTTATGTGTTTTTCGGAGGTCCACTTTGTCATATTGTGACATTGAGCAACCTGTTTCACTGCTTTTCTTACAGGAAGGCTATAGGGATGGAATTGAGGCCGGGAAAGAACTTGCACTCCAGACAGGCTTTAATCAAGGCTACAGACATGGTGCTGAGCTGATGATTACATGTGGCCAGTTCAAAGGAACCCTGAAGTAGGTTACAAACTCCTTAAGGTCAAGTGTATGTGGAGGGTGTGTAACAGGGGAACACACATACAGATTTTTGTTTGTTTTCACTAAAAAACAAAACCAACCAACCAAAAAAACAAACAAAAAACCTAAACCAAAAAAAAAACCAAAAAAAACCCACATTTTGAAACTGTCCAATGTGAGCAACCTGAGAATTCCCACATCTTGAGGAGAGGGAATGCCTACGTGGGTGTAGAAGTATAATTTCTAAAAATTCTCTTTCAGTTGCTCTTCCAAAATTGCCAGAATCTACATATTGAAGCTTAATATTTAGTTCTACTACCTGAATTTTTCATAAATCATGAATTATACATAAATGTATTTATGACACATAGATACCTTGTCACATTGCTATCTGCCTCCACCAAGTGGAGATCTATGTAGATGAATATAATCACTTTTGTTGTTGTTCACTTTTCAGTGCTCTCTTATCCTGGTGTCATTTTAATGGACATGATTCTGCTCTAAGTACGATAAATAATCTTCTTGATGTGGTTGGGAAGCATGAAGATGATGTGCTTAAGTATCTGAATTCTACTGAAGAACAGCCACATCTTGGACACATTTTAGACTCAGTTCAGGACATGGACCTTAATCACACAGCTGGGACAGAGTACAGGGAAATTAAAGATGGAAAACACGACGACTGTGGCAGCTCCGGTGAAAACATTTGTAGGAATAATGGTGAGGTTGGTTCCTTGCAGTCTGAGTGCAGCAAGGCAAACCTCTGCACAGATCCTGAAAGGTCAACCCTTGCTTGGGTTAAAATGCAGACTGTTTGGTTAGTAGAGCAACTGGGCTTATCACTGGATGTACTCCATCATGTCCAGCAACTGGAACATTAGTTTTTCCGTTTTGTGGTACTTAAAATTATTATGGCTGATTTTGATTCTTGGTTTGTGGGCCATGTACAGGCTGATGCATCAGTTTTGTTTTAGGAAAATCTAATTTTGATGCTTTAGTAGAAGTAATTTTTGTAAATCCTCGCCATGATTTTGGCTCTGGACAAAACCGTTCACTTTCAACCTTAAAGGTAACATGCACAGAAGGGAGCATTGACTTCAAAGCTTTACAAAGAGTTACTAAAGATGTTTCTGTTTTGTGTCAGGAGGACCCATTTCACCCTCATTTTTTTCTTGCCAGCAGCTTGGAAATGAAGTGGGTCCTTTAAAGAGCCCCTCTAAATTGGTCCCCTGCAATATCAAAAGAATAAATGCTCAGTGCTATGGAAATGGTCAGTGTTTTTGCAGAGAAAGCTGCTGTTGATGATATGCTGTGTGCAAAACAGAATATGATATGCTGCTGATTCCTAGAGTGCTGTGACTCTCTAGTCTCTTTTTGTCAAATTCTATGTGCTATCACGGTTAAAAACTATTTTTCTCTCCTTATATAGTTATATTTGTCACTTTTGCTGAAAACACCATTTCCTCAAATACAGAATTGCTGACAATTCATCGTTTTACTTTTAGACATCTGCTCTTACCATGTCAGACCACACTAAACATGCTTCCAGTCTAATGAACATCCTTTTATTATTTTTGTATTTATTTTGTCAGTCCATCTAGCCTGAACTCTTTCCCACATTCCAGTAATGTTTTTCTCAAACTCTTCAAGAAAGCCAAGCTTATTCACTACTTCTTAGAAGCACATCAGCCACACATGCCTATTTCTGATTCTTTTGTATTTTTGTAAGTATTAAGTATTTGACTTGCTTTCCCATTGCTTCTCTTCACTGTAGCTGTAAATTGCTCTGTTCAGGAAGTTTTTTTCTTTGTGAATGCATCTGTTTTACATTAAACTGATTTATAGTAAGTTCCTAGCTTACTTGTTGGAAGTTTCCTGTAACTCGTTCATATTGGAGACAAAGGAAGTCCAGACATAGGCAAAGTAAGACTTTGAACAGTAAACTATAATTTAAAAAAAAAAATAATCACAAAGCCATTTCATACTTAGAGGCAAAAAAAAATCTAAGGCAAAAATTCCTTGTTTTTCAGAGCCTGAGTTGATACAACATTCTTACTAAAGACTCTGTTACCCTGTCAGAGTTGACAGACTGTAATTTTGGTTTCCTGTCAGTACCACTTCTGCTTTAGGGGTAAGCAGAACTGCAGTTCAGAGTCTTGGATTGAATGCATTTATGAAATGGTGGACAAAGAGGGGTGTCTGCATTAATTGTTTATATACAAAAATCGTTCAAGTAACTGTTTTTCAATTTATTTAGCATAATATTGACATGGATAAACATTACTTTTCTTCAAATCCCTGTCTTGTGTTGTAGACTGTATCATGTATGTTAAACACAGATTTCTTCCATATTCTGGTAGAATATGGTGCAGACAGTGTTGGAATATATATATAATTTTCCTAACTAATTTTTAATTAGTTTTTTTAACTAAGCAGTGCCCACTTTGAGCCAACACCAGTTAAGTTTCTTCACAGACCTACTTTGATCATTAAATCACCAAAACCTTGAGTTTGTTAAAACTAAGCCTGACAAACAAAGCCAAAGGAATCTGAAGACTGGGCATCTTAAATTTATGGCCCTTCAAGGACAATAGAGTAACCAGAAGATATGGAGGTGATTAAGGCCTGGAAAGTTGGAGAAAAAGATAAACGAAGGAATAAAGGATGTGGACCAGATTAGCATGAAGAGAAAGAAATCAATAACTAATAGGGAGTAGAATACTAATTAATGAAAATAATTATGTAAATTAAACCAATGAACATTAATGTCTTTGTTCGCAAAAAATGCATGAATAAGTGAAAAAGTTTTGTATCGGGATCAGCATTGAGGCTGGAACTTTGTCAGCCACACATATCTCTTGACCAAGAATAAAGTAATGCCTTACTTCTAACAATAAAAAAGGCAGTGTTAGAAGGAATCTTGTTTACCACAATGATTTTTGAGGTTTTCAGTAACAAGACAAAATAAAGGTTAATAGAACAGTGTTAGACTTTGCAGATTTGGATGTTTTAAAATGCAGATTCAAGGGAATTACTTTTCCCATATTTAAAAGTTTGCAAAGAGGAGATACCATTCACAGATTACTAAGTAGACTTCATTTTTGTTTATGAAACCATCAGGTTTTTGGCTATTACATCAGCTTCTATACTAGCTATGGATTTACTTTCCTCCACAAGGTTTCAGTGCATAGTGAAGGGTTACTTTTTTCCCACATTATCACCCAGAGTTTCCAGTTTGGCTGTAGAGAGATTTTCTTCTGTACTCTCTGTATTATTTGGCTTATCTGTCACTACACAGTCTTGCTGACCAGCACCAGAAAGGCTTTCTTTGAGACTGTCAGAATCTGTAGTTTGCTCCAATTGTGATCCAGGTTCTTGTTCTGTGTCCATGTCTTGTGTTTCACTGGCAGCTTTCACCTTGGCAGCATTCCTGAAAACAGCTCTCATGACAACTGGGACTGACATGCAACTGAAGAAGGAAATGACACAGTAGTCACTACTACAGACATAATACGTTCTTTAAAGTACTTATGTTTTTTAAACTGTGGCTGACACCTGAATGAAAACCAGCATTACCTCCTTTCTGGTTTTGTCTTGTACAACCTGGTGTTACTTTGTAACCATAATATAAACTACATGTGCTGTACCAGAAATATATGTTGACACACTGAAATTTAGTGCTGAGTCTTTGAAATTAGGTGTGCACAGAAGCTTTGACTGAAAGAGTGGGAGTTCTTTCAGTCTGGTCAATCTGGTCAACAAAAAAAGTCATAAGGGTACTTCTAGTGAAAACCAAAACTAAGAATATTGAAATAAATGCATTCTTCTTGAGTTTTATAATTGTAACCTTCATGTTTTGTGTAACACAGGTACAGAAGGTATCCTTTCTAAAACACTGTCTATACTGGTGGAGTTTTTTTCCCACTCTTAACCTGGGTCCAAAAATAGTACCTTGTTTCAAATCGGGTTCAAAATCCAACCTGCATTGGTTTTGTTGTCATCAAGCAGATAATAGTTGTGTACTAGCTTATGCCAAATCACTCTTAGTGCTCTTAGACTGTGTTCTGAATCAGTTTGTCTAGCCTATGTTCATGTATCACAACAACTCGATCTCTTGGAAGTTGTTCAGAAAACAAGCCAGAGTCAGTGTTGTAGACATGCCATATACAGCTCACTTTCTGAAGAGAAGCACTGATTGCTGTTAGGCAGATTATGTAAAAAGACCTTTCCATGCTATTCGAAGTTATACTAGTCACGAGACTGTCAGCAGCTAGAGTCTTCAGAAAACCATCTTTATAAAACTCTTCACTCAATAGTCTTTCCTTGCTTCCACGTGCTTTCTACTAGAAACACTTCATCATGTTACTAGAAACACTTCACTTCATGTTAATAATTTTTTGACAGAAATACTTAAGACACTGAAGTAACTTATTCCCATTATTGTATTAGAGCATTTTAATAGAGTGAAGTTTTCCACTTGCTGAGTTCATGGCATTATGAAAGCACATGATAATTTCCATTCGGTGGACATCTGTTAGGAAATAAAAGTACTTACCGTTTCACAACTCTTGCTATGAAGTCATCAGTAGAATTTAGAGTTGGATCTTGAGGATTTAAATGAAGGTGACATTGGACTTCTCTAGAGCTTATAACATCAATTACCACTAAGAAGGAACAGAACAGAAAAATCTTTGGTTTGAAGTACTTATAAACATCAAAAACCATCCTTTTATTTTGATGCTTGAAGAGATGTAAGACTGCAGTCAGTGGAAAGAGGTTTGCAGCAATGTATTTGCATGACTTGCTTTTGCTTAATATACTTCTATCAGAAACAGTGGAAGTTACAATTTATTAATTAAATGCAGGCCAAGACAAAATAGGACTTTAATATTTGCATTTACTTTCTGCATTGTTCCAAGTACAGAACACCTAGTAAGCAGTTTATACACAAGTGCGTGCACTTCGTGTTTTTTCCTGGGCTGCATGCTGTTGAGTGGCCCTTAGACTGTACCTGAGAAACATAATGCAAGAGCCTAGATAGAACCAAGTCCCCTGTCAGTTCAGTAAAGAGGACAGTAGCAATTATTCCTCACATACCACAGGCTAAATTCTCTTTCACAGGATGAAGGAAAAAGACAGAAAAGCTGGTGCTCTTGTGTGGTACCACTTCAAAGTAAAGCATTTCTGAATCATCTAGAAATAAAAATACTGTTTAGTAATATCCACCATTGAAGCTGGGTTCTTTTTGGCTGAATTACATGCCAGAATTTTAAAAATACTGATACAATAGTCTGATTTTTCATTACCTTGACAACTTAGTTTATGTACATAGAATGAGCATAGATTTTTTTTTAAAAATCAATACAGTTTTAAGAATTTTTTATCATTTACAGTGCTCCACAAGTAATGACAGTTTTGGCAAGGGAGTAGTAAAATCTGTCAACACCCAATTTAGAAACTAGTTTGTCTCTAATACTGTGCCATCACTTCCAGCCACACAATGTACCTTCATTTATATGCTTCTCAGAGACACAGCTGCTAATAAGAGTGTTAAATGCCACTTGATGTCGAAGAATCTCTATTACAGCAGGCACACACTTTGGATGGTTAAATGGGATTTTACTGACTAATGCTCCTGTGAAACCTGATTTTTCTGAGCCCTTGTTTATGAAGTAACAGTGCTTTGGACGATCTGGAAGAGACT
This sequence comes from Fringilla coelebs, assembly GCF_963513975.1. Classification (NCBI taxonomy): domain Eukaryota; kingdom Metazoa; phylum Chordata; class Aves; order Passeriformes; family Fringillidae; genus Fringilla; species Fringilla coelebs. The sequence continues at coordinate 101,737,669 of NC_140028.1, read as the reverse complement.
AAGCAACAAATAATGGTGATGTTTTAAGGATTGAAAACAGGAAAGCAAAGCTTTATGTTATCAGGCAATTGTACAATCTACAACAAAAATATTTTTGAAAGATACATTTTTAGCATGTCCATGGTACCTATGCATTTCTAGTAGAATCCTTAGTGGAAGCTAAATGAGATCCACTCTCCCTCCCAATACATCCAAATTAGGCAAATATACCCAGAGCCCAGTGGTCAGGAGTTCAAGTGTCATCAGTTTTCCAAATATTTTTCAGAGCCCTATAGGCTATAAAAATGTTACTGGCCAAAGTAATTATATCATAGTAGTGCTGCTTGACAGTTACAAAAACAAGATAGCAGTTTTGCTGGAAATCTCTTCTGGACATCAGCTGTTGTTCCAACCTCCATCACTACTACTTTTTCTTTGGAGAGATATATTTGGCTGGACTATCTCCTGGTGGTTCACTTGAAGATGAAGAGGAAATAGTAAGAAAAATTTACCACCTGTCCATGTTAACAGTGATTCTATGACAAAATTAGAAATTGACTATGGTGTTATCTACTTCCAGATGCCAAATGGAATCTCCCCTTAAGAACAGGGCAGTTAATGAGGAGGGCATACATTAACAAAGGCATTAACATACATTAACAAGAGCTTTTCTTTCTGTGTTCATGAATCAAACATATTTTCCCTACACTCATTTCAAGGTAAGAATGCAATTTAGTAATTCTAGAAATAATATCTTTAAACTCAAAAGTAAAACCTCCCACCAAGTACAAATATTTTAGAGAATTGTTGAAAAGTTACAGAGCCTTTCAGGTGCATCTAATATAAGTGAAAGATTAATTTCATCTTACAGAAGAGAAGAGCTATGCCAAACATTATTTTTGCATGGTGTAAATTTACTACTACCTTCTGTACCACCACCTCAAGGTACAAGAACTAAGCAGGCAATGAGCTCTACAAACACTGCTAGTAGAACAGAAAAAAAAATACCCCCTTCTTTTGCTGCCATGAATTGCAAAATCTTTGTTTTCTAGCAAAAAAATAGTAGATCTTTGAAGCTTGTCTTGTAGTTGCCCTGTACATAAATCTGGCAGAAAGCGTCTTAGCCACAACTTTCTGTTCTAAAACTTTACATCTAATGCAGCCTAAGCAACTGTATTTCAATAATGCAGTTATTAAAAGGAAAGCCTTCTTCAGCTAAACAACCTTGTCTCTAGATAGCAGTTGGCATCACTGTTGTACCACTTTATATTTTTCTTCCTGCTATCCCTTTAAAAGGAATCAATAGTCCCACTGTTATCTAATTAAGAAACCCCTTTTGTTAAAACATGCAGCATGATAAAGATCTTCAAAAATCTAAGTAAGTACCTTCTTGGGACTTACTCCTCACACCAGTCAATAAGTTTCCTTCTTTTTAAGGCATTAATGATAAAGTTCTGAGCAATTTTTAGAAGAGTAAATATTTGGGTTACACACAGACCAATTAGTGTGACTTCAACAGCCAAGCACACTGTGATTTAGTAATGAGCAGGAGAAGCTCACTTACATGAAAGGCTCTAATACTGCTTTGTAAATTGAGCTATTTCCTAAAGAGCACTTTTGTTGAGATTCTGGGAAACCTACATTGCTTGCTTATGGGGAAATGGTAATTCAGTGTATATATATCTTGTGCAACAGCACAGTATATAGCAGATGCACACTATACTTACCACAAAGAAACAAGATTTATTTGTTGACAAGTCTTCACTGCATTTTTCTTTAAGAGTAGACTGAACAATTAGCTCGTACAGTGGAGCTAGCTTCAAGCCAGAAATCTGAATTCCTGAAACCAGGTCATTATTTTTATTAGCAATTAGGTTAAGACAGTAGGTTATGAAAGCTACTATTAAAAACAAACCAAATGTTTTGAAAAGACAAAAATACTAGTTTTCTTTCATATTCCCCTTTTTTGCTATTGGGAATTTGAGGTAGAGTGTTTAACTTTGCCTGTAATTGTCATATCTTTCTTAGAATTTTTGTGTTTTCCACAGAAATTGTTGTTACACTTGGACTGGTAGAACAATATGTTCTGCCCAAGAAGCAACTACTTCTTGCAACTTTAACATGGGGAAGCAAAAAGCAAATAAGCAATGCATAGTCACAGAAATACTTAGTCTTAAAAAACAATTATAACATGCCTGTGAGCTTCTGTATCTCTTCAATACTGGATGAAGACATTGGAACAGGCTGATGAAACTTCAGAACAAAATGGGCTGGCAAATCCATGCTGAGTTCATCAGTCAGTTGCAAAAAAGCAGGGTTGCTAGGAAAAAAATTGTCAGAATGAAAGGTTTTTTACAGAAATTGCCATAACAAGGACTCTTAATGCAGGCCACTATTAGGTCCCTAATAGTGGCCTGCATAATAATACGGTCCCCTGCATAATAATTAGGTTCCCAGTTTATTATGTTCCATACATTTTCTGACTTGAGAAGTGTTTTGCTTTATTAATGCAACTTTAATAGTTTAAAACATGGTTAATGTGAAAACTGACAGAAAGGAAAAGTGAGACGCAGAAACTGTGGTGTTTTTAACAAATTATTTTAAAGTATTTTAGTTCAGAAAGTTACTTCAGACTTCCCCTCCAGACAGCACTGAGGTAGAGAGAGATGAGGTGTCAGTACCCATAGTGGGATGACAAACTATTTTGTGTATTTTAGGTGTAATATCTTTCAGCATATGCTTTCTTTACTGTGAATCTATGAAGGACTTGCTTGTTGAATACTAGGAATTTCAGTAATATTGTTCCAGTGTCTCTTTCTCACTTCAAATCTATGAGTAAATTCATAGTTCAATGCAACAGACACAGTTAAATATGAACACAATACCTTCGAAGTCCACTTGGGAAAATCCTAAAGGCCACAGATTATAGCTGTGTAGCTGTGGAGCATAAAGCCATAAATAAAACAGAACTTCCTGTTTCAGCAGAGGCTAAATCTAAGTTATACAGAAGTCAGTGCCAGGGACTTGTAAATCCATATCTGTATTGACAAGTGGTCAGAGCCTCACCTGTCCTCTCCAGCTTGAGGATCTATAATTAATGGAGAAAGAGGCAGTCTGTGGAGTGTATCTGTGCCTTCAACAGTTACAACTGTTTTTGTTCCACATACCTGGGAACCTGAGGGAGAAAGAGAATGGCATTATTTTCATTAATTTAGTGTATATTAATCCTATGCATACAAAATATACAATGGTAAGGACTTGGAAGATCAGTTCCAACTGACAGCCGCAGTGGTGTGGGCAGTGAAGAGAAGCCTACACTGACCACACCCAAAAGGCCTAAGTTGCCCAAAGATGATGGCAGCAATAGCTGAATCAACAACAAAGACATGGAAAGTAGTTTCCTGATGGACATTAAAACTCTGCTGAAATGCATCACATAAACTGTTCTACTAAACTAGAATTTTAAATTTTAGTTCTGAGCTTTCACTAATTAACTTTGCTTAATGAAACAGGTAGTATTGAAAAACTCTTGTTAGCTATTTCTGCTGAAACAGCAGAATAGCTAAAATAGCTTTACCATGATTTAGTTCTGCTTCCAAAACTTGATAGGGAGAAATGTAAAATTCAATGTTCATTGGGGTTCCTGAGGAATAAAAAAATAATTGTTACTACACAGGTCAGTAGAGGAAATATGTTGGATGCCTTGACACAAAGGTGAAAAAACCAACACTATAGATGGGCAGAGGGGAATTCTTGTAAGAGTACATCTCTACTTACAATATCTGTTCAATATATGTTCTGTATATCTGTATGTTATCTGAGAACAGAGGCACAGTAAGTCTCTACAGCAGGTTTTATTTATATTAGGGGATATTTCCCGTATACAAAGATAAACTCAGTAGTGAGTTTTGATTACAATTGTTTGAATTCAGAAATGGGGGGGGGGGGGGAGAGGAAGCAAGAAAAAAAGGAAAAAAAAAAAGGAAAAAAATCACCTCCAGTTCTTGGCACCAGATGTCCTACTTTTCCATTAAGTACTTCAGTAACTCTGTTTAGATCCTGTGTTCTATTTCAAAACATATCTTAATTAGTGTTTCCTGCATTGCAGTGCTAGCTAGGCTAATGTAATTTCTAATTTGTATCCTTAATCAAAAGAAGACAATGTTTTCTTGGAAGTAGATTGTATGTCCAGCTTCCAAAAGACCACAACTCCACACATGCATTACTTCTGGGACCTGGGCTTCCACTTTCCCTATATCCGAGCTCTTTCATGTTGCACTTTGGTGTGCCATTTACCAGAAATAAAAGGAGTCAAAAATATTAGAGTGGCAACTGGTTAAGCAAAGAATGAAGAAATAGCCTGGATAAACTAACTTGGACAGAACCACTCTCTGAATTAAAGTGTGTTCATATAGCTGAATACATACAGCCATACATTTACATAGCTGTGTACTAACTCTACATAGACAGGACAAATAATCTGTTTAACTTATAGATAATATTTACTGAGATATCAGTGGCCAGTGGGGATAGCACATTAGTTCAGAGTGCTATTATGCTTCATTAGGGAAAACTGCAAAAATAATCCAAGAGGGTGTTTCAAGTTACAGGAGGCCATACCTGCCAAGGTAGGTGTGTATGTAACTTAATAGGCAAGGTATTAGAGAAGATATTTCCAGAAGGAAACCACTGCCCTCAACTCTTATTTATTGGAAATAATGAAAATCCTTGTACAATTACCAGAAGGTTTAGGAAACTGTTTCCCATCTATCTGTAATCCTACTCTATGAAAGGACAAATGAGAAAAGGAAGGAGAAAAGCTGGCATCCACTCCTCCTGATCTAAAACCTAAGGACAAAATGAGATCGCCAAACAGCAGAACCCCAAGAGGTCTACTGTACTTCTGTCACAGGGAGATCTAAACATGACTGCTGACTTTCAGAGACACTGTTTGCTCCCAGTGGGTGGTCATGTGCACACACCCCCAGGCTTTGTGACCAACCAGTTTCCCAGGAAATCCCTTAGATAAAGCACAGGAGTTCAGTAGATCGACTGGTTTGCTTGTCTGGGGTTGACAAAGACTTCAAGCTTCCCAGTGGGAGAAAACTCATTAGTCTTCCACATTCTACTCTATAATTAGATCAGTTAACTTGTTTTTTAGTGAAATGAAGGGGTGTGGGTAGAGGCAAAGGGACAAAGACATAGACTCTAAGTTACCTGTCAAGAAGAGACATTGAATAAAGGTCTTTTTCAAGGGCCTGCAAAGCAAGATATCCCTTAGCTTTCATTTCACTGGGAGAGAGAAAAGACAATTAATTATTTTTGTAAGTAAACAAAAGTTAGGCTATGGATTTCAAAAGTTTTTGAGTAAAAACTGCAACCTGTTTCCTGGAATTTGATACATATTTGACAGGTCTTCTAGAATCTTGCCAAAGGCATCATAGTTCTTCATCCTAAAAAAAAGAAATAATGACTATCACTACTAAATGAGATAGAAATAACTCTTTTATACATAACTTGATAGAAAAGGCACCATTTCAGAGTGACAGATCTCTCCTTATCAGATCAAGTAGCAGTACTGATTTAAATTTTCTTAGAAGATACCAGAAAATGTGAACCTTTGCTTCTTGCAACTAAACCTTTGGTTTAGTTGCAAGCACTGTAATTATAGCTGAAACTGGCACTGAAGTAGGCACTACTGAAAGCAATAATTCTACATGAAACGCAAATATGACAGCTCATCAGCTGAAAAACACTTCCTGATGTTCCAATAAAGCTAGTCATGTAGTACTACTTCCCTAAGACCTTGCATGCATACATTGATCTTTTAATAAAAATATCAAAATTGTATTAATGCCACACTTCGCAGCACCATGTGAGAGAGACAGACCTTAAATATGACTGGTAGATACATCTATTAAAAAAAAAAAAAAAAAAAGAAAAAACAGAAAAAAAAATGGGACAAGTGGCTTGGTTTGTAAATGACTGGGTCAGACTGCTCAAACTCCAGAATTCCTATGGATTTTGACTTGGTGTGGCAGAGTGGAGCAGTGTTCAGACTAACTCACCTGTGCTTAAATGCATTACTCCTGTGCTTAAATAGATTTTACATGAGTTTTACAAGCCTTACTAGACTCTGGTGCTGCAGTCACACAGACAGCTCAAGACTTTCCTTCCTTTCATATGCAGATGCGGCTGTAGTGTGCATCAGCAGAGACAAAATAAGCCTGCCTGAACTTTTACATTGGGACAAACTCTTTCAAGCCTGGAACCTAAACAAGTCACTCAGCTCTCCTCTGTCTCTTTCCAGCTAGACTAGAGGGGAAGCAGGGAAAAAGGAGGAAAGCAGGCATGCATGGTACAGACACTGCACTAGCCTATGCATTAGCTGGCTGATTAATCTTAATTTTATAGTTACTTTGAGACTCGTGGGAAACATTACACATATAACAAACTGCCTTACAACCAAATAAAATACTACACCAAGAGGTGCAGAAGGGATACCTGTGCTTTCTGACAAAACTTAACAAAGCCAGGAAGGCAGAAAAGTAGCACCTACAGTACCAATGATAACTATATGCCAGTGCTCAGAGCCAAACTGCTGGCATTAACATCACTGGAAGTCAAAAATCTAGGAAAATGCAAGTTCAAGTTTTAAGTCATAGCAGTTTACATCCATAAAGCTAGTATAACTTAATTTCTGAGGAAAAAATAGGGCTGAAAAAACTGATGATGAATAATGCAAAAGAGAGATTAAACACTAAAGGTCAGTGATTATTCTTTCTCTTTTTACCTTCCCTATCTATTGTTCAGCCACAGTATTTAAATAAGAATCCAATTTCCTAAATATACTCATCATTATTAAAATCTGGAACCTTGATCATATTCACTGAAGAACTTGTAAATAGACTTTTAAAGTGGTAGCCTGACCTGGAACAGCAACTATTCATACAGAACAAAATGTGGTAATAATAAATATACATAATGCCCTACTGATACATGAGAAAATTAGGGTCACAACTTCCCCTATGTATTTGCAAAGAAACTCAGGCCATGTGATACCACCTTGCTTTCACTGCTGTGAGAGAAGCCTGAAGGACGTGCGGTTAAAATATTTGCATAACAACAATACGAGGACTATTTAGTATTTGATGGAAGGAGGAGAGGAAAAGTAATACCTAGTTTGTATGTGTAAATCTGCCAGTTCTGAATTGTCGTCATCAGTCCGTTACCAAAACTATGGGTCCAAGTAGCTCTATAATTCTTGCAATCAAGACCAAGGCCAGTATTCCAAGGTTGTGTTTGACTGGCAGCTAGAGCCAACATATTGAGGACTACACTTTAGCCTTGCTCCATTGAAGCAGATGCATTCGATGGAATGACTTGAGAAATAAATAATGCCTGGAGTATCTTTACAAAATTATATTTGCTGCAGTTTTAGCCTTGAATTTACAAATTCAAAGCAGATAATAATAGTTACAATGACAACCAACTTCCAATATGGACGATTGGAACAAACTTCCCACAAAAAATGGAATCCAAAACAGTGTCAGTTCTATTGTCTTCTGGATTCATATTATTGTTCCCTGATCCTCTTTCCTTTTTCTTTTTTTTTCCCCTCTTCAGTTTTTACACTGGAATGGTTCTAGCATGAGGAATTCCTTTCCATTCAGCATGAAACCCTGTATGTGATTCTTTACCTTAGAAGCTGGACCAAATCATCACAAACCTACAGGAATAAGAGACAGGAGTTTCATCTTTCTTGCCATTTGTGACACATCTTCTATAAGCACTTCATTAATAATGATAAGCTTGATCCCCATTACTTTTAAGTAGCTGTATGGTTAGCATTAAAAAAAAAATCCCCAATACTCAAAACCGAGACTAACAATGCAATAGTTAAAAAAATATTACTATAATAATTGGAAGAACAAAGACTCAGTGAAAGAGGATAAAATTAACAGAAATAGATTGTTGATAAACTCTTTCAGTAAAAAAAAATGCATCTTGGCCAGTTTTTCTTTTCTTGGTTGTGCTAGAATTCTCTGAATATGCATTTTCATTCTAATGATATTGCCCAGCACTCACTGATCAACAGACCTGTGCTGGTTAAATGAACAATTTGAAATTCCAGGACTGACTTCAACTAAAAATAATGGACAAAATTAACTCCAATGTAATAATTGTAATAATGTAATAATTTGGATACTTAGTAACAAAAACCAGAGCTTATGTTCCCCAACCGCTCCCCAACAGCTTGTTATATCTTGGACCTGAAAGGTTGTCTGTAATTCTGTAACAACTGCAGAACATGATATGTGGACTTCAGGGTGATATTCTGTGAATAATTTGATAGAAATTTTACCAGAAAAGCATACCCACTAGTAGAAATATATATACTCCTAAAGAAGGCAGAATAAAAACCAGAATAGCTCCAAGACACCCACTAAGTATATATATTGCACTACACCTTGGTAGGGAAATATTTTAAGCCCCTATTATTTACTGTATACTGGTAACATTGAAGCATGAAAATAAATATATTTATGCATGATACCACAAAATTCCTGGAAGATGAGTCTGTCAGCTGACTTTTACTGTAATACTTAGCACTAGAGTCTTTAGAATCTGTAACTGAGTTGTAAGTTTAGGTGAGAGATTCAGATGCCTAAAGAGGCAGCTAGTGTCATGAACAGGGTTGTATGTGTGACAAGACCAAAAGGAAGTCAAAACCTTTAAGACATGACAGGTGGAAACCAAGTGGGAGACAACAGGGTCATGAGAGACAGAGAAAATTAATTTTACCACAGGAGCTTCTTCAAAGTGAGCCAACTTTACATCCATCACATCTCCATCCTTCTCCAGCTGAATTTCTACATAAAACATCATTGATGTTATGTAGCAGGTGGTCCCACTGGGGCTAACATGAACAGTAAGTCTGAGAAGGATGAGAAAAAGGAAAAAAAAAAAAAGCTTGTATATATAAAAATTCTGTCACTTAAAAAAGGAAATGAGTATAGTTCAAAAAAGGAAATGAGTATAGTTCACTTGGCCATGGGAAGAGACACTAGGGATGCTTCAAAAATAACTCTTCCTTGGCTCAGCTTCTGAAAACTATCCAACCAGGCATGTATTTGTGGTCTGCTCTTTGCATTATCATGTTGGTCAGCTCAAAACTATTAACCTCGGTCTGTAGCTTTGGGATGTAGCTATTTATACCCTCTCTTTACCCAAAAACCTTCTCCACAAAGGGCTAATCAAAATACACTCCATTAGAACACTGAGCTAAATTTGCCTCTAATGGAGGCAAATACACTCCATTAGAACACTGAGGTAAAAAATAACATTGTTGACAAGCCATCCAGATGGTATTTCTCTCTGGACTTGAGGCCATGCTTGCTCATTTGCATTTATTCATAAACAAGCTTACCCTTTTTGTCTGGATAAAAGTTCCAACATGTTCATCACAGTAAACATGGATTTAGCTGCAAAAACCAGAGAGGCAATTTAATCAAACTGCAATGATCAAGAAGTAGAACCAGTATTTTCTTGCTTTAAAGGATATGATTTAGGTAATAAGAAAATAGTACCTCTTAAATTACTTGTTAATAATGACAACTGTTATGATTAATAAGTGCTGTGCTGTGTAGAAAATATTCTCATGCTTTAAGAATAGCTATAGCCTGAAGGCTTAGCCCAAAGACAAGTCACAAGTCTAGTCTCTTATCCACCTCTGTGTTTGTACATTTGACCTATTTGTGAAGAACATCAGTAGAGAAGGATTGATTTATTCCATACAATATTTTTAAAAAATGTACTTTGAGTTATCTAGCAGCTCATTACCATTTAATGTCCTCTCTATCTTCTCCATGCATGAGAGCAATAGACCATCTGGATCATTACTGACAGTCTTTCGAAGTGGGTTATCCTAGCACATTTGTGAAAACAAGAGACAAAGAAAGATCCCTTAAATTACTAGCTAAGAGACAGAGCACACAGATACCCCATACAACAAACCTCTGGTTATTTGTTTTTGTCAAACATTGGAGCAATCTCTGAAATGGCAGCACTGAATGGATTTGTCAAGATATTATTGTACAGTAATTACATACCAGATGCCTTTGGAGCAAGGAGTGGCTTTCCATTCCCCTGTCTTTTGAGCTGATCACTAGATATGTCAGCTAATTTCATTGTGAAGCTAGAGATAAACTAAGAAAATACTTGTGTTTTTATTTCAGAAAAAATCTGCCTGAGAAAATAGAAGAGATCAGGAAGTGCCACAGGAGTACTTGGTTAGATTAGAATACAAGTTTCAGCTTGTGAAGCCATTCACTTCAGTAGCAAACAAATTCTCCTAGGTCCTCTTCAAACTCTTGCCTGAAAACTTCTCATACTCCACACTTCAATTAACAAAGAACACTCACTGCTGAAGAGTTTTCACTTTATTCAAATTCAGGACATTGTTTTCAGAGTAAGGCTTGAGTTAAACGTTAGTAAAAAGAAGGATGGAAACAAATGGGAATTTTACTACTGAGCTCACAGCAGTGGTGCTAATCTGCTCTTTATGACAATCATTCTTAAATTAGCTATGGAAGGGCATGAAGCATGGAATGGTATATCACAGCAGCAGAAATCTAGATAGCAGATTTCAGACCAGTTTCTAAAATACAGTATTTCCTCCCAGTCCTATAGGCAATAAATTGTCTTTACATACTATGAATATGGTAATGATAATGAATGTAACCTCAACTGGTAGACAATCAGTACTAACTCCTGAATAGTTAAAACAATGTTAAAACAATGCAAGAAACAACCCCTAAAGTGTTAAAATTAGGCAGGAAACTTTATAACCTGTAAGTCCTAAGAAAAATGGGGAGCCAGTACTAGGCACCATGTTCTTCTGGGGATTATCTTTTGGTTGGTTTTGGATTGCATGGGGTTTTTTGCTTGGTTGGTTTGGCTCGTTTTTGAAAGTCAAGCAATTTTTGAACTACCTTGGAAACATACTCTTATACCACATATCCTTCTCTCACCTAACCTGGGATTCTTACCATGCAAAAATAAACAAGTTTCAGAGTTTCACTCCATGGCCTTTGTTGGTATTTTAAACGCAACTGTTCCATTAAAGCATTTCTGGAAATAGCTGTCACAACACCTGAAAAACATGTCAAAATGTTCTAAATATAATGGCAACCAGAAATGCTGGAGGAGGACAAATGTAAAACCTTGCTAAGGTCATAGATGTTATGCTTCAAAGAAGGAATAAAAAAATGTTTTACTTGAATTTTGCATACAAATATCTAATTTTTGTAAGATTTTGACAGAAAAAGAGCAGGAGGAGATTTGTATAGGCAAGTATTCTCAATATTAAATACAGATATGCAGCCAAATCTTCAGTTTGTTAAACAACTAGGCTTTCTTTACCTATGCACAATTTCTTATGTGTATTCTTTATAAATACCAAGGCTTTGCCACAGACTTGAGATATCCAGATACACCCATCTAGAGCTTATTAAAGCTCACTTTAATTAGAGATAAAAAATTAGAGATAATTTTTTATGATGAGGGTGTTAAGACATTGGAACAAGTTGCTCAAAGAAGTGGTGCATGCCCCCTCCCTGCAAACATCCAAGGTCAGATTGGACAGGGCTCTGAGCAACCTGACCTAGTTAAAGATGTCCCTGCTTATTGCAGGAGGGTTGAAGTAGATGGTCTTTAAGGGTCCCTTCCAACCCAAACTATCCTGTGCTTTTGCAGAGGATAATCTCAATGAAGGAGTGCAACTTTTTTTTGTTTGTTTTTGGGGATGGCAAGGAATGAGAATGGGGCTGGGGAAATGAATATATTTGGTACATCATCTGATCCCTATAAGTATTCTTTCTGGCCTTACACAGAATCCAGTTGTACAAAGAAAAGTTTTTTGCTGAGATGTGATAAATCCATAACCATTACCTCTATCAGGAGAAAAACAGGAGTGAATTTCCTAATACATCAGTCTGAGAAAGGTAGGAATACTCCAAAGTTTTTAATAAGAAAAAATTGAGTCCTGCAAGATGCCACCCACTTTGCTCAGCCCCAGAACCAGAAGAAATATTACAAAGGGCTTCTTTGCCTTAGTGGGCACAGCAGCTGGAGAGATCTGGCCCCTTTGAGCTAGAGGTACTACATGGGGGAAGAGAGATGGACTAGGAGAGGGATGGCCTTTTGCGTACACCAAGGAGGGATAGTGAGAAGGGACTGGCAGCTTCTTCCTCCTGCAGGGAGGATGACAGAGCAGCAAACATAGTTTCCTAACCAGCTGGAGGAAGAGGCAGCAGTGGACCCCAACCAGCTCTTGCAAGCACACTTGCTGGGAACATGCCCCCACTTGCCCATGCCTTCATGCTGATAGAAGGGCTGCAACCCACCCTGTATCTCCATTCACATGCCAAGAAACCAAGGCTCCTATTTGTAGCAGCTGCAACACAGCACCCATAGGTGCTGTGCAAGGCAAAAGTCCTGCTCCTTCAAAAAACTGGCCACCAGGTGTTTGTGTTTGAATTTGGGGCTTGATAAGCACAGCAACATCACCTCTGCTACTTTTTACAAGAGGTACCCTCTTAGCCATGTTCTTCCACATCTAGAGCATAATGTCTATCCCCATCTTTTCAGAAGGTGTAGTATTCTGAAATACTGAATTTAACTGGGGGACAAAGGCAGGGGGAAGTATGATAGTAACAATCACTCAGCAAAACAGGAAAGCACTCCAAAAGGACCAGTTTGTTTGTCTTGCTTTTTAGTGGAGGGAGTTAAAAAAACAATATTGATAATGTTTGCATTGCATTTGTACAAAATTTTGTATATTTTGTGGCCATCTCAGGTTGCAGTCTGCTTGTACATAGAAATCAGTGCACAATAGCAGTGTGAGGTTCAAGTGTTAATCCTGACCTTTGTACAGGCACTAGCTGGAAATGTGGTTACTTGGGAATGTCAACGTCTACAGCAAGAAGAGCATATCTCCTACATAACCCCTGGGTGGCACTGTTTCAGGATACCTTACAGCAAACCTGCTTCCAGCTATTATCCATCATGCTTGAAATAGTCTCATACCACATAAAACAGAGTATTTTTGACTTGTATGTAGGAACCGGAGTAGAAACTAAATAGTTCATTGGCTTCACTAAGATTACAGAAAAAAACTAAGCATGGGCCTAGGAATTCCAGGAGAAGTATAGGTCAAAAAGTGGTATTTGTCTCCAGACAGGTGTCAAGCATACTAATTAGAGAAAGTCAATGCAGCTGAGCGAGTTAAATATATTTGCACTCCAGCTTTTACAAAGAAGGTGAAATGTGATGAAGTTAATTGATAATGTAATTCCACACTTGTGGTAAATCACACTTCTGTAAAATTATTAGTTTGGTGTATGGTATTAAATACTAATTTACTTTTTAACCTGACATTAGCAGTGAACACCAGTGTAATCATAGCTATAATGAGGAGCTTTACCTGATAATTGGTGCATGAATTTAAAAACATGTTTTCAGCATTTCTAGGGAGTAATTTTAGCTTAGGTTTGTTTGAACAATCTATTGAAATGTTTTCTGCTGAGCAAGAACATGCACTATGGCCCATATAAAGTAGGTTGCCTCAGTCCAGATCACAGGAATGGGTATGTGCAAATATGACATACCACAGCTTGGTACTGCTTAATATTTTTGTGGCATTTTTCATAAACGTTTGTCCAGACCTCTTTGGAGTCTCTGTGATCTTGATACTAACTCCAGTGGTTTGATCATGTCCTGAATAAGTAGAAAAGTAAATTATTTGCTGACTATCTTGAAAAGAACACTTCTAAAATAACATGCCACGGCTTACCTGATCTGCATAATAGCAGATCAGGTTTTTTCCAATAAACAGAGGACTTCAAGTTTAATTAGTCACAGTACAGTATGGCTGATAAGCCTAAAATACACTTTAACTTTTAAACAAAAAAAGCCATTGTGCTGAAATGTATGTATTTAGGTAAATGAATTTGTATCATTTTTCTGGGATAGAAATTGTGCCAGATTTTCATAACAAGACAGATATTTCAAAACAATAATTACTCTTCACATAAAATTGCAGGATTGGAAAAAATCACATGAGAAACAGAAGCTTAAGTATTGTCAGAAAGCTCCTCACAACAAGGTGCTGTTCCAGTATTCAGAACTCTCGTATTGAATTACTGCACTCGAGAGAAGAGTTAAGAGTGATGAATAATTAAAAATGGTCTAATTATAGCTTCTCAGGCATATTAAATACACAACTGTTTAAGTGGGTCAGTTCGTGAAATTAAAAAAAAAAACAACTGGACACGCATTATCATGAGTATAGAAAATAATCAGAATTACCACATGAATCCTACATTCCCACCTGCTCTGGATTACTCTTTCTGACTGTTCATCAAAAACTGCTGTTGAAAGAATCTTTCATGTGCACAGTTACTTAATAAATTGTCCCCAGATTAAATCCTCTTTTGCTCTCAAATAATTGCAGGTTATCTTAGTCCCTTTTAAAGGGTAAAACAGGTATGCTTCTTCTGGCACCTTTTGAGAAATTAATTATTATTACTACTTGGTTGATTTTTGTTATGGTTGTCTGCATCTTGCTAAATTCCTGACTCTGTAATATGTTTCACAATGCATGGCCTGGGCACATTGTGATTCATATGAAAATGGCATTTTGTAATTTCATCGTTCTAACATTTCTGATGATTTTTCCATTTCACTGAATAGTAATTTTTCTGAGAAAGGATCAACATACTGCTCATTCATATACTTGCATGAATTCAATTTTTTTTTCAGTGAAGATACTCTAGATTTATTATAGAACATAAGAAACCTTGGCTTACTTTTTATGTAATGGATACATTTTAGTGACATAATTTCAGAAAATATTCCAGATATTCCATAGTCAGTGCAATGTTGGTGGGGATTTTGTTTCTGGTTTCTTTTGGCACACTGGGGGTTGCTTTTTTTACTATTATTCCTATATCCAGTCTTGATTCTTTTTCATTTAAAGCATAAAATCAAAATAAATCACCAGCAATATATCTTCACTGGCCTGCATCCAGCACTTTATTGGAATCACATCTTTCCAGAAGCTCTCAGCTGAACTGCTGACCAGAGAAAAGAGCAGCTACATAACAGCCCACAGTAAGTCTAAATACAGAATTGGGGCCTTGGGCACTCGGTGAAAACCAGTGGTTCCAGTTAGAACTGCATGATGTGTAAGAGATGTTGCTGTAATTATGAGGTCAGAGCTAAAACTGCGTTCTTTAACAAAGCGCCATGGGATTTTAGAGTGCTCAGCAGCGACAGCTATAAAATGCGTATGTAACGGGAACATGAATCAGTGTTTACAAAAAATTATGAGCATTCAAACAATTCTTTTATCTATCCTAGGTGCTCTTCCACCTAAGGCAGGATGGAAGTGCTGCTTAACTTTTATGACCTATAGTTTAGTCTGATCCGGTCTATGGTTTATGGCTTTACAACTCATAAAAACTACAGTATGCTTTGCCATCTTTCATTCAGTCTCTGCATCCTCTCCACAGTTACACAGTGTGAATATTTAGCTCCTGAGAGTAACATCAGAATGTTGGTGGCTGCATTTTATTTCACTACAGCCATATAGACTGAGCCAGTTTTACTTGAGTGAATAGCACTTCTGGCACTTAGTCTGAGACACTTAACATTTGACTGTTTCCTGCTTCTTCACTGAAAGTGATTAAAATTCTTCATAGCCAAAGGCTGTATAGACAAACATCAGAAAAATAGGT
Organism: Fringilla coelebs; assembly: GCF_963513975.1. Classification (NCBI taxonomy): domain Eukaryota; kingdom Metazoa; phylum Chordata; class Aves; order Passeriformes; family Fringillidae; genus Fringilla; species Fringilla coelebs. Next base: position 101,721,890 of record NC_140028.1, on the reverse strand, counting down.
TCATAGCAAATTACCGTGGATGTAGAAACACATTGACACAGGGCATATCTTTTCCTCATAGTCAAGATATGGCTAACATTTAATTTCTGCTTGACATTAGCATTATAATCTCCAAGTAGCTATTGTCTAAATCTTTTCCCAAAGGCTCTAGATCCGTGTGACCACAATTTAAATAACCTCATGAAAGAACATGTGAGGGCTGCCTTCATGTGTGTGCATTTGCCCTTTACAGGGTTTCATAGGACACCATGATTGCTATTCATAACTGAACATTTGTTGCTTTTTCTACATCTCTTATATTCCTAAGAGTCTTGTGATCATTTTTATAACTAAAATCAGGTGTTGCACAATTATTCATATTCTTTACTGACATCAGTCAGCATGAAATCAATGGAATTAATCACTTGAGAGCTGCCACAGTTCTCCCTGAAGAGAGAGATAAAGTGAACGTAGCTGGCACATAATCTGCACAAAATGGCAAAATCAGTAATACCCATACTATGCTGAAGGTCCTACACTGAAAATGTTACTGGTAGAAGATGGGGATGGAGGAGGAGGGAAGGAGAAGTGGGAGCTAAGAATTAGTTGAGGAGCTGAAAATAATCATGAGCACTGAGGAGATCACTGAGGTAGAGAAGAGGTGTCATACAGAAAGACAATAATTCTACTTAAAGGAGCTTTCCAACAGTATGCATCAAAGCTAACCACACAGGAGCCAGTTCATTATCTTGTTTTTCCAGACTGGGATGCAGAGACATGGAGAGAGGAAGTGACTCCTGAAATGCTGGCCACAGAACTAGAAACCAGACTACAATTTACCTGACTCTATTCTAGCACATCCTCTAGCACACAGAAGAAAGAAGGAAACTAGCAATGAAAGAAACAGGTGGAGAAAGGGACTAGAAAATCACAAGAAAAAGACATGAAAAGAAACATAATATAAGTATGAAACCATGTAAAGTATGAAAACCAGAATTAATAGGAAAAGAAGGATACGAAAAGCAGAAAATACATAAAAAGGAAAATATTAAATAATTATATAGACAACACTAAAATCTGAAAATTATACAAAATTTTGTGTTATTTTAATAACAGAAAAGTGAGATGAGTTTAGGTCTACTTTAAGCTCTTTTAAACCAATATTAGTTTGGAGACGATTGTTCAGCTTAAGGGCTCTGACTGAATGCATATAAGGATATGGATTATATAACATGCAGACTAAAAAAGAAACAGCGCTCAGTGGCAAATACTGATTTCAATAAAATAGCATGTGGGAAGGACTCATTTTTCAGGAAAGGCAATACCATAAAGGAGCTCAATCCCAGCAAATGCCAACTGAAGATATTACAGTGGTGCCATGCAGACAGGAATTCCATATAAAGTACACGTCCTACATCATTCTATGTTGGTCAAACAATTTGACACTGCTTTTCATATCTTATGTTTTAAAACTGAAGCTAATTAAAATCTGAACACTTGTTATAAATACATGCAATACACATCCAATTATACATTTTAATGCTTTTATATTTTTAGACACTTGGTAATTCCTTAATTGTGTTCTTAAAAATGTTTTGTCCATTCTTATGTATTATGAACCAACTTTGCTGTAACCCTCAACTCTCAGATTTCCAGATTCCTAGTCACCTACTAGAATGATATAATTTGTCCTAGCTCTGTTGAATGACAAGATGAATGACTGCAAACTCATCATTGCTCATTAATTCCTTGTTATTCAATTCACTTCACTTTCTCTATAGGGATGATGCATTTGGGGATGAACCTTTTGAAATTAGTAAGAAAGCTGTAAGTGTTAAGAACCATGACTCAGATGGAGTACTGAGAATATTGTCATTTGAACAGATAATAGAGCTAAGGAAATACAAGAATCTTATTACCCAAAATCTTATTACAGTCATCTCACTATGGTTTTTTTCAGGGTTTTTTTATCTTTTATTTGTTTCCAAGTGTAGGGATACACATGTGACTGGTTTGGAGACAGCCACAGATGATGTGAAGGTTCTGGGAAGTTGATAGATTATGTCCTTGCACTGAGCAAGGAACAAATGTCCACAAAATGTCCACACAACCTCTGTGTGTGTTGATTTGTAGCATTCAGAATCTCTACTGCATTGCATATTGATTTATCTGCACACATCACAAAAACATTCCCCAAGCTGTACGCGCTGAAAAAAGCATAAAGACTGTGCCTTTCTGAAAATTTTGTATAATTTTCAGAAAGACTGTGTCAACAGAGCTTAACCTCTAATTGTAAAAAGAGAAAAGCTGGGATGGGAAATGGAAGGACTGGCCACAATCAGAGCAAATGAGCGACACTGTGAGGGTATGCTGTGGTTTAACCCCAGCTGGCAAGTAAGTATCTTGCAGCCCCTCGCTCACTCCCCGGCAGTAGGGTGGGGGGAAGGCAGGGAGAACCAGAAGGTGAGAAGGCTCTAGGGTTGAGATAAAGACAGTTTAATAGGGAAAGCAACAGCCACGCGCTGCAAGCGAAGGAAAACAAGGAATTAATTCACCACTTCCCATGGCCAGGCAGGTGTTCAGCAACCTCCAGAACAGCAGAGCTCCACCATGTGTTACTTGGGAAGAGAAATGCCATCACTCCAAATATCCCCACTCTTCCTGCTTCTTCTCCCACTTTTTATGGCTGAGCATGACACTATAAGGTATGGGTCATATAGCACATCTCTTTGGACAGCTGAGGCCAGCTGTCCCAGCTGTGTCCCCTCCCATCTTTTTGTGTGCCCCCAGTCTCCTCCCTGGTGAGACAATGTGAGAAAAGGCCTTGAGGCTGTATAAGCACTGCTCAGCAGTAACTAAAACATCCCAGTGTTATCAACAGTGTTTCCAGCATAAATCCCAAGCATAGCCCCAGACTATCTACTGCAAAGAAAAGCAACTCTACCCCAGCCAAAACCAGCACAGAATAGAGCTACAATTATATGAACTCCAATCCAGTAGTCTGTCATTTAACACCTGGAGTTGTATTGCCTAACAGCGGGCACCAAAATAAACTTTGTCATATCAGATTTTCCTGCTAGTTTTCAGAGAGAAACAGGCATACTCAGAGGGAGATATGACCACCCCCCAAACTGTAGATGCACCACTACCTCAAGGCAGCCATCACTCGCTTGTGTAAAGTAGGATCTACATCCCTCATCTGCCCTTATGCATGCCGGTTATATAACTCAAGAGTAGAATGTCCTTAAAACCTGACTATTCCTTACAGAAAAGCACACAAAGTTACAAACTTGAGAAGTATGAGGATGTTAGTAATTAGTCGAGTAATTGTTTAGCATATTCTTCACTCATTGTTACTTATGTTTTCTCACAGCGAGTACAAACTGAAGGTGGATAAAAACTTCTAGCTCTTTCCTTTTATGGGGGGGGGCGGTGAGTCTGCTCAGAATACATGTGGATTTGGGCTGGGTAATTTCTTTTCAACTGACCTGCTACTTAGAAACTCCATTAATTCACAAATACATTTTATGCATCCTTACACACTGGAAATAAAGTGTTGTCTAATAAATTTTAACACAGTTGTGCCACCAGTCTAAAAGAGAAAAAATTAACCATAATACCAGGAAATCCTACCTCCATGTATTGATTTCAGTTCAGCAATACTTCATAACAGAAAGGCCCACACACTCACAAACCCAGCAGATGCCAGTGTAATCAATACAGGTCTGAAATAGGAGGGTGCCCTCAAGAACCAGTAAGTGGTTTGCTCATTTACTCTTTTGTCCCTTCAAAAAATTAAGTCTCTCTCACTCTGGAAGATTTATTGAGCACTTGAAGGAAGAATGGATGTTTTATGCATGATAAGATAGTTTTCCAAAGAACGTGGTTCATTTATTCATGTCAACAGAAATCTAAGATAAAATTACAGTGTTAAATTATGCATACTTTAAATATAAATTGTGTGCTACTAAATGTGTGCTAAAGGGAACAAGTACTTTTTGCTCTGTGGGAATGGAAGTTGCACATCAATGTTTTTCCCAAAGTTTCAGACATGTTTTGTCTGACATGTCCACTGTATCTTTAGCTTTTTAAAATAAATGAAATATTTGTTGATTTCTTAGTTGTATTAAAGTACATAATGCAAGTACTACTAGCACACAATTAATTACATCTCCACCTAATTATTCTTCATCATTTTTCCCTTCAAGAATTTTACGTGCAGAACTGTAATGGCACATATGCTAATACATAACAAAGGATATTCATTACCTACACCCTTTATAGCCACATTGCAAATGTCTACTATACTACCTGGATGGTTTTAGGTACCTGTGGTAGCATTTGAACACCAGAGAGCTATTCAAACCTCTTGTTGCCCTGGGCTGTGGATCCTAGGTTCTTGTACAGACAATGGAGTGAAGTAGCTGCAATACCTACTCTCCTCTGAGCAGTTGCTCCCTTACACAGAGCAGCCAGTCATGCCGTAAAATATTCCAGGTGCATCAGAGATGCTCTCGCCATGGTCACTTGTTAGCAACTGAATAGGAATTATTAATGTAGTGCATTTTCATGGAAATACTTCTTTTAGTTTTATGTTAAAGAGTTCACTTTTTCCACTTGGTTTAGGTAAGGTGCCAGGGAACAGATCAAAGAAAAAAATTAAAGGTATACTATAAACCGGTTTTTCACTGTTAAGTGAAGAACAGGTTCAAGACCACCTCTTGAAACTGAATAGCCATAACTCTTTGGGGCCTGATGAGATGCATCCCAGGGTCCTGAGGGAAGTGATTGCCAGACCATATCTGGAAAACCCTGGCAGTCAGGTGAAGTGCTCAGTGACTAGAAAAAGAGAAACATCATTCCTCTTTCTAAAAAGGGGAGAAAGGATGACCCAGGGAACGACATACCAGAGACCTTCCCCTTCCTGGGCAGACTGTGGAGCAGATACTCATGGAACAATGTTAAGCACATACAATACAAGGAGATGATCCAATACAGCCAATATGGCTTCACTGAGGGCAAATCATGCCGGACCAATCTGGCAGCCTTACATGATGGAGTGACAGCAACAGTTGACAAACACAGTTGGCAAACAAAGACTGACAGATGTCAATTACCTAGACTTCTGTAAGCTGGTCCCATGTGACATCCTTATCCCCAAATTGAAGACATGGATTTGATGGATGGAATATTCAGTGGAAAAGGAATTGACTGGATGGATGCAGCCAGAGTTGTGTTAAGTGCTCTTATGTCCAGGTGGATGCTGTTGATGAGTTGTGACCCTCAGGGGCCCATCTTGGTACCAGGGCTCTTTAATACCTTTATCAATGACACTCAGTGGGACTGAGCGCACCCCAGCAAGCCTGCAGACCCATGAAGCTGAGTGGTGCAGTTGGCACAACAGAAAGAAGAGATCGTATCCAGGTGGGAAAACTTGAGAAGTGAGCCCATAGGAACCTCAAGTTCAACAAATCCAAATGCAAAGTGCTGCACCTGGGTCGGGGAAATTCCAGATATGAGTCCAGACTGGGAGAGGAACTTGTTGAGAGCAACTGAGCTGAGAAGGACTTAGAGAGTTCACTTGCAGCCCAGAAGGCAAATGATATCCTGGGCTGTATTAAAAGAGGTGTGGCCAGCAAATCAAGGTAGGTGATTGTCTCCCTCTACTCTGCCCTGATGGGACCTGAAGTGGAGCACTGTGCTCAGGTATGGAGTCCTTAGCATAAGAAAGATGTGGATCTGTTAGAGAGAGTCCAATAGAGGCCATGAAAATGGTCAGAGGACTGAAGCATCTCTCCTACAAAGGCTGAGAGAACTCAGGTTGTTCAGCCTGGAGAAGACAAGGTTCTGGCAAGAGCTCATTGAGGCCTTCCAATACCTAAAGGGTAAAAAGAGCAATGTCTTATATGAGCATATTAGCGACAGGACACAGAGTAAATGGTTGTAAGCTAAAAAATTAGATTTAGATCAGAGCTTAGGAAGAAATTCTTTATTTTGAGGGTGGTGAGGCACTGGAACAGGTTGCCCAGAGATATTGCGGACGCCCCATCCCTGGAAGTGTTAAAGGCCAGCCAAGATGGGGCTCTGAGCAACGTGGACTAGTGGGAGTCATCTTGCCCTTGACAGGGGGTTTGAAATTAGATGATCTTTAGGGTCTCTTCCAACCCAAACCATTCTATCCAAAGGGGCAATTCCAGAGAGTGAAACAGCTGCTACCAACATCTGGCTAAGTACACTGTATGTCTTACAGGGCAAAGGTTATTTTGGACTAGCTCTAGTATTGAAGGAATAAGGAAGTACTGAATGGCTGCAGACATCAGTATTAATGAAACCTTCACTAAGACTCACCCACTCTTTTGCAATAGAAGCATTCTGGAATAAGTATTAAAAAGTAATACAGCACAGAGATACTCCAGGATTTCTTGAGGACTCCTGAATCATTTGTATATGATCACACAAAGACTCTTCCAACCTTTTCGTGGTCTCATGAAAAGTCTAACCACAGATACCATGAAAACTTTTCCCTTTCATGCAATATCAAAAATGTTCTATTTTGGACATTTGGTTTACTAGCTTTCCTTCTCTCTCCTCCTTTTTCCCCTGCCCTCTCCATTTAACACAATCCAATATTTCTTTGTGTAAATGGACATATTTTGATATTTTAATCAGAATTAATTGCATCTGGATTGCTATCAGTTTCTCAAACTCTCAGGAATTTGCAAAACTTAGTTCATACTGAAATGTGAGACCAATAAAACAAATTCTAGAGGAATATGGACTAAACACTGGCTAAATTACGTCAAAATGTCAAGATGTCAAAAATTTCAGAAAACAGAGCACAGAGAACAATGAAAATTTTAAAGTACACCTGCTTTGCAAGCAAAGTGCAATGGCTCCATGAGGTGAACACCGAGGTCAAAGTTTGTCATCTGAGGTGACAAAGTCTGGAAATTCCAGACTTGGAAACTACCTTCAGCCAAACAATTTGGTGGAGGAGGGGATGCTTCAAATCAATTTGTATTGTCTGTGAATGGCTATAGTGTGAAAAACAAAGACACACATTGAGCAGTCAGTTTTGATATAAACATAGTACGCTTAGGTTTCATTACATCACTTAAATAATGAGTTTAAATCATACTGTGTTTGCACAAAGCCCCTCTTGATGTCCACAATTTAGCAGTAAAAGATACAAATATTAAGGCACTCTTGTTATTATTATTTGACTTACTGTAATTAACATGGAAATGCTCCTATCTCCCTGTTCTGTTTGGCATCTATAAAATCCTCCATGGATTGGTCCATTATTATAAAAAAGAAAAAAAAAAAATAAACGCAAAACTCTTAAGAGCTTCATTGCTTCGTTCCCTTCTGCCAGTGATCGTTTTCCTCAAACTCAGTATATTAAATGCTTTCTCAGCTTACACTTGTGCCCTGAGGAAAGCTCCACTAGAAATAATTGTGTTTATAAACCTAGCGACAGATGTCGGTAATTTATCTCCTTACCATGGCAGTACACGCCTCCTCTATTCTCCAGATGGGGGATGAGCTGGGTGGAAGGAGGGACAGACATCGAGCTACAGTGTTTTCTCACTATCTCCCCTAACAGGTTCGGCTGAAACAAAGGAGGACATGCAGGGAAGGAAAGCAGCTGCCGTTCGCGGCTCGTAGTTAAGGTGCGGTGGGACAAGCGGGACACGACTGCACACCGGAATGACCCGCCCGGGGAAGGCGCCAGCGCCGGCCCGCCCGTTACCAGCCCCCGCCGCGCCCCGCCTAGCCTAGCCTAGCCTAGCCCGGCCCCGCACGCGCCTCAGACGGAAGGAGCCGCCCCTTTCCAGGAACCGGGCCCGGCCGTGCCGCCCCGCTCCCCTCCGCCTTGACCGGCACTGCGCCTGCGCGCCTCAGCGTCTGACACCGCGCTCCGCCCGCGGGGCGGGGGCGGCAGGGCCGCACCCGGTGACGACGCTGCGGCCCCTGCGGCGGCACTCCCGCCCCGCCCCGCCCCGCCCCGGCCGGGCCCGCCCTCCGCCCCGGGCCGCGCGCGCCGCCGGCCGTGCGCGCGGGGGCGGCGCCAGGGCCTCACCTCGCGCGCTCCGCCCCTCCCCGCGCGCTCCTCGGGCGGGCAGCGGTGCGCGCGCCGCCGGCACCACCGCCGCAGGTGAGATGGGGGCGCGCGGCCGGGCCGGGCCGGGCCGGACCGGACTGGGCCGGACTGGACTGGACCAGACCAGGGTGAAGCCGCCGCCACCGCGGCCGCCGGGGCTGGGGCCCGGGGGAACGCAAGGACCCGGCTCCGCCCGAGTCGGGGGAGTTCTCCGGTGTGGGGGAAGCTGCCGTGCGGGCGGGGGCTTCCGGCGGCTCCGTGCCCGCCGCTCTGCGCCGCCCGGGAATTAGTGTCGGGGTGCGGCTGCCGCCTCGCCGTCCCCGGCTGGCGGTGTGCGCCTGCCGGCCCCACCCCGGGGTGTGCGGACGGGCGGGCGGCGCCCCGAACCGCCTGCAGGGGCCTGGTGGCCGCTCCCTGAAGGTTACGGGCGTCGACCTTGGCGACCTCCGGCCGCAGCCCGCCCGGGCGCGGGAAGAGCGGGGAGGGGGCGGTGGGGCCGCGGCGGGGTCCGGCTGCCTGTTGCGGCGGGGGGCGGGTGCGGCTTCCCGGGGCTGCGGGGCGGCGGCGGGCGCCGCCCGTACCTGCGGAGGGCGGGGCGCGGCCGCGGAGGCACCCCGAACAAAGGGGCCGCGCTCCGGGGCTGGCGGGGAACGGGGTCGGGGTGTTCGCCTGGCGGGACCGGACGGCTGCGGCCGCGGCTGCAGCGGCGATTCCTGCCCCGGCCGGGTGCAGGAGACCCTGTGCGTGTATGTGGGCCCTGCGGTTTCTAGGGTGGGTAAGAACAGGGCTTCTGTAGTATTTAATCGCTGCCCGCTTTCATGTGCTGGGTTTTTCTGTAGTTGCTGGTAACTAGATCTTGCGTTTGCTTGTAACACAAGGGAGAAGTATGAAGAATGCTATTAAGTTCCCCAAATGAAAGAGCCTTTCGATGCTCACCCATTTGAGTAGGTCTGCGATTTGGTGTTTGCTTTTGGGTTTCTTTTAAATGGAAGTTAATAGCTTCAGCTCCTTCTTCTTAATTGAGTCTTTAAAATGAAAATGTTAAGTGGGCCATAGGTATCCCAAGAGCCACCTGAAAGCGATCTGTGTGTTTGTTTTGTCGCATCCCCAAACCATCCTGGCAGGAAGATTGCCAAAATGTTTTTATTTCAGACTCAAAATGACCCTGATGTTTTGTTTCGTCTCTTTATTGGAAAGAGACTTGCATTCTGCACTGCAAAACATTACACTTCCACAAGTGTAAGCAAAATGTGCCTCTGCTGGCATTTCAGTTCACATACAGTTTTATGTTCAGATCTCTCCATAACCTATCAGTTGTTCTTTGTCTTTTCCACTGAAAGTTAAACTGGAAAGAGAGGACCTCCTGTGAGAGGGGCTGCACTGGGAGAAGATCCTGCTCTTCTGTTAGTTTTCAGGGTAATTAGTGGTGATTATAACTGGATTTTTAATTAAAAATCCACTTCCTTTTGGCTGACTTATTAATCTAATAGTATGTACCCCAACATTTAAGTCCTGGGAAACTGTGAGCATTCTTAATAGAGTGAAGAACAACTGTTTGATATGTCAATCTCTGATGTGGATTTAAATCCTCCGGTCTGTGTTTTCATGACAGTTTTTTTGTGGAAGCCTCCAAATGGTGGAAATTTGAGAAATTGATAGTGCTAGCTATATTTACCCTTTACTCTTTCCCATGGGAATAGGAGAATATGACACAGTGTTGCACAAAAATATCAAAAAAAGCCTTCAGTCCACTGCATGAGAGGTCAACTGTGAGGTAAAATAAGCTGTGTTGCTGGTTAGTGAGTGTACTGCTCCACTATTGCAAATTCCTTGATCTCAGTCTTTCCTTTTTAGTGCTCTTTTGAATTTGAGTGAGGGAAAGATTACAACCATCCTAAGGTGAAGTATTTTGAGTTGTGTGTTCTTTGACATTGATGTAATAACGTTGTCTTTTTTGTTTTTATTTTTGGACCCTAAGGAATCTTTAGCCATAAAAGTGAAAACTGGAATGTGTCCTAGCTGTGCATTCTTCATAATCTCTGCCACCTGTGGTCACGTACTCTTTCAGTAACTAACCCATAGAAATAGCAGTGAGGGGAAGGAATGGGCATGGGGAAGTGGAGCAGGGAGAGATGTGGCTGTGAGGATAGGCAGTGCTGGATAAAGGTGACCAAGGAGGAGCGCAAGACTGTTCCATAAGTGTAGCTGGAGACCTTGCAGTGGTCCATGTGTCTTCTGTATTCAGACTGACTTCTAGTTCCCATAAGAACAGTTGTGTTCTTAACCTCAGTTGCTAAGTCATGCACTGCCATCCCTGTATTTACTTTTTCTGAGGGATTACCCTGAAACAAAGGTGTTCTGTCTGAGAAGTGGTTTTGCTCCTGTTAAATTTCAAGTGTATCTGACTTGGAAGAAGATAACTGCTGAGGGAAAAGATGCTGCTATCTTAGAAACTGTTATATGGCAGTCTCCAATATCAAAGGATACTGTAGATACAGTGTCTTATGTGAAAAGTTGTTTAGGCACTTCATTTCAGCCAACTGACAACAGCATTGTTTTTGCTGCAGTTTTACAACTGAAGAAGAAATAATTATATGAGAAAAATCTTTTAGCTTTGTGATTAGATTTGGTTGCTTTGCCATCCTGGTGGGTACTGTAGGATATAGTGGTCCTGGGAATCAGTGGCTGATAATATGCCTTCTTGATAGGGAACTCCCCACCCCCTTGAAAGTGCTTATAGCCAGCTACCAGTAAACTTCTAATGGCTTCAAGCTATGGAAATTACTTTGCATCTAAATTGAAATCTATTTTATGTGAACAAGGTAGTTTGGTAGACTAGTGGCAGCATTCTTTTGAACATATTGTAGACTGCCTGCCTCAAACCCACAATTACAGGACAACTGCATTAAGTTTCCTTTCTACCTTAGGAAGAATTTATGTGAGGAACTAAGTAAATAGAACAGTTGGTATTATGTATATCCACTAAATGTTCTGCAAAATATTTTGCATTTTATAACTTGCTAAGTGGGGAAGAAACTGTTGCATTTTATTAGTCTGTTGCAGTACTTAAAATCAGGTCTCAGCATAGTTATAAAAACTTATTTTTAAGGCTTACTGTCTGCAGAATCTGAAATTGGTTATAGTCGTTGTGGATATAAATAACTTAGAGTTGCTTTACAGCAAATGTACCTTGCAGACCAGGGGATTATTGAATCCTGTTTTGCTACTTGTCCTGTTTTCTTAACTATTGTGAGTCAGAGTCAGCACCTAAAGCCCAAAGATTTATCAGTGGTTACAGCTGCTTGTTGAATCCCTTTGGTAGTTGTACAGCAGAAAAAAAATTCTGAAGTTCCCATAGAAAAAACAGTATGAGACTGAAAGGTAGGAAAAAGTTGGAAAGAAATGTAGTATAGATTAAGTAATGCTGCCTTAGAATGAACCAGTGAGAGAATTTATTACCTTTGCCCAGAGGTGGGGGCTTAATATTTACTCGTCCTATTTTGTTTGGGATTCAGTTTGTCTCTATCAAAATTCCCTGCACCTTTGGGACAATAGATTGGCAACTGAAGCGTCCAGGCTTTGCACAGAGAGGTAATAACGGAGAAAGGTGTGTTGAAGATGTTAAATGACATGGGCAGTTACTCCAGAGAATTCAAGTAAGCTATGCTGTAATCAGTTTGTAACGGAGAGGAGCCAGGAATGTAAAGAAGGTAGAACAAACAAGAGATGTAGAGTTGGTTGCATGGTAACTCTACAATTGTTACTTTAGTGGAATTGATGATGCTTATTTTGTGATGTTGGTTCCTTAGTCAAAGTAATTATAATGTTCATTGAATTCTTACCAGTAAATTCCATGCATTGTATGTATGCATAATGCATTGTATTTTTCTCTATAATAGTATGCTTACATCATTTGATGCAAGAGTGTGGAAATGTCTGGTGCAGTGGCCCACAAGGTTTCATTAAAAATTGGCATGTAAATATACTGTACCAGCAAACAAGTACTTCTGCAAATTATGGAAAATGCTATTTATGAAGGTGGTTTGCACCTGTGCTTAGTAGGTAGGCAGTAGGGATCAGCCATGCATTCAGGCCTTGGTACCTGTTTCATTTTATGGTCTGAAACACTAATTTAATAGCCTTCTGTACTACTGTAAGACTTGATCTTTAACTCTGATCCTTGTTTCTGAGAGTCTGAGAATGCTCTATGTATAGCACCTACATATAGGCAGGCAGAAATGTTTTTGTCAACATGAAATAGATTGCAGTAAACGTGGAAGTCATGCAAAAATGAAACATCTGTGAAGAAAGTAAAAAGCCAGCTATGTGTGGTACAGTCCTCCTCTTTGCTAGTACTCCCTCCCATTCAAGCCCATCAGGCAGTGTAAAGGTCTGTCATTTCAAAATGTAGCAGTGTAGTCCTGTTGGTATGGCTGAGTCTCCTGACAAGGCTTTTAACACAGAAGTACTTAATACCAGCAACACTTTGCCCCGTGGGATTTATTTCAGACCTCAAAATAGAAGAAATTATACAGGCAGGAAAACAGTATTAATGTGACAGACGTCTGTGGGCATGCTATGTCAGTCACAAAACCCACACTTGATGGGTGAGGTCATGCAATGTGAGATGTTCGAGTTGATGGACCCGAAGGCCCTACTCAAAGCAAGGCTGGTAGCAACTCCTCACTAACCATCTATCTGTCCCTGTTACCTTTGCTTACCAAAGTAAGCAAAATCAGTGAATCCAATCACTGAATCCAAGTGACTTTTGTGTGAAAGAGCTATTTTGGGATGACACCTCTAAGTCGTAAAGTTCTTGCACACTTATACCCCTGAATTAATTTTACCTATGTAGTGTAACAGGCACATAAGCTTCATTCCAATCCTCAGAACACTTGTGTTTTAAGAAATAACACTGCACACTCATGAGAACTGATTTTTGTAAGGTCAAAATTTATATTGTTCAAATTAAGAGTTCATTGCCATGCTTCAGTGACTGGTCAGTAGGGTCATGACTGGTAGCTTAGCGCACTTTATCACAACTTGAATTCTCTGATTTTTAATAAGTTAACATTTTTAAAGTTGTTTAAAAATGAATGTGAAATTTATTTTACATTGATGTAGTTTACATATTGAAGTCGATACAACGCAGGCCTGTATGAGGGATTTATTAAAGCATCTTTCTTTACTGGTCCAGACTGCATATTTTTTGTCTGCTGCTGATCTGACCTGATGGCTTTGAGGTTCCAGGCTTCATATTCAGTAGAAGTATATAATAAATGAGGGAAACTTAACCTAGAAAGAAAGCACTGTACTCTGGACTCCTTCTCTATACAGTCCAGTGTTGTCACTCAGAATTTAAGGAGCAGATGCATTAGGCTAAATATCAGAAACTGTTTTCAGTTCAGCAAGTTTACCATCTAAAAAGTTATTAAATGGTTAGTATTGTAAGGAAGAAAATATAGCTACAGGTAACATTCATCATTAATTCCAGGTATTCTGGAACATCTCAGAGTACCCAGTAGGAAGAGACTCACTAATTTGATATGTGTGAAATGAACGGGAGTACTTGATTGTTTTTCCCTACTTAATGAAGACTGTGATAAGAAAAATAATGAAAAGTTAAGGTAGTGATGAAGAACAAGAAGGCTGCTCATGTGAATTATTAATTTGGTTTGCATCAGTACTCAATTTTTTTTAGTGTATAGTGTAACATGAAGGACTTTTAGAAAAAAATAATGATAATAACTTGGATCTTAAGTCATGATTTAAACTTTTTACCCTTGTGCTTCTGCTTTTAGGGGGAAATACTCAGTTTGGACCTATATATATTCCGTATCTTAAATGCCTCTGTGCTTTGTTAAGAAATCCTGTTGCAGGCATTGCCAACTGGTTTTACCTGTGTTGAGAGCATGGGAGGTTATAATTTAAAGATTGATGATGTTGGAGAGGCCAGTAGCTGATTCACAAAATATTTTAGGAAGGCCTATGTGTGTACACCCATGCAACTGTCTCCCTGTGGATCACTAATTTTGGCCACGTAGTTACTAGTTTACTGATGGGCTGAGAGTGACAATTCCATTTAAAGATTGTATCGTGCAACCACTCACAAAAATACTGGAATTTCTCAGCTCTTCTTTGCCCCAGAACCAAAGTGAGATATGAAATGTTTCGGTTTGGAATAATTCTTAAACCTTAGGAGGTCCTGATTTTTGAGAAACTTATTCACTGTCCTGCCTCTTTAATGTTTTTCATTGGATATTAATGAGAAAGTTGTTTCTTTTTAGGTAACTTTGTTTAGTACATGTTGAACTTCAGTAGGAGAGCATCTTTTTCTAAAAGTTAAGTGAAAGTTAAGCTATATCTGTTGTATTTGCTGTCTTGTGAAGTTTGATTTTTATAGCTCTTGCAGTCAAAGCAGATAGAGGAATGAAGTAAACTAACAAAAATATTCTCTGCAGGATGTACGAGTTAGAACTGGGATCATGTTTATAACAAGCAGATTTTGTGATTTTCTTCAGATTGGAGTATTTGAAGAGCATTGTAAAAGCAGCCTTAAGATCTAATGATCTTAAGAGTAGTTTGGAAAATTTGAGGAAAGCAGTCTGTTATTTGAGGAGTGAAGTTTTATACTGTAATCTTTCTAATAAGTTTTACTACAATTTTAGGAGAGAAGAGTATTTTTACAAATACGGAGGAAAATATGTTTCTCTGAGGGAAAACTGAAACAGAAACAGTCTTGTAGCCAAGTACTAGGATTTCTTTTAAGATCGTATGAACAATGAAATACAATATGATAAAATAATGAAACCTAACCCAGTCAGAATGTCATAGTTAGATGGTCAGGGGTTTGAAGGAGATATTAAAACTGGAGTGTAATTCCAGTTTTACTACAAACTAAGTCAACATCTTTGAACAACAGGAATGGATTTTAATAATGGTAAGTTTTCCAGACTTCATGCAGGACTCTGACTGCATGTGCATTAAGGTAAAAGAAATAAACCACTCAAGGAGAAAAGCAGTAAAATTAGCTTCTGACTCTGTGGTGAACTGATGCTAATACAAGTACTGCCACTGAAATGAAAGCTTGCAAGTGACCAGCTGAAAAGAAAAAGTTTTCATAAGTCAGAGGTAGTGAAGGTTTCTTAGGCCAGAGAAAACCATGGAACATTGAAAAGGTATTAGATCACATACTTCTCACAAGAATTTCAAAGGTTGTGTGTACAGAAAGGAAAGCAGCTCACACTTGGTACTGTTTAACGTTTCAACATGTAGAAATAAATTAGTTAAATGTTGATAAAGATACTGGATTTCACTGTAGACAGACTTCTATAGTAGTTTTTCTGTGGAGAGACTGGCCTTTAAAATAAACTGAGTGTGACCACTGCTGGAATGCCTTTAGCTTTTGCATTCCATGTTAGGTGATAGGAAGAGAGACACACTTGAGACCCATCCACCTTAACAGTGCCTTTTCCAAGAGTCTTTGTCTTTGGAGTATGATTAAAAAACTAATTTTTAGGTTGTTTATCAGAAGTTTTTCATAGCTGATTCACTTGGTTCCCCAGATAGTCAGAAATGAATGTTATGCTTGCACCTGTGTTCTGAAATTGGTCTATGATTTTAACATACATTGCTTTGTAAAGAACTTTTTTTAGATAGCCTGTTCTGTTAAAACTTGAAACATACACACTTACATTCTTGTAAAGTCACTTAACAGTTCCAAATTACTTTGTGCATTGTAAGAGCTGTAAGACTTGAAACAGGAGCAAAAAGCCATTTTTAAGTTTGTGAACATGGAGTTTGAAAATCCCTTCTGTGGTACTGCAAGAAAAGTATGATCGGTATTTTAAGCAGGAAATGATGAAAACCACCTTGCACTGGCACCTGATGTGAAAATTGTTAAATTTATGTGAATATTAATAATTTCATATTAATTTAATGAACTGAATGCCCTCTGTTTCTAGCTATTGCAAATTTAATGCCCATAATATGTGAAATGGCCGTGAAAGTCTATAGTGTATCATGATTGGCTAGCATATATTAAACTAAAAGACAATTCATTGCCCAAGTGAGTCTTTTGGGCCATTAGAGTAATTCTATCAATTCGTCAAATCATATATCTAACAATTTTGAGATAAATGACATCTAAAAATGGGGAGAGATCCACCTAGCAGTGTTTTGGCTTTATTCATGCTGTATTACTGTGCAAGATCAGGTCTATAACCACTTGTGTTCTTGAATCACCTATTCGAAAGGTTTTTGTGTATTTGCGGACCAGTCTCATTCAGCAAGCCGTGCATATGACATCGTTTTTCTCTGAATAAAACAGAAATATTATGATTTTAGGAGGAGAAATTTGCACTGCATAGGATATAAACTGCACTGCATAGGAGACATTGCCAGAACAAAAGAACAAAATATGGCTGCAAAAGTAATGCTCTTGCAATAATACTACCAAAAAAACCCCAAAAAAACTTGTGAATTTCTAATTAGGTGGTAAAACAGATGGCAAAGTCATGAAATGAATGAAGTAACTTATTTTGCCAAGTCGGATTTCACTAAAGAAATTTGCTGCAGCTGCATGGTTCTTAGAGGAATAAAGGGAAAATTTTGAAGTGCAAAATCCAACGTGCTCATATTTCATTAGGTTCCATTTGGCTGGTGTATTGATGCAGTCTTCCTGTGGGGAGAGAGAATGCTTTCATGTATTTGTGAAGAGAAGACGGAGAACTTGGTAGTACCTGCTTCTTGGTGTCTCTCATTAATGCTCTGCATTCAGTCCTGTGCACTTGCACCACTTGTGCTGTGGCCTTTGATGTAAACATGCTTGCACCTGCTGGAGCACTCGTTTCCTGCATCCTTCATTGTTAGAAGCTGTTTTATTACCCTGAGATGTGAAGGATAATGTATTGCAGTATTCCTACTCAGTCTTTACTGAAACTTCATTCACCTAGGTACTGACTTAGGGAAGAAGGCAGTGCCTGCCTTGAAAATGCTTTATTTGAAAGCTTAGATTCTTTTTCAAGAATTTCATAGGAGTGTTACTCAAACAAGGCTCCTGTGTTCATTCTGTCTGTACTAATACTTGAAAGAATTTAAGGGTGTTCATGTGAGTTTTCACCATAGTACTATTATGACTGGCTAACAGGGAAAAGTAGTTGTGTGAGCAGGATAAATTCCTTGAGCTATCAGCATCAGTACTTGTCTTGGTGTGACAAGAGAAGCCTGCAAAACAGCAAGGCTGCTTCTACCAGATGAAGTCCTAACCTATAGAAGGGATGCTGTCTGCATCCCTTCTATAGATTCCATAAGATTGTTTGGTGCAGTCTGCCATGAACCTAATGATTATTTTGCTTTGCAGATACCATTTGTTTCTAGATTTCTCTGTCAAAAGTTAACTTTCCTGCCTGTAGAGCAGTGAAACTGTCTGGGTGCAGTTTTACATTTAGTCAATATGGATCTTGATTGTCATTTTTCTGGCTGTAAAAATGACCATGCAAATATGTGCTGTTTCTAGAAAATGCACATCTGACATTCTGAACTTCTAAAGGAAGACTAGGGTTTTTAACAGTTAAAAAGATAGTTGGGTTAGAGGAAAACCTATATTTTTTCAAGTATGTCTTGGGAAGCCAGCTTCAGACATTTCTCAAAGAATTTACTTCATCAAGCCAAGTCAACATGCTTACATTTAAATCTTCCTAAAATTTCTATAGTCTGTATTGAAGTATAAATGTACAGGGGCAAACAGGACATACTAATGTGATTGAGATTCATTTTGAAATATGATTGACCAAAAACCCCGGAATTTTTGATACTGAATATACTGTGGACAAGTTTTGAATGCAGTGCTCTTGAACTGCTTTTAAAAGTGTACTGCTGAAGCTGCAAGCTCTGGCATAGTGCCTTCAAGGGAACTCCATTCTTGTTGCTTTCTAGAACAGCTGGAAGCAGCAGCCCTGTGCAAATGTCAGTGAAGTCTACCTTATCATTAATCAAAAGTTAGCTTCCATATATGCTTTCTTACACTTGAAACAAAGGATAAAAATGTCTGTATCTTGTATATCTTAGATGACACTAACTTAAATGTATCCTTGAAATGTTTCACTGAGTTCATATTTGAATAGCCCTAGTTAAGAACCTGAGCTGTTGATTCTGCATTACTCAAATTCATCATTGTAGGCTATATGTTGACTCTTACATTTTGGGGGGGATGGGGGTTGGGAAGAGTGTCTTTGTTCTATATCAAATGCATCTCCCATGAATGTAACTTGACTTTTGATTATGGATAACTGATGTGGGAGGCTCTTCCACAGATGTCCCCCTCATCTGTTTCAGCCTTTCATGGTAAGAAATCAGCTGTAGTACCATAGTACCTGTTTGTCTGTCTTCCCTCTGAATCCATACAAGTCTGTAGCTAGCTTTGACAGGCTAGTGGCATGTAGTTGTAATTGTTCATTATTCTGTTGTGTCTGTTGTGACTGTTAATTCTCTCCTCATGGTGTATAATCTTAAATCAATACAAAACTAATGCCTTCTGTTAATATGCTAGATTGCAGATCTTCATGTGTACAAATTGAATGTGAAAGAAGACATGACCCTTACCCTTTTTGTTAAAGCACTTCAGCACTGTCAGCCTCAGAAAGCTAAGTGCCCTCAATGATTACAATAGACTGAGAGAGGGCACCAGCCACATACTGAACTTGTAGAAGCAGGAGCAGTATTCTAGACTCTTATGTAAATGTGTATATTATCAAAATTATTTCACAGTGTAACTTTAGTCTGTTGAACTATGAAACCAAGCTTTAACCTTGTGTTAACCTTGGCGGTGGGCCTAAGTTTGCTGCTCTTCCCATTCATCTTTGGATCAGTCCAGATATGTGAATATGACAGCCTGGTGAGAGAGAGAGAAAGCTAGATAAGCTTTCCCATGAATTGGTCTGGGAAGCTTTAGGGACCTGGAGAGAAAGAATGATAATCAAATGATAAACCATCCGCAGGGGGTGTTTTTAACAAGTTGTTTTTCTTATTAGGAGGTTGTCTTCTTAATTAGCCAGTCATGTGAAATGTGCTGATTAAATGACCAGTCAGGTCCACCTGTAGCAAACCAGCATATAAAAGAAGGGGTCTGAATAAATGCAGGGCTTCTAGCCTCTTAGCTTTCTGATCTGAGTCTCTGTCATCTATTCCTTATTCAATGGTGACACAGATAAACCGTTGCAAGTTGCAATCTAGAATTCTTCCCAGTGTTTTGTAATAGCCATCACATAACTTGAAAAAAGTGAGATATCTTCAACAGGTGCTGTGTTATGGTTGAGGCACCCTAGAACACTTGCACTGTTTTGCCACAGTGTTTATAGGCTGGAAGTGCTGTAGTTTTGCTCTCCCTCTGCTCAGCTGTGTGTTGTTCTGGGCTGTCTTTGGTGCCAGAAGACTTGTTTAGGTAACGTATCTGTTCAAAAAACAGTGTAGGTTAGTTTTTGTCTAGAGCGATTTCTTAAGTGCTGTGCCATCTAATAGTTACCCTGTGCTATTGGGAGCAAGGACATGGGAATATCAGACAGACTGTTGGAGGTTCTGTTTATATCAGCATTGCAGATACATACACTGGGGCTCAAGGGCTGTATGTTTCGTCAGCTGCTTATGTGGACAGTGATGTAGCTGCTTTGTTTTCCTTTCAGTACACTACAGAGTTTGAAATCTTAAGACTTTCCTTTTATTTTAGACTGTTTCTGTTCTTCAGTTTGTCAGGGTTTTCATGTGCTGCTTGGTGTGAATTTCAAGAAATTTCCTTATGGAAGTACTTCCCCAGAAGCCATCTTGCAGTAAGCCAAAGAGACCTTTATTAAGAAAATGCTGAAATGATGACTTAAAGCATATGAAATACATATCTGTTCTCACTTCAGAAAGTGCAGTCTAGTTCATGGCCATGCCCAGAAGTTCGCACTAAGGCCCTGTGGAACCTCTGGGAGACTGTTGGAAGTCTGTGAACTTGTTTCTTGTGTTTTAGTGACTTCTTGTTGAAGAAATTGCAATTCTTCTGATGATGTCTTAGGAGTATAAAGCTGTGAGCATGTGGGAAATAGTATTCTTTATAACAACTCAATGTCATTTATGGGATGGATGGGCCTCTGTTACTGGGTGAAGAGTTCACTGGTTGGCTTTTCCAGTTTAAGTGCCTGGGTATGGTTATGATTTGAAGTACTTGTCTCAAGGAGCTGGGAAATTTGGGCCTTTTGCCTGAGGAAATTTGCTTCTGCTGAGAGGTAGAACTGAAGTCAGTCTTCTACCCTTTACTTTTGTTAGTATATGTGTAATCAGTCACCATAGTAAATTTGTTCTGTGGGTGTGGGAGGCATAAGCACCTGCAAAGGTGTGCCCTAGAAAGCTTAGGAAAGAAGGATTCTTATGAAACCTTGAATGCGATTTAATTGCTTGTTAAACTCATGGGAAGCTTCAAATCTTAATTCCTAGTTCAACATGTTTATGTCAAAGGATTATTTTCAGGACATAGGGAAATACTTGCTGTGAAAGTTTCTAACTTGTTATGAGGCTGAGTTTCAGGAGGCCTGTTTCGTTATCTGATGAGATTACTCATTACTAAGATAGGTTTGAACATTTGGATTCCTTCTTCTCTTTCTCTAAAGTTTGCAGTGATTATTTAACATTGAAATGCTTGTTTTACCTGAATAAAATACTGATGTTACTTTGTGCAGAGTTTGGCTATTGTGCATTTAAACTGTAATAAAACACCAGTCAGACTAGATGACACAACAATAATGCTGATCTAACTTTTAAAAATTCCTTATTCTCTAGTTCTTAAAGCAGCTGGTGTCGTGTTCCATCTGTGTCCTCACATATCCTATCAATCTCTGGGTCATGGGATGTTTCTGCTGATCTGGTTTGGATGTTGTAATTAGAAGCAGATGCTGGGAGGGTTAGATTCTGCTTGCCTGGAGTTGCTTCCCTCCTTTTCCAGGAATGCTTTTGTTGCAGAAATATCTGAATCTTTTGAGAGGTGTCTTCCAGATATTTAGCACTTAGTATGCTAGTGCTATTTTCAAACAATGCATCCTCAAGTATACTTTTGCTCTTGTTAACCAAACTGAAACTATGGGATTCAATAAACAATTAAGTAACTGGTTGAATTTGTGATATTTTCACAACAGATAAGATTATATTGCTTCATGGTCCTTGAATGTGAAATATGTTGCCACTTTTCAAAATTCTTGTGCCTGCTTTTTCTTAGAAAATTGAATTTGTAATTTGGAGGTCACATGAGGTCACAGAGTTTTGATACACTTTGGGAAATTACAAAACTTTGGAGAATTTTTTAACTCACTTTAGGAAAGACTGTCAAATAATTACCTTAGATTTTCACTTCAGTGTGAAATAAGTTGTGGATTGTGCTTCTAGAGGTGATATATACTAAGTGTAAAGTGCAAACTAGTGCAGGCATTAATTTCTTCTAGTAAAAAAAAGTTGTCTAGAGCAATATGAGTTTCCACTGTAAAGTTTTCTTTATTGGTCAGTAAGTAATTGATAATTTTTGCCTCTCTGGAAGTATTTTGGTCAAAGCATATTAACTAGTTCTTAGTACTGTGCAGGCAGCTCACATACTGCAGTTAAATTATTCCTGTTCCTTCAAATGTATCAAGTTCTAGGTCTGTTAAACAGAGTAAGGGTGGGTGTGATAATGTATCAGCTAGCAGTTGTAATTGATGCTTATTATATAAAGCAGTCTTCAGGGAAGAAAATTACTCATCTTAAAAGTGAGTGGGTAATGAGGTTAATATGACAGACTTTCAAATCTTTATGTAATCTTCTCTTAAAGAAAAGGAAATGAACAAGGATTTAGTTTTGATGTATTAGTTTTATGTAGGCTATAAAATTGACAATAAAAAACTGTGTTGCAATTGATGAAAGACACCACTATCTCTACTCATTAACTAGGACCAACTATGCTAACTGTACCAGCTATCTGTAAATACAAAGCTATATTTAACTAGACCCCTTCAAACAAATGTCTGCAGCAAATCAAAGTCCGCCTGTTAAGGACAACTGCATATTCACAAGGCCTGCATTCATCTTTATGTATAGTAGTGAGGAAGATGCCAGCTGAACTTGTGCCTGTAATGATGTGACTTTGGTGTAATGCTTTTCCTGGTCTGTTCTCATTTACATTGCATTTATGAGACTCCAAGGAATTAAAATGAATGGAATAGCTTCTTGACTTCTTTTGATCACCTTGTCTAAGACCATGAGACTGATCATATGCTCTGTCCTTTGTTCGTTTTTGGCCTCTTGGCCAGTTTTGGGTACATTTTGACAGAGATGTAGATGTCTTGGATATGATAGTTTCTATAAATTTCTTCAGTATTTGGTGCTGGCTAAATATGGGGAACTCTGTACCCTGTGATCCACAGTGAAGGAAAGAAAGCATCTAAATTGGGTGTCTGTTGCCCTTTTTGGATGGTACACAGCTGTTCTGTTGGCCACTTTTCTGCTCTCCCTTAGTGTATGAACCTTGGGATTATTGTACTGGGAAGGGATGTAGAGGATAAATGCATTGGATATGTAAGGAAACATGCTTTGATTGGTTTGGAGCAAGTTATTCTGTAAGAAAAAGCCAACTGAGGAATAGGACAGTTCAAGAAGAGTCATCTCAGTTGAGTGAGGGATAAAACCCATAGGGGTGTTTTGCCCATAAGTATATTTTTATCTTCATTTATTTGGCTGAAATAGCAAATAGCGGACAAAATAAAGACTAATAAAGAGAGATCAAGGATTCCAGCTTTTTGGGTTTTTTCTTTCCTAACTTGTATTTGCAAATTCCTCCCTGAAAATATTGTCCCTGGAGATCAAAACTGCTTTTTGAGCTGGCACCTGACTATCTCTCTTTGTTTTCTGGATCTGGAGGTAACCATTCTGTGTTAGAAGACTTTATGCAGAAGTTAACATGATACTGTGTCTAAGTTGTGTTACACTATCCAGCGTACTCCTCTAGTGGGTGGAGCTGCGTGTTATGTTTAAATCCGTGGGAGACTAAAGGTAACATTGTAATTTTTGTGCAGAGGACCTATGCAGGCTATAATGTATAAAAACTTCCAAGAAGTATTGATACAGGTAGAAGCCAATCACTCAAGACAAGTAACAGCTTTACAACTCCAGATGGAAGTTCCTTGATGATCTTAATAACATAAAAATAACTGTAAAAGTTATTTAGCTACCTACTCTTCTTTCCTTTGATCAAATTTCTAGACTGTTGGACAAGACGCTGTCTTGGCCAGTATCACTGATGCTAACATGAATTATAATTCCTACCCCTGCAGTTCTTAGTTAATCTAATTGCTTGCTAGCCTGGCTCAAAAAAAAAAAAAAAAAAAAAAAAAAATCCTAGCTCCAATTGGAAGCCTGCCATTAAATGGAGCACAGAATCATGGGTGTGTTTA
The DNA here is from genome assembly GCF_963513975.1 of Fringilla coelebs. Classification (NCBI taxonomy): domain Eukaryota; kingdom Metazoa; phylum Chordata; class Aves; order Passeriformes; family Fringillidae; genus Fringilla; species Fringilla coelebs. The sequence continues at coordinate 101,698,358 of NC_140028.1, read as the reverse complement.
TCTGCAAGCAGGCAATAAAACAGCTGTAGGAGCTTTGAGAACGGCTTACTTTGTCTGAGCACTCAGAGATTCAGTTGTGTGTCTTTATCTGCTCAAATATGTTGGAAAAGGACAGCTTCCTAGGACTTTATCTGCAGTAGAGGTGAGGACTGATCCATACCATGGTGGTTAGACAATGTTCTTGCCCTTATGAATGAAGACAGTGCAGTACATTGCTGAGCCATTTAAGCTTTTGCTTCTGTTCCAGCTTGTTGAACCACATGAAGAAGTGTTTAAGAATAAACTTTTGTATATGTTACCATCTGTATTGATGTGATGGGATTTCCAATGGGTGTGGTAAAAAGCTGACTTGTATAAATGGATGTGTTTATCTTCTCATCTGCAAGTAATTTTGCACTTATTAAGCAAAATTAAGCAACCCGCTGGTATGCTTAATAAGGAAGTATACTTTTTGAGCTTCATACAACAGGGTTCTTGCCATAGTCTCTGTCTGTTTGATCGTAATTATAAAGTAGGACAGTTCAGTTACTAGATATGACCCAAATCAATACTTCTTGTGAAGATGAGTCAGGCTACATAAATTACAGGCAAAAAGACTTTGCATGAAACTTCATCTCAGGTGCTTTAGTGTTAAAATTGGAATCTAGGTTCTTTGCTTTTCAAAGCACACTGAAACAGGTAGAATCGTGCCAGTAGCTTAGAACTTATCACTTTCAAGGTCTTTCTTCTCTCTGGCACAATATTAGCACTGAAGCAGTCTCTTTGGATTAAGTGTTGTTTGCACAGTATCGTATTGTACTTGCATTGTTTGTAACTTATTTCTCTCTCTTTCCACATTGTCTCTACTACTCAACAGACCTGAGTTTTTGCCAGCATTTTATCTTTATTGGCTTGTGAAGAACTTGGGAGTAAACTGACATCCCTGAGCTACCCTCCTACTCCAAAATGTGGCATAGTGTTTATAACAAGCTTATCTTGAAGATTTGAAGTCTGTGGTAGTGTGAAGTTTCGGTACTTTCAGTATCTTCAGTATCTCAGTTGTTTACTGACAATTATTTGTCAGGATGAAATTGGAAATGGAAATGTTTTGGGTTTTTTATCGGTCAGCTGCTGCACAAAAAGTGGCAACTTGTTTGTCACACTGGCACACTACTTGTTGAATTGTAAGTTGAAGTAAAATATGAATTTTCACATTGCTCAATCTACTTAAAGACTGGAGATTAATTTACAACAAATATTACAGTGAAATATTGCTACTGTGCATTTAAATTTTTTTCAGACTGTAGTATTGTTAGCCCAAACTCACCTGAGTGAGGTCCTGCTGGGTTCATTTGGACTTGTTCCAGTATTGGAGTACTTACAGAAAAACAGTCTGTTTTCTTGCTCAGTAAGTTTAGAGTAGGTCGCATCCAGGTGGATATTGTAATTTAACATTTGCAAACTGAGCTGTTGTCAGTTGATAGTGGAATTCAGATGAATTTTCTTTCTTACTTGTCTGACATACATACTAAGAAGCATGATTTTCAGGATGTGTTTTTCCTTTTAAGAGAAAAGTGCACAAAGACAAAACAATGTAGTTGGTTGAAAGCATGCACATGACTTGAAACTATTTTCATGTTCTTGTACTCCCTCTTGAGTAAAAAGAAGGAAATGGTTCTTTTAAGCCAAAACAGAAATGTTTGCTGTTTTCCATTTCCTTTTTAAAAGAACTTGTAGCATGATATTAGTTGTATTCCTCTGCTATATCTCTGTACTGAGTATAGCACCTTTCTTATGCTTATTTTGCTTAGATAATATCTCCAGGGAAAATAATTTTACTTACTTTTCAGTTGCATTTTCAGAATTCTTTGACAGTAGAATGGGTAGCTGTGCTGATGTGATCTCAAGAGTTTTTCACATAGTTTGTGGGTTTAGCTTGGTAGGCAGATAAGTCCCACTGCTTGTTCGCTCCCCCTGCCACTGGTGGGAGGGGGGAGAGAATGATAAGGGTAAAGGGTAAAAGTAAGAGAACTTGTGGGTCGAGATGATGATAACTTCATAAATATTTTTTTAAAAGGAAAACAAACCCAAAAAAAGTTATTAAAAGAAAATTTGCTCACTGCTAGCTGACCAATGCCCAGCAGTTCCTGAGCAATGGCAGTGCTGACAAACTTCAAACCTCTCTGGCAACTTTTATTGCTAGGCTGTAGCGTGGTGCGATCCCTTTGGTCAGGTGGTCCAGCTGTAGCTCTCCTACCTGTTTGCTCATCCCCAGCCTGCTTGCTGGCATGGCAGTGTGACAACCTTGATGGCATGTATTTATTTTACTTCCATGAAGGATTTGCTTAATCTCCAGGGAAGCTTAAGTCATCGTGCTTTTATACTACCTGCATCACTGCTAACAAAGCCTTAGTGCATGGCCTCAACTAGGGTTTTTGATACAAGTTTGAAGAAAGTTGTCGTGCTTAACATTCTGATTGTTTAAGCTGCACAGAAGGGTAATTCATTATGCAGTAGGATGTAATTTTAGTGTGATGTTGTGAAATAATCATAATGGTTAAAGGTAACACGGTAATCATGATAAGTTACTATGCTGCATTATTATCTGGTAGTTATATAACTGAGCCATGTGAATGTGCTCTTTTTGAGTTTTTATTTTAAAAAATGAAAGTTGCATTTGGTTTTCAATTGCTACCATAAATATTTCTTGTATTTATACAGGTAATGTAGATGTCATTGTCTTTTTTGGAGTTCAGACCTTGTTTTGACCTGAAGTCTCTAGAGGAGAGCATATTCTGTCACTATTCAGGGACTTCCCTGTCTTTTAAGAACTGTGCAAGCATTCACAAATACAGTTGTATTACTATTGGGATAGGTAGAGAATGAAACAAAAGTGTGGGAAAATAGTGTTCCACTAAAACTATGGCACACATTATTTTTTTAAAAGTTAATGGAATTGCTACTTTTTGTGCTTGCACACGCATGCATTAAACTATGTGAATTAGCTGTCATAGAGCCCTTTGGTGTTGGTGAGATGCAGAGATTTGTGTTTAAACAAGCAGTCACAGGACTGAGACAACTACTCCAAATATACCAAATAATTACATTTGTAAGCAAGTTGAATCTTTCCCCTCTGTCTAAACTAGATTGTTATTTTGGTTTTTGACTTACTGAAACTGGGTATTTTGACATCTTAGGTTTGCTTGCTTTTTCAGTAAAAGTACTCTAGCTAATCCTTGCTGCTGTGTCTTAGTGCTTGCCATTTAAACTGGAAATCCCTTCAAAAGTCTGTTTCCTGCCCCTCCAGCTGTCATATCATATTTTCTTATGTGGTGTTGACTCACTGTGGCTTCCTTTTTCAGTTTTTAAGTAAACTATCAAGAATTCTTGACACCTACTGTACCACTAAAAGAAAATACTACATACTAAAACGCTGCTTCCAAATGGTGAAGAATTTCTTTGCTTAATTAAAAAAAAAAGGAGAGATGAGCTCAATATAACTTGTGGAACGGTTTCCAGTGAAAGAGCAAGTAGCTTTCACTAAAGCAGAACTAAAATGAAGTCATTAAATATGTAGGTATTTGAAAAAAAAAAAAAACATTTTATCAGTTCATGTAGGAGAAGGAAAGGAAACTAATGAAGAAATATTTTTCTTCTAGATTTTCCATTTGATACCTGTGAATTTTCTGCATTCCAAAGATGGCAGCAAATAAACCTAAAGGACAGAATTCGTTGGCTTTGCACAAAGTCATCATGGTGGGAAGTGGTGGTGTAGGAAAATCTGCTTTAACACTACAGTTTATGTATGATGAGGTAAGAGTCTGTCATAGAAATTATCTCAGGAGGTGCCTGCTACATAGTGTTGTTTAAGTTACATTGGTATAATTGTTTTCTGAAGGGGTCTAAATGTATGTGATGAGGTTTGAATTTCAGCAGTTAAGTGTAACAAAAACGTGTTTTGAGATTACTGATTTGCCCTCTAAATGTACCTGTGAAGGTAAAATTTGGCCTTTTTCAGACTTCTCAGCTGTTAGATACTCTGTCATATTACTGGAATATTTTTGCATTGATCACTCGACTTAGAACTTGGTTATTATAGCTCAAAGCTTCTTCACTTAGTTGAGTTGCATAACACCTGAAACAGCCAATTTCTTCCATGCTTTTTGTGCTGGTTTTGAGGACAGGAAAGAAAATCAGTTTCTCTTTTCCTTTTTTTTCCAGTGAAAGTCATCCCTTTTTATTAAAAGTCAGAAGCTAAGCATTCAGTGTACTTTAAAAGTGGATACTAAATCTATATCTAAAGTCAAGACTGGCTGATTTCGTAATGGAATGCAGACAGAGTTGTGCTTGAACCAGAAGAAGTTTGGGTAGTGCACACAGTGATGTTTTGAAGTTACCTCTACATTTCCTTATAATGGCTGAGGAAAGTAAAAACCTAAAAACTGTTTGGGCTCATGAAGAGTCTGCTTTAACTACAAATTGTTTGAGTACTTCACAGGGCCTAAATGCACAAAACTTAGTTATTAGTTACAGTGCCCATTTAATGTTTGCTATATCCAGATGCGCAAACAGAAGCAATTGTCTTGTACAGGCATGATTTTACATCATTAAGGGTTTTTTTTCTAGTTTGTTGAAGACTATGAGCCTACCAAAGCAGATAGCTACAGGAAAAAGGTGGTTCTGGATGGGGAAGAAGTCCAAATTGATATATTGGATACAGCAGGGCAGGAGGACTATGCTGCAATTAGAGACAACTACTTCCGAAGTGGAGAAGGTTTTCTTTGCGTCTTCTCTATTACAGAGCTGGAATCCTTTGCAGCGACTGCAGACTTCAGGTAAGTTAAAGGCAAGATAATCATTCTAATTACACTGAGATTACTGAAAGGGATTTTTGTGTGTGTGTGTGTGTGTGTTTTGTGATTTCCTTTTAGTGGTCCAGACTGGATGGCAGCTCTTACTGTTGTCACATAATCTTTTGAACAGATGCCTAGCCAGGCCTTTGCTATCTGTAGAACTTCAGATGTCTTAGCTGCTGTGTTTTGGAATACCAGAAAGGCTGTTGCCACAGAGCAGATACACAGCCACATTCAGAAGATGAGCTGTCTCATCATGGTCTCAACCACAGACTGCATTACAGTAAAACTCTTACAATAGTAAGAGTTAGAATAGTATAGAATACTATACTCTTAAAATAGTAAGAGTATAGTATTCTATTACAACAGTAATAGAATATTATACAGGTAGGAGTATATTGCAGCTATTTAATTTCTGTTGAGAAAAAACCTTTAAATAACTCATTACTGTATTTTTTAAAAAGACAAAAAAAATCAGAAAACAGTTTTGTCAGTTCAAAGTGTGGTAAAATAGGAAATATTTAAAATAAAATTAAGGAAAGAAAAAAAGGAGTTATCTGTATCCTACTGAAATGAGTCTTCTTGGAGATACTGTCATAGTTCAACTTAATTAGCATTAAGTAGCAGCATATGTTTAATATCTCTAAGGGAGGAGGAAGAGGTATGGAGAGGGTAGAAAGTAAATTTTTCATCTTCTGGTGTTTTAAATTTATTTGTGTTTCTATATATCTGTATTTCTACATTTTGAGAGAGCAAAGAGCAGGCCTTTTTTGTTTGAAGACTTATGCTGGGTACTGTCAATCATGGAGGACACTTTAGTACAGTTTGCTTCCCCTAGAGTGCAAAATTATGTATTCAACTCTGTTTAAAATCATGCTCATGCTTCAAAGTATATAATCTCTGGGCTTAGAAAAAGTCCTGCTTTCCAGTAAAGGTGAGAGTTAATAGTAGTTAGAAACAGTAGCAGTTCTCCTGTTGATACAGAAAAATTTCAGTAAAGATACTAAAATTCTCCCCAATCCTAATATGAAAGTGAACCATAGACTAAATGCTAAAATGTAACTCAGAAAAAAAGTTGGGTAGTCTGAGGGCATACTACTCTAATAGTTTGAAAGCAAACCAGTGAGAGATTCCAAGTAAGAGCTACAATTTAATGGGAAAATTAAAATACCGGCAGGAAATACTGGCTTAAACGGACAGAATAAAACCTGACGCCCTGTTGGTCAGGGTGGTGGTAGCATCTGATTAAATGGTGGCTGCAATCCTTTTGGAGTGATAGATGTGGTTCTGTTGAAGTGATGATCCTGTAGAAGGGTCTGATCTTCCTCTGAACATCCAGTGGTGGTTATGTAGCTCTTGTCTGGGAATTCAGTAGGTTGGGCTGCCCGTGGTGTTCCAAAAGTCAGATTATATCCAGGCAGGAATTCTTGATTCCTCCCCCTGGGCAAAGCATCTCCTAATGCAATGATGTCATTTTATGAGTCATGCAGTGAGACTTGATGGCCTGTTAGTAGAAGATAGTCCCTGGAGAGAGTATCAGGGATGAGTCATGAAAGAAATAAAGAACACTACCCCATCTGTTTTTAACAGCTTACAAAGATGGTGGTAGAATACATACGTCTGGTTACAACTTATATTGTAACCTAAGACAACTACTGAAGAGCCAAATATTAAATATTGCTTTCATTTTTTTCTGCTGGAATGGCAGACCTCCAACAGGAGAGCTTTTTACTGCAATTCAGTGGGGTTCCTGGTATGCTTTGAAATGCTGTTGCTCCAAGTAACTTTTTCAATAGAATACAGACCTGCAATGACAATACTTTTAAATACTTGCAAAGTTGTTTGTTAAAATTTGGGCTTGCTTTGAGTAGAATTGTTCTGGCTCTCATAATGTGGACTTTAAGTTCTCGATTTCAAGTTGGCACATCATTAATTAGATATTTCTTGTCTAGCCTTCAGAAGGGGCTCAAAGGACAATACGAGTATCATCATCTGAATTGCTGTTAGGTTAACTTTTTACATTTTTGTAAAAATGTAAAAGTTTGTTTGACATCTGTGGTGGTTTGACCTGGCATCTATCCCAGCTACCCATCCAAGCCTCTCTATCCCTGCTCAGCTGGACAGGGAAGAGAAAATACAATGAAAGGATGATGAGTTTAGGATAGGAAGAGTTCCCTTACTGATTACCATCATAGGCAAAACAGACACCGCTTGGGGAAAGGAATTGAATTTATTACCAATCAAAATCAGAGCAGAATAATGAGAAGCAAAACTAGCCTTAAAAATGCTTTCCACTCCACCCCTCCCTCTTTCCTGGGCTCTACCTTCTCCTTCCCAGAGGTGCAGAGAGACAGGAAATGAGGATTATGATCAGTTCATCACACATTGTTCCTGCTGTTGCATCTTCCTCAGGGAGAGGAGTCCTTTCCCTGCTCCAGTGGGGAGTCTCTCCCACGGGAGACAGTTCTCCATCAACTTTTCCAGTGTGAGTCCTTCCCACAAGCTGCAGCTCACTAACTGCTCTAGCATGGGTCCCTTTCCATGGGCTGCAGTACTTCAGGAACTCCTCCAGCATAGGTCCCCCACCATTCCTGCCAGTAAGCCCACTTTAGCATGGATCCCTCTCTCCAGGGACCCACAGATCCTTGCTGAGCATACTCCAGCATGGGTGTCCTCCATGGACTGCAGAGGAATCCCAGCTCTGATGCCTGGAGCACTTCCTCCCCCTTCTCACTGAGCTTAGTATCAATATAGTTGTTCCTCTCACATAGTCTCACTCCTTTCCTCTCTGAGTGCAATTGTACCTGTGCAATTATTAAAATTATTTAATAATTTTAAATAAATTATTACAGAAGTGTTACTATGTACCATTGGCCTGGCCTTGGCCTGCAGTGGGTCTGTCCCAGAGCCAGCTGGCATTGGCTCTGCCATTAATGGACATTGGGGAAGCTTCTGGCAGCTTCTCACAGAAGCCATGTCTATCGACCCACCACTAACAAAACCTTGTCACGCTATCCCAGTATAGCATTGCCTGGATAACTAGTGTTGAAAGCTACTAGTTTTTACCAGAAGTCTTATTTACACAGGTACTGCCATGATGCACCGAGTTTTCTTCTGGCCACCTTCTGATCCCCTGACTATTTAACTACTTTTGGATAGCTGCAGACTCTGTTAAAACATTTGCACTGGTATTTGTGTAGAAGAGGAGAAACGTTGCTTTTTAATTGTACCTCATATGTAAATGTGGTGTCACAGTCTGCCTCAAATGCACAGTTTAAAAAAAAAAAAATTATGAACTATCGGCAGTTTCTCAGCTCTGTGAGTAGGCTTTCTCCACAAGACTGCATGCTATTCAGAGCTTTTTGTAATGTGAGCATCCTGCCATATCAAGACACTTTAGAATATCAATTACTTAACTGTTTTCTGCTTCTTTCCCTTCAACTTTAAATTTGGTCTCACCTCAGCCATCAAAAGAAATTTATTTCACTGTGTTTTTTGTCAGTCATTCAGGAATTGCTCCATGATAAAGGGCTACATTTCACAACTAACTTTATACTCCTTTTTTCATAGACAAAATACAGAATATTCTACTTCTGAGACAACTCTTCTTCCTGATAGTATTAATGCATTTTCGATTAGAAGAAAGCTTTCATTATTTTTTAAGTGTTGAAGACTTGAGTACCAAACTATTTGTAGTATTGAGTTTTATTTATAGTTTTAAATCTGTCATCTTAGCAGTTAAAACAGTAGAAGGGTCTGTCCTTAAAAATCTGATGCATATACAGCTTGTGTCTGTACACAGGTATGTATTTAAATGACAATCTCTGGAGAAACTGAATATAATTGACTTGAAAAAGATTCCTGAAAGTAAGAGATTTTCTCTTGATATGCTATGGACCATTTCATCAGCTTTAAAATGGCACATTTTGTTAGGAAAGAATCAGCTGTTCATCTGAAGCTTGGATAGCTTTCAAATGACCATTAAAAACAGTAATGTAAAGACAATGGTAGATGCTCTCAAATAACACTGTTAGTGGAAATGAATTATTAATATAAATTCTCACCTAAACCAGTACTCTTCTATTTTTTTCATTTCTTACTGACTCAACTGCTTCCTTCCTTGAGGACTAGCTGTCTGTCTCTGTCTTCATTCTGTATAATGTCATAATGAGGTTTAAGACTTTCCTGTTATATAAACTACATAATAGGAATAAGTGGCATTTCACTGTAAGATGTGAAAGTATTTAGTCGGAGTTCTTCTTTATGTGTTCTAAGAATGGTACTCAATGCAAAGCTTAATTTTCTTTTCCTTTTTTTTTTTCCTTCTCCAGGGAGCAAATCTTAAGAGTAAAAGAAGATGAGAATGTTCCTTTTTTGCTAGTTGGTAATAAATCAGATTTGGAAGACAAAAGGCAAGTTTCTGTAGAGGAAGCAAAAACCAGAGCTGATCAGTGGAATGTTAATTATGTGGAAACTTCTGCAAAAACACGAGCAAATGTTGACAAGGTAATAACTGGCCTCTTAAACAGTCCGTTCATCAGTTTTTATTTTGTCTCTCTTTTTTCATGGGTCATACTCCTTATGTTCTTAATTCTAGCAATAATTTTGTGGAATTTTAATCAAATACTTTTCTTCCTTAGCTTGCCAGGAGTGCATGACTAGGTGACTCTTTGTAGAACAGTGAAAATGTTAGGTGTAACACATTTATCCCGTTCTGAACTGCAAGGAATTATTATTATCCAAGACATGATACAAGACCTTATAAAATTTTCTTAGGTCAGCTCTTTTGGCCTAGACTTCATACTGAATTTTCTGTAGCTAGAGGAGAGTCTGCTTCTGAACAGTGAAGTATACTTTCTGATCCTCGTTATAAAAGCAAGTAAGGGAGAGATTTGAGACTTCCCTACCCTCATTTAACCATCTGCCTCTTTGTATGTTGTTTTGATGAAGACTGGATGAACCCAAATAGCTATGAAAAGCCCAAAAGTGCCTCATGAGTTTTCAGAGATAAAACCTGGTTCAGAACCTTGTAAGTTAAAGAGAATATTTGTCTCCAAGAAAGAAAATGCTGCTTGGTTGTAAGTGCTTCAGCAAGAATGCAAGATCTTGCAATTCAGAATAACAGTCAGCCTTGCAGACTGTAAGAGTCACAGTTGTGTGGCAAAAGAAATAAATTGGTTTAATGCAATGTGCCGGCCTTTCAGAGCTGTTGACAAAGTTGATCCCACCTTGAATCACAGGTTTGTGCTGGAAGGAACCTTAAAGATCGTCTAATTCCAACTGCCCTGCCATGGGCAGGGATACCAGCCATTTGATCGGGTTACTCAGGGCCCCATCCAGCCAGGTTTTCAACAATTCCAGAGTTAGGGCATCCCCGACTTCTCTGGGCAACCCTTTCCAGTGCCTCACTGTCCTCACAATAAAGAATGTTTTTAGAATTAATCATTTAATTGTTCCTCTAAGGGTCTTACCACAAGCTGGCCACATAAAAAGATGCTTTCTGTCTTTTTTTATACACCTTCTTTAAGAACTGAAAGGCTGCAGTAAGGTCTCCGTGGAGCATTCTCTTCTTCAGTATGAACACCACCAGCTTTCTTAGCTTGTCTTCGTAGTGTAGCTGCTCCAGCCCACTGAGCATCTTTGTGGCCTCCTCTGGACCCACTCCAACAGTCCATGTTTTCTCTTGTGCTGAGGACCCTAGACCTGGGCACAGCACTGCAGGTGGGGTCTCATGAGAGCAGAGTAGAAGGGGACAATCACCTACCTTGACCTGTTGGCCAATCCTCTTTTGCTGCAGCCCAGGATACCACTAGCCTGCTGGGCTGTGAGTGCGCATTGCCAGGTCATGACCAGCTTTTTATCCGTGAAAGTCCTTGTCTATTGGGCTACTCTCAATAAGTTCATCTCCCAGTCTGTACTGATGTCTGGGTTTGCTCTGATCCAGATGCTGCATCTTGCATTTGGTGAAAAATTCTCTAATGTAAATCTGTATGTATGAGCTGTCAATTGCAGCAGGAGAGCTGTAATGCAAATTCTCTTTTGCAATAACTGTTGGTTGTGTCGTGTCAGTTATCTTACTGAAGAAACTGATTTTTCAGTACTATAATGATTTACCCTACAGAACAGCAAAGAGTTCTTAATCAAGTACAGCAGAACTCATCCTCATTGTTGAATAAAGCCCTGATTTTTTTGTTGTTATTGTTATAAAAACTAACACAACTTTAACAACCATCCAATACAGTTGTAAAAATCCACCTCTTCAAATCCACTTCATTATTGTTTAGCAGCTGGGGGAAAAAAGTGCATATAATATACTTTTTCAGTAGCTCTTGGATCAATAGCCTTTGCACATACATGGAGCTGATGGCATCATGGATCCAGATTAGCATGTGTCATATGGCTTGACAGGCAATAAATAAGACCTTGTTGGCACCAGTGAATACTGTGTATTCTTAGTTGCTTGAAGTATATGAAGTTTTGGAGTTTGCTACACAAACTTGGTTACTAATCTGGTTGTAATTTGGTTTCTCTGAATTCCAAAATAGTGATTTTACTCCCTTGAAAAAACACAGCCAGCCTCCAGTCATTTTAGCAAAGGTGACCCACTAAACATTTTCTCAGAAAGTTATGTATCCCAGACAGCTAAACACCGTTGTGCAGTTATCAGTACTTAAGGAAGCTGACAGTTGCATCTTGCCATTAGCACAGATTTAAATACAAGCAACTTAGTGCACATTTAAAAAGCTAAAGGCAGTCTCACTTCTTGATGGAAATGTTTAGTTCCATTGATTTTCTTTGGATTTGATGTGATGAAGGTTGATGCTTTTCTTGCAGTGTAATACAAACCTACTGAGCTCTGTAGAGGAGCTTTTCAGCCCCTGCACTGTCCGTGTTTCACAGAAATGGATCAAATCCCTTGGCATAGATGTATTGATTAGTTCAAATTTCAAAGTATCACAGAATATTCTGAGTTGGAAGGGACCCACAAGGATCACTGAGTCCAACTCTTAGGTGAATGACCCATAGCCCTTGGTGTTATTAACATCCTGCTCTGACCAACTTTCAAAAAGAAAGCTAGAGAACCTGGTATTTCCAGGTAGTGTCTCATTCAAGTACCAACCAGGCCTGATCCTGTGTAGCTTCCAAGATCAGGTGAGATTCAGCATTCTCAGGGTGGTATGGTATCTAAAGAGTCTCTCCTGAGAGAAAAGTTTTAGAATTGCTCAGCTGATTTCCTCCAGTAAAATTATAAGGATGTATACATGCTGTTTGCTGTAACCTTCTGTAAGTCAAGATTGGCTGTTGAAATTACTAAAGTAGGTTCAGGCAGTCCAATCATAAAGCCTTAACTGTCTGTCAGGAGGATCTCTCTTACGTGAGTCAGTGGTGTATCTCCAACTTTGTCCTAAACCATTTGATGAAAGTGAACTTTATGTGTACTTTAAGATTGCATTATGGTAGCTGCAGCTGAGATTACCTGATGTGAGAAATTGCTTATGTAGTTGTATGATTGAAGACTTTGCTTTAAAGGAAATGCTGGGTTGGTTTTTATTCTCTAGTCACTTTATGCTTAGACTTGCATCATGGAACATACCATACAATATACCTTATGTGCATTTCAGTCTATGCTACTGCTCCATTAATAAGTTTCTAAAATTGGATGTTGCGCTTTTTCAGCCTTTGCAGCTCATGACTTAAAATACTCAAAAGGTAAACTGATTTCCTTAAGTTTCCTCTGTAGTATGTACATACAATGTCTGCAAATCTTGGCTGGTGATGAAACCCTTCTTTCAATTCTTGTTTCAAATTGCCTGAAGGATTCATAAGTGAATATCAGAAGACAAGGGAACATTATGGTGCTGTGAAACAAGCAGGATTGCATCACATCAACTTGACCTTCAAAACCTGTAGCAGATTTGTTGAATTAATATTTGCTTGCTCAATCTGATTGCATGTAATTCATTCTATTCAAAACAACTGAAGTGGATGTCAGTGATAGCTTAAATTAACTCATGTCAGTGCTTTGTTTTTGCATTTATCTTCTTATATGTTTTTCAGGTGTTTTTTGATTTAATGAGAGAAATTAGAGCCAGAAAAATGGAAGACAGCAAAGAAAAGAATGGGAAGAAGAAAAGAAAAAGCCTAGCTAAGAGGATCAGAGAAAGATGTTGCATTTTATAATCAAAAGCTTGGATTCCTTTCCTACCCTGACCATACTAATAAAAACCATAATTTATAAGCATGCCATTGAAGGCTGAAGTGACTGAAATTACCCTAACATGTTGGAAAATGTAATGTACCACTAAAAGCATGATTTGGAGCGGCACTGAAAGTCAAATTCACTGAAAACAAATTATGTGGCTTCAAGAGAAGCAAAGTTCAGTCCATTTCATGATTTCCTACCTTCTCACATTTCTTCTGAATGTAGTGTTTCATAGGTAGTCTTTTCTTTAATAGTGAACAAGAGGGGCAAAGTATTACTTTGTGGGTTCTTAAAAGCATACTTTTTTATCACTGGTATTTGTCAATTCATCTTGTCTTTTGTTGCCTTGAAAATTGTGAACATGATACCTAACAAAGCAGTATGCAGCTGTTTTGCCATGGAGTTATGCAAATTAAAAAAGAATAATGTATATGTGAACAGCTATGTTGAGGAAAACTATATGTGGTTCTGCATTACCTGATTAACATAGAAGAGTGATGTAATCTTTTACATTGAAACATTTGAATATGCCTTAATTTTAAAACCCAGACATAGCAGGTTGCTTAATCAAGGGTGTATTTTCAGCTCTGTTGCATGGAGACTGTCCCTGTGCATCAGTGCAAGACTGCCCTCTCTGTGGAGTGCAGTTACTTGGATGATTTCACTCACTAGCTGTCTGCTAGCAGTGTTTGTTCTTTAAATGTGTGCCATACTCTGGTAATGTGAATAATACAGAGCATATTCTGTCATCTGTAACTTGGTAGACAATATGGTATCTTAAAACTAAAAGGTCAGAATACACATAAGACTGAAGTCATAAGCCTATGGCACATAAAAGCCTGGAATTGTTTAAAATTTAACATGCTGGTACCTTGAAACTTCCCTTTTGCACATAGATTTTTGTCTAGATGTTCCTTGGGTTTTAACTCCCTGGAATTTGGTGGAGTGGGGCTGATCTAGTAGCGCTTATATGTTTTGAGTTAAGATGTTGTCTGGGAAATTCTGGTTAATTTCTTTTATGTTCCTAATACTTAGCTATTGGAACATGGTGTGTTATGCTGAAGCTCTTTGCAGGTTTTGTACTGTTTAGTCTATGTTGATTTTCAAATGGGGAACAGTATAGCTACTTTTTCTAGTTAATGTTGATATCAAACAATCAAATGTGCTTTGCAATACAGAAACCTTTAACATGCACATCCAAAATCCCCAAACAAAACATACTGCCTCAGTTGCTTCAGAACAAGCAGAATACTAGCACATGGTCAGTGTGCTACATCTTAACTAAAAATATACCAGAATGTTTGAGGGTTTTGGACTCCTCTGGGATGAGACAGGCTAGATCAATTCCACAAACTGTTAGACTTTTTATACATGTATAAGCCTATAACTGACAGTTTAAAATGTGCTCAAGAAAACTAGGTAACAAATATTTAACTTTCATGCTAACAGATGTTTTAGGGACTCAAGTCTTAGGAGTTACATTTGTCATGTTCAATATTTATCAGTAGGAATTTTGTATGTACATTTAGTAGACTGCCAAGTGCAGAATAAAAGTTACTCATGTAACTGGCAAATATACGCCAGTCTTCATCTTACTGTGTACTCATTTGGGTCTATTTAGCCAGGGAGTCTAACCACTAACATTGTGACTTTGCTTTGGAACCTGTATACTGGGAACTGAGGTGTTATGAAGCCACTGGACACACAAAACTTGTCTTGGCTGATGCCTTATCCTGTCCTTTTATTTGCTATTTGAGCCATTGAAAGATGAATAAACTTCCATTTTTCTAAAATACTTGTGCAGTGTTAATTGATAACTCATGATCAATTACTCATAAACTACAGCCAATGCCAATTGTCAAGCAGTTAAACCTAAGTACTCTAGAAGACTGGTTTATGTGCCTGAAGAAAATTGTACATTAAACCAAATTAGTCTGGTAAAAAGCCACTTTTTAAAAGCTATGTATATGCTGCCTTCTGTCCATAGGTAATTTGCTTAGATGGTACAAGACTACTTGAAAACAGGCAACAAACTTGAGGTAAGCTTGTTGCAAAATTACTTTTCTATAAGAATGGAAAGTGAAATTTAAAAAAATAACAAACAACAACAGCAACAACTAAAAACCCCGAACAAACAAAACCCTAAATCAAAAAAGGACAACCTACATAACTTTTAATAAAATAAAAATGCATTCTAATTAATTTTCTGTTGGCACACTCGAGGAGAACCGAAGGTGTGCTTCCTCAACCTGCAGGGAATATAGCTTGCATCATCTATTACAGGATTTGGGTATATCTTGAGAGAGTCATCCAGAGTGTTACATTTGCATCATAGAGGAGTGTTTTGTTTAGCCTACTTGAGTGTCTGAAATTCCTAAGTCTAGCTACTCAGAGTGCTTCTGTGCCTGAGGGCACTTTTTATCCCCTATTTCTTCAAGAAGCTGAAGACACTCTTCTCTGGCAAGATCAAAGTTTTCCATGGTAGTTCCCTCCAAGTTAGCCTAATGCTGGCAGTAGTGCTGCTCACTTTTGTGAAATGCAGTGTATGGTAAATCTGCAGAACAGGGAGAGATGCCTTAATTTGTAAAAAGCTATAAAGTTGAGTCTTCTGTTATGTATGAAACCAATGCTGAATTTTTATGCTAACTTTATTTTATTCTGTAGTTTTTCATAGCTTTAGAAACTCAATTGACTTTCAAAAAGGTTGGCTAAGAAATCTGTGGTGTATTTGGTAATTTCTCTAGCCTCCCACTGAATATACAGTAGGTTAACAAAAGCGGTGTCTAGCAGTTTTCTTCGACTATTTCACAATAGCGTGAGGGTGTGCAAGAAGTCCCTTCCCATTCTTAGAGACCTTGTTAACATTACAGTAGCAAGCAGAATGACCCTTCTGGCAATTCCAATGGCAACCATAATGCAAGAACCAAATCTTTTATCTATTTATATGTGAAATGGGCTTGCTGAAAATCCTGGTCTCCATTTGGGGACATCAGAGTTTTCAGTGCCTCTATGAAACTACAGAATCAGAATATTCTGAGTTGGAAAAGGACTCACAAGGATCATCGACTCCCAACTCCTGGCCCTGCACAGGACATCCCAAGTCACATCATGTGCATGAGACCATTGTCCAAGCAAGCATCTTGAACTCTGCTGGGCTTGGTGCTGTTACAACTTCCCTGGGGAGGCTGTTCCATGCCCAACCACTCTCTCCATGAAAAGGCTTTTTCTAATATCCAAGCTACACCTCCCCCATACAACTTCATGCCGTTTCCTCGGGTCCACTCCCTGATCCTGAAAGAAGAAACAGTACCTCCCCTCTGCTTTCCCTTGTGGGCATGGTGAAGAGTGCAATGAGGTCTTTCTCCAGAGAGGAGGTGTCCTCTACTTGATTATAGTTCAATGCAAAATGTGGAGCAGCAGAGCAGTGGCTGGTATCACACGAGTTCATAGAATATATTTAGTTGTGCCAGAACTGGACGAGCCTATGACAACTGAGAATTGAAGAGGAAAAACTAATACCACACCTTAATTTCTAAACTTTCTCAGTGTTAGACATGTTGGCTCTTACATCCATGTTGATGGACAGTTAGTCATGTGTGTAAAATATTTCTTTCCAAATTCACTCCTACCAATTTTTGGCTGTAATTATTTTAAATAAATGGGTATGTTTTAAAGAACTGAATTATGAGAGAAACTTCTTGCATATTTTTGTGGTAACTTCAGCTTCTTACTAAAATTGAGTCGTAGGAAATGTGCCAGCGTTGCTATTACTGAAACACACGTTAATCTTTGATCTAAAATACATGGAGTAGACTGGGATAGCTTGGTTAAAGCGTCATTGTCAAAAAATGCTGAAATGCATACCACTTGAAATCTGCCTAGGACTGGACATATGCCAAGGCTCTTCCCATTTTCAAGAGACCCTGAGTAGATCTAACCATCTGTTTAACTGGTACAGTCTCTTTTGGATAGAACTTGGTTTGTGTGTGCTCTAAGGTATTTTCTTTTTTTCAGCTTGTCCTGGGCAACCCAAAAAATGTATATTGTATTCCATTTTTCCTCACCATTAATCCATGCAGTTTGTGTTAATGTCCCTTTAAGACCTGAGGGCCAGAAGTGGACCCGGAATGTTTTAACATGGAGGGGTAGGTTCTGTTGGGGGTGGGAGGTTCAAGGGATCCCTTTAAGAGACTGGGAACAGGCACACAGAGTCCTCTCTCTTATTTCTTGCTCAGATGCCAGGGAAGTTGCCTGGCGTATGTCTCCAAGAAACTGCATTTTTTTCAATCCAAAACTATTTCAGAGGGAATTTCACAATACGTAGCTGCAGTGCTGAGCTGGAGCCGTTGGACCAGGGCTGTGCATTTTGGTGCCCTGTGAGTTGGTTTTCTTTCTCCACAAAGCAGCAGCACTCGAAACTGCAGTGACCAAACCAACTGGGTCTGGCCAGCCAAAAAGAAGCAGAGGAGCTGACACTGCAGGTGTCAGCTGCCTGAAGCAGTGCCAGTCCCAGGGAACTGACACCACAGGGGGAGGGCTGAGCCAAGAGGGGCTTCTCTGCCATCTTGTCTTCGTCCCCTGGGCCATGTGGTCTTCTTTGGAGGCCGCCATACTGGGATGGGGCTTCTCCACTACTTTTTTTTCATTGTTCCTAGGGAGCCCACAGGATTCAGTACTTTTGTATCTTGTGATTATTACTGTTATCTAAGTTGTGGCTATTTTGCTTTTTAGTAAACTGTTTTTTTTTTTTATTTATTTACACCTTCTCCCATTCATCTCTCCTTATTGGTGAAAGGTGAGCAGTTAAAAGTAAAGGGGAGGTAGCCCATTTCTCAGGCTCCACCCCACAGTTTACCTTAAACTAAAACATGCTGCTATGCAGAATGTTGATTTAAAAATATGCATCGATTCACTTAATTAACTTGGTAGCAATTACATTTTTTTCTAATTCACTTCTACTTGATTTGGCCATATTTTTTGCAGAAGAGCAAGGAGAGAAGGAATCTGATTTCTGCACGACCTGAGAGCATGTGGCCATCATCCATGAGCAGCTGTGAAGCACAGGGTGGGCAAAAGGAGAAATCAGGAAGTGTATAGAACTCAGATGAAAGCTCAGTGGGCCTTTGCAATGCTTTAGGAGGTAAAACAAGGATCAGGAGCTAAAACTGTGCACACCAGGGGTAGGCACAAAGTACTGGCATTCTCCTGGTGCCAAAAGCAAGGTGGGAAAACAGCCAGTGAGACCCATGAGGCTGACAGTGCCAAACTGCAAACTGGATGCGTGCCTTCTTTTTGTTTCCTCTTCCTGGCAGCATCAATACTGATTTTCAAGTATTTTCTTGTCATCTGAGCAACAGTTGAGATAGCACCTGCAGCAGTGTTGGACCTACGTTTGCTCTACCTCTCTGCTGTTCTCTTAACAGACCTCACTCTCATTCCTCTCAGAAAGGGAGTAGGCAGTAAATGGTTACAGTGTGTGAGCCACTGATCTGGTTAATGTTGCTTCCTGTGCTTGTGCTGTGAGCATGGAGTAAAAAGACGTTGAAGGCAGGTAGGAGGAAGCTTTGTCCACAGACCCACTGCAGCCATGACCACAGCTGTGACAGCACCCTTGCACTCTTCTTCCCTGGAAAGTCTGAGGGAGGATCTGGGACCTTGAAGTAGTGTGGTGTTTCTGTGCTTCTTATGGGTTGTGCGTTTTCACCCTTCAGTTCTTTATTGATGCTGTGACAGCTTACTGTTTGTCAGCATCCTAGGCACAAAGGAGAAGATCTGATAAGATTGAGCTTGTGCTTCATGGATGTCCTGGCTAAGAGTGGAGGCATGGTGATAATCAGCAGTTTCAATGCTATATTTTAGACACTGGACAAGGTCCTGAAAGTAATGAGCTGAGGTTCACCTTCAACTGAGCTCAGCATGCTTGGTATGCTTCTGTTAGAGTTCTTTTTCCTTCTCGCTTCTTCTGTGAAGAAAAACTTATTAGATAGGGTTGTGGTTTTTTCAGTACAACAAAGCAGACCTGTTAGCTAAAATGCTGCCAGACTGATGTGTTAAATATTAGTCATCTCTAAAGCATGTGTCTAAAACAGTAATCCTTCTGTTTTATTTGATAACTGCCAAAATGCCTACTGAAATAGATGGGGAGAGCGTCAAAAGAGGGGTTAAAAATAATGTACTGTGTCTACGGATAGCACTTTGCTATGGGTGGTTGTAAATCTTGTGAGTGCCAGAGCTGGCTTGAGGAGGTAGGTGCTAGAATAGTGTGTAGTTAAGGAGCACATCCTGCATCAGACTGAGGGCTTGATCTTTTAGCCTTGGTAATGTCAGAGGTGTGGGGGTTTGTTGTCCTCTAGAAACCCAGCAAAACTGGATAAAGCCATCAAAATTTTAAAAAACACTTTTTGCAAATTTGTGCAGATGGTTGCATTATCTTGAGATGATCCACAGTTCTCGCCCCCCTCAGAAGGTACATGATGCCTTCTTCCCGCAAAGTGACAGAGCCAATGCCTAGACTGGGAGATGGTTATGGGTATTTAGTACCTTCTGCCAGTCCAGAGCTGGGAAGAAATGTCATCAGGGGAAATTTCTCCATGTGTTCTGGTCTCCAATTTCTTGACATGGTGGCCTTCCAAAAGTTTCACAAAGAGGACCGGTATTGAGAAAATAAAACACAGAGAAAAGACCCTTTTGTTTCAGTAGACATCAAATGTGGGAGCCCAGGAGTCACAGAGGTTCAGCCAGGGACCTACAATGGTAAAGCCAAAAAGCGCAGTAAACAAAGGCGGGAATAGGCACGAGTTGGTTCCCCTTTCTGGGAAATGCAGTCTACAAGGAATTGTTTATGGCCCAGAAGAGAGAGCTAGTGCTGGCATTAGTGATGGGCTCCCTCTGATGCCTCATCCCCAAGGGGAATAATGCTCTTAGAGACCCGTAGAGGACTGCCTGGTGCCAAGTGGCAGAACTTGCTGGGGGGGCCCTGGGGAGCTGCCACAGAGTTCTTTCTAAACCCTGCACAGCACCATTCCTGGCCACCCCTTGCTATTGAGCTAGACTGATTTAGAACAGTGTTGAGAGTTGGGAAAGATAGGCAGGGTAGACTGGTATGGCCACTTTTGGGGCCCATCTAGGAAGTCTGCTTCTTCCCCCAAGATGTGGGCCACAAAGGCCACTTTGTGGAGCATGAGCAGCAGTACCTGACCAAAATGGCACAAGAAGCCCTGACAACAGGCCATTGCTCAGTGCTGCAGAAGGTGGTAAAAAACCACCTGAGGACACTTGATAATCCACCATGGGAAAAAAAAAAAAAAAAAAAGTCATTCTCTCCCAAGCTGCAGGGCACGAGAGAGGCAGGCAGCAACCCAGCCAAAAGAGACTAAAGAAGCCCTAAGCAGTGGTCATGCTCAGAGGAAGGTAAAATAACCTCAGGTACTATTATCAATCTGTCCCAGAAGAAAATTCCTTCCTTATCTCAGTGCTGGTGACCAGCTATTCCCTGAGTGCTTGAGTGAGACCTTCCATCTCCTTGTCATGTAGGGTGCTAAACCACTCAGGAGATGTCCAAGACATCTTCTGACTCAACATCTCAGGGGCTTGTGAGAGTAGCCACATGGCCCCAGCCTACTGGATCTTGGAGCCAATGCTCCTTTCTGCATCTGGCAGGACACCAGTGGGTGCTCCAAAGCACTGGAATCCCTTGTGACACCTCTGCACCCTATATGTTACAGCTGCTGCCCCATCTCTGCAGGGCATGTGAACAGAAAGCTCGGCAGTGGTCTTCCTGAAAGGATCCTCTTGGTCTTGCCAGTGCTCTCTGGCAGATAAGGACTTGAGAGCCTTGGGCACCTCCTCATATTCTAGATCTCTGCACTGCCAGCAGCCCCATTCAGCTGCTTTTCCCTTCCCTTCCCTTCCCTTCCCTTCCCTTCCCTTCCCTTCCCTTCCCTTCCCTTCCCTTCCCTTCCCTTCCCTTCCCTTCCCTTCCCTTCCCTTCCCTTCCCTTCCCTTCCCTTCCCTTCCCTTCCGGAACCTACCCTTCTGGAACCTTCCCTTCCCCTTCCGGAACCTTCCCTTCTGGAACCTTCCAGAACCTTCTGGAACCTTCCCTTCTGGAACCTTCCCTTCCCCTTCCGGAATCTTCCCTTCCCTTCCAGAACCTTCCCTTCCCATCCGCCTTGTCTGACGTCGAGAAAGCAGAGCAGAAAGTGACAGTGGACAGGGAGGAGAGCTGGGTGCAGGCTGAGGCCGTGGTTCTTCTGATAAAGCAGCTGTCCCTCCTGCCCGCTCCACCCGCAGCTGCAGCAGGATTTGTTGCAGGAGATGATGCCACAGATATGGCCTTGCGGCTCCAGAGGCCCATGGCCGTGCCCAAAAGTCCAAAAGCAGGCAGTTGCCATGCACAGTGGGATGTGAGGGGAGAGGGAAAAGACAACAGGAGAAGGGGGAGTAAGCAAGCTTCAGAGACTGTGTCCAACAAACAACAATTTATTTCCTACTTCTACTATCAAGGGTTCTTGGCTAGTGCTGTCGGGACGGCTTCTTCGGGGGCTGGGGAGATTCCTGAGGGCCAGAGGCCCTCCTCTTTGCTGGGCGCCGGCGTCCGTCGGGTGAGCAGTCCCTGTCTAGGCCAGGAGTGGAAGGGCCGCGGCCGCGGCCCTGGGCAGAGGGGCCTGCTGCTGGTTCTGCTGCTGGTTCTGCTGCTGGTGCTGCTGCTGCTGGTGCTGCTGGTGCTGCTGCTGGTGCTGCTGATGCTGCTGCTGCTGCGGCCGCCGCCGCAGCTGCTGCTGCCGCCGCCGCTGCTGCCGCCGCCGCCGCGGCTACTGCTGCTGGTGCTGGTACTGGTGCTGCTGCTGCTGCTGCTGCCGCTGCTGCTGCCCCGCTGCCGGGCTCCTCTTGGGGCTGCTCCCGCTCTGCAGGGACGGGCGCGGATGGAGAGGGCCCGGGCCCCGCGCGGAGGGTGGCTTCCATGGTTCCAACGTCCGCTTCCACATTGGAGACTACAGGGCTGCAGGAGGAGGCCAGGGTGGAAGTGGGAGACTCTTGGGGGGATGCAGAGGGGCCAGGGAGGGCTGTGGAACCCTCTTCCTCCTCCTCCTCCTGCTCTTGCTCCTCCTCCGCATGGGAGTTCAGGAGTTGTATCTGCCGCAGGATCTCAGCACTGCACCTGTCAGCGGCAACGTCGATGAGCCGGCGCACAAATGGCACCGTCTGCTCCTGCAGCAGGGGGTGCAGCTCCCGGACCAAGGCCTCCTCACTCAGCCCATGGCGGCACAAACTGGCTACGATGGCACTCTGTGCAAGAGCCACCTCCCACCAGTGGGTCCTGAGCAGCTCGGATAGCTCCTGGCTCATCCAGGGCAGCAGGGGCATGAGGATTTCTGAGCACTCCTGGAAAAAACCTGCCCAGACCTCAGGTGGGTAGCCTGCTACATAAGCCCTGGGCATCGGCTGTGCAGCTCCCTGCCCATCCTGGCGGTAAGCAGTGGATGAGTTTGAGGGGTTTGGAATAAGTATCTCCAGAAAGTCTTCCTCTGACCGAACAGAGTAAATGATGCTGTTGATAGCCTGCCTGCACAGGGGGCAGGATGGGTTTGTCTTGGCCCACCGCACAATGCAACCCAGGCAGAACAAGTGGACACAGGGTGTCACAGAAGCAATTTCACCTGGAATTTCACGGCAGATGGGGCAGGTCCACGCATTCTCCATGGCCATGTTTGCGTGTTGCAGCAGAGCTGGGGAAAGCAGCTGCTCCCTCTTGTTGATGTGACACTCTGAAAAATGGTCACTTTTTTCACTGTCCCAGGGAGATGGGCAGGTAGAAGAAATGCCCAGGCCCCTCAAGGATGCACTCACAGCTCCCCCAAACACCATCCCTCACCCCAGGGCCACCCGGTAGGCATGTTTCCTGCACCACTCACCTGCACTGCTGCACGCAGTACTTGGCTTCCTGAACCAGATAGGGCTAAAGAAACAGGCAAAGTCTTGTGAACGAGAACTGAGAGTTGCTGACAGCAGCTCCCAATGACCTCACGGGCTTCCAGTCCTCCCAGGCACGCTTGCCAGGAGTCCAGGCGCGAGTGAGTCTGAGCCCGGTTCTGCCCGTGCTTAAATTAAGCAGTGAGGGATGTGAGGTCACAGTGCCTTGCTCACTTAGGTTACCATCCATGGAGTCTGTGGACTGCTGATGTCACGGACGTTCTATACTGGCAACCTTGACTGCCTTCCAAATCTGCCGTAGCAGGCCTTTCTCCCCTGCAGGTACATGGCATCAGGAGAAAAAATGGAGAGTGCGGGCCATGCTGTGACATTATTTGTATTTGTGCCTCTGACTTTTACAATAATTTTGAGTCATTAGTCCAAGCACTTGTCCTTTAGAAGCACATTACCTGCTAGTTTTACATTTTTGTGATGGGAGGGTGCTGTGTACGTCAGGCACATGGGCTGGCCTATTTAAATCTGGTGAGATGACAGCCCTTATTCTCTATTCTCAATGCTGCTTGCCTGCACCACTCAGAGACGTAAGCACATCCTGACATTTCATGCCAGTCTCTGCACAAACTTCTTGCCAAGTTGTTTTTAAATTCAGATTTTTTTCTTCTCTACAGCCCCATTAGATTGGGGTTGATGGGCCACAGTGATGTGGTCATTAGCTCAGTGACCATTAAAACCCTCTGTTGCTCTCATCCCATTCAAAACTAAAGTTGAAAATGGATAGATAACTGAAAAATAAGCATCAAGCACGATATTGGGCAAACTAGTGAAAAATGTGGAGAAAATCTATACTTCACTGAGATTTAATCTCCCTCCCCTGTGGTAGGGTTTGCCACAGACTGGGCCACCCAAGCAAGGGCAGGTCTGCCTGCTCTTGCTTTGCTTCCCAAGCTGCTTTGCCTGCAGCTTTCAGGGAGCTGTAAATCACTCCAGCCAGGCTTGCAGCTGGGCATTTTCTTTCTCCTTAGGATGTTTTACTAAAACTACTGGGAAGTGATCAAGTGAGTTACAGCTTGAAACCAGCCTGGTAGAGAAGAGGATTTTTAGAGGAGTTTTCCTGCCTCATCCTCTCAGGAATATCTTCTAGTGAAAAAGCCCAAGGCACATCACAGGATCATCCCTACTATCTTGAGCTTAAAAATACATAACCTCAATTAGTGCCAGCTGAGCAGGAGTTTAGTTCATGTTCAGTGTGAAGTAAAACTTCTAAAAGCCAAGTTTCTGCTGCTTTGATGAATGAGCCCAGTATCCAGGGTTCCCTGTTGGAGGGAGGCAGATGTGTGTGTTGGTCTGAGCTTTTTCTTGGCTCTTTCCCTGCACTGACCCCCTTCAGTGCTGAGGGCAGCACCAGACTCTCCCCTAGCCCTTCCCTGTGCCCAGGCTGTTGACATTTTTAAGGGCAGAGTAAAAAAAGAGTAAAGAGTAAAAAAGCCAAACCAATGATCTATCCCTTTGAATCAGGAACTTACCTGAGCATCCTTGGAGACTCTATCTATTGTGCCACTGCCACTTGGCCTGGCTGATGCTGGGTTGTCCTGTCCAGCTATCTCTGGCTAACAAGCAGGATGGGATGTGGTTCTCTAAGGAGATTTGTGTTTCCACTGGGTCCATTAATTCCAAAGTCTGTTTTCAGGATGGCCAATCAGTAGCACCGGGGTCAAGAAGAAATCTTCCTCCAGGGTAGATTGGCGCTGGTTCCCAGGGAGTTTTGCCTTCCTCTGCAGCACTGAGCATGACCACTGTTCAGTTCTCCTTCAGCTTGGTTGCTGTCTGCTGTTCATGCCCCATGAAGATGGCCTGTCATGCCCTGCAGCTGTGGGCAGGAAGCTTTCCAGACTCCCAGGGTGGGCCCCAAGGGTGGCCTGGGGGTTGCTTCTTGTCCTCCTGTAGCACTGGGCACAGCCCCCTGTCAGGGCTTCTCCTCTGCGACTCATTCTTGCCTGCTGCCCTCACACCTCCAAGGCACCACGGCTCTCTCTGGCCCTCTTGCCCCTTGCAAGCTTGGAGTGGGGCTGAGCTCTGCTCTTCCCTTGGCTCCATTCTCTGTGGGAATCTTGCATATATCCAGAGCAGCCACTTCTCAGTTCTCCTGCCTGCAAGCACAGGACAGACACAAGAGTTCTTTTCGTGCATTCTTGGCCTGGGAACACAGCAATGAAGCAAATCTTGGAAGGCAAAAAGTATGTTTGTCATTGATATGTGTTACTCTTTGGAACATGCCCAAGATAGTACGCACCTCTTGTGTTGTTGCTTCTGATTCTCATTCTTCATGTTCTCAGCCTTCAGGAAATAAAACCTACTGGGCCTGTATCCCTGCTGCTACATTCTGTAACTCTGTCACTTGCCTTCACCATACTACAGAGGATATTTAAGCTAAACTGAAGAACACAGCCTGCTCCGGGGTACATTGTGGTAATGGTTGTGCACATTGTGGTAATGGTTGTGAGTATCAGCTCTGAAACTGATTCAGACAAAAAATAATTAAAATAATATCCTATTTTCAGTTGTAACCTGTGTGTTATGTGTCCTTGAATATGTTTTTGGAGCAGAAACTCCCTGGAACTTCACACAAATAACAGTCTCCCCATCATATGACTCAAGGTGAGTGCAGGACAGAGCAGTTGGGCCATGTTGAGCCCAGAGCTCTGCATGACCAGGTCTGACCAGGTCTGAGAGCAGCTCTGCAGTGCAGGTCCCCGGCCTGCAGAGGGGCAGAGATGGGCACACCCTCAGCAGGGCTCAGGCAGGGACTGAAGGTCCCAGGCAGAGGTGGGACACGTCCCTGCGCCCTTGGCAGGGGGTGGAGGGGCTGGGGGTCCCAGGGCAGGCCAGTCCCAGCCACTGAGGCCTGTGAGCACCACCAGGACCCTGCCAGGACTAAAATTCAGTGCTCCTGTGCTCTTCTTCAGACACTGGTGGTGGGACACTTTGGAGACAGAGTACTGGGCCAGATGGACCTTCCCTCTGAGGGAGGGCTGCTGTCCTCAGGCTCTTGTGTTTTAACATGTTCTTCCATAGAAGACAGACCACACACTTCTAAAAATGAGTACAAGGAGCAAAAAAGAATATTCATGGGGAAATGAACAGGTGTTGCTCACCTCCAAGTGGTTTGCAACCATTTAGATGAGAAGCACATCCTATACCAGACTGAAGGCTTGATCTTTGAGCCTCGCTGGTGTCAGTGATGTGGTGGTTTGCCATCCTGTGAAAACCTATCTCAGCTGAGCACTCATGAATTTCAAAAAAACACATGCCACTTGCTTTTATGCAAATTTGTGCAGATGGTCCCTTTGTGTTGAGACGATCCACAGCCCTGACCCCTCCCAGAAGATACACACCTCCTTCCCACAAGGTGACAGAGCCAGTGCCTAGGCTGGGAGACGGTCATGGGTATTCAGTGCCTTCTGCAAGTGCAGGGCTGGGAAGAATTATCTTCAGAGATTTCCCCAGTGTGTACTGGGAGAGAAAGATGAGAGACAGAAAAGAAAGGGGAAGAGAAAAGGGAAGGGAAGAGGAAAGAGGGAAGGGGTATTGTTTTGTTTGTTTGTTAATGGCTCCTGCTCATGTGCAAATTTATTGGAGAAACAAAGATAAAGCAGTGAGACAGTCTGTTGTCTGCTCTGAATGTTTGATACTTCTGAAAAATTTATCCCCATAATTTCTGAGGCAGAGTTCTCTACTTCAGGTCTAGGATTATGGTATCATTTTCCCAGGCAGTATCAAGTTGAGAAAAATGTTAGCTTTTACCCCAAAGTTTGAGTAGGCAATGGCATGAATGATTTTAATTTACTTTTAGAGTTAACAGCTGCCCCAAGAGCAGCAGCTATGAGGATAGTTGGAGGATGACAGATTTCTAGAAGCAGTGTGAATTCAGTTTCTGGTTTCATCTTCCTTGGTATGCTGACCTCTAGGGAAACTTTTTTGCAAAACTGTTTGCCAGAGCATTTGTGTAGGGAGCTATTGTGGCTTCAATCAAGTCACAGACCTTTTTCTAGGGACCAGGCATTTTGGTGTCAAATCCAAAGTAGGCCCTCACACGAAGCTGCTCCCTAAGGTGGTTCCAGCATGCTTGTGTGAATAAAGGTCTTGGCACACTTAAGTAGGGCTCAGTCAGCAGAGGAAATGCATACTGAGTTAAGAAACAAGGTGATTGTTCTGAATATTTGTGAACTTGGTAGTTAAAAATCTGGAAAGTCCTTTGTGCTCTGAGTTTTTGCAGGGCTGCATACACCTTTCCATCCATGGCTAAAACTGCTTCAGCAATGGATCAAATTGCTAAACAATTCAACCACTTAAGTTCTAGCTTGATGGCTTTGGGAAGCATAAATAGATTGCTTTCCCAAAGGAATTGGGGTGAGTGGCAACTGTCTCTCATCAACAGGCAATTAACCTGTTTCAAAAGAGACTGGGCTTAAAAGCCAAAAAGCTTTGATTGACTGTCTATAACTGCCTGCACTAGCTCTGTTTCTTAGGGCATATAGTCCTTCCTTCTAGGTGTTTATCTCCTCTCATAGAATCACAGAATGGGCTGGCTTCGAAGGAAACTCAAAGATCATGTAGTTCCAGCTGGCCTGCCATGGGCAGGGACACCTTTCCTAGCCTCCAACTAAATTAAAAGAGCACTGTGATTTCCTGTCTTTGTTACGCTAGACAAGTCACGCTCTGCCAGTCTCCTCTGAAACTCAGATTTTGGTTCACTGATGATCTTTATAGCTTTTTCTTCTCCTGCTGTCAATTCATTTTTCTCTGAATAAGAATGATGACAACAGATAGAGACTCAGTGGTCTAACAGTAACTTAAAGACAGCATTAATCTTTCTCAGCTCTTCAAGTGTATGGGTTGTATTTGGCATTTCACTGGTAAGTCCACTTGTGTCCCCACCAACCAATACACACACAGGTCTTTATCCTTCTCTGGTTTTTTCCCACAGCTGAGGTTCCAGATCATTGCAACATTCTTCTTGTTGAGAAGAACAAACATGGCTATATTCCCAGTTTTTCCACGGGGCCTTTGGGAAACATGAATTATTGCACTCTAGTCAATAAACAATCTTAGGATAACATACAAATACAGTTGCAGCAAAGAAATAGCAGAGGTAGTAACAAAAACCACAGCAAACCACACAAGACAGTGTATGTAGACATCAGACTATTTTTCTAAAATGGTTAGAAGACATATGAAAGCATACAGAATGTCAGAGAGTAAAAATGTCTTCAAAGACGTCCATATTTATCTAAAAAACCAACGAAACAACAGCAAAAAAAAAAAAAAAGCAAGCTAGAAATTTGAATTCCTCTGTGGCTTGGGAGAAATTGTTCTTGCAGGATAAAAAACAGGTTGATGCTGGAAGATTGAAAACAAAATTTCAAAGAACTCTAGGTACCTGTTACTGCTTGGGAGAAAGAGAAAACCAGACACCTTCCCCCCTGAAAAAAAAAACAAACAAACAAAAAAAAAAAAAACCCCAAAACAACAACAACAACCACCAAAAAAAAAAAAAAAAAAAAAAAACACCAACAAAAAAACCCCACCCACACAAAAAAAACCCCCCACAAAAATAAAAAACCCCAACCAACCAAAACCATCCTTAAGGAAAAATGCTGACCAAGTCAACAAACAAGCCCTGAGGAATTCTGCTGAAAACTTCAAACTACTGAAGACTTTACCTATCTCTTTTTATCTTGATAGATTGACAGTTTGTTCTGCATCAGAAGAACATTGCTAAGGACTTATTACACATGGTGGCACAGACAGGACACAGAAACATTTTTAAAAAAGAAGGAAGCACAACGAAAGCCTTAACAAAAAACAAAAAAAAAGAAGTGGTACTGTGGCATCATGTGTTTAAAAATTAATATTAGTTGGTTATCCTTTTTGTGTGTTTAAAAATTAATATTAGTTGGTTATCCTTTTTGTAAGTTAATAATGGTTTGGTCCTCGGTTCCCCCCATGTATTTCCCTCACAATGGTTTCTCCCTAAATTGTTTATCCCTGATTTTCCCGCCAGCGGCCCGTCCCTCAAAAACAACCCTTGATGCCCTTATAAACCTATTTCTTCCCCTTTTGGTGCTGCCTGCTACCTGCCACCCGCCACCCCCCTTTATTTCGAGAATTTTCTGTGTCAAACATCCCTTTTTCGGTGTATGATTGGCTCCCAGGCTTTTTCCTCTCCCCTGTGTGATCCTCAGTGGCTTAGCTGTAACCCTCGCTCCTCCCTGCATCCCCCTTTCATTGATTAGTTTTGTATCTCCTCCTATCACACCCACTTCCTTTATATGCCCCCCCCAGCTTTCTCTCGGAGTCACCCGTCCCTGGCACCGCCCAGGTAATACAAGTCCTTGGTGTCTACAGGGGTGCTCCACTTCTCCTTCGTCTTGGAACCTCGTAGCCAAGCTCCCACCTGCACCATCCACGCCGCAGACGGTAACCACTACCCAGAGGTTCTGGGGAGAACCTGGGAGTGGCAGATCGTGCAGCCATCCCCGGCCGTATTCCGGGAGGGCTAGCCAGGCTCCCCTCCAGCCCCCGCGGCTGCGGAGAGAGGCTACATGGTACCATTTTCTGTGACATGTAGCACAGCCTCCTCCTTACCCGTGACCCGCTCAGCATCTATTTGTACCAATTGTGTTACACTAAAGATGGTGAGCAGGTGGGAACAGAACAGAACAGTCAGAACAGACTTAATGTGCAGATACAACAAAGTATTTGAATGAAGAACAGAATATGAGTTGAGGATTTTTTTTTCTTAAATAAAATTAAATTATCTAAGTTTCCTCCATGGGATGGTTGGTAGGGAAGTGCTTTTCCAAAGGCTCAGTTTCTAAGGCTGGCATGAAAATACTTTTGGAGATTATAGTATTTTGGCAGCAACTTTCCAGAGGTGTTTTTCTCTAGTGTTTACCACTGTTTTCACCTGCTGACCATATAGTAATACCTTGCAAGATATGAGATTCCTGCAACCAACATTCCTATGGCACAAGGTTTCAGTTTGTTGTGGAACAACCAACTTTAGAGAGTACTGGTGAGTACTGGTTCTCACACCACCGCCAAAACCTAATCTGGAACTCCTCTCCCTAATTTGCTCTTCCACACTAAACCTTGTGGAATGCATCTTGAATTTTCTGGCTCTTTGTGAATCCAAAGATTGGCACTATGCCATCACTGTCTTCAATGCTTCTGGAAGATTTTATTCTTTGAAAGGAATCTGTTCCAGGTCTGCTTTGTTATGTCAGGAATCTATGGGTAGGTTTCCACTGTGAAATCCTGTGCTGCCATCACCTGTCAGCTGACAGCTGACATTCTTGCTGTTGGCACATCCCCCTACAACCTGGTGTAGCTCATTTCCAGGCAGAGCAAACTTGCTGTCATTAGCAGCTTAGCTTCTAGTTAAGCTTCTCTGACAAGTCATGAGGCTTGCTCCAGATGCAGAAACACCAGCACTCTACTGCTAATGACGCAGCTCTTTCAAATAACATATCCCTCATCCAGAAATACCAGGTAATGCTTGGGAATAAATTAGAAATTGCATCCTGTGTTGCTTTGTCCAGATCTGCCCTGTGTAATTGTCCATGGTCTCTACAGCTGCTCTGTGATGTAGGGTTGTTGGCTTTCTGGGTTTTGTTTTTGTTTTTTTTCCAACGTGCCAGACGCCTGACAGCACACTGGCTTTGCTGAGTGTGCTGCAACAGCCCTGGAGAACCTCATCATAGTTGCTGAATATTCACATACAAGGTAAGCAGAAAAGGATGTCAGGAAAGCTGAGAGCAGCCTCCAGACCACTACGGGAAGATAAGCTATTCCCCAAAAGTAGGGAGATGCACAGTATTTCCATAGGGCACAGCATGCTGATAAAAACCCACAATTTCACAAAGTATGAATGCAGTCACTACCTAGGTTAGAGTAATCCTTCTTGGATAGGGACCTTCTCTCCTGAAATGGCAGGTGGGCCATCACATCAGGCTTTTTCCTTCACCATCCTCTGGCATATAGTTAGAAAATAGAAAACAAGCAACTTGGTTGTTCTCCAAGTATTTCACACCTTTAAAGGAAGCCTGAAGGAAAGTGCAGGTGCCTGTGTGTGTGTGTACAACTAGAGAAATATGTGATGAATGCTTTGATGACGTTTGGAAGAAATGTGAGTTGAAGGGTGAGAGTGTGAATTACTGAACACATTTGGAAAGAAGATTTGCTGCATAGAAGATGACACACGGGACCTGGACAGGCAGAATATGTTTGCTTGGGTTTAGAAAGGGGGAGGAAAGAGGGATTTCAAGGAGCTGAATTACAACAGTGAAAAACAGGCTGGTTCCTTTGCTTTGGTCTTTTTTTTTGTGTTTTACAAACAAATGTAACCAGTATGTATATAAGCTAGCTAACAACAATCAGATAGCAAGGTGGCCAGAAAACTGTTACATCCCTAAGGAAAGCAAATAGATTCTGCTTTTAAAGTGCTCACAATGTTCAAGATGGTATAACAGATGTGCCTAATAGAAGACAGCCTGAGAAGCCGAGTTGAGGCACTCAGCAGTTGCAGCTCCAGTCATGAAATTTAATAAAACCATGAAAAGGCAACTGGACAGAGTAGGCAGGAAAAGGAAAAAAAAAAAAGTCTGAGTCTTTCATTAGCACATGAAATCAGAAAGCTTGGAGGGAAACTTAAAATAGCCTAAGTTTCCTAAGTTGTACTTAGTTTCAGTAGTGTAAGACAGCAAAAAAAAAAAAAAAAAGTAGTTTCATGAAGCAGAGAAGTGGCTTCACTGTTTCAGAGTAACACAAGTATTTTATCTAAAGAGGTTTTCTCTCACGCCCCCCAGTCGATAACCAAGGTCTAAGTACAAAAGCAGGGAAAACCATCTGAGGACCGGCGATTTTCCTACACCACCTCCCAGAGCCTGAGGCTGCGCCTGCACTGCTTCAGCTCACGGGAGTGAGGTGGGCAGCTACTACAGTGGATCATCTGGTCCATCCTTCCTGCCCAAGTGGGGTCATTACACAGGAATGCTTCAGACGGCTCTGGAGCACCTCCAGTGAGGGACACTCCACACCCTCTCTGGGCCTATTTTGGTGCTCAGTCACCCACACAGTAAAATACTTCTTCCTCGTATTCGGGTGGAACTCCCTGTGCATCGGTTTCTGCCCGTTGCCTCCAGAGAGCACAGGAAAAGAGAAAAGAAGGGTGCCCGGTGGGCTAAGCACCTCTAGATCGAGCCTCGCTCACGATCCCCGCACCTCGCCTTACGCCATCTTTGGTGCCCTGGCACGGAACTGGCGCCGCCCGCGGGGCCTGTGGCGGAGTTACCGCGAGAGGGACAGTTACCGCGAGAGGCGCCGGGGACGGGGGGAAGGGCCGGGTGTAGTCTCGCGAGAGCGGGGCGGTTCTCGTGCATGCGGGCGAAGGAGGCAGCGCCGAGCCCGATTGGCGGGGCGCGTTCCCCCTCCCCCGCCCGCTTCCGGCGTCGCGCATGCGCCGCGCGCCGCCGGGCCGTGTCCGTGTCCCCCCCCGGTGCGTGTGTCACCCGCGCGCGGCGGCGCTGAGGCCGCGAGAGCGCTCCTGGGCACCGGCGGCGTGGGAGCGGCCCCGACACGTGCGGACCCGCCGGGCAGGAGAACCGGGATCGGAGCCGCGGAGGGCCCCGGATACTTCGCTCGGAGGCGGCCCGGCCTGGCCTGACCCGACCCAGCCGCTCTGCCGGGAGCGGCTGAGGGAAGAAGTGGAGGAGGCCCGCGCCCCGCGCCCGTGTCCCTGCGCGGCGGCGCCCGCGGCCCAGAATGAAGTGAGGAGGAGCCGCCACCGCCAGGAGACACTTCCGTTTTGCGGGAGAGGCCGCGCCGGCCTGTGGGACGCTGCCGGTGCCGCTCCGCCGCCGCCGCATCGGGCAGCGCGCCCAGCCCCGGCCTCAGCCCGACCCCGTATGTATTGGTGCGGCTCCATGTGAGGCGGGCGGTGCGGGAACGAGCGAGGCCCCGGCGCGGCCCGCGGGTGTCCGTCCCGGTACGTGTGCGCGGCGCCGCCGGGTCCCCATGGCGCCCTGAGTGCGACGGTGGCGGCGGGTTCCCTGGGCCGCGCCCTCGGCCGTGAGCGAGCTCGATGCCGAGCACCTCGGACGCGGCGGCCGGCGGGAGCGGGGGCAGCCGGGGCTGGGGCAGCGGCGGTGGCGGCAGCACGGCGGTGGAGGCGGCGGCCGACAAGAAGCGGCTGCACCACCGGAGACGGAAGCGCTTCGCGGCCCAGCCGCAGCCGCCGCCGCCGGCCCCGCACCCGCTGCTGTTCCCGTTGCTGCAGCCGCCGCTTCTGCAGCCCCCGCTGCTGCAGCCGCCGCTGCCGCCACAGTCCCTGCTCTTCCTGGCGGCCACCGGCGCCTCCTCCTGTTGCGGGGACGGCGGGGACCGGAAGCGGCCGCGAGGCAAGCGGCGCTCGGGCTCCCGGCACAAGCGGCGGCGGGGCCGCGGCGGCGGCGGCGGGGGCACCCAGGAAGCGGAGAAGCGGCGCGGTAGCGGCGGGCTGAGCACGCTGGTGGAGGAATACGACGACGTGAGCTCCCAGTCCGAGGGACTGCTGGGCAGCGGCGCGGCCGGCGGGGGCAGCGGCGGGGGCAGCCCGGGCTCCTCCTCGGGCGGTGGGACCCAGCGGCAGCGGGGCGAGGCGGAGCGAAGCGGCCGGTCCCGTCGGGAGCACCGCGGCAGCAGCGGGCGCTCCAAGGAGCGGCACCGAGAGCATCGCCGGCGGGGAGAGGAAAAGGCGCAGCAGGAGGGGACGGCGGCACCAGGCCGCGGGACATCCGAGCCCTCCTCATCCTCCAAATCCCGCAGCCGCCACAACCACACTGGGAGCCAAGACCGGGAGGGACTCAAGAGCGGTGGCAGCGACGGCCGCAGGAAGGGCTCCCTCCCCTCGCCCAGCAGCAGCAGGAAAGACCGGGAGAGCAAATCGCACCGGAGCCGGACTAAAGCGGCTAAAGAGCCACCGTCGGCGTACAAGGACCCTCCGAAAGCTTACCGGGACGACAAGCTCGAGCCCAAGGCGTACCGGCGGCAGCGCTCGTCGCCCAGCCCCGGCCGGGATGACAGCCCTCCTCTGCACCGCTCCTCGCAGAGCCAGCGCAGCCGCAAGTCGCTCAGCCCGGTGGGCGCCCGGTCGCCGCTCAGCCCCTACAGCCGACGCCGATCCCCCAGCTACAGCCGGCACAGCTCGTACGAGCGCGGCGGAGATGTGTCGCCCAGCCCCTACAGCAGCTGGCGCCGGTCGCGAAGCCCCTACAGCCCCGTTATTCGGTAAGTCCGGGATGAAGGCGGGATGGGGTGGGGGCCCACTGTGTGGAGGAGGGGCGTAATGATTGGGGCAGGAATGCAGGAGAGGCCAGGGAGTTTTGCATCCAGCAGCAATTCCTCCCTCTTGTCCTTTTGCTGCCAGAAAGCTGGGGTGAGGGGCAGGGGAGAGGGAGAACTACAAAGATCTTCCTGTCCTGTATCGGCGAGAAAGGGAGATGTGGGTACCTATGATACTTCCGTGGCTAGTTTCTCTCCGTGGGAGACCACCTGGCTGGAAAAAGGCTTTTAAATGTTACAAGGTATGAGAATGTTTTCAAATGAGAGTGACTGAAGTAAGATGCTCCTTTGAGAAAAGGTTTTCTAAAGGACCAATTTTGATTTTTAAATCTTTGCTTACAAAGTATAGATGTCCTGGTATCTTTTTATCTATTCTGCTCTTGGGTAAAATAGGATGCATATCGAATATGTCTGGGTTTGGTTTAATTTTTCTTAATCTAAAGAGAAAACCAGCTGACAGGCAATTTGTTTTTACAAGTGTTTTCTTGTTCTTTTTAGAGGTCTATAGAAGAACTTGGGCTTTTTGTTTTGCTAGAAAATTGAGTCAGTGTCATGTTTTGATAAATTGTCTTGTACTTTACATAAGCTATGAAAAGCATAAGCTCTTTACCTGGTAAGGTTATGCACGTGTATATAATTAATGAATGCTTGCAGGTAATTTTTCTTCAGTATTAGTGGGAACTTAGAGTGTAAAGGTCAGCATTGCATGAGTTTTTGACTTTTATGTGGAGAGGAAGTGTGGGCTGTATCTTTCTAATCAGATGCAAACCATGTTGTGGAATTAAGCTCTTCAGAATATTTTAACCTGCAGAAAAGTGCACTGGAAAGTTAGAAGCATTTGCTTAGTATGTATTTATAACTGAAGATTTTATTTCCTATATTGGAATCTTACTATTGCCTCGTTGTTTGTAGACCTGCTTAAATTCATGCCTGGATTTCAGTTTTAAAGGTATCCAGCAATGTGTTGTTCCACTGGCAAGAATTTTGTTTACAAGGCATTACCTGGTGGGTTGTCTGAGAACTGTTCTCTGTTTTTAATAAGCACTTTGTGTTGATCACCATTTGGGGTGTCCTGTAGTGTATCCAGGGAACATGATAAAGCAGGCTCTTGGTAGAGTCTGCTGTCCTGCGTGTGCATTAAATGCTGTTTAAAGAGCAAAGTAGCAAAGCTGCGTCCTACTTTGTTCAGAGACAGCCAAAGCACCATGGGATAAGAATAGCATTTGTCTAAAGGTGTGGTTGTATGGAATAATTTTGTAAGCAGTAGGGTGTTTCAAGAAGAAAACACTGTAATTGCTCTGAAAACATCGTGCTGTTCTTCTGTGAGATTCTGTTACAAGTGGTTAAAATACACTTTCAAAATTATTTGACTAATACCATAACAGGAATATTATGTGCATCGTTTGATTTAAATGCCCTAGGAATCAGGTTATTTTCTGTAGTTCCTTATATCCTGGAATAAGAAAGCTAATAATGATGCACAGAGTTATGCATTTGAGGTTTGC
Source organism: Fringilla coelebs (assembly GCF_963513975.1). NCBI lineage: Eukaryota > Metazoa > Chordata > Aves > Passeriformes > Fringillidae > Fringilla > Fringilla coelebs. Next base: position 101,662,506 of record NC_140028.1, on the reverse strand, counting down.
ATTTAGGAATAGAGAGATTGACAGCCCAGTTCAGTTCCGGGTTCTGTATGCACTGACTAATGGGGCTGTAGGACACTCCTTTTGTTGGAGTGTTCTTTTTCTGTTGGTAGTGGGCCTGTGATTTAAGCATGAAAGTTTAAATCTCCTGATTATTCACTCTGCAGCGAGTAAGTCTTTCCTGAGCCGCGGATCTGTTTCTAGAAGTTAGCTTTGTGACTTCCCTCCGGTTGAATTGTAATTTGTGCTCAGTTTTTAACTGCTTACAGACAAATGCAGACTGTCAGGTGTTCAGGAGAGGAATTGGAATGGCTGAGTGAAAAGGAGAGGTTTCTATATGTAGAAAGAAAGGTCTGTCCTAATGGGGTATTCATTGCAAAAATGTCACTTTTGTAGAAAAGAAAAGAAACCTAAAGTGTGAAGATAAATTGTTGATAATGTTTACCTGTTGTGGAGAAATGAAAGCCAGTGGTTTTTTCTTCTGTACAGCTATTGATCATAATGTATATTGCAGTGGGGAAATAGAAAAGTAGGGGTTTATTCTTTTTTTTTTTGACCATTCAAAACTATGTTGTCATAGTTTTGATGTGATCATAGTTTTGTCATCAATCGCTTTTTGCTTGACTCTGTAGTACTACAACCAAAATGCTGAATGTTTTGCTGTCCTGTTTGATAATGATACAGTGGCCTTAGACTTGATAGAATATTACAGTTTCATGAAGGCAACACCTTCTTACAGCACCTGTGTTCTTCATCTCGATGATTTAAAGGCTTAATTCTGGCCTTGTATCCAGCTGTAATGATGTCCAGACAGCAGAGACTTTTTATGTGACTGAGTATTTCAGCCTGCAAGTCTTTTTGCTCTTTTTGTTTTATGTCTCATATATGTGTCTTCTCTAATATTATGTAAGTTACCCCGTTATTTTGTATGTAGAAAATTATTACAAAGCAGTTCTAGCATGCTTGGAAAGCCTGTGTGTTTAATGGTGCTTTTTTAAATCTAGGTGTCTGAGCTGCTTAGGGAGAAACTTCTAGTAAACAGCTGAAGAGAAACAAGTGAAGTAGACTTTGCTAGTTTGAAGCAGCAACTGTGAGTTGTTGCTGTGAGGTTTGAATTGCAGTACTGACTTAGCCATTTTTAGGTGATGTTGTTTGCCTGTGGGTTCTAAGGAGAAGCAAAGACACTGGATGTGTGTTCCATACTTGGTGATTACTCTTTAAATGATGGACTAATTACTTTTTCCATTGTAATAGCAAGGGAAAGTTTGTGTTTCAGATAAACTGATTGAGCTATATTCACTTGCTGGACAAAACTTCTTTACTTGCTGCCGGTGGATTTCTATTACTCTTATTTTCTTGTGGATAGGTAACACAGCAGTTCTAAAGTTGCACATGCGTGTTTTCAAAATGGAAATTCCTCCAAAAGTATGAGGTATTTATTTCTCTACTGGTTAAATGATTGGATTAAATTAAAAATTCTGAACCAAACCCCATGGTTGAAAAAAGAAGCAGACACAGTCTCTTGCTTCCTACAATTTCATGCTAAACTAGTTTCCAGAGAACTACTTTTTGTAACTTGAGTCTGGTCATATGTTATGTGATCACACATTTAAATCAGTTAGCAGTATAGATGAGTAATTGCGTTTTTCCAAATTTGGATACACCTACCCATCTGCTTAGATAAAAGTAAGTGGGTGGGGCACTACTAGCATAGTACTACTGTGTGCATACATGTTCCGTATAGGAAAGATACAAGATTTATTTTTATTTTGGTACTCGAGTAAACTCAGTCTGTATTGGTAGCTAGTCTGTAGTAGTGAGGCTCTGCAGTATATGGGTCATTTATGTGCAAAATCACAACAAGTGTAGGGAAAACTGTAAAATACATGTATTCAGCTACAAATGGAGAAGCTGTGGTGCAGTACACTGATGTGAAAATGACTTTAATTCCAGTAATTCTACTACTTTTGAATTTAAAGGATTAAGGGAGAGTTTGATCCCTGCCCCCACTTTGATTAGTAAATATAGATTTTTCATAAAATATAATTTAAAGCGCTCTAATTTTAGTTAGTAAAACTGTATTTTGCAGAATTTAAAATGAACCACTCTAGGTTTTCACTGTTTCAAGTAGCTAATTTTTCCAGTGTGCATTGCTGGCCTTTGCCTTTTGGTCGTGTGCCTTTCCTTTTTCCTTGCTGCTGCTTCTCTCCTTATTTGAAAAAAAGAATTTAATTTGAAAAATTTAACTTCAAATGTGTTTGAACACAGATTTTGAGCTGAGTTGACCTTTTGCTGCTTGATTTCTTTGTAGACCAAGTTCTCATATGATAATAGAGGGGTTTAAAGCAGGTTTCAAGAAACAAATAAAAGCCTAGCTCAGAGTTTTCCAGTTTGTATTAGAGACCCTTTTAAAAACTTACATTTAGTTTGAATCAGTAAGGCAGGTTATGTAGTCTTCATGTACAAAGCAGTTGAGTAGGAGGTTGGTTGCAGAGCTGCATAAAATGTAACCTTGAACTAGGGGCTAGAGAAAATAAATAAAATTAATGAATAAGGTATCAAGTGAAAGAATACTACTACTGTAATGGCTTAAAGAAATGAACTTTATGTTTGCCTGCTAGACCAACATGGGAAAGCTGTACTATGAGCTGAACTGTTTTGTCAAGGTGGTTTATGTTACCAAGGGGTTGTAAATGTCTTGGAAGTCCTGTTGTGAAGCCACTTGATTAAATTTAGGTCTCTCTTCTCAAATACACTTGCTGTGCAGAGGAAGGATGGCAGTACTTAATCAGTAGCCCAGCATTACCTGCGAGTTAAAGAAAGAGCTGGGCTACAGCGGTTGTTTGGACCTCCTTTGGACTGTTAGTTTTCTTGGTTTTGCCTTCGTATTCTCCTAAATCCCCTTGTGTTAGGCATTGTTAAAAGTTACTGACAAATTTAGTTCCCTTGTTCAGCTCACAGACCCTTATGAATTTCAACTACAAAATTGTTTGCACTTAGGTAACATGTAGCTGGCCACCAGCATGATGGATTAAGCTTGCTCTTCAAGCGGTTAAGAAGAAAAGAGGTTTTCAAGTTTAGAAACATGAGAGGATAAGACATGATCGTTCTGATTTGTCAATAAAATGTAACTTTTTTTTTTTATTGAGGGGGTACTGAAAGGGGACAGAAAGAAACACCTAAAAATGTAGCATGGCAAGAAACGCCGTGTAAGGTGAATGAAATGCATTCCGGGAAATCTGACGTAGGTAACAGTTTTCTCTCTGGTTTTAAATATCAAGACAGTAAAAGATAGTACTCTAAGCTACTATTTGGAATTCTTTCATTTTCTGCTCAAGAATGTAAGTGGTATTACATCAGTAGACTTTTTCTTTGTCAAATTCATCAGTAAATTTGTTAGTGACCCAGTGAAGTGCAATAAAATGTTGCCTATCAGGAAGGAGAAACATTGTAACAGTTTTGAAACCTGAAATTAAAAACTTTTTGATCTCTTAAGTAGTTTTTTCTAAAGTGATTAAGTACATTGTATGAAGCAGAGAAACAATGAATACCTGTTTGTTATATGAGATGTTGGGTACTAGGCAAAACCAAAACATTAAAAAGAAACAACCGTGATACCTAAACCAACCTTTTTTTTTTTTTTTTTTCCTTTTTTTTTTTCCCCTTTTGTCTTTGAGGGCACTATTTTTCTTGGCCTGAAAAGTGGAGTTTTGGTTTCAGGGTGGCTTCCTTAATAGTACTTACTTTCTCTATCACTTTCTTTAAATATGTCTCTTCTCCTATATGGTTTGTAGAGAATATCTTAACTTTTTTGCTTGTTTGTTTGTTTTGCCTTTTATAGCTATAGCTAAAATGTAATTTCTTCCATGTCCCTTTGCAGCTAATCTAGTTGTGCGAACTTATAGTCTTCAGGCACATCAGTTTTCTATTTTCTTTTTGGCATCACCCTCCATATATAAAAACACACTGACTTCTGTATATGGCTCAGAAGGATTTTACAAGTGTCATGAAGTGTGGCAGTTGTCCTCTCTGCAGGGATCTACACTTACATGGAGTGAATTCAAGATGCTGAAAGAAGACTATTAATGGCTTAAGTGGCAAAGGTACTCTAAAATGGGGCAGAACTTCTGGGTGCAAACAGGGAGAAGCATTGAAGGAAAGTTATCTTCTTAATAACTTAGGCTTCTTATTAACCTCTTTCCTTGTGTGTTAACAGCACATGCTGGTGCTTCAGTTTAAGAGAGTGAAATGTGGTCTTCCTGGTCTCTCCTTACTTCAGGAAGAGAAATTTGAATTGCATTGTTCAATGTATTTGCTTTTTGCAGCACAGGTCTGTGCAGTTGCAGCCATCGTTCTTTTGTTCCTTTTTACTGTGTTAAAAACAGGCTGCTGACTACATCTGAAACAGTTGGTATCAAATGTCAGATAAGGCATTTTACATGTATGTGTATGCATGCACACACATTTAATAGAGACCTGCTGGAAGATTTAGACTGTGTACTTCAGATGTCACTCCTGGTGTTTTTTCAGGGTCTCACTAGGTAGTCAGTGTCCCAATAACTGGCAGACATTGGCTGTTGTGTGAGTGCATTTCTACGCTACTGTGACTTTATCTTTTCTTTCAAATGTTAGGTCTGAACAGAGTGAGCTGGCTGGTTTTATTATGTATTAGGCAATATTTTTCTCCTCTGAGTGCTGTATAAGCTTTTGAGGAAAAGCTTGTAAATGTGTCCATATTTTTGGACACATTTTTATAGATGAAAGATTGTACATAAGTTGTTTAGTCTTTTGGGACTTCTGAACTACACAGATGAAAGAAAGTGGTAGTTGAGTGTTTGGAAAGACTACTAAGCTTATGAAAACAGCAGGTGTTATCATTGTAGCTTGGATAAACTTGAATAGCTAGCACTTTGACAAATATGCTTTTTACTTAAAATTCATAATTTGTCAGTTTGGTTGAAAATGCTTTTGCATTAATAGTTAATGCTTTTGCTGCATTATCTAGGGTCTACCTCAGTGGTTCAGATTCAGCAAGGAATTCTTGCTAAGGTGTTTGGGATGCTAAAGATACAATACGTAGGTAATATAATAGTTTTTCTGACACAAATAATGAAAAGTTTTTGGAAAATTTAAATGAGTGCAGTGTTATAACCAGTGTTATATTTTAGTCAACATATTTCATTAACTAGACTGCCATCATTTTGATCCACTATTAAGGGCTGTAATAGGTATGGGACTGAAACTTAACTATTTGTGTGCATGCACATCTGTTGTCTCCCACATGAATGCAGTTTTGACATGGAAAAGTTGTGCAATTGTCATGTGGAGTGTGAAACCCACGATGGAAATGGTTGGGTTTGTTTTTTTTTCAGATGAGCTTGCATGAATTCATGTTCATGTCCCAAACTCTCTTGACTCATATTGGTAAAGTACAGACATCAATCCACTGTCAATTCTTATTTGTTTTTGAAGTACAGAAATGTAGGTTATTTTTGCCCTAGGTTTTCAAAACTGCCTTTTCCTCACTGAGTTATGGTAGCTGAATCAGATGATGAAATTAGTTGTCAATAATTTGAGCAGATTTTTTTCATTTTATCCTTAGTAGTGAGCTAAGCGAACCTGTTTTGTTTTATTTATTTATTCTGTTCCACAAAGTGGAACAGAACCAGTCTTAGAATCAGGCACGGTGTCTCACCAATTGTGTTGTTTTAAGCTGCAACGTCTCTTTTCTAGTGCATGTGAAATTATGTCTTTATTTGTTAGTTACATGATTACTTTATTTGTTAGGTATCAATCAAAATTAACAAGAAACCCCATATCATCCTGACGAAAGAAATAGGGCTCATTTTGTGATGTTTAGGACATGTTTTAAATTTAGTACAGGTTGCAGTGATGTAATTTGGGATGTAGGTTATGTTCTACAGGTAATTGGAGAGAGTCAGTCTGAAATAGCTGATTTAAAAACAAGATGTGCAGGGAAATTTTTTCCAAGACAGGTCAGTGACATCCTTGCAAATGATGGACCATTTATAAAAGTCACTTTAGGACTAATGGGGGGACTATTAGCTTGTGCTTGATGCTGGAGAAATGCATCATCCAGGGCAGGTGCAGATCTGCAGCAGTAACACCTGTGTTTGAGATCTACAGTAATTCCTCTCCAAAAGTGAAGCAGCAGTTTGAAGAGAGCTCTGGTGTAGCATTTGAAGTGTGTGTATTTTCTAGATTTTCTCCCTTTTTCTTCCTGCTACATTGTTTTAACTCTGCATAATGGAACTTTGTACACTTTTAGTCTTACTCCTTTTTGGCCAAACCTCTGAAAATATTCTGTGGGATTTAGCATTTAGGTCTTCAAATAATGAGAAAAATTACTTCAGCGACAGGATTCATAATGAAGAAGAGAGTTTTCAGTGGAATTTTTGTGCCCAATATTATGATTTTATTTGTTGCTTATTAGACGTGAACACTAATATCTCTTTACTGAGTAAACCAAACATTAGATTTTGGTTGAAAATTGTTAGAAGAGAATTGTGAGGCTTTTTTCAATTAAAGTGTAAAAAACTTTTATTATTATTATTATTATTATTGCTATCTGTTATTGTTACCCTGCTGTGCCAGAAATTCTTATAAAACCTGGCATGTATTTGAACTGTGCTAGTTTCCAAGAGTTATCTTCATCTGGGATTTGATTTTGTTTCTTTCCTGGGTCTCTAGCCGTTTGGATCAATTTCACCTGTAGAATTTTGAAGCTTGTGCTATACTATAGGGTGTGCATATACATTGCTTCAGTCACTTTTTGATTTATCTGAGTGACTTCTTATTGGGTAAGGGTTCCTACATTACAAAAGGAAGAGAGCGCGCATTTAGGAATTAGTTAATATTGCACACAAAAGAAAAGTTATTGTACTAGATTAAATATTTGTTTAGTTGAAGCATTGTGATGTAATTTCATGTGTTGATAATTAAAACTGAATTGATTTAATTGTCAGTAAAATTAAATTTGGTGTGGGATGGGTAGTCCGGATCATAGGGATTGTAGTTGGCATTGTTTTTATTTATTTACTGGGTTACTTTTTTTTTGTTGGTTTGGTCTGGGTTTTTTGTTTCCTTTTGTTTTAGCAACCTCCATACATTGGTGTGCTATCTTTTGAACTCTGAAATTCTTGCATCTTCAGGAAGTTTTATTTTTGCTGTTGTTTGATACCTTTTTCTTTGTTCAGCTGATGAAGACTGGGTGTTTTAATCCTGAGTATGCTTTTTCCTCCAAATGATAAGCAAAATAGATTTCCATCAAAATTTAATCAAGAAAATACTTGTAAATCTGATGAATATCCTTGTTATTCTTGGTATGGTAAAATGGATTAAACCCCCTACATTTAATTTAATTTATTTCATAACATTGCTATGTGGTTGCTTTTTTTTTTTTTTTTCTTTCTATTAGTGTCTGCATTCAGATGCAGTTATAGCATAGGCCCATTTGTGGGTTATGTTTGCTTGTCAATAGCTGTAACAAGTGTTAGGTACTTGGGCTTTTTGGGAGCCGGGGAGGTTGTTTGTTTTGGTTCTTTTTGAAGTTGTACAATTAGATTTCAAAAAAGGAAAGTTGTCTTTTAGTTGGCTACATTGCAGCCTTTAGTATTCAATTTTTTTTCTTCAGTAGTCCATTTTTTTCTCAGTTAACTTATTTTAATGATATTTATGGAAGTGAAAATTCAGACACTCCTACAATTAAAACCAGTGTTGCTTAGATTTCTCTTGTCCTGCGTAATTTTAATTTCATTTTGTTGAACTCTGACTATGTAGTCAATTGAATTTTTCTCGAGTACTGTATATACCAAAGGTGTTTGTACAAGTTGCATACATTAAGATTTTCTTTAAGGAGAAAAATATTTCTTAAGTAGTGAGGAGAGCAGAACATTTCTTGCCTTGTGTAAGTATTGTATTTTGCAGTTCTGTGAGACAAGAAACTACATATAAGAGTTTTAATGTTTTCTAACAGGAAGGTGTAGAATCTTGATTGGTTAACTATAGAATTTTATTTTTTTAATGCACAGTCTTTTCTATTTCACAGACTTTTGTTTATTCTATGAACATGGTGATGATAGTTGATTTAAAAAATATGATTTGTCAAAAAGTAGATGTGCTGGGAAAGCAGCTAGACTTCTTTTTATCTGGGTAAATCTTTACTTTTTTGAAACAGGAGATCAGCAAAATCTCGAAGCAGAAGTCCATATTCATCAAGGCACTCCAGGTCTCGTAGCAGACACAGATTATCTAGATCCAGAAGTCGTCATTCAAGTATTTCTCCTAGTACATTGACTCTGAAGAGTAGCTTGGCTGCTGAGCTGAACAAAAACAAGAAAGCAAGAGCTGCTGAGGCAGCCAAAGCTAGTGCAAAAGCTTCCAATACTTCAACACCTACTAAGGGGAACACTGATACTGCTGCAAGTGCACCTCAAGTGAACAATGTTAAGGACTTGAAGAAAATTAAAACTGAGCATACACCTTCTCCTACCAGCAGTGCAAATCTGAAAAACGACAAGGCAAAAGCAAAGGTCTCGCTTCCTGAAACAAAAGCAGAAAATAATTTAATTGCAGACAAAATTACCAAACAGAAGCCTGCAGCAGTAAAAGAGAATAAATTGACTGTTGTGAAGCAGCAACCGGTCCCTGTAAAAGAGAAAAGCAAACCAAGTACACCAAGTGTAGTAGCCAAGGAGAAGGATCGAATTGTTGCACTACCGACCTCCACACTACCACCCTTGCCTTTGCCTCCCACACTGCCTGAAGATAAAGAAACTGATAGGTGAGTTGTGACAGATATTTGCTTTTGGGATTGTTTGTTCCTTTTTATAATGGTTGTTGTTATTTCCCTTGGAAAATACAGGTCAGCCTAATGCATTATTTAATTTGTTCTTGCTCTTCAGCTGTTTGGTGAAGAGCAAACAGCTGAACTGGAGGAGTTTGATCTTAAAAATAATTTTAGTTCTTGAAAAAAGAAGAGTTTAGTCTAAGAAGAATCTTTCTATAAAAAGTCTACTAAAGAAATGTTTTAAAGATTGCTGGTAATAATAGCTTTGGGATGAATGAAAGGATGTATTCAAGGATTCAAGATTGCAAGTTTTGTGTGAACATATACATACTTCTGGGGAAAAGTTGAATTCAGTAGCAATATGAGAAAATTATTTAGCTGGGGTTTTAAGAAAAAATTCTCTTTCCTTTGAAAGACAATTTTTTATAGCTGGGCATTATTTTAGTGTAATTTATTTCAAAGATCAGTATTATTTTGAGTATGTATAATGGAAGTGAGCTTCATGGCTTGCCATTTGTGTTAATTTTGAAGTGGTCTATATTGAAGAAATTAATTTCTGTGTCCAAGTGTCATATGAATTTAGACTATGGTTAAAAGTCTGTTCATAGTCCTAACAGAGAATCTCTGCTGTGATTTGTGGTTTTGTGGGTTTTTTGGGGCTTTTTTTTTTGTTGTTTGTTTTGTTTTGTTTTGCTGAAGGTGCTACGTGCCTCTCACATATATGCAAGAAATCACTTCACAAGTAAGACAAATTTTTAGCTAGAGGTGAAAATGTTTCTCTTGTGTTTGCTAGTAATTTAAGTTTGTATTAAACATTAATGGTACATAGAGGCTTTGGGAAATAAGTGTGCCTAACAAAGTATTAGACAGTTGTATATTATTTTTTAGTTGTAAGAAAGAAATAGTTTCTTGCTCTTCAGCATTAAACTCTCTAGCAAATGTAATAATGGTGTAGTGCGTGTATGATTTAGTTTACATTTGTGACAAAGCCATCCTCTCCAGGTAAATGAGAATCCTGATACTGTGAGCAAGATTTCGTGTTTTAACTAAAAACTAGTCTAGGTAGTTTAACTAAATATGACTGCCATTGCAGTATTAATTGCAACAACATGAAATGAGATTTCATATTGAAGCTGGATGATTGCTTCTGATATTACTATTATTATTGTTATATTTTAATGGATCACCTGTTTTAGGTTAGCTAGACTGAGGAGTTAAGGTACAATTAAGCAGTGGTTCTTTCATTCTCCTTTCAAAGTGGGTTCATTCCCCTTTCAAAACCAAAAGCCTACTCTTGCAAACAGCTGTATTAGAAAGATTAATGAGAAGTAAGGGAATGCCTTTTATGCTTTGCTTAGTTTTTCCTATAGGATGTTATAAAATTTGGATCAGGAATTATAAGTAATGATAAAGCTTAAATCATCAAAGGCAGAAGATCAATGTTTTTAATGGCAGAGGAGGACAAAGGTGTTTACCTTGGGCTCTGAGTTACTGTGGGGAAATTGTGTCAACAAAGAAAGTTTGAACTCGATGCTATGCAGAGCTGTCTGGTTCCTTCAGTAAGAATCTCATAAACCTACAAATAAGCAACCTAAGGGACCATCAGTGTTGCTACCCCGCAGTGCAGGTTAGCTGAAAGGGAAAATTGCCCTGGTCATCAATGATGTTTAGCAGACCTGAAAAAAAAAAGCTACTCTTGGCTGCCTCTGTTTTCCTGTGCCACTTTTTAAATCTGTGTCAGAACCTTTCATATGTTCCTTTCACTCATATTGAAAATTTTGGGGGAAAATTATGAGAGAAATACTAATATGTAAACTTCAAAATAAGAGTTTTTTATTGCCATGACAGTTACATGCACTGCAATAAGGTGGTTTATTCTTATAACATGTTAACCATTATATTTGTGATGAGAGCAGTCTATGCTTCCTTGTGGTGCTTCTTTAAAACGGGGCAGTGGCAGTTTAGGAAGTGGTAAAAGAAAGAAAAGTGTTCAGTTTTCACAGAGAAGCATAGACATGAAATACACTGGAATGCTGTATTTGAATATATAAGGACTACTTACTGCAAGAAAAGTAAGAAAAAATGTATGCATTGTGTATTATGTGAGTTGGCAATATGGTTCCATTTAGAGAAGTTTCTGCTTTATCTATGAAACTAAACAGGTAAGAAATGGTAGAAAAATCATCACGGAGAAGGATGAATAGTGCCAATTCGCAAATGCAGCTAATTTGGTAAATGTCCCCTCAAAGCATGACTTAAGTTTTATTGATGTGGCGATGGAAATTAAATTAATACTGTGTGTGTTCTGTAGGACAGAAACAATTATGTAATTATATAAAGTTTAGAGATGGTCATGGCTTTAAAATTACTGGATATGCAGTAGCTGAACAAATCTTGCTAAACTAAAACAAGTTCTGGTAAAATTGAGCCATGTACTTAAGAAAAAAAATCCTGCAGCAGTATGATTCCCCGTTAGAATTGTAAGAGCATTTCTAAGATCATTGTGTAATTGTTAAAAGATGCTGTACATGTGTTTGGGGATTTTTCTCAAGACAAAGATGAACAGTATCTGTTATCTAATTATGATTGGTTAAAAGTCAGTCAGATATGTAACCCATGTCAGGAAATCATTGTCATTTTATTCATCTGGTTTTTTTTTTCTCACTTGGTATGCATGCTGTTCACTAGAAATGTGTTGAATCTGAGGTATTTCAGCAGATGTATGTAATGAGAATTTGTAAATGAGGTGATGTGGACAACCTTGTAATGCCCAGCAGTGTTAATGTAAGCATGAAGCTCATTAGCTGTGATGACCAGTTTTAGAGACAACTGGGTTAGTCAGATCTTCTCTCTTAAATGGGAAGTCAGAGTACAGATTTTACCACTATACTTTTGATGTCTGGCAGCCCCTGAGCTCTAAATATTTGTAATAGTTTGGGCCATGAGCTTGGAAAGAGGCTTATGTGGCAGAAGAATTCTGGCCTGGTAAGGCTTCTTGTGTCATCTTACCTCAGCTTTCACCAGAAAGGTCTGCTTTCACAGTTCTGTAGAATTGTGGTTGTTACCTGTGCATCTTCCAAAGAGCTGTTTGAGTCATTTATCCAAGTCCTGCAAATTTTAAAAGGAGAAATTTCAAATGTTGGTGCATTGAGAGTCTAGAATATATATTTTTTTAAAATATAATTCTAATAAGTTTTGCCTTTATGCTAACATTCTACTATCTTCAACTTATTAGCAAAACAATGTTTTTTTTTTTAATAGTTTGAGAGAAAATCTTTCAGTGAAGTCAGTTAAAGAAACAGAGAAGAAACTTCGCCATCTGCTTGCAGACTTGCCACTTCCACCTGAGCTGCCTGGAGGAGCTGAGGTACCTAAAAGTCCTGAAGAAAAGAAACCAGCAGTTCAGTTACATAGCAAGAGAAGACCAAAGTATGTTTATTAAACTTTTTTAAAAAGCTTATCAAGCAAGTAGAAATAATAATAGTTTCTTTAAAATAAGTTCTTGTCAAAAGAGTTCTGCTTTTTGACATTTTTAGTATTAATGTGGCTTGACTCAAACTGCATGGTTTATTGCCACTTAATAGTGATAAGACAGTTAACTAATAATGTCTCAAATAGTGTTGAGGGTCTCTTCGAAGTTAAGACAATGTCTACATACACTAGCTGTATTCTTAAAAATATTTGTTGCTTTGTAGAATATGTGGACCACGACATGGTGAAACGAAAGAAAAAGAAATAGACTGGGGAAAGCGCTGTGTGGATAAATTTGAGATCATTGGTATTATTGGTGAAGGCACTTATGGGCAAGTTTACAAAGCCAGAGATAAAGATACAGGTAGGTTCAAAAAAGTTAAATGTAATTTTACAATTTTAAATGAAGGGGATGGTTTTGGTTTTTGTTTTATATTGAGTAAAATTTGTTGTATTCTGCCCTCTAATATTTGGAAGTTTTTCAGTTGTTGGTGTGTTCAGTTTTAAGTTTAGCATTTGTCTAAATCAGAAATTATTGTTTACTGCATTGGAAAATTATTTCTCTGTAAAGCTGTGGTTGAAATGTAGCTGAGTAGTCCTAAATTTTGATTCTTGTTTTTTAAGTTTTGATGGTCTGTGTAAAGTTGAGCTAGTAAAGAAGAGAGGCTAAAGACAGGTTGGCAAACTGTAAGGAAGTTTGTAAAAGGATGTAACTGTGAAAGAAGCTATGCATAAAACTTGGTCATGATTGTTTGTACTCCAGTAGTCACTAGTTCATAGTAGGAAAAGAATCTGCTTCTGTGCTACTCAGCTGTGAAGAGTTGCACATGGGGTATTCTTGCAATAAAACTGACTTTACAATAGTGACATTATTTTCTAATTTCATATTAAAATATTGCTAAGGTGAGCGAACAGTCACCAGTGGAATACATAATGTCACTGCTTCTAAATAGATTATCCAGATTCCTTATATATGCTGTATGCTGTGTGATTGTCTTGTGATTAGTTAGTAGTTCTTTCCGTGATTGCTTATCCTTCTGCCTTATTTGTGCATGCTTTGAATGCTGGACAGTTTTCTACTTCAGCAGTAACTGGATCCCATAGGAGTGCATACCAGCCTCAGTTCCTTCTTTCTGATCTCCAGAAGAATAAGCAGTGTGATTATAATTCCTTCTTTATTCTTTACCTGTCCTTGTCTCAGTTCAACTTTTGTTCTAGTTGAGCTATCACAGATTTTTGCCTCTACCTTGAGAACCTCTGCAAATCATTGTTAGGATCTCCTGAGATAGTCTTCTTTGCATATTTGCATTTTAATCTTGTCATAACCATATTGCCTTTTTGGCAAACTTCAGGTTATTTGTGCGTCACAGTCATCTCTTAGTCTCCCTTCCCATAGAAGTTGTTGCTTTCTGCATTGAAGGCATCCGTACAGATACAGCAAGCAAATCTGTTAGCTTTGGATTCAAATCCTGTGGAGAGTGGCATTATGGCCTTTGAGATACCTCAGAAGAAGCTGTGTAGTGGGGTTTCAGAGCAGGTGGATGTGGTGTCATGCTGGAATATGATCTATTGTGAGTGTATCGTGTAGTTAGTGTAGGGTTAGTGCTTTTTAGAGCTAACAAAGATACTTGGGCTGTCAGTAAACTTCCCAGACACAGCAATAAACTTTCAAGAACAAAACAATTGAACTAGCATGTATGGTCTGTAGATATCCTCCATCGTGAGTAGATCATGCTCCTGCCATTTTGTAGACTACAGGCTGATCCAGCCCACCCTGCAGTAAAATACTCACTGTAAAAATGGCAGTGCCACTTGTGCTTGTAGAAAGTATACTGATTAATTTGAGGACTCTTTAGTCATCTGCCTCATAGTATTAGTCATAGCTGCATAGTATTTCTAGCTAGATACATGCATTCTGACCAGTGGTAATGTAGTATTAAGAAATCCAGAGCAGTCACAGGCGTCTGTCTCTAAAGCTGCTGCTGATAATCACTCTTTACTGGTAGGCATGGTGTGGAATATTGGGATATGTGAGTGAGTTGTACAGGAGGAAGGAGGATAGCCCTTATAGTGTGTGTAGCTGAAAATTCTCATTTGTAGTTTTACTTCTGTATGTGATGCTGATTTCTCTTCAACATAGTGCTTGGTGCAAGCATCAGGGTTCTGAAAAACAAACATACAAATCAATACTAAATCCCATGGTTTGGTTGCTAATCTTAATGGCTTTTATTTAAATTTTCTCTTAGGGGAAATGGTAGCACTGAAAAAAGTACGACTGGATAATGAGAAGGAAGGGTTTCCAATTACAGCTATTCGAGAGATTAAGATTCTTCGACAGCTCAATCATCAAAGCATTATCAACATGAAGGAAATAGTAACGGATAAAGAAGATGCTTTAGACTTCAAGAAGGACAAAGGTATGTGTGCTAACAGGGGTTGCTCTTTCTGGACCTGTGCTTAATGTGATAATCTGCTATGCTGGATTTGAAGTTATGCTTCATTAAAAATATGTTTTCAAATTGTGATGCTTGATAAGGGATTTTAATTTTTTATTTAAATACTGTAAGAAGTTGTTTATTTACCTCAGGTATGCATTTTGCTTATAGAAACGTTTTCTGCCAATATTTTGTGGGATAAAAAAATGTACTGCTTGATTGTGGTTTTGCTGTAGAGGACGAGATGTTTGACTCCTTGACACCCATGGATTAGGGAGGACAGCAATAATAGGAAGCTCTTAATTGTGAGCTTTTCTTAAACTTTTAGTTTTTTAGTACTTTCTCACACCATGTATAGTAGGCTGAATGTTGAAGAGATGTTTTTCATTTTAGGCCTTGGTTTTATATTAATTGTTCTTCACTTACTTTTTTGATGATTAGGCACTTGTGTTTTGTGGGCTAGAAGAAAAGTAAATTAAAACTATGAAAAGCAATACTTGTACAGTGGTCGTGTTTTTCCCCAAAGAGAAGGCATGCAGACTTCTACTTTTGGTTCCTTCAGTTTTAAGTCTGTCTTGTTTTAATTGCTTCAACCTCCTTAGTCTCGAGATTCAAGCAAACAATGAAAGTGTGTTGTTGCTTGGTACTTCTAATATTGGAGTGGTATTTGCCCCTGGAGGCATTTCATTTTAGGTCTAAGTGTTACAAACCTATCCTTTTGGACATATTTTAGTGTCCTGTGGGCAATTTGTTACATAGTTTGGCTTAGGAGAGTGTTTGGAATGTGGTACCTGTCCTTCTTCCCTGCTCTCCCTCCCCGAGTCTCTACAGCATGCCCAGCAGCAGTGCAGATAGAAAATGGTGCTGTGTGTACTGCATGGCCAGCTGAAACACCAGGTGATATGATCATTCAGAAGGTCGATATGAAGCAGGAATTCGTTTGGGTTTTTTTCCTACCATCTTTGGAGAGAGTATAATATGGAGAGTACATGCTTTGAAACATATACAGCACTGACATGCTTAAAAGTGGGAAATCTCGAGAGTTATGCAGGTTCAATGGTCAGGCTCCACTCAAAATCCTTACAGTCTGCAACAGCCAGTTTAGTCTTTGTATGTGAATCTTGCACTAAGTTTTAATTAGGTGTAACCCACTTGGCTAATGAGACCACACTGAGTCTTGACTTAATACATGACTCATTAATGAATTTTTTTTCTTTCTGTTTAGTGTCGTGTTTAGAATTGAATAGTAAATTTCAAATGGTTTTTTTTTTTGTCCAAGTGTGTGTTTGTGCTTTTGATATTACTTCTTTTTGATTGAATTTCTTGTTCTTTTTTAGCAGCATATTACAACATGTACATTTTCTGAAAATTTACAAGGGCAGGGGTTTCTCTGGAGAAGAATTCTGTTCTATTCTGCTCGAATAAATTTCTGATAGTTGAGTAAGTTCTGATAGTTTCTTGAAAACATTAGGAGGATAATGAGACTGCTGTTACAACTTCTCTGTGAGAAATGGAAGTTGTGGTTTTTTTCAGGCACTGTATTCCGTATTTCTCTAATGAGTAGTTCATTGTGAGATAGGGATTTATAGTTGAGTTGTGACCAAACTGTAGTCTGTGCAGCGGATGAATGCAAGTGGGAGGAAGTTTGGTCATTTTCACAGTAAAGTGTTGCAAATACAAAAGTAGGCTGCTTAACAAGGAACCATTAGAAAAGTGGTAGTGATATCTTACAACAGGCAGAGGTTACAGTAAATGCAGGGCATTTTGCCTATATGATGAACATGCTTATGCTTAATGTATGTTATGTGTTTACCATAGCTTTGAAATAGGACTTGGAAAACCCTGCTGATATGCCACTTAGAAGAGTAGGGAATAAGAACATTTTTGCTATCACATGTTTTTCTGGTTTTTATGTGTGAAGTTAATTTTGTTTATAAGGCCGTGTATCATATCCTGACGTAGTACTCATCTGCTTTCTCATTTAAGGCAGTGTGGGGTTTTCTGTTTTTTTTTTTGTTGGATCTCAGTAGTTTAATATACAGTACATTCAGTTTTCTGACAATAATGTAAGTGTTGGCCCCTCTTTACAGCACTTGATTTAAGGATACTTTTTAAGATAGTAATATTGCACTGCAAGCCAGCAATAGCTTGGCTTGTAAACTTTTGTCCTGATATTTTGAGCTGCATTACATGTTTTTAAATGGCACACTCAAAAGTCTGGAAGAGAGAGGATTGCTCATTCCCCATGTTAAAGCCTGTCTCAGTGTTTACAAAAAAAAAAGGAAAAAATTATATCTGTGTTTTATCTTGGCAAGCTTGGACTATAAATTTAAAGACGTGAACAGCTTTGATAGATAGTTTTGGGTGTATTCTTTCTCTACTGTTTGCAAAAGAAGTGTAACACATTGGAGCAGTGTCTTTCATATTTTCTAAGTGCATTTCCCTCCATTAGTGGAAGTCAGCACCTTAGGCAACATAATTGTATAGATTGGGTATATACAAAGCAGAGTGGGTGATACATTGGTCTGTCTTCTGAGTATCAGAAGTTGTTCACTTTGCAATCTTCATTATACATGAGATGTGCTTGATGATAAAGTTGGAGAATGGAATTACTGATTACTCATGAGTAATGTAACATCTTGATTCTCAGGCACAATCCTGATAGATAAAGGATATATGTTGGGTGTGGCCACAAGGAGTATTCATTTTATGTTTCTTTCGTAGGCTTTTCTCACCTACCTATCATTCAGAGGGAGATAGGTGAACACCCAAACTTAATGATGGGAGCTCTTGTGACTCTGAGGTTGTATTCAGTCTTTTGTGTGTTGAGTCACCTTATCAGTTATAAAATGAATTATTGAGAAAATGCTTTCTCAATTTGAGCTGTTGTCAGTTTTGGTATTTTTCCTTTGTGTGTGTATAATTTATATGACTTTGGCATATATCTTTTTACTTTGAGCACTTGAGATGCTTCTTCAGTTCTCAATTGCCTCTAACAGCTGGGAGATGTTTGCAAGTGCTCAACAATCTAGCTATGGGATTGACATGATCTATTTTTACTAAACAAACAGAAGATGCCTGACTTAGCTTTTGTTGCTGTGAATGTAAACACAGTAAGTGTACTGCGTGACATCCCTTCCTGCTTTTGACTGGAATAGGTGTTTTTGCTAACCTGAGGGAGGATGTAGAACTTGAAATGGAGACCAATAATAAAAGATCTGGTTAACATTGCAGCTTAAGGGTTTTGAATTGCCTGTTTATGTATACTTGTTTCCATAATTAATTTTAAGATGTACGTTTACTTCAGATTATATTTTGAATTGATTTGCCGTACAAATCAGCAAACTTTTCAGGCATGAAATTGGTATTTATCCTGACAGTACTATAGTACAGGAGGACACTGACTCTGCAGTATGTTGTAATATGACTGACAGGTTACTTTCTTACCGTAGTGAGCCGTCAAGAAGTACTTATTCCGAAGTCTTGTGGTTTGGAAGGAGTCTGTGACAGCAGTCATGTAGTCAATGTTACATGGTAGCTGGTTTTGTCTGTGTTTCCTAGGAAGTTGAGTAAAAGCAGAGGCGGGAATTTCAGAAACCTCTAATGCTCTACAGCTTGCCTTACTGCTCCTAAAATAGCTAATAGAAACTTACCCCAAATAGTTTTCATGCTAGAGCGAAGTTATCAGGAATAGTGTGACTGCTTGAGTGGTGCTTCCTATTTGTGTGTGCTGTACTGGGCTTTGGTCTGGAATAAGTGCAGATCTAATTGTGTGGCTTTTCAACTTGTTCCATGTCAAAATGAGAAAAATCTCTAATTGTTAATCAAAGATTTTTGTTTGTCTGCTTTAAGGTTTTGGCTTAGTTGTTTAGGGGTTTTTCCTTATTTCCCTGTATTACGTGATAAAACAAGGAGACTATTTAGTCCCAGGGCTTGTATCCCTGTTTCAGAACATATGTGGAGTTCCTGCAAGAGGAAAATGCAGTCGAACTTGAAAGGGAAGAATAACACTGTCATTAAATAGAAACTTAATATTGGGTGAAAATGTAAAAAAGTAGGATAGCAGCAATGTTTTCTTAAGGGATTAATTTGCCAGCTATGGCTATATTTGTTGTTCTGGCAATCAGAAAATAGATTAATAATACCTAAGTTGAACAAAAAGACAATTGTCTATTGAAAGAACTTTAAGGAATGTAAATGTAAGGAACTTTAAGGAATTGGTGGGCAATTTCTTCTTTAGTTTTCAGGTTGTGGTTGATAAAATACTGTATAAAACTCTTGGAATAATATATCATGAGTACTGGAAGAGAAATGCTAAGGAAATAAAAGAGTAAATGTAATCTAATTATACTTAATCAACAGTAAGAATAATCTATGTATTGCATAGAAGTTGTTGGAGGAGGCTTAGTAGCAAAATTAAAATCTGGTGGAGTTTCATTTTGAAAACTGAGTACAGAACAAATATTGAAAATGTATTTCACAACTCAGCATTGTTCGTACTATGCACTGACCTAGGCAGAGATACTGGAGGTTCTTTAAAGCATTTCTGTATTTCAAGATACTATTGTAATGCATTTATACTAGAATTGAATTTAAATTTGCATGTAATAAGGCCTTTCTGGTCTCCTGGGTTCTCAGATCTCTATTTAATCAGATATTTTGAGAAACACAGAACACCTTTCCTCTGAATTACATTTGGAAAATACTTGTTTAAAACCCATAATCTATGGAGGCTTTTGGATTATTCTCCCCTGCACCACCACCCTTCCCTTCCAGTTTGAAACACTTGTATCTTTGGAAACAAATGGTGTCCTGTTTTGTTGGATCTGTGTGATTTGAAGACGCTCCAAACAAATCCAGAGCCTGCCTGTGTCACAAAAATGCAAAGCATGTTTTGTTAGTATTTTTTGGCCTCTCAGAAAATTCACTGTTTGTTGCAGATCATTAGTGTCGTGTTTTGTTATCTCTCTTATATGCAAACCTTTACTGCATTATACCCAAGCTCATTTTGTGTTAAGAAAGTGCTTTTGTTAGAGCTCCATGAACTGAAACATATGACCAAGAGGAGGAGATGTGTGAATCCTTTAATTAGTCTAAATTGATATCTCGCTTGCTGAACCCCATCAGTCTTAACTGACAAAATGGTCAGAAAGGTTCATTTTTCTAAGGGCAGTCAAAAGGAGTAAGTTGAGGATTATTTCCATCCATGTGAATCCTCCTTTATTTATTGTGTACTTCCTTGATAGATTCAGCTGCTTTCTCCTATCCCATATTCAGAAATAGGCAGTGTTCCTACTGTTCAGCTGTTCCAGCTGCTGCCCTGTCAACATGTAGTGATGTTAGGATTTCTGACTATCTCAGTAGTTGAAGGAGAGTTTAGATGAACTTCATGGTGTTAGTGAAAGAAGTGGGCCGCCCAGGACACAACCCTTCTGTTAGTGCTTGTTGCAGCATGTGGAAATGTACTAGGCTTTCTCCCACCCCGAAGGCAGGAAGTGTATGTCTTTAACACAACAGCAATGAGATGAGGAACTTTAAAGTCAAGTAAATAATTCTGAGTTCATTTGAATTGCATGCACTTTAGTGTGAGAGTGCTTTAGGTGTTTTTATGGCACTACTTCCGAAAATGAGAACGGGGCAAAGCTAGCATCAAGCAAAACATCATTTCAAAATGTAACCTCCAAGTTACAAAATATTTTGCCGTCATAAAAGAAGTAACTATTATTTTTTCTGCTATGTTTTCCTTTTTTGAGAAATGGATATTTGTGTGGTATTTGTTTTGATAGAACTAAAGTATGCTGTGAACTTGAACTCAGACTAAGCTGTAGTAAGCACACTTCTGCCTGTGCATAGTTCATTTGTGATGTCTTCCATGACCATTTCCTTCTTCCTGAATGACTAGCTGCTTTCTCTTTTATGGAGGATCAAATCCCCCAGTGTGATGAAAAGCAATGAAAATCTGAAATTATTGGCTGGAATAACGTAAGGATTTTGTTGGCAGAAACTACAGATCTCTGTCAGAAAAGGGCACCATGTTTGTCTAGGAATAAATTAACAGGAGTTCCACTTCAGTTTGCTTGATGGCTTGAGTAATACTGAAAATCAGGCTTGAATGGTAAGATTGCCAATGTTAATAGGTTAATTTTCATATTTTTTCATACTAAATGAAGATTTTACCGTTTTTTTAAAACAAATTTTGATAACGTGTAGTTAGGAAATAGGCAAGAATGTGCAAGTGTAATGAATATGTACATTTGCTCTTGATCTCATAAGGAAGGAATATGTAGCATTTATTGTGTTTTAGTGTGTGTTTTCTAATAAGAGCTGCAGAGAATGTAAATAATCAGGTGTAACCTCCCACGTACTACTCTACTTTGTTTATGAATCTTCTCTATTGTTGTCAGCTGTCCTTCTTGCATGGGGGTACTAATTGTGGTTGCTGGTTATAGTGCATAAATAGCAGTGAAAAAATCCTGGGAATTAGTGACAGAGCAGGAAATTGCTCAAGGCATGGATCCTGCTTTGCATGTAAACACGAGGTCTCTATTCAGCTGTTCTCACTAAACAGTTCTGCAGTCAATCTTTCTCCTTGTCATATACACACATGCAGCCAGCTGCCATGACAGAGTTAACTTTCTCTTGTTCTCCAGAGCAGGAACGTACCAAGATTCAGTGGTGTTCATTCAGTTTTGTTGAGCTGACATCCTCTGAAGGGCATGTCTAGGTTTTTCTTACACTGCAGTACTAATATCAGGTGTTTTGTTTTGAGGCATTTAAAAATATGTTACGGCTCATACTTCAGTCATCGTTGAAGTAGATCTAACAGCAGATTGCCAGCTATCTAATTTGAAAACACCAAGATTAGGAGCCTCTGTGCTTTTCCCTGTTAAACTGGTGAACTGGATTGGTGAGCTCACTTATGCAATGGCCTGTATGGTAATCATTGTTACAGGTTTAACACTTAGTTTTTCAGTAATCTTCTTCCTGAATAGCAGATGGACCTAGCATTCTTTTTTCCCTTTTCAGCTACTAAACAAGAAAAGGAGTCAGTTCATTAGAATGTGGCTGTGTATGTGTACAGCTTCTATCAAGCTGACTTCTCATTATTGCTCCAAGACTTTCACTAGTTCTTGAGTTTAAACTTTTTTAGGAACAAGAGCGTATAATGAGTTCTTGTTGGATAGAAACTATTTGTAGTGGAAGACTTATTTAAGGAGGTTTTGGAAATGCAAGGTAGACAGACCCTCTTGAATGTGGTTTCTGTGTTGCTTACTTCATTCTGCAGGGGCTGCACTGTTCTGTGTGTCCCAGGGTGAATGAAGTACTGAAATGTAGATTGTACTGGGAATGGTTGTATTGGAGATTCGTAATTGCTACTTCTGAGTCACTCAACACTTTTACTCTTGAAGAGTGCTTATAAATATCAAAGAGCCTTGGCTTTAATGGCTTTAGTGGTAGAATTGTACTGGCCAATGTGAGATAAGACCAGATTGTCTTGAGCTTGAATGTATGCATGTGGCAACTTAAAATACAAAGTCTGTCTTTGCAGAACTGCTGTTACTAGGTTAGTTCTGCTTTCTCATGTTATCCTGTCTCATAGGTATTTTTAGTTTGAGAAGGGCCAGCTTATTTCTGACCCAGTTGCACAGAAATCTTTGAAAAAATTAATCACTGAGTCATGACAGATGAAAAGTAATGCACAATAATGCTTGTACATGTTTTATTTCTAGATTTCTTCTCCAAACTTTACATAGGTTATATTAACACAGTTAATTTTTCTTGAAATAAAATGGATGGAGATTGAGAGCTATAGGGAGAGAGCACATGTTCATCTAGACTAAAGCACCATGTGGTAACATTATTTTTCTTTTCACAAACATTTGACTAGTATAACTGTTTATATTGAACAGCAATTCATTAATACTTTTTACTGTACTATATTTCATTGGATATGAGATACAGCTATAAATACTGCAGAAAATCTAAGTAGTTGTATGAAAAATGATTCTGATTTTAAAAAGTAGGCAACAGCAATGCTCTGGACTGCTGTTAAATCACTTTTTCTGTATGTTTCTCCTACCCTTTCCCTGTTTTTTTTGTAGGTGCATTTTACCTGGTATTTGAATACATGGACCATGACTTGATGGGACTGCTGGAATCTGGTTTGGTTCATTTTAATGAAAATCATATTAAATCTTTTATGAGGCAGCTTATGGAGGGCTTGGCCTATTGCCACAAGAAGAACTTTTTGCACAGAGATATCAAATGTTCAAATATTCTACTAAATAATAGGTATGGATATTACTTAAAAATACGTAACAAAAATTGTATACTAACAACATCTTTAAATCATTATTTCAGTCTTCACAGTTCACCTGATTGGGAGTCGTTAGCAAAATTTATTTTGTAAATTGCCTTGTTTCTTTAAAATAAGTTGCAAAATACTAATCCAGCAGTGTTCCTGCTTAACACCGGAGCTTGCAGCTGTGTATTAAACTTAATCTGTGTTAAAAAAGATTAAATTTTAATCCTGATAAGTCAGAGTACAGGGGGAAAATTATCTGAGTTTAAATATATTAAAACAGAATTGTAGGATATAAGTGTTTGAAGTGTATTCTTTCTGCCATCTCATTTCAAGATGGCAGTGGGGCTAGGCTGGTTCTTCATGACAGTTCTGAGATCCTCATCATCATCAGTCAGGGTAATGCTTTAAAGGAGTATTTGATTAGGCATGTTCAAACATGCCTTAGCTCGCAGTTATTGCTATCGTCAAAGGGGGAGAATAATTTGTTTCTTACTACTTTAACACATGGTAATTACAAATCATATTAGTAAGTGTGGTGTTTTCAGTGTGCAGCAGCAACAAATAAGAAGCCAGTGTGAGGATAGTGGATGACTTCATTACCAACTGTTTTTCATCATAACCTGGAGTACTAAATCCAGGAAGCAACATAAGGAGCAAGGTTTATAATGGCAAAAAAGGGTATAGTTAATTAAAAAGAGTAGGTAGTCAGCTTCTGGGGTTTGTTGTCACAGGAAGTTTTCTGGGTAGTGTCAGGAGTCTCAAGAAAAGATGAGGTGCATTCAAGGATAGGATCATTAACACATGCTGATGGGAATGGACAGGGATCTCTGTTTTAGCATCCTTAACACAGTGATGGTGGGTAGTGGTTAAGTATGAGGAAGATGAGCCCCAAAGGGAATGGGTTCACATGTTCTTCCTAAAAATCTACTGCTGCTGTTGGAGATTAAATACTGGAGATTAAATCAAGGGTCTATTTTGATATGCCTAGTTTTCTCCCAGCTTTCTCCAAATTAAATTTGTTATTTCTTCCTCCTTTTTCCCTTACAGTGAACTAACACTTGACTGCTTTCAACTCTGTATCCTACTGCAGCCTTGTGATAGGCAGATTATGATACAGATTCTTAAACAGATGTACACATTCCTCCCCATTACTCACTGTGCCCACACACCTAATCCTATTACCTGCTGATCTGCAGGGTTAGTGTTTCTGTGTGCACCTTTGGGAACTCATAAGCTGGATGTAACCTGTAAGTGGAGAAGACTGCCTTATGGTAGAGGAGGAACTTGTTATTTTACTGTGCTCTCCAATCCAGGTTGCAGAGTTGGGCTTTACCCCCTTAGAACAGTGTCTGAGCATCCTTAGGTTTTTCCACCAGCAGCAGAAAAATGTGATAGTATATCTGAATGATTTTTTAAGCCAGTGTTTCAAAGAATCCTATTACTAGTTACAGCCTGAAGCCAAGCATGTGAATTATGTATTTTTTACATAGGCAACTTCAATGAATTTTTGAGCAAATACAAATAATCTTCTACAAATACATTCTTGAAAATAAACATGTAAATTTGAGGGGAACATTTTGTGTTTATGGGTGTTTTCCAAAAAATTAGAGTAAAGGTCTGAGGAGGAAAGTGGATGGAAACTATAACCTGTATATGGTATCATCACAGAATGGTCACATACATGCTGTTACCACAAAATCATCATACTAGCAGCAAATCTTGCCATAATTTGATAAAATAGCATGTATTTGAAAGTGATGGGAGTTAGTAAAGTTTATCAGTACAGAAAACGAAAACCACATATAACAGTCCAACATTCATTTAGTGTATTAGAGAAGCTTGCAAATAGCTTTCTGTTTGAATCATCCAGACTTATCAAGAAGTGGGAGTTTCTGGTCATATAGCAGTGTCTTTTAGCTGTGGGAACTGCCAGGCAGGAGCTCTGTATCTTCTACTCTTCTCCTCATATGTGGAAAAAATCAGGAATGGGTTAGGGGTTATGTCATTTAGTTGGTTGCTGACAAAAATAGAAGCCCTTATCTGGTCAGTCACCCTGATGTAAAGGCTCTATTTAAAATGTACAAGCACAGAACAGGACTTTGATGGCTTCCTAGAAGGAAGCATGACGGCTGATAATAGTATGCTGTGCAAGTGCTCATGCTAGCGGTAAGGCCTGAGAAAATAGCAGTTTCTTCCCTCAGTTTTTTCCTGCAGAGTTACTGACTGCAATATTTTATGGTATAGACTTAAATTTTTACTATCATCCAATAATGTAAATGCCATTTGATAAGCATACTCAATTTTGCTTACTTGTCTTTGCTATTCAGTGAGTTAGCATACTGCTTACTGAAGAGATGCAGAGATAGCAGAGCATTGCCTCTTCATTAATGTGGTTTGGTGAAGATCAGTCACAGCTGTTTCAGTGTTAAACTTTACCTGATTTTGGGGGAAGAAAGCATAACAGGATAAACCACTAAATAATTCTTTGCTTTTTCCACCAGAGGGCAGATAAAGCTCGCCGATTTTGGGCTTGCTCGGCTGTACAACTCAGAAGAAAGGTAAGATACAATTGCGCTGTGAAAAAGCATTCAGAAGTTTAATCTTTTTGTGTAACTGGTATGAGGGACAGAAGACTCCTTTATTTAGAGGAAATATTACTGCACTGTAATACAAGTAGTTGCTTAGGAAAGTGAAAGAAATACATGTTATCTTACACAGCATAAAACCACAAAAGTCTCTTTGTGGGAGTGTATTGCTTTTCCAGGTGTTCTGGATAAATAATGGTAGAGACTGGCCATATGTTTATTGGAAATTAGCTTACAGTCCTAAGTTTCTGGTCCTGTAAACCTGAGGTATATTTCTTCTACCAAAGATGTTATTTAGGGAAAGTTTGGTTTTGGTGTTTTGTTTTGGTTTTGTGGGTTTTTTTTTTTTTTTTGGTTTTTTGGGTTTTTTTGGGGTTTTTTTTTTGTGTTTTTTTTTTTTTGGTTTGTTTGTTTTGTTTTGTTTTGTTTTTTTTTTTCCTGGCACAAAGTATCATACAGCTCCTATTCAATAAGCATTACTTTTGTGAAAGATTTGACTTTACATTTCAAGAGGTTCATTGTACTCTTTAGGCAGTCAGTGCTGTTGAATCTGCTGGAAACAGAGATACAAGTTTAAATAAAAGTTATTCTGAAACTTCTTGTGACTTGTGCTTCTGTTGTTCTTGGCTTCATTATGCTCATACTCCAGGAAACAGGTGCACAGTTTTTTATGATTAAGAACTTTAGTATTTACTTTGTAATGTAGTATTTGTCATGTGGAACTGACTTTTCAAAATCCAGGCTGAATGTTCACTACAGTAATATGTCCATGAGGTGGTTGGATACAGAGATGGTTGGATGCCTGACCTTTCTTCGATTTCTGCATGTCTAATTTGAGAAATAATATCCATAATGTTAGCTTTATGGGTTTATTGTTTTCTGAACAGCTCTTATGTGGTTGATAAATGTGTTAGCATTAGTTTCACTTAGCTGTTGTCTCAGAACTCTTATTTCAGGAAAATATGCTTAAGTACATTTATGAAAACTGTTGAGTGTAATAGCAAAGTGAAATAATCTTAAGCATCTGCTAGCTAATTATTTTTTTGTTTGGATGTACTTAATAATAAAAGGATGTTATCTTACCTTTTTGTTATAACATGCATCAGACTGGCCTAATGGGGTTTTTTCCTCTAGTTTACCATGTTTTGCTTGAGTCTTTTTAATGTCTGTTTTTAAATTAATTTAAATTTTCTTTGTAAAACTCACTGTTCATTAAGGATTAAAGGTTCAGTGTCCTTATAATGCCAACAACCCATTTTACTGTACATGAAACAGCAACGTTATTATGCCATTATGCATAAATGACACCAAGATTAAGATTTAATTAAGTTAGCTAATAGAATTGCTCATTGAACATGGGAGAATAATTAGAATCTCAGTAGATTTTTGGCAATTCTTTTGTCATTCGTTTTCCTTCTGACCTGCAATAACAGATATAATTAATGTAAGTCAACAAGTGTTGCTTGTTGACATACATTTTTATGCTTTTAATTCATGTACTTTTCATTTGGTTTACTGTTGGTTAGAATTTAATACTATTTGAAAGGGTACAGAACTTAGTAGGGGCGTAATGGGAGGAAATAAAAATTTAAGTAAATTCCCTTTTGGTTGTTGTAGTTGGGCTCCTTTAAATGTTATTCTGCTAGATTTAACATGTTTGGAGTAGGAGGTATGACAGATTGCATGACAAGATAAGTGTTCAAATAAAAACCACCATATACTAATGCATATGAGCAATGTATCTGTAGAGATAGTCCATACCATGTAAACATTTCATAGGGAATGTTTGCTTCAGAGATAAATATGATAAATGATGGAATTGTTTCCGAAAATGTGCTATCTTTTAAAAAGGAATTGGAGTTATGTGCCTTAATGAAAGAAGGACTCAGATGATTTTACAGAAGTGATACCTGTACTACTGAGAATGCTATAAGAGCTTGTTAGGCTTCATTCTATGGTTGTTCACACTTATTGTTACTCTGTCTGTTTGGAGTTATCTTGTGTTAGTAACTGAAAAAAAAGTTTGACCTAGTGAAAAACTGAAGAAAACTGAAAGAATTCTGGAATCACTTTTAAAGCACCCTGGTTGACACAAAACCAAAATCAAACATCTCTTTTCTGCTTTCTATTTTGAACTGTTGATGCTGTAGTTTAGCCTGTGCACAAAAAAAAAAAATAAAATGTGCCTGCATCAGTAGAAATCTTTGCTTTAGTGGGAGGATGGAAAGGGTTAGTCACAGTGACCAGAATTTCTGGTTAGAGCTGTGGAGAATTAAAAATATTGTGAAATATAGGAAGATACTAGAAGCATTCCAGGCTTTGGAATCAAAATTGGTGAATGATGCAGTTCTAGAAAAAGGTTTTTATCTCTTTTGCTCATACTTAAGGAAGGAAAAGGGATTTTTCCTTCTTTTGAAAGTGCTTGTAGAGGTCCTATATTTAGTTTGGTAATAGCCAATAGGTGCATGGAAGTTACTGGTTTTATCTAAGTCAGTTGTGCTCCTGAAATGACTAGCAATGTAATAAATATACATTATTGCTTTCTGAATAATAATGGAGGTACACTATTCACATAGCATCAAGATGGCTGTGTGATTTTTATTTATATCCACAATCTGACTGTTTGTAGCCTTCATCAGATGATTGTGTTTGCTTTTGTGCAGTTACAGCTTTGCAGGACTAAAATTAAAGAGAGTGGAAGGTTGTCCTGTTCTTGAACAGCATCACAGAAGTAAAGCCTTGATGGTATCATTTTTTTAGAAGTGTCATCGTATTAAAATGATAGTTCTCTATTTTTCCTCCTTCCAACAGCCGACCATATACCAACAAAGTTATTACATTATGGTATCGGCCTCCTGAACTACTCCTTGGGGAAGAAAGATACACACCAGCTATTGATGTCTGGAGCTGTGGGTAAGAGTTTGGATAGAAGCTTAGCAAGGATAAAAACAAGCCAGAAATAAATTCTAAAGTTTCTATCATTCCGTACTGAAAGCCATAATGATGGAATTTTGCAAAACTGTTTTACAGCTGTATCCTGGGTGAACTTTTTACAAAAAAGCCAATATTTCAAGCAAATCAAGAACTTGCTCAACTGGAACTCATAAGGTAACTAGCAAGCACTGCTACATAGATGCCTTATAAACTGACAGGTTTCTTTTCTTAGTGTTAAAATGTGAGATAATGCACTGCAAATATTTGCAAGTGGTTCAGTTACTGCCCTGAGTGAGATGTTAGAGGTTTTGAGGGGCATTTAACACAAGTGACTTTGGCACAGATTAGCAATGTGCCGTTGACGAGTAAGAAGATGGGTTTTTGTAGAGTAGCTGGAGTTGCCTATTACTGGAATTGTAAAGAGAGAGTAATCAAAATGCCTGTAATTTTTAAGATGATGTTGCAACTTACTTGCAGCATATCAGAATGAGGATGTGGACAGTAGTAAGGACAAGTGGGCTTTAGGAGGAACAGGTTTTTGGCATGCTCCTGGCCATGAGTTCTTGTTTCAAGCCTACCATGTACACACCTTAGCTTTATTACTTTTGTGGGAATGTTTCTGTTCCTTTACAAACTGCCAGACATTTCATGGAGATAAAAATACTGTTTCTTTCCGTGTTCTCAATAAATCATACAATGATAAGTATTTAATTTAGTCGAACCAGAACATCTTTTTCTTTCCCTTTATTCAGCAAGCAAAATCTGCTTTTGACTCTGCTATCATAATTGACATTATAAATGAGGAGAGGTGCTCTTCCTAGAAACAAGGGTAAAAGGGGGTGAGTTCTACAGAACTTACAGAAAGTGAACAGTAAATGGTCAAATTAATTTACTAAAAAATATTACAAAGTTATATACTGAGATGTTTTTCAAAACAGATTGAACAGGAGCATGCTTCTGTGTAATGTGTTATTAGCTGGCCTGAATAAATGAAGGTTTTAGGTGGTGCAGAGCAGATCAGTGGTTGTTTGTGGCATAAGAAGAATTAAACTTATGAGTTGGGGAATTTTTGGTTTTGAGCACTAGATGGCATTGAAGCACGTGAGAATGAGTAATTTAAAGTGTTTTACCTCTGGTACAAAACTAAAACTTTGTGATGTCCTTCTGCTGGAAGCTTCTGTTTGAAGCTCATTTCTTGCCTTCACTGATGCTATGCATTTTTTGCTTTTTGAACATCATATATCAGTTTTATGAATATATCTGCTGTGATCATGTTGCAGCCAAAAATTCTACATTTATCTTTTCAAAATTTATCAAAGATAGAGCTGAAGTCCATTCTGATAGTAAGAGATTAATTTTTTTTATTCTCCCTCCTGAAAATTCCGTACCTCAACCAGTGTAAAGTCAGATTGACTGGCATAGCACCTGGGGCATAAATCATTAGGTCTCTTACACTAACCATTTAAATCTTATGAAAAGGAGGGCTGTAGGAACTGGGAAATGTATTTGCAAAATGTCATTTTATGACTGACTGCATGATAATTTGAAACCTTGCATATATGGAAATACCATAATAGTTCTTTTGCGCAGAAGCGTAGTGTTGATCAACTTGTACTTAGCTTTTGGAAAAAAGGATGAGGATGGAATGTGAGGCATAAGAGTATTGGCAACTCCATTTCTGGAGGTAGATGAGGCTTGAGACAGAAAACTCATAACTGAAGTAAAAAATACAGAGGTTTTCTCTGTATAGTGGTTTATGCCTTTAGTACTTACTGGATTGTTTGGGGTTTTTTCCTTATGTCTTCAGCATTAAATAAAATCTCAGTGAAAACTGCTTTTTCATCTATTTGGTATATCTTTCTTCAGTGGCATTGGGAGCTAAGGACATAAAAGTTACTCTAAATGTGGGCTATCCAGTTTTCTAGTCAGATACCTGGAGAACTCTTCAGATGTAGTTGGTTACATTTTTGAAAACATTGGTGTAGAGGATGTTTGGGCTGGACTGAGACAGAAACAGTAAGTTTAGTCTGTGTGGGATGATCACCCTTTGTAGACAATTCACCATTATTTAATGGTGTTGGGCATTCGACAGCATAGAAATTTTAGCTAAAAATAACCTGAACATGAAAATTGAAAATTATTTTTGTTTTCGTTGTCCTTGCAAGAATAAAAATGACAGCTGTGCTCATTTGTGGTTTTGGATCTCATACCCTTTTTTCCCTTCTTTTTGGTACAGCCGAATTTGCGGAAGTCCTTGTCCAGCAGTGTGGCCTGATG
Organism: Fringilla coelebs; assembly: GCF_963513975.1. NCBI lineage: Eukaryota > Metazoa > Chordata > Aves > Passeriformes > Fringillidae > Fringilla > Fringilla coelebs. The sequence continues at coordinate 101,631,693 of NC_140028.1, read as the reverse complement.
TTATAAAATTAGCTTACTTCAACACAATGAAACCAAAGAAGCAGTATCGTCGAAAATTGAGAGAAGAGTTTGCTTTGTAAGGATGAAGAATTAGTTTAGTGAACTATAATAGCATTAAGTTTTCCCAGAGACTTTATGAACTTCAGTATTTTCCGGAGAACAAGCATAGATCAAATGTAAAGAAAAGTGGCTTTAGGTTCTTGTCCTTCCCATGATACCCACAGAGCTTGTATTAACCCTTATTTAATAGGAGCATCAAGAAGAGGAAAGAAGGCCCTAAAGTTTCAGCCACCTGTCAGCTTTCACCTAAGGAAACATTTGAACATTTGTTGGGTACACCTGTTTGTTGCCTTGTCCAAAAAACAGCTCAGATTACTTGTTTTTTATTGGTAAAACTGGCTACAGCTTAATATGTAGTCTGGTTAACATTAGTCTTTTGTGTCATAAACTCATTCAACACAGAGGAGTTACCTGAACCATGTGTTCTAAAGTACTACCACTGGACTAGTTTTGTGCATATATCACAAGTGAAAGGTATGGAAAACAGCTATTAGCTTATTTTAAGGGGGTTGTTCCCCTCCTTTAGGTGCAGTGGGTTTCAAGAGAAATGCATCATCCTGTTCATACTAATGAGACTAATGTCTTTGAACTAATAGAATTATTGTCTGTGAATCAATCGAAAGTCTAGTGGTAAATTTCAAAATGTAAAAATATAGTCTTAGCTTTAAAATGTGGGTGTGGTTTTTTGTAAGTACAAGGTTTCAAGCAATGAAAAAACACAAGGCGAAGAAAGCTTGGGTTATATAATAGCACAGGTAGTAAAAGGTGAAGTGTATTTCTGCCTCTTGCTATCAGGCTAAAGTTGTGGGTGTGTTTTGTTGATATTTAAGTTACCTGAGGACTTACTGATCATCTTGGAAGGGATGTGTTCATTAAAATTTTTCATAGATGTGTGTGATACAAAATAAAGATATGACACTTTGCTCTCTTTTGCACTTTTGTAGTATCCCACCAGCTGCATTAGATTTATTCGATTATATGCTTGCCCTGGATCCCAGCAAGCGCTGCACAGCTGAACAAGCTCTTCAGTGTGAGTTTCTGCGAGATGTGGAACCATCTAAAATGCCTCCTCCAGAGTAAGTAATTTCCACTGGTAATGGTACTGACCTCTAGAAGTGTGAACATGCACCAATTTCAATGAGTTCATTGTGGTTCAGTAAAGGAGATGGTGGCAGAAATGTTGACATGTGCAGTTGTTGAAAGGTGATTCTGTAGTAAAATGCTTGTGTAGCTAAATGACTCATATAATAGATAACAGAGTTGATTTGTCATTCCTAGAACTAGTTATTGAGTTACTACCTTTAAAGAAAATACTCTTCTATGAATGTTTCTAATATTTAAAAAGCATAATTTCCCTGTTATCTCAGTTTATCAGTGTCTACTTTTTCCAGGGATTTTGAGATCCTCCATGAATCTGAATTGCTGTCTTTGATGATAGAATGACAGTGGGTATAGAGTTCTGCACAGGTACCTGAGAGTTAAAGTGAAATACAATAAATTGTTTCATGAACCAGATAAGAGCCTTGGTTTTACAGGCAGGAAAGGTGAAATTGTGCAGGGTTGTTCCTGTCAGTTTCTCTAGAGGAAGTGTATTACAATGTCCTGTAGGATTTTTGCAGGGACTTTGCAGTCATATAATCAGTAGAAATCACATTGCAGCATATCCTAAGGAAAATGAAAAGGTACTAGAGAATCTGCAGGTCTCATTCTTTCCTCAGTATAGCTGTTAGAACATAGAATCTATGATATTGTCTGAATAAACTGAGCCTTCAAGGCAGCCTATACTGACTTCTTTTTATCTACGGATTTTTTCATCTAAGGATTTTATTAAAATTCTTTCTAGACTTTCCTGTTATATACACAAGGTTGTTGTACAGAATCTGTTGTACAGAATGGGTGAGGTAGGCAGGGACCACAGTGGGTCATCTGGTCCAGCCTCTGTGCTCCAGCAGGGTCATCCCAGAGCACATGGCACAGAATTGTGTCCAGATGGTTTTTGATGTTTTGCTCTCTGGGCAAACGTTACTACTGTTCTGAAACATGAGCCAAAGAGTTTTCATTGCCTGAATATGACTATATCACTGTGTGAAAATCAGAAATCAGCAATCTCAAGCTGTTTGCTGAAGTTTAAATACCACTTATACAGCATGTTGCTTATGTGCATTTTAAAGTAAGTGAATGGGAAGATCATCTTTTCTTCAGGGATGTGGTAATGCATCCATTCTAGAAGCTGATATATGGAAATTCAAAACAAACCAGTCACTGGTGTCCTTTTAAAAATTAGGAGAAACCACACTCATTTCTGGCACACCACAGGAAAGTGTCGACTGTTCTCCTGGGAGACTGAAATTCTGTTTTGGGAAGGAGCAGCTCTTCATCCAAAGTGACATGCCGATTGGAAGGACCATAGGATACTTCTCACAATGAGTTCTTCCTTCCAGTTGTCTTTCAGAAAATACTTGGCAGGTGGAGGGAGAGAATAAAGGAAACAGTTATCATAATTGCCTTTCCAGTGTCTCTTGTCATTTGTCAGCTAGTTTTCCCGTGTTTCTGGGTGACAGAACTGCTAAGACAGGTAATACGTAATAGGAAAACATAAACCATTATTCTTACTGCCCGTCTCAGTATTTCTGTGGGTCTTTGTGTTCCTCAGGAAATCAGAATTGAGATGCCTGCAGAGAGCTATAATGGAAGGACAGAATTGGTGGCAGATAAGTTTCTTAGGAGAATTTTGCCTCTGCATTCATATGTCTTATATAGGATATCCTCTTGTTCTTTCAGGTATCCAAGCTTTGGTAGTGTCAAGTGGTATTTATTCATCCAGCTTATTTCTGCAACTTTTTGCTTTTTTTCCTCCCAACTTTCTTGGTTGCCTGAGCTATACACTATTAATACTAGATAGCCATGTCTGTTACTGTGGACAAATATGTGACCTAATGACTCAGCAGTACTTCTATAAGCACACAGAAGGATCCTGAAAAAAATGCTTTCATATTGATAACTTAGTTATTTGGTAGTATGCAAGTTGTATACTTCATAGCAACTGTGCAGCACTGATTTTGAAGTTTTGAATTACACAAATAATTAGGAAAATGCTTCACATTTTAAGATACTTTTTCCTGTTTTCTGCCAGAAAGGCATGTGCTTCTGAAAGAGGCACTTAATAAAGAGTTTTCAGCCAGAAAAAGCAGGTCTGAGATTTTTGCTGTCTTTTGAATATTTCCTGATGTTTTTCTGGGTTCCAGTAGGTTCACCTTTCAGAAGCTACATTATGTATAATTTAGGTGTTTTTACCACTATGATTTAAAAAAAAAAATTAAAATAGGAATAAAACTGATTATCTCCAATCATTCTTTGCAGCCTTCCTTTGTGGCAGGATTGCCATGAGCTGTGGAGTAAGAAACGCAGAAGACAGAAGCAAATGGGCATGACTGATGACTCTACAGCATCTAAAGTCCCTAGGAAGGATCTGTCTCTAGGCATGGATGAGAGCAGAACCAACACCCCACAAGGCATGCAAACTTCTTCCCAACTCAAAGCTCAGGGCAGCTCTAGTGTAGCACTTGGTCAGTAATATTTTCAGTTCTTATAATTACCTACTACTTGGATTGCACCTCTAGAAATTTTAGATATTATTTGCAGAGTATTGGCGTCTCCTGGATTCTTGAGGGAGGAGCAGTATTGTAAGTTTAATCTTTGTTACAAAAGATTTGCCTTTGCTTTTGGAAATGTAAGTGTTCCTTTCCAATTTTACCTAACTTCAGCCTGGTCAGAGCAACTAACTTGCTTGCTTTGTATTTTGAGGGGATTTTAGCTCTTGCTCATCTGTGATTCTTTGGTAATTCCACAAGCCAGTGGCTGTTCAGTTTCTCACAATCTCCATAGATTGGATGAGCTTTATTGGTATTGATAAACTGATCAGAAGGCAGAGTTTAGAACAATTGTCATTTCAAATGAACAGATTCATCTGCATGTTATGTTAGTCTTCAGCTTTCCAGATTGTTGAGGCTAAATCGAGTTGTTAAAAAAAAAAAAAAAAAGAACCAACAAAAAACCCCACCAAACACCAAAATCACCCCCCCAGAAGCTGGTATAACATGAAGTATCTGCATCTGTGAAATGCACTGCCAGTAATTGTGAAACTTAAGGAAAGTATCTTGCTTGAGACAAGTTTTACAAATATAACAAAGTAGTGTTTCCAGTATGGACAGCATTTGAGATACTCAGTAGTTAACTGACAGTTCTTACAAAATATGTAGAAATACAAAGAGTAGCAACACCAAATGGATATCTGTAAGTTAAATGTTAGAACATTTTTGATTGTGCAAAGCCTAAATCCTATGGCACTGATAGAGGAGTTCAGCTAAAATACACAGTTTATGCATTCTTAGCAGCTGACAATTCTGTATACTAACCATCTTGAATCAACCCTTAATTTAACAGTAGATTAGAGCAAAGATACATCGAAAGTAGTTTTTTTTGCACATTCTGTGCAGAGATATATTGAAAGTAGTTATTTTGATCATATTTTATTGCAATTTATTGCCTCTTGCTCCATTCATCTGGTTTCTCACTGTAAACCAACTGCAAGATTCTTCTAATCCATATGTTTAGGCTAAAGTTTTGGCAGCATTTTCAAAAACGACTTTCTGTAACTTTTTCTCCCATCAATGAAACTACATTAGAAGTTTAAAGAGTCCAAAGGATAGTTAACTTCTTTGTGCTTTTATGACATAACAGCCTGATGAGAGACTACTATTAGTCATTAATACTGACTATGCAAAAAAAACCCGAAGCAAATAGACAAGGAATCATTCTGACCTATATTGCTGTTTACCTATATGTACACAGAAAAATATGTCTAGATAGAAGACAATTGAATTTTCAGTGGTGCATAGAGGTATTAAACAGAACACTTCTGGAAGCTGTAATGCACCTTAAATAATAATATTAAAAAGACACCTTATATAACTCCATGACCACATACATACTTTAGCCAAAACTCTTGGATTTGTTTCTAAGCACCCCAAAAGGAGAGGTTAAAAAGTCATCGTATCAATTGCTAATGTTCTGATTCATGAGTGGGATCCCTGGTTATTGCATTTTGCAATTTAACAGGAGCTGTTCAGAGCTCAATAATTTTGTTATGACAGATTTCCCAGAATACAGTTTCCTGTTAGGATGAATTTAAAGCTAACCAAAGAGTATGGAATAGGTAGATTAATTTCCCTGTTTGGTATTTTTCTGATGAATTTTCACTGAGAGTCTGAGAGAAGTTTTTAATGTTGCGTATACCATCCTCAGATGTGACAAAATCTTCCGTTGATCACAACATCTGAGTGAGAGTCAGATAAGGCATAAGAAATTGATTTATTTTTTTGTATAGCCAAATAGAAGATGGATTATATTCATATAGATACAAAACAATTTTGAAGTCCCTGGATTCCTCTTAAGTCAGTTCCAAGAGCTTGTATCCTGGTGCACATCCACAAGTAGAGTTGTGGGTTGTGGGTTTTGCAGCACTTTCCAGCTGTGCTGTTCTGAAATCTTGCAAGGCATATACTTAATGCTTTTGTGTGTCGTGCATGGCTTCTAATCTGTCATGGATTAATATATTGCTAACATAGTACAATGGCAAAGATAGAAGAGAACTGAATGTATTTGTGCTGACTTGGGTTAAGAAAAGTTTAGAGCTCAGCCACCCTGCTCACACACTCATTTTCTAATTTTTAACTGCTTTCTTCTCTAAATCCTTTGCTCACAGGAAATGTTGCAATCCACACTTCTTTACTTCTTTCAAAATAAATCACCACAATGGGTGTTTGAAGCTGAAAAACTACTTTGATATTCAAACTTCATTATTCATATTCCCCTGCATCATTGTAATCTGCTCTTATTCCTGGCAAACTCCATTTAATTGAATTAACTGTGTATCATCACATGTTTCTTGCTACTGAGTGATTGACTTCTCCCTCAAAGTCAGCACTGCTTTTTGCACTTACACTGTGAGCTCCTAGGCCACCTGGAGCCAGGTCACTTGGGCAGGTGTTAAAACCCAGATGCTGAATTAGAATGGGCTGGAATATGACTGGAAATGGATTTTGCAGATGGCTACTTTTTAACAAAGGGTTGTGATATGTCAAAGATAGACTTCCAATCCCCATAAAATTTCCTAATAGCTGCCTAAAGCAGGTGACCTTAAGCCCCAGCTTAGTTATATTGTGGAATATTGAGCTCTAGCTTGGTGTTTTTCCATCTAAGTGCATGCGTGCACCTCATGGAAGTCACTTTGGTTATGTTGGATCTTACTGTTCCATTTCCTATAGATACTCCCCAAAGACAGTTACTATGTAGAAGCATTCCATTTCTGTGTTGTCCAAACCCATGCTTTGCCAGTCGTGTCAGCCATGCTAGATTAGTTTCTGAAATATGCCAGTTCTAAATAATACTTAAAACCACCTTTTTTGTCTTTAGCAAAAACAAGCACTGGACAGCAGTTAAACCAGAATGAAGTGGCAATCCTGCTAAACCTGCTACAGTCTAAAACAAGCGTTAGTTTGGCGCAGTTTGCCCAAGTATTGAATATTAAGGTAAACCCGGAGACTCAACAGCAACTAAATAAAATAAATCTTCCTGCTGGAATTTTGTCAGCAGGTGAAAAACAGTCAGAACAGCAGCAGCAGCCGCCGCCACCTCCGCCACCACCTCCAGAGCAGGAGCCTCTCAAACAGCCGATGGTCACACAGCCCCCTGTGCCACCTGCTCAAATGGGTCAGCCTAAAGTGGATACTGATGCTGCCCAGGCAGCTGTGCAGAGTGCATTTGCTGTTCTTTTGTCTCAGTTAATAAAGGCTCAGCAAACAAAACAAAAAGATTTTGTGTTGGAGGAGAAGGAAAATGGATCCGGAAATGAAACGTCATTACAACTCAGGCAGCCTCCAGAGCCCGCCACTCCTGTGTCTGTCAGCCGGGACGATGTGGAATCTCCAGCACCTGGCTACCCACATCTGATCAAGTCATTATATATGTCTGCAGGTACTGAAGACCTTTATTGCTAACCAGCAAATACCTGGAGCACTGGAGATGTAATAGTTTGGGAGTAGAGCATTAACATGTTTGCCATATGAATCTGTGTGAGTATAGGAGATTAAATTGGTTTGGTCACATTTTACGTCTGGATCAGAGAATTTGTCTTTTAGTCTAACAGGTGCCATACAGACAGAGCAAGCAGTAGCTAATCTAAGAGGTGCACAAGTCTTAGTGATGAAACATTGATCATTACTGTGGGGGTTGGGCTTTTCTTAGTGGTGAGTGTGGTGTTGAAGATAGTCTTTTCTAGCAGATGCTTAGATGTAATATGCCAGTTTTGACTGTGTGTTTAGGTGAAGCTTATTTTGGTGAGACAGTATTTTATTTTGGGTTCTAATGCTGACTAGAGCAGTTCCTTAGTGTCAGCTTCAGTGGTTACCCGTAACTGTCACACACACATGGCTGAAGGTTTCCATTGAGGTATAGTAGTGGCTTCGGTAGTCTTTTAACAGTTAGAGCTCTGTTCATATTTTTGGCTTGAAAATTCAGGTTATTTTATATTGTTTTGTGGTGTTTGCAGCTGCTGAAAGAAATACTCTGAAGTGCTTTGGGGCTGTTCTTGGGGGTGTTTGGGGTTTTTTTTGAGAGGTGTGCTTTTTTGTCTGTGTTTATTTTAAACCTTGAGTTTTGCTGACAGGGTGGCCCTTTGTCCTGTGGGACATCTATCCTTAGCTGTGAATTTTTCTTGATCCTTCTTTGAATTTTTAGCGTTTGTGTTGCTTGCATTTTGTCCTGGTTGTTTGCTTTTGCTGTGGGGTTTTTTAAGGAGCTTGTACTGTTTTTCTTTAACTGGCTGCTTGGTAATCTTTAAGGAGTAACCTGCATCATGCTCCTGAGCCAAATGAGCTGTTGCCAAATTTTGTCCAAAATAATCAATATAATTACTGACAAATTTAACTAATGAATTCATTAGAATTGAAGTTAACAAACGTCTATGTTTTTCCAGGAAGGAGTCCTTTTCTTTCTGGTCCTGTTATTTGTATACTTTTATTCCAGAGCTTTCTTTTTCATCTTCTTAGGTCAAGAGGATATGGTTAGGCAGTCTGAGATGAGGCTTCTGAACCGAACACCTGAGCAGGAGCGCCCTCGGATCTTGCCTCCAGACCAGCGTCCTCCCGAGCCACCGGAGCCTCCACCGCTCACTGATGAAGACCTTGATTATCGGACAGAGAATCAGCATTTGCCTATAAGTAACTCTTCAGGAACAGATCCTCATGCGGGAGTGAAAGCAGCTCTTCTGCAGCTGCTGGCTCAGCATCAAGCTCAGGCGACAGCGGAGGAGCCAGTACAAACGAGTGTGGATTATCAGGCTAGAGACTCCTATGTAACAGGCCCAGACTACAAGGATAACTTTGGATCATCGTCCTTCTCATCTGCCTGTTACAGCACTAGCGATGGAATAGGAAGTGGATCATCAGGAGTATTAGAAAGGAGGAGTTTCCTTGGAAACTCAGATATTCAGTCTTTGGATAACTACAGTACTGCTTCATCTCACTCTGGTGCTGCCCCTCCTCCATCAGCCTTTCCAGAATCCTTTCCCAGCTCAGTAACTGGTTACGGAGACATTTACCTCAATGCTGGCCCCATGCTGTTCAGTGGAGATAAAGACCATAGGTTTGAATACAGCCACGGCCCAATCCCAGTTTTGGGGAGCAGCAGTGATGCTTCCACAGGGCCAGAGAGTGCACACTCTTTGTCCACAAAGATGCACAACTATAGCTATGGAAGTAATTTACAGGAAAATCCCACTGGCATCAGCCACATGCATGGACAGACTTGGACTTCTCCTGCCCAAGGACCTGGCTATTCCCAAGGATACAGGGGACACATTAGCACATCTGCAGTGAGAGGGCGAGGCAGAGGATTACCATATTAAGTATCTGTTTTTCCTCAGGCACATCATTTTTATCTGGAAAAACTTCTTTTTCTCCCCTAGCTGCAATTTAAAGCAGCAATTCAACAGACTTGAATAATGTTAATTCAACAGCTTTATTTTTATGTGGAAAAGGGTCTTGCATACAGTAGAAAAAATTAAAAAATGCTTACAACTCATGCTGTCTAAAAACTAGATGACTTGATTGTACATGTTCACAAACTCTAGTTCTGACTTTTATTTTGTATTTTGGCAGTTTTAAGTGGATGCTAAATTTAGGGACATCAGCTTTTTATGGCACTCTTTCAGATCTTCTGAACTATGCACATTTGTGCTTTTTTTGTAAGTTTGGACCAACTTTTATGTAAAAAGAATGAAATTTTACAACAATCAAAGCAGGGCACTGATTTATTTGGTATTTTTCTTTTTACAGAACTACTTTTAGTCAAAGGTCACTGTCAGTCTTTGCACTGCTTTCAGTGTTATTGTGGAAGGTGTACTTCGTGCTCATTTCAGATAATAAAACAAAACCTTTCTCTTGATGCAAAATTTTATAAATATTTGGTCAACTTTTTTTTTTTTTTTCAAGAAAAAAGAAAAGGGTGTTCTGGTAAAATGTTCTCTCCATCTCCCACGCTTGTTTATATAAAAACTGTTTTACTTGAATGGTAAGTGCCTTAACATGTAAGCTTAAGGTCTGCAAAAATTGGGAAGTACTTCATAGGTCGCTATGAACATAATGCCTAAACCTAGGTAATTAAAAAAAGAATTCAGATAATAATAAGAAACTCAAGCAGGTCATAATCTTGTGGTGTTTACTTCACATGGGCCAGTTACTTAGAGACCTGATTTTACCTAGATAAAATTGTAATTTCCAAATTGAACTTCATGAGAAACGTTGAAAGTGAGGAGAAGAATGAAGAGTGTAGTTTTTCCTCAGCTCCCTGTTGGAGTTGTATTAAGTGTTTTAGTTCCTCTGCCAAATGAACTATACTTTATATGTCCTTACCAAGTGATGAAATAGTTTTTTTCTCTTAAATGTCAACAGCAGTAATTTCTTTACTTTGTGTGAAAAGCTGACACTGTTTGTCTTTTTACCCCAAGTACTGCATTGTCGGAAGTAACCAAAGGAAAAATGACCAGTATTTAAAGCAATGGCAAAATGTCTGACACTAGTTGTAATTCGCTGTAAACTTGTGATTGTGCCAATTAATTGATTTTATATCTGCTATCCACAGAACATTTTAATATTGGAATTGAGTGTCTCGGAACAACTAGGATTATTATAGTTAAAACTCTTACCAAGAGCCACTCCTCATACTAATTACAACTTCCAGCATGGTTTTTTTTTGTTGTTTCCTCTGACAACAAGTAGTCTCTCCTGCAGAGAGGAGGTATGGTTATGTTTTGCCTGTACGTAAAAGGATGTCTTGAAGCCCATATTGGAAACAATTTTCCAACTGATTATCCAGTTGACAAATCGGTACCTTATGTAACTGAGTGTTTAAAAACTACTTTTTAAAAAGTAAAATTTCTACTTACACTATTACAAATGTCTTGTCAATGACTTTTTGGATTTTCAGAATAGAAGCCAAAGCTGTTTGTGTTTAGTTTTAATTGAAAATCCTTATGCATATAGTGGCTAATTCCCACACTGTAGACCATGGAGAAACTCCCTTTGCTAACTCTGTGTAGTATTTGAGGATCTGGCAGATGAGGAATGGAGAGAGTCCTGCTGCTTACACTGTCCCCTAGTCTGGCAGTTGCCTTCACTAGACACAGAAGAAAATCCTGCCATCTGAAAATAAAAGCGCCCGAGACCAATTTTTAAGTGGCCAGGTCAGAAGCAAATACTTACAGCCTGAATAGCCTGTGTTTAAGAAAGGCAAAAGCTTCATGGGAATGACAGTGCACTGGACCGGACCATTTTTTTTTCCTTAGGTAGGGACATCCCCATAGCATTTTTCTGCTAGTAAAAGTTTAAAGACAAAAACCATTAGTGTCGTTTAGATATGGACAGTGTCAGCTAAGGCTCTGTGTTCACTAATCTTTAAAAAACCCAGACCCACAAATATACACACAGATTGCTTTTTTTGGATATTTTTTTTTTCTCGACTCAAGCTTTCAAAGTTTATATGCACTTAGTTTTGCTAAAGATGTGCAGTCTGAGGTTAACCACCTGCACTTGAAGTATAACTGCAGGCAGTAGTTGGCTAAAAACACAGGTAAGTTCAAATGGAAAGTAGATCTCAGAGAACTAAATTAGTTGACTTCCAATACTAAAATACAAGGAAGAAGTTGTGTCTCCTACCTTCCCTTTTGGACATAGATTTTCAAGTAATTTAGTTAGCTTCATTCAATGTAGAGAAGTTGGTCCCCTCTGCATCTGTAAATGAGTGTGCAGTTTGCTTATAGGCTGGCAGTACTTTCAGACATTGTTCTGCCAAAATGGATTTCAGTCTTTGGCCATTAAAAAAACCCAGCAGCCCCAGGACAAGTAATCCTGGCTGTGAGGAGAGAGAAGGTGCAAAAAGCAATTGACTTCCCGATGAATCAGAAACAAAACTCTGGCATGCTGTAGCAGATGAATACTGTACAATGACATTTCCCCAGCTTAAGGATTACTAGCCTGTGACTTTGAATGCTGTATTTGCCTGGGACGGCAGTGTTGGAGTAACTTGGAGAGAAGTTAATGTATTTCTGTATGTGATAACTCTAGAAAGATTGCCTTCTCTGCAATCCAGGGAATCTTCTTGGCTCTTCTGCTGACATCTCTCCTTCTGGGCTGGTGCAGGTGTGGAGCTCTGCCCTTGAGGGTGTGGCAGGAGGGTTGGTGCCTGCAGCCACTCTCCCTGGCCTGCAACTGTGTCTAGGCAGGTAAGCAGCTAGGGAACTGCCCAGATCTAAGGACAGTAGGTCCACATTCATTTGTACCAGACCTGTGTATTACCTGTCGACATTTCTTATTAATTAAATCACATGATGAGGTGCTTATGGCAGCATTTTACCTTTATGCATGAACTCCACTCAGCAGAGTCTGTACTAGTTTGGCATTTTGCATCATGTGACTCTTGCATTTTCGATGCAGTGGCAGACATTCTGAAAACAGCATTATTTTTCTGTTGAGCCATGGCTTTTATTACTTTCTCCCTCATTCCTTTGGGTTTATGTCTTCTGTGCTGCAATTCCAAAGTGAGCTATAGAGACCTGGATAACACATCAAAAAGTAAGTGTTGTGTGTTTGTATTTCTAAATAAATGTAGTGAAATACTGTAATAATGGACTATCAAATAACAAGTACTTCATTATTTATATTAAGTCGTCGTTAGCCATACCAAGAGGAAGAAAGTGAGCATGACTGAACTGCTTATGACCATGACTTAAAACACTTAAGACTATTATTATGCTTAAATTTAGCCAAAGGAAAGGGAAACCGCTTTTATGAATCTTTAGTTGTCATTATCCTGAACAGAATGAGCAGTGCTAGGGAAGAGATATAAAAATACATGTATCCTTAAATGCTATTTTATTTTCTTGAAAAATAATTTTTAAATGGCAAACTTCCATATTTTATGTTTCCATCAAATGTGGTCTCTCTTAAATTTTCTCCATCCCACATTAGTGTCAGGTGCTTTTTAGAAGCAGAGGCACTAAGTGCCATGTTCTAAGTTTTTATGGTTTTGAGCGCTCTTTTGCTTTCAGTTTTGGTGGAGGCAGTTTCAGTTTTGGTGAAGTTTACAGTTGGATGAGTTTAGTAGATAATTGTGTGGTAAAAACTGAAGTACTGAAGTAACACAGGATACCTCTTGTCTGCAGGCAAATAGGTCTTGGACCATGAATTCTGTTTCCAAGAGAGAAAAATGTCAGACGTACTACTTGCATTCTTCTTTTCATTAATAAAACATGCAAGTGTTTTACATATAACATTTCTCCAGTCTGTTCTGTTTTAGTGTTTTTTACATGAGGAAATTTTGGCTATTACCCTTCTTGAGAGTTTTGGGATGTTCTGTATTTGCAGAGTGTGTCATGAAATTAAGGAATCACCAGAAAATTTATTTGAATTCTATATTTAAAAATAAAATTACCTTGGGTTGACTTAAAATCAAATTAACTTGCTTATCAGGGTGAAGAAACTTTATTGCAGGAGTTATTTCGAGACAACTTAATTTAAAATAAATTGTTGTGCTTCAGCTTGCTTACTCTCTGTTATTTTAAGCCATTTGTATATAAAATGTATTGTGCGGCCTGTAAATAAAATACATGAAAATTGAAGTCTTTCCTTGTTCTCCCTCTCTGGTTGTCAAATGGCATTTCAAAAGAACATTGAGTTAAACTGAGAATGTTTTCAGTGTATTGAAATTCTGCAATTTACTTCTCCAGTCCTGTTTCAAAGGAGCGCTGCAGGGAGTGGCAGTATGAGCCTTTGCTGGCAGCGTGGATGATGTGGGAGCAAAGGTGCAGCAGAGCATCCCTTCGGCACTGATGGTGCCCCAAGAGCAGGCAGAGTGCTGGCACGTGGGTGTGGGACAGGGGCTTTGCCTGTGCTGCTGCTTCAGCACCTGGCAGCAGCTCAGGATGGTAATCGATGACATTTTTTCTTTGCAGCATCCAAGCAGAGGTGCAGTTAATATTCTCCACCACCATCTCTTTAAAAAGGATGCTGTGCATGTTAGAAGTCAAACCCATAGAGACAAGAATTTTCAGTGTCTGGTGAGACACTGTGAACTGAGCCTGGCTTAAGCAATTGTGCTTTGAATGCCTGAGGGTTTTCTTGCTTTTTTCCTACTGTATTAGTTATCTAATGAAACCTTTTCAATCTTTCACTAAATGTTATACCTCCATCGAAAAAATTGTGGCACTTGCTGTTATCTTCAGTTCTCTAAAACTTGAGGTTGGGCAGAGTGATGCTTCATCACTTGTCATTAATGAAGTCAATAGATGGGCAGTGAAAATGCAGTTGGAAGTTACAGGGGCCAGCAGCTGTTACATAGGAGTCGTTTGACATTAGGCTGACAAGATGTGTAGCTGTAGCCCAAACACCTCACTCTGGAAACTGTATTTTGGTGACAGCTACAGCTAAAGCCTGACCTTCAGTTCTGGTGACAAGCTCAGGCTCTATTTCACAGGGTGTTGATTTGCACATAGCAGATCTGGCAGTTGTGTGTAACCAATTCTAGTTGTCTGCTCAGTTTTTCTCATGAAAGCTGTTATTGCAACTCGTAACAAAGTTGTAACAAAGTTGGCTCTGGTTTATGTTGGAGCATGAACCTGAAATGGTTTGAGAATGGTATGGCATCTCCGTCATTGAGCTCTTACTGCCATATGGGTAGCCAGCTGTGCAGTAAGGGACTGGTAATAATTCCAGTGGGATCCACATGTCAGTCGATATCCTCAGTGCAAGTAAAATAGCACCAAGTGAAAGAGGAGATACACAAGTCACTGCAGAACAGTCTGTATCAACACAGACTAAGGAATGGGTCTGTGAAATTGGTGGCAAGAGGAAACCAGTCTTCTTGTCAAAGCCATGAACTATTGCCTGCTAGGTTTAAGAACAATGCAGTTTTGCAGAAATTTCTTTTAAATTACCTGAACCAGGATCAGGTTCCTTCTATTTTTAAGAAATGCCTATAAAACTTGACAGGCCATCTGGATGAACAGGATTAGAGCTACCAAACTCCCCCACCATGTGAAAGAAAAAGAAAGTTTGAGCACTTTGCAGTTGCAGTGAACATGGGCAGAGAACTTCATTTGACAAATAGGGTAACCGTTGCTTTTCACAGTCACTTTGATGGAGCTTAAGGGTTTTGCTTTTAAAGTTTTTTACTTGTTATGGCTGCTTATTTTGGGCTTTTTTTATTGCCTGTGGAGAAAAGGCACAGTCAGAAGGACTTTGAGCCTCATGGTAATATTTTCTTTTTCTTAATTAGAGCAGCCTTTGCCAATAGGCAATACTCAGATCACTTCACACAGCATGGCTTCAATTCTTCTTCAGCAGTTCCTCTGGGGGGCTTTGGGCGTACTATTAATATGGCAAATTCTCATAACATGGTGAATATACCTTTAATAGGACTTTTTGCAAAGAGGCTTTGTGAAGATTTTTTTTTCAATATTAGGAAATGCAGTGTAAAGGAGACATAGCTTGTTAGAAAGGGGAATACTCGAGGGTAAGCGTTACAGAAACCAGCCTTGTACTCACAAGCAGATTTAACAGATTTGCCCTTAAGGTAACTTGGGGGAATAAGTGGCTAGTATTTGACTTGTGCAGATGTCTCTCTGCTGTACTCCCTCCTGCGTGCTAGGCTGTGGTATTAGTTGCTAGAGGACATAACAGGAAGTAAGTGTAATGTGCAGCAATGTCTAACAGGTGCCTTTTTTCTTTCCTCCTGCAAGTTCTTTTCAGACTTGTTTTACAAATGTGTGGAGCATGTCAGCAGGTTCCATCTCTACAGCCTTTCGAGGATCTTGGTTTTGCCCAGGTGCCCGTGGTCAGGAAGCACTGATGTCTGCTTGCCCTGCCTTTGGGAGCCTCTCTGAGCATCAATGCCCTAAGAGCTGCCAGTGTCATTTTCTCTCCTTGCTCTGTCTCCAGGTGACCCTGAGAAAGAAATGGGCTGCACAGAGAACTGAACAGAAGCCTCACTTTAGGAGGTGATTTTCCCTGAACAAGGAGTAAGGAAGAGCTCATTACTTATTTTCATTCTCCTTCATCCTTACCAACTGCAAAAAGGATCTATGGGAAGGGTTTTAAAGGAAGACTTGGTTTGGTGGAGGTTTTTTTGTTTTGGTATGGGTTTTTTAATTTTCTGGTTTTCTTTATTGGTATTGCCCTTCAGAGAGTGTTTGAAACTGCCTGCAAATCAATGTAGGATTAAGAAACGGGGACTTCTGCTTTGCAGCTAACCCAGTATCAAAAAATACATGGAAGTTACAGAAGATGAGCAGGCCATTCCCTGCCTTCCTGCACTATAGCTAAATTAAAACATATCCCCACAGTGGAAAACACAGGGTGATGTGCACAGCAGACAAAAACAGCAGCCAAAGTTACCCATATGCAGTCCTCTAACCTTCCCTGCCCCACAAATACTCTTGAGAACTCATGTCATCCCTGGGCTGGAATCCTTGCCCTCAGGACAAGGAAGGCAGTGGACCTTCTGACTGCACAGGCACTTTCCTGCTTTCTTTGCAGAACAAAGATTATTGTGAGCATTTTTTAATCTCATTTTTTCTAAAAATTGTTTGTGAGAAGGAGGGGGTAGGGAATGGACTAAGAACTACAGATGACATGGGAAATGAACAGGAATCTATTAATGCTGTATATGAGGAGTAGGAAATAATATTTCAAAACTTACCTGCAGATGCTTTGGCAATTCCACATCAGGAAAGCATTACTCTAAACCTGGCAGATTTTAGAAGCTATATACATTTTTCTCCCCAGACTGCTTCTTGTTATGGATTACAGATCTTGCTGTGAGACTTCCAAGCAAGCCCATGTGGTTACACAAGACAGTGAAACAAGACATGCAGGTAGTAGTAATGATTTTTATTTGCAAACTGTACTTGCCACGACAATGCTGCATTTTGGGGATAATGATAAAACGGCCAACAAATTCAAGAGAACTTTGCAGACCTGTTCTATCAGAAGTTTAACCCTATTTCAGCTTTTAGCATCAGGTGAATTGGAGATGATCTTCTCTTTCAACTGATCTCCTGGGAAACTCCAGTTCAGTTTGGGTTTGGATATTTCTTGCTAGTCTCAACTGTTAGAATGCAAATTGTTTCTTTGTATTCAGGGAACATTCTGCATGCTTTATTTAAGTGCCTGTCATTTGTTGCCATCTTGCAACCTCTTCCATTGGTTTTTTTTGGTTTTTTCTCTTTTTCATTCTTCAGTCCTGTATTAAGATTTCAGCATTATGGAGCTTTTGTATTGTAAAAACTATTACACAATGCCCTTCATTATGGGAAGCTGTAAATCAAAGCACTGAGTAAGTATTTCCATCAGATTGTATTGGATTGTTTGAGATGCAGTCCCAATATGAGGCTTCTTCCTGTCTTGACTAAAGTATGTTTCTGTCTAAATATTTAATCCATATGACATGTTTGTGGTGGCAAGAGCGGAAGGGGAGCAAGGAGCATCCAACAGAACTAAATATGGTCACTGTGGTCCATAATATAATAAGGAAGCTGGTAGTTTAAATTTAGGTGAAATCATCCATTTTCTACAAAGAATCTGGAAGAAAAATGCTATGAGAATGAGAGGGATACTGAGTAAATAAAAATGTTTAAAACCTTCTTCTGACAACATAAGAGGCTGCAGCTAACAGGAAGAAGCCAGGATTCAAATGCAGAATAGAAAGAACATCAAATATAGATGCTTCACTGACACTCAATTTCAGGGAATATATTTCTTGTGTTTTAAGTGTGATGGATATTTAAAACAGCCTCTGCTATAGGAAATGGTGATAACTGGCCAAGTGTCTACACAATGCAGAGACAGCAGCTTGACAAGACAATATCAACATGAAAAACACAAAAGCATTTGCTTTGCTATGCAGTGTTTAACAGGACACGGGCTCCAGCCTTTCCAAGAAATCACCATTTGCTTGTGTAATGCCTTGACAAGTCGTGTAACTCAGCTGAAGGATTTCACAGGACAGGGGAGAGAACACATCCACAGCAGCATTATTAAATTCATCAGCACATAAACAGACCCAACAAATGGGCTTTGATTTCTTACTGGCAGGATGCTCCACAGTGCACTGGGGAAGCTGGCACCTCATACTGTTCTTCAGAGCAGTTTTAAAACTGTTCCTAAGTGGGAAGGCAAAAGCTGCCCCAAGTTGTCATTAAGTACTCTGTAGGTAGTCATAAAAAGCAAGAAATCAGGTTTGTAACACTTATACACCCTGTGTTTCGCAAAACATCATCTACATCATGCGAAGTATCACATATTGCTGGAATATAAATTCAGCATTTGCACAGCTTGATCACTACTAGAAATGCATTAGCATTTTTAGGCTTGATTTTCTGTAGCTTTTTAAAAAAGTAAAATGCATTAAAAGACTTATCATTATGGTGACAGTTCTGTGCTTTAGAAAGTGATGGTGTCACTTAAAGCTCCTGTCCAAAAAGATCCCCAACCAAAAAACCTTCAGGACCTGAAACCTCAACTCTGGAAATCAATTTGTGGATTATTTTTCTATTCTGAAGCATGGAAAGTTTATTACAATACATTTTATAATACTGTCACAATTTGCTTTCTGACTCATTAATCTGAAAAGCTGAACCACAGGAGACTGAGAGAGCAGGTGCTGCACCAGATTAAGCATCAATCAGTTATGAAGATACTGGTCATTCAAAAAAAAAGGTCTTGTTAAATTAATGCCTAGTGAGCTAAAGACTGGTTTGCTCCATGATAATTGCTTGAGAATCTTCCACTGGAAGGGGCTATGCTTCTGATTAGAGCATAAATCATTTCCATATGCAGTGAAATTCGATAAGAGTAAATATTCCTCTTCTAAGGAGATTGTGACCTCCATTGCTGTGGTGTTGTGAATAAAAACTTAAAACTATTGTCTTACGTTGAAATTGTTCCTGCTGTCACTGCAGATTTTAGTTCAGGCTAAGGATGAAAACCAGAACCCCTCTTAACTTCAGCTTAATTTCCATTTAATTCTCCAGTGTCAGAATTTCCCTTTTAAATAATGTTGAGGATTTTTAATAAAACCACCTTCCATTAAAAAAATTATGTATAATTTGGCATACATATTTTGGCTATTGAAGACTCTCTCCTGGAGAGCTGTGAAGTGCACAAACGTAGGTTATCAAAGAAATAATGGAAATTCTCATCTATTCAGAGTCCTTGAATGCTTATTCTTTTGTTAAGAGCAATGTTTCTGAGTCTGTTTTTATTCTCTACAGTAGATTTGAAAGGTGCTTGAGGAAATTAAAGAGTTCTTTTCAGAGCTCTATCAGAACTTGGAACATTTAATGAACAGTCATAGCAGCGAGTGAGAGAGATTCTCACAGAATTGAACAGCTTTGGAAAGCATGGCTGACTTTCTACTGGCATCCCTCCTCCCAGGAAGGCAATGCATTTGAAACTTGATCTAAAAATGATATTGATTAGGGATTTAATAGGGAGGGCAGAAAACACCAGGTTCTCTTCTGCCACTAAACAATAATAAGGCTTAAGCAACACATCTCCTCTTGCTATTCATTCATTTTCCCATATGCAAAAGGTCGGACTAATAAGGTTACCCTCTCTGAAGACTGTTTTGATGCTTAATGAAATACAATTAATGTGTTGGTTTAGTTTTATATTAAAAGTAATGTTTACATCTGTAAGGTGAATTTCTGTTTAGCAGGATATAGGGATTAAAGCTCTTTCTACAACTGTGAATCACTGTTCTCCTGTTTGCTCAGGCCTTCCACACTTGCTCTGGAGTAAGAGAGAGGCAAAGTAATTAAAAGATGAG
The DNA here is from genome assembly GCF_963513975.1 of Fringilla coelebs. Lineage (NCBI taxonomy): Eukaryota > Metazoa > Chordata > Aves > Passeriformes > Fringillidae > Fringilla > Fringilla coelebs. The sequence goes on along the minus strand of NC_140028.1, from coordinate 101,612,193 downwards.
CTCTGATTTCTAAATCACATATAAAAGAGGTTGTTTGTACTTTCAAAGAGAAGCAAAGGAGATGGAGAGACTTCACTAAAATACCAGACTTTGCCTAGAAAACTTTTTTTTAAGACAGCAACTCTAGTGTAATGGTCTTCTTACCATAAGCTTACTGTACTTCACAATTTCCTTTACACACTTTAGGTATATAAAAGTTTTGTCCACTTTTTATATGAAAAATAAATTTGGTTTGATAATATTTTCAGAGACTGAATTGCATTATTAACTTCAAAGTTTAACAAAACTCATAGCCAGAAGGTTCATGAAATATGTATGAGCCCCAGCACTTCATCTGCCTTTTTACTGGATAAAGGCATGGAGGGCTGGTGGCTGAAAGTGGCCTGGTCTGGAACTCCCTCTGGGATTCTTTCTATTCTTATGAATTCAAAATAAGGATGAAGTGACAGCAAGCAGATGTCTGTGTTTACATGACTCCGGAACAGACCTCTCTGGAGAGGAGAGGGAAATTCCAAGAAAAAGCTGTGAATTGTTTTAACTCTTTCTGCCTAGGATACCACAAAGGCAAATCTTTAAATATTAAGTGTCCTTGTGGTTTAAACAAAACGGGTGGTTTTACATGGGATTTGCCAGGTGAAGTTCAGACATAACATTGTGCAGGATTTCTCAGGATATACTTCTTTCTACCACCGATTGACAATGAGATTTGGGATTCGACCAAAATCTATGAAGCACTTCTTAGTAAAAAGTGTATTTCACTTACTGCTTTAGTTTAGGAATAGTGAAAAGGTCTATATGCCATACCTCTTCACAACTAGAATCATCCAAATTCTTAATTTCACTCACTCTTTGGGACTCAATATGTATAGATACTACTTGGAACTTTAAAATCAAATTTTCTTTACCATTTTGAAAGATCCTTAAAACTTGCAACTAGTAAAAAGAAATAATAACCAAAAATTCAACAGGACCTCAGGACAAAAATAATAAAGCAGGAGTATGAAAACTGCAGGCAGAAAAAGCAGCAGACGTTACAGATTGAAGTACCTTTGTAAATTGCTTTGCAATTAATGTTGCAACAACAACATTATTATAAAAGATGGTCACAGGCAGCTCCCGTTCTAAGATTCACTGTTGGAAAAGCTCACTGGAATTAACTTTCTTGTTCCAGCCATCAGCAAGCTTAGTTTGAAACACATTTTAAACTATCCAATCTTAATCTGTATGATTTGAAAGCACTTGTATTTGCTTTGTCAGAACTAGGGGAACAGTGATAGTTCAGAATCGAAAAATCTTCTTGTGATACACATAGCTCTGAATCATAAATTAAATGGTTTTTTTAATAATAAATCAATACATAAAGAATAAAAAAAAAATTATGGATAGCTTAAGTCGGAAAAGAGTGGAAGTCTTTTAAGAGAGAAATATCTGGTTCAACTGAAGTGTCAGCCACAGAAAGAATATTGGGCATTACTTGTGGAAAGTGACTCCAGAAAAAATGCAGGGCTTGGCCACAATGTTGAGGAGCCTGTGGAGAAACAGAGTGAGAGAATGAATGCAGGTCTTACCTTACCTTTCTTCAGCCTTCTACCCTTTTGTGTCCCTTATGGGGACACTTTTAATATGTTCTGGACTCTTGCCCATGTTCTGTGCTGATGCTTTGTGCTATTACAAATGACTGAAAACGACTGGTGCAAATGGTGTGTTTTTGAAGGTGCAGACCCTTTCACCTCATTGTCTCCACGCCAGGAGGTGCTTGAGGGGCAAATTGGCTGAACTGATGACCCTTGCGAGGCCTGAAACTGGATTATTTATTTTGGGATGCTTACCTAGAAACAGTCTAGTTGCTGTTTAAGCCATATGCTTTGACTAGATGTGTTTCTGCTGTTTTTCTCTGATATATTAATACAGTTAAAAGGACACCAGAACCTTACTTTTTCCTTCTGCTCATTGAAGGGTTTCCAGACTGAAAGCAGTTGCTCTGTAGCAGATATTTGGGCTGTTCAAAAGCGTCTAAGTAGAATTTAGCACTGAAGTAAGTAGCGCTGGACTGAAGTTGAACTGTCTTTTCAAACTGGCAGTAAATGAATAAGTATATTGAATAGGAAAGGTCCCTAGGCAGACAACCTTTTGATTTCTGCTGTCCACCAAACTCCCTTCTCTCAGAAATGCAGATCTGCTTTCTTGTCATTCATGGATTTAAAAACAGTAATACATCCTGTGGCTGCTGGAGCAAGAATAGCTGACTTTTTTTCTTTCATGAGGTAGTTTTCCTCCATCCAACTTGGTGTACTATCGATGAAGCTACCTTTAGTGGAAATGTAAGTATTTATAGATGGTTGTGTTGGGAAGCTACCAGAAAGAACTGGGATTTATGCAACATTTTCCCTGTGCCTTCTTCTTATACACTTTTTCTGTTGTCTTTTAGAGTGACTTTGCCTGTTTATTATTGCTAAATTAGCAATGTTTAACACAGATTTGAGCACCACTTGTCTGCATGTTCAGTGGTGGCTTTTTTTAAATCTGAAGGGTGGTCACTATGGCAAGGTCATGTCTGTGTTTTACAGTTCTCACGGCACATCTGACAACAAAAGTCCACCACTCAACCAATGCAGGCTAATTTAGAGGAGTCAGCAGGGATCTGTGTGATTTTACTTGTTGTCACAATTCTGTCATCTCTAGCAATGTAAACTAAAAGGACCTGAATGTGGGGGGCTGTAGGGACTGAATGTGCTGGGTGGTTGGATGATACTGATTCCATCAAACCCTCCAGCAGAGTCCTGAAGGGTGGAGAGAACCTATTCCAATGGAAAGGGGAGGGGGGGTATGCTTATATCCATGGAAAATCAAGGCAGAAGAGCCTTAACTTATGGCTGCTGTATGGACAGTACTGAAAAAAAAAGGTGTGTGTGGGGGGGTAAAGCGACAATTGAAAACTCTCTGGAGAGGAAAAATTAGGGTAAGACTGCCTAAGTTATTTCTCTGGATAGTTAGGTGGGATTGTGTGTGTTAAAGAAAAACAACCACTTTTGGTAGGTCCCTTTAAACTGTTTGCTTGAAATATAAAGTACACAAAGCCTTGTGGATATACCTAATAATGTACTAGAATCTACTTTGCAAGCTGTAAGACCACAGAGATTTGGTTAATGTGTACTGGGATGATCCAATAGCAGAGAGAAACTAAACTGGGCTGTTACCAGTAGTACATTCACAAAGTACAGACAGTAACTATTTCTTCCTCACGTCACAGAAGTGAGGATGACAGGGTACAGGACAGCCAATGTATAAAACATGCAGCAATTGTTGTGAGAGGAAATTAAAAACCATCAGAAAATGCAACCAGATGCAGTAGGTACCTTGAAAACACAGATTCAAAGGTTCTTTGCACAAGCTTTCTACGTGCTGGTATTTTATTTTAGAAACTATTCTAAGTACAGGAATGCTGCTGGTAGTGTGAGGTGTCTTCAGTTCCAACAGGGACACAATTTGGCAGCTCATTCATGTGTAAACAGTTATCAGAGTTTCTTAACCTGTTACCCATAGTGCGCAAACAGCTTTCCAACATGTGGAAATTAACAAGCCAATAATTTCCCTTAGTGTAATTTAATTGCCACAGGAATAATCAGGAGGCTATTAAAAATTTACAGACAAGGGAAACAGCCTTAGGAAAGTGCAATGCCAAGCAATCAATAGATTCGCAGTGCCTTCTTATAGTTATTAACTCAAGTTGTACTCTAGGACCATTTGCACATGTTAATTCTCCCTTATATCTTTGTTACAATCCCTGAGATTTTCAAATCCTGTTTTTTCTTAGCTTAAAAAAAAAAAGGCAAAGAAACTAAACTTCACAGACAAGTGATGAAGACAGTCTCTTCTGCAAACTCAGCTGTAGGAATAGTAACATTAATTTCCAGCATCTGTTAAGGGAATACAGCTCAAAGCCTTCTTTTACACCAACCTAAAAACTTCATAAAGCCACAGGAGGCGGTGGCTTGATTTAAGAACACTGCAATTGCTACTTACAATCCATTTATTAATGATACTACTCCCAAGCTGGCAATCAGTGCTTTTTAAAGCTTATGTCAGCCCTGTTATTTGTACTTTATGCTGTGCAGTCATCTGCAGAAGCTGTCAATTAGCTTGATTCCTCTTCCCTTGTTTTAAGGGAAGTTTTAAGCAGCTCTGTGATGCTTGAAAAGAGAACAATTTGCCATCAGTGTGAAAGAGATTTTGTTCTTCCCCTTACTGGTATACTAACAGTTCCATCCACTCCATGTTCAGCAGTTTGAACTCATAGGAATCTCCTCATACATACAACAAGGATTTGAACCCATTGACTCTACAGTAACAGCTTTTAACTACTTTGAATACACAGCAATTAGACTGTGGCAAAATACAGACGGATAGCAGGTTTAAGTGCAGTTTAATACAGCATCAAACAGCATGGTTCCTGCTACACAGAAGCAGGGTAGTACATAAAGATTTTTGATGCAGATTATAATAGCAGGACTGTCAGCAGCACTAACACAAATTTCACTCTGGAACTGTACTGGAATGACCCCTTTTAGCTGCAGGAGTTACATTCTTGTATACAAATGTTTACATTACTAGTTGAGAACAACAATGTGCAACAGCCACAGATGAATAAAAAAAGGGCAGTGGAATTCACCTGTGATTTTACTGCAGAAGATGCTGATGAAATTTAAAATCCAGGATGTGCACTAACCAATGCCCTGATTGGGTATGAACCCCACACAGAGCTGGTGAAGCGAAATGGATTACTATTTGTCTCAGAACAGGTCCTGGAATGGCCAAAGTCTAGGCGTAACCTCTAGGACAGGAAGGGTGGCCACACACCAAACATCTGCCCAGCTGTCTCTAGCCCAGGAGGCAAAGGTTTCTTAGCATCATCAAGGAAGCAATGGGGATAAGATAAAGCCTTTTCTGCCAGATCTAAAATAGATGAGTCAGCATCAGTTTAAAGGGAAGGCCTAAATTTGAAGTCTAACACAAGAGTTATTCATTTTGTAAAAGAAAATTCAGACGTTCAGATTGAAAAATTATTGGTAAATTTTAAGTCAGCAAAACACACATTTAAGTGAAAATGGCAGAGAATGAAACTGAATCTGTTTGTGCCTTTTGAGACATACATACAAGAAGTTACTCTAGGCAAAAAAAATTTGGTTGTGAATTAATGACTGAATGCTAAAACTGCATTACTGTTGAGCGTAAACACAACTTTATTTCTTTCATTTCTTGTGCTGTAAAAAGTTGTTTGAACAATCTCAAATGACAATAAAGTTCATCTAGTTCCCTATGTCAATTGGTATGCAAGTTTCTGAAAGCCTGAGATATGAAAATCATTACACGATTCTTCACCCATTAGTGTAGGCAATCCTCCCTTTCCTCTGCCAGTTCCAAGAAGATAGAAGGAAGGCAAGCACCAAGATTTGGGGAAAAGAGAACAGTCTTTACTCTTGAGAATTTTGGAATATATTCTAAAAGTTCAATTCATTAAGTCATGTATAAAAGCACACGTATGAATCTGAAGTCAGAGCAATTGCTGGGCAGAGGAATAAACTGCAGTGCTGGTAAAAAGCACTCATAGATAAATGGATGACAGAATTTTCAAACTGCAACATTAGATACTTACATATTCCAGTTGCATGAGTAAATCCTCTGACTTCTGTGCGATTACTCTGAAGCACAGCTTGAATATCAAACACAGCATAAAAAAATCTTTTCTTTAGAAGGAAGGTGAGCAGCTACTTGTAGAATTTCCCATAATGCATTTTTCAAATGCTCCCCCCTCTGATTTCTACTGAAATAATTTATATAAGGTTAAGAGCACATAAAGATGTCCTTAACAAGACAAGCAATCTGACTGCAAAAGTAGCTATCCATTCTGCTGACCAGACACATTTTGCCTGCTAAGCGTTCGCAGCTTTGACATTAGGAAAATGCTACATCTCAATGTATTACTTCTAATTCTAAAGAGGAAGAGTTTAACATGAACTTTTAAAATCCCATTTTAATTTAAACTTTAATATGCTAAATTATTTAACAATTTCAATGCATGTACTGAGTGCCACAGAAGAATGAATATTCCATATTATAAAGCTGGAATGAAAACCCAAACCTGAAGTTTGAACTGTTATAGTGCACATCCTGAGGTTACTACCCACGCACTGTACTGGTGCATTACACATGTTCTCAGATGATTTAAGTTCTTGTTACTGTTAATGCAGTAGTGACGCAGTTCAATTTTAAACACAGGAGCAAACAGCAACAAGTGAAATAATTTTTTGCTGGAAAAGTTAGTCATGAGTTACACTTCTTTACAACAACTGAAGAGAAAGTCAAATGGACTTGACAGACAAACACAAGGCAAACAAAACAGAATGGTAAAGCGTATGAACCCAAACTTCTGAAAAAGAAGCTAACTTACCTTCAAAACTATGAAGTCTGTTGAAGAAAGAGCAATGCCCAGATATTGTGTTCATTACAGAAGAATCCCTTCATTCACAAGACATAAGCACTATTTTGTTTCATGGGCTCATGAAAAAATTATGTATTTTGTGCTTTACATTTTATCATCACATGCTATTTCCAGAGTCATAGTGGAACTATGAAGTGGCTTCATTAACAAATGAGGAAGTAACATATCCTCTCTCCATCAGATGTTTGCCAAATGGTAAAAAGAAAAAAAAACTGGTGAGGAGGTATGTTCTTAAGCTTCATAGATATCATGGCAAAAAAGGCAAAGCTTAAATTTACTTTAAGAATATTATATTTATAGTTCTGAACACATGTTCATGCATTTTACAGCTCTCCAACAATGACATATTTAAATTTACTGTAATTACAGAATTTCTCCCAGAAGCCAGAAAGGTAAATAATTTTAAAGTTTCTGGTGCTGATTCTTGACCAAATGACCGTAATCTTTAGCAGTATGATGTACTTAAAATTGTTGAGTCATATCCCGAAGTGCACTGAAGCAGCAATTTAACAGATGACATAGTGGAAGTTCTGTACGGATTAAACAGTGTTTCATAATTATTTCCTCAGTTCTCTTTCTGGAACATTTACCTTCACTGATGTCTGACACCTGTTTCCAGGAGTTAAGAGTTATTATCAGAGGAGTCTGGCTTTGATGCCTGGGTCAACTGCAATGCCAAAGTGGAAAAATCCACCTTTGCAATGTGCAAGGGCAGCTCATACTGGCTACTCTGTACGAAGTCCCAGCTCTAACAGTCTCTTTTCTCTCAGGAATCCCTTTCCTTTCTCCCTTCCAAACCCAGACTCTTATCATATCTAACTGAGAACACATAATAGATTCACTCTTAAATAAAATCATATCTGTTTCTCCAAGATCACCATATATTGCAAAAAATAAATTGCATTTCAATTACATGGGAAACAGCAAGGAAACAGGGCACTTGTTAAGCACACTGCAACATTTTTTTTTCTGTGAGCTTAACAGCACCTGACAAGGTTTAAAAAACAAAAAAGGAAAGAAAAATTTACACTTCAACCTTTACAATGATGTTGATTAACTTATGTATAAATTCTACAACTTGTCAAGTCATCTCAGTTTAGCTGGTATCTATTAAAGATAACAATACCACAATAGCTGCCATTTAAGGCACCATTTTTTTACTTCTGGGATGAAGATTTAACCACTCTTGATATCTAGCAGGCATTATGTCCTCGGTCCTTGAGGCAGCCCTTTTGGATATAGTACTAAAATAATAGGGTGAACTGGGGCAAGACACAAGTGGCACACTTTAGATTGTGGTCCTAAGAGTACAAGAGACTCAGAACATTTGAACATACTAAGCTCCTCTTACGGTTTGAAGTTGCTCCTGAAGGCAATATTAACCTAACACATCTTATGCTGAAACAGATAAAGAGTACAGAGGACTATTCTACCTCAGCAAAAGACAAGTTACTAAGAACAGTTTAATGGGATTTCCTGTGCTTTCCTACCTAATCGTGCCTCAGGACTACAAAAATATGTTTTAAGTACATAAGAAGCTTAAAAAAACACATGTATTTTGAAAACTAAACTAATGGTTTTATTTAACAAAGTTTTTACACTCTACCTTGGTTTAAAAGCCAAGATCAACAAACAAATGCTACGTTCAACAACAAATTTATCTAACTACTGCAGGCTTAACATGGCAAGTTAAGAACATGCCTGTAGCCGGAACTATGTCTTTTTTATTCTAGATTATGATATTCACTCCTGGATATAAGCATGGATCTTCCATGTAAAGACAAGTTCTAAAAAAACCAAAGCATTTCTTCCCTCTTCAGTATAAAAATATAGCATATACACACACAAAACAATTCTCCTGACAATGCTGCCTGCTCTAAGTAAAAATAAAAAATAATTGAAAAATATAAAATGGATTAAAAAAAGATGCTATGCATGTACTAATGGCAACTGAGTAACAAAAACTGTCACTCATTCTGTACTATTCTAGCAGGTGGATCCAGAAAGAACATTTGCATTTACTTAAGCTTGATCTTTTATGCGTTCTTTAGACTTAAATTGTCAGTGAACAGACCTGTTACTATAATCCAGAAATTTCTAATATTGATCCAAATATATATATTTTTAAACACAAAAGCAAATAATTCCAGAATTAAGTTTGTGACTCAAGTTTGTTCAACAAACTAAACTTTCCAAAACCAATACAATTATTTCCTGAGATGGCTGAAAGTCATGTTTCAACTTCACAATACACTGCAATTAACAAAAATTATTATGCACAAAACCAGATGTTAACTACAGCATACAAGCACACATACAGAAGTCACCTAATTTCAGTGTTGTGAATTACTGTGTTAATGTGTTCACCTTAACAAAGCTCCTAAAATATTCTTTATACATTACAAAACAAGGATTTACAAAACTTTATTTCCAAGTTATTTCAATCTAAAAATGTTGAAACATAAAAAATACCACTTCCTAAAAGACTTTACATTAGAAGGCTAACAATCTGGCATGGGAGAGGTAAGTATATGGAAACTTGTTTTAACAGTCACAAATCAGTCGCTGGTGATTAAAGAACACTTTGTTCTTCAGAGCTGGTAGGCACTTCCACATAGCCAGAAATGTAAGTTTTCCTACCACTCCTTTTGCCTCCCATACATAAAAATATCCAATGCAATAAAAAAAGGAAGGATAAAAGGGTGGACATGTGATGAAATAAAAGTATTATCTAAGGTCTTGATTATTGTTCATCTTGTGTAAGTGTAAAGATTCTGTCCCAAAGTTTTCCTGACAAGAAGGAATTATTTGGCCTTTAAAAGTGTTAGCTGAAATACCTCCCTTTTTTACCAGTACATGTTGTTTGCTCACTGCTGTATTGCTGGTTTATGTCTGTAACAGACACTGGCTCTAGGCCAGCCCATGGGTCCTCAAGCATTGAAGGTCTGTAATAGTTTTCCACATCATTAGACACTCTTTTCTCTCTGCCATGCGCTGTACCAAATGGAGTAGATGTCCTGGGTGATCCCTTTGGAAGAAAACCATCAGGTAAAGAAACATTTAATAGTCTAATTCAAACTAAGAAAAAAAAAAGTAAAAAAAAATTAAATGTTTCCTTCTACTGTAGTAGAGCCCTGAAACTGATTATTAATTTTAATTACTACACCTCACTTGCATCTTCCTCAGGAAATGTTAACTATAATGTATTTAACTTATAAGTGATGATTTACCAGGATAAGAAAAAAGCACCACCCACAGTCTTCTCCCAAATACTTGTTTACATCACTCTGGCATATAGCTGCAGAAAAGCAGCTCATGCTATTTTTCATAATCTGTCAACAACATGTCTAAAAAAACCTGAACAACAAAACAGGGAGTTAGAGGCTGAGGAAGAGTTGACAATATTAAAAAGAGCAGAAGTCAAATATTAAGTACTTACAGATTGAACACAGCATTCTACAATGCAAACAGCTACAAAGAATTCATTGGGAAAAAAAATCCTCTTTTAACTAAACCAGTGTTCTGTGAAATTTGAGAACCAATGCCTTTATTTTATATACAATCTCAGTAGTAATCAGTGATTTAGTGGGTATTGGCTTTTGCAGGGAGCTTTTCATATTTGATTTTAAGATCACAATTGCTTCTGTAAAGCTGCTACAAGTCTGCAGCTTCAAGAGTGCTGTGACATAAAGGAGCTCCTATAATCATTTTCACCTGTTAGCATCATCCACTGTTCTCCTCAGATTCACTGCTCTAAAAGGTGAAGTTCTATCTAAATCTGTATTTATTTAAATTGTTTTAACTAAAGTTAAGCAACCCATACTACAGATACACAGTAATCTCCAAGCATGCCCATTGCATTCTGTATGGTAAGATCAACAGGATGCCTTGAGGCTGGTTATCAGATTTTGTAAAACAGGGTAAAAGCACTTGATAAATGGCTGCTTTCCCCCACAGCCCAGCCACACCTGAATTTCTGGATCAGCAGTGATAGTATTTGAATTTGACTTGTAAGCCCTAACAACACCTATGTAAATAGATCACGGGAAACAATTTCTGAGCAAAACTGAGACATGGTGCCATTAAGGGAAAGACGCAATGTTCAGCCAGAATAACAGATTTCACTCAAACAACTTGAACCTATTTCTGCTAACATGCTGGGGCAGGAACGTGTTGATGTGTTTCCAGGAAGAACTTTTCAGGAGCTCCTGAAGTTTGATGATAATGGATACATGATCAAATGTGGGAACATCCGTGACTTTTTTATAGGGCACTTGTTTCTAATGATTCTTTGCAGCTAGGTTATGTAGCTAAGAGGATGATCTTAACACACAAGAATTTCTAAAAGGTGATGAATTACTATACTGTGTCAAAGGCCATGAGGGTCAGAGAATCACTTCATAATATATCTAAAAACTCTTGAAGGGGCATGGAGTTTCCTAGAATAAGGGGACATGCTCTAGCAACAGTGAAATTTATGTTAATTACTCACATTAGTAGTGAAACAGCAGTACCCAGTGCATTCTGTCCTAAATAAACACAAAACCCCACCATCCCTAAACTACCACATTTAATGAAGACCTTTTAACTTTGACATTGTAAAACAGATTGAAAGTGAAGCTCATTTATTGCTGTGTTTAATCTGCAGAAGGCAAAAGAAACATGAGCTGATATAATGATCTGCAGTATACAGGGAAGGAACAAAATAATTCAATGGTAAGTCTCAATTGTATGGATTTATTTAATAATCTTTAATTTCATTACAGTATGATGCAGGTCATCAGTAACACTGACATTATACTAACATTTTAGCATTTTTGAAATATAGGAAATTTATTACTCTGTAACACAAGACTGATACCCTTCAGTACATGTTAAATTTAAGCATGTAGATTATTTAAATTTAGAATACTAGTTATCACATGCTTTTTCCCCTCTGAATTATTTTTAGGGACTAAACCAAAATGTGACTATTTACATTATAGACCTGTGGAAAAGGAAATCTGCTCTACCTGTACAAGTGAAACTATTCAGTACAAGAGGCACTATCTGGTAGCAAAGATAGCTTAAAAAAACTTTCTATTAGTTGTCACTTATGCCAACAGCATTTTCTCAATGAACTTTCCTTAAAAAAAACCCAATCCATTCTCAGTACTTTTTCTCTAGATAACAAATCTCTCTTTGGAGTAGAAAACAACAGCTTTTAGCACTATTCATTAAAAAGTTACTGAGTGGAGTAATATTGCCTTGAAATTGGGGACAGTCACTCCCTTTATCAGCTTGTTATTCACCTGATGTAATTACAGCTACTGGTATATGCACAAACCACAAAAACCACAACTGTACCATTTCAGAAAGGTGACATTTCTTTTACTTTCTGTAACAATTTTTGATCCATACCATTCCATAGCTGCTGCCAGCAGCTAGTTCAATAGTTCCTGCTGAGTGTAGGGAATAAAATATTACCACTAAGTGAATTCTAAGTGGAGATGAAAAATGCAACAAAGACAAATAACAGAATGGTTTGGGTTGGAAGGGACCTTAAAGATCATCTAGTTCCAACTTTCCTCCCAATGGCACGGACACGCCCCACTAGGCTGGGCTGCTGAAAGCCCCATCCAGCCTGGCCTTGAACAATGCCTGGGATGGTGCATCCACAGCTTCTCTGGGCAACCTGTTCCAGTGCCTTACCAACCTCACAGTAAAAAGCTTCTCCCTAATATCTGATGTAAACTTGCTCTCTCACAGTTTAAAGGTATTCTCCCTTGTCCTGTCACTACAGGCCCTTGTTTCCAGAAACATGTTTTCATAAAATATAAAGCAGAAGCACCTCTGTGGAAAAAAGAGAAAGTGCTGTAAACTACTGGCCATATAAAGGTTGAGTAAGCCATTTCAGAAAAAACAAGCTCAGTATGTTTTTCTTCAAGTTTTCTGTTTGTTTCAAAGAATGAAAGTCTTTGAGCGCAAAATGAGTACAGAATACTAATGGCATGACATTAATAGAACACTAAAGTGTAAACATAAACTGTCTTTTGGATTTTCCAACGAAATTTTAAAGGGCCACTTAAGACTTTGATCTCAAAAGTGACTGTAGCATCATAAATATCAAAGGCACTGGAGTTCACTTAACAGGATCTGCAGAGGAGAGGGGACAATGCACATTCCTCACAAGAAACCTGATGCTTAGAAAATGCAGAAAGGCTTTCTACCTTAATCTATTTACGGCCTCACGGGCAGAGATCCTTGTCCACACCAAAGCAGATGAGGACTCATGATTTATGAGACTTACTCCCTCTGTGACTGCCTCTACTACCCTCCCAGGCAGAACAGCTCATGTGTACACACAAAGTGCAGACTCACACATTTCTTCAGTCCTGGGCAAAGCTACAAACATTGAATACTCTTCGAGTCTCTGAAGGAGTTGCCATCAGGCCAGTGCTCCTAAACTACACACAAGGTCTAAAGAAGGAAAGGGGAGAAGGGAAGATGTTGTGACAGTCTGAGACTGGATTCAAACTTGTACCTTTATGTCATATTTCTCACCTAAGAATGTAACCTGACTTCTTCTTACATCAAGAATGGAGCCTATGGGAGGTTCCCATCCTCAGGTGCTGACATGAAACAGTTCTGACTAAAACTAAAGACAAAAGGATTCCTGCATATTCTTCTTCTCATTAATTCTAAGGCAGTGTCGTAGGTTGACAAGGAAGTGAGTTTTTCGGTAAGTTATAGCCAAACCAATCAGCGGTCACATTTGAATACTGACACCTGCTGTAACCACTGAAGACATGGATATGCCTCTGAGAACACAGGGAGCTAAAAGCAGAGAACTCCCAGAGGACTTTCTTTTTCCTTCCAGTCAGTGCCGAGTTTGGAGCTCCCCTGCCCAGCCACAGGCTGGGTGGGGGAGGGGAAGCCAGGCGGTGAGGCAGAGGTAGGCCAGGTGCCCTGGACACAGAAGGGGGGTGAAGGGAATGGAAATGGAACCCGGCCAGCCCCTGCAGGATGGAGAAACACGGGGATGGCCCCAGAGAGAGAGAGAGAGCCTGTGACACCTTGAAATTCGGTATCATGTGCTGGCAGCAGGGAGGCAGAGGAGAAGGGGGGGGAAGGTGCACAGCCATGGGGGTCCCGGGCAGGCCGCTGTGAGATTTCAGCCCGAGATTTTAACCCTTTCTTAGACAAAGAAAACTTTGCAAAACACTAATCCTCCTTGATCTGAAAGAAAAGAGAGACAGCCTGGGACCTGAGATGTCACAAGAAGATGGGAAAGAATCCTAGGTAGGAAGAGATGATGGAGTGGCCCTTGGCTGGACTGAACCAATATTCCTGTAACACAGAGACTGCATTTAGGGAGATGCAATGGCTTGGAGCCAAGAGAGTGATCTGCCAGTGCAGGAGTGAGAGTGACCTGCTGCAGCGATGCCAGGTGCAGGAGTGAAGTGAACAGAGAAAGATGTGGAGGGTGTGGTGGTGCCCTCTGTCTTCAGGGAAGAAGAAGATCTCTGTTCTGAAGACCCTCGGACCCAAGGGAGGTGAAAACCGGTGGGACTGTTGTCCCAAAATGAGACACTGTTGTATTTTAGTACTTGGCAAAGCACCCTTAAAAGGAACCCTGGTCCATGGACGGCGGTGAGAGCAATGTACATGGAAGGAGGATGCCATGATGGCAGATCTTCTCCAGGCGGTGCCACGTGTGACATGGAAACATGAGAGGTTTCAACTGTGTAAAAGAGGGACTCCTCTCTCCCTTGATGAACTGAGAATTGATTATCTGACAGGCGTGAGAATCCAAGGTTTTGTCTCATTGTGCTTTGGTGGAAATTGGGTGGGGGGAGGAGGAATGTCTTGGAAGGTTTTCATTCTGCATTTTGTGTGTTCCTTTTGTTATAGTGTAGGTTAATAATGTTTTTTTTCTTTATTTCTACGCTTGAGCCTGCTCTGCTCGTTTCCTGGTCACATCTCACAGTAGCCATTTGAGAAAATACATTTTCAAGGGTGCACTGGCACTGCACCAGCGCCAACCCATGACAGGCAGGCTTTGAAAAGACCACTTAATTGAACACTCAAAGAGTGATCTTTTGAAGGGAAATTAGATATCAATGACATAAATTGTCCCTCCATAATCTACAGCAGAAATGCCACATGCCTGGCTTTTTCAAAAGGCACGGAGGTTATGCAATCTGTTGGCTTCCACACCAGGAAAGTGTCTGTTGTTGTGCTGAAGACAATGTATAAATTTTGTAATGATCCCCTTCTGCCAACTGTAAGATTTCTTAGTTAACTGCATCATAAGAAAATAACAAAATACTAGTCTTCAGTGGACATGTGACAATGCAGTGCAGGCACATTAAGATTTTTCTAATGTCTATTAAGATGTGACTTCATTATCATATTTAATCCTTCAAGTATCAATACGAGCACAAAAAATTTTTATCATTGTACTGCACGTGTCATTTGTTACACTTTTAAGGCTTCTCTAATATTGCATTAAGCCAGTTATATACATAAAGCTGCTATCCTGAGACCTGTCATCCCTGTGTGCTTTGCCAGTCACATGCTACAATTAACACAGCTGGAAAAAAGCTTAACTCGTAGAACCTGATGTTGCTGGCTTTCAGGAAGCTTTCAGCGCAAAGCAAAGACTTTAAAATGAGAGTCTATTACCACAACAGACGCTCTCATTTCTGCTTAAAGGACCTTCAGCTTAATTCTCTTTAAGAAAGCACTCCTTTTCTCTCCGTGTCCCTGAAAACTTCGCGTGGATAGGGCAGCTCCCACATTGGACAACAACACGGGAAAAGTAATCACACACCGCATTTCACCCCTGCATCAAAGAAAACTGATCAGAGGGAGGCGGGAAGGTGATTGCTGTCGTTTTGGCGGATGCTTAATTCTCTACCTTCATACGCCAGAATATGAAAAAGAAAGCTGCGCTTTTGTGTCTTCACAACCCGCCAGCCCACGGCCCTCTTCCCTCTCCTCATCTCACAGCTGCCTCTGCTCTGTCCGCCCTCTCTACTGCGGGGGAATGGGCGGGGGAAAAGCTGATGTTGCCCAGTGAGGTTCAAGCCTCGCTCTTCCCTGAAAATCCTGTTGGCGGGTGGATGCTGCGCTGACACAAGGCCCCGCTATGCCTTCCCCCAGCGGGCGACGGGCCTTAGAAGAAGCAGCCGCAGCCTCCCTCCCGCCCTCCTTCCTCCCCGTGTCCCTCCTCGCCCTGCCCCATACCTGGAAGTGCCTCTGGAAGCCGCCGGGCGAGCGCTTGTGCTGCGGCGGCGGGTGCAGAGGCGCTCCGGCCGGGGACGCGCCGCCGTACGGAGCCGGGTACCGGGGACTGACGCTCTGCGGCCTGCGCGGGGTCTGCGCCCCCGGCGAGGGGCTCCCGAAGCGCCCGTGGAACCCGGGGCCTCGGGGCGAGAGGCCGCTGCCGTACGGCCCGGAACGGTGGCCGTAGGGCGGCGTGTGGTGGGGGCTCCCGTAGCCCCGCGGAGAGGGCGGCATGGGTCCTCCGCCGGAGGGGGGGCTCCGGAAGCCGCCGCCCGCGTAGGGAGGTGTCGGTGCGCGGAATCCCGGCCGGTACATGGCCGGGACAGGCCGGGAATGGCGGCGGCGGGAGCGGAACCTGTGCGATGGCGGCGGCGCCGCGTCCGCCTTTTTCTCTTCCCCCGCCTCTTCCCCGCCAGGCGGGCGGGCGGCAGGTTCCGGCCTCCAAACGTTCCGCGGCGGGAGGGCGAGGCGCCGTCCGTCCCATCCCGCCTGGAAGCGGGAGGCGGCAGAGACGGCCCGGCAGCCTCGCACGGCCACCCGGCGCGCCGAGTCCCGGCGGTTCTGCGCGCTGTCAGCTGAAGAGGAGTAACCTGCAGCAGGAGTCTCAGAAGATGCCTGGTAACTCAGATCATGGGGCTCACGGCGTCCGTGGGCTCAGCCTGGCTGTCCGCGAATGCCCGCGGTTCTACAGCTGCTAAAAAACAGCGAAATGAACTCCTGTACAGCAAAGCGAGGGTTTGCCTCACATTTCTTGTCACTTCAGATGTGCTCATTGTGCACCTTTGTTCTGGAGTCTGAGCCCGCAAATGCTACGTGTTGCGGCAGTCCCGACTGAAAAAGCAGAGTGACATTTAAAGAGCACTTTAGTGAAAGGATTTTCCTCAAAATCAGTTTGAACTGTCGGCAATTAAGTGAGTGGTATCTCAGGCAAAGACTTACTCATACAAACTCATACAAACTGTTTTGTAGGAGAACTCCACATTTAGCACAAAGTCAGTTTAACAATGTTATTTATTACCATTCCTGCTCTGTTCTCAGGTACATATTGATGCAAATCCGCAACGGCTCTGTAAAAAATGGTAAAGCTTTTTTTATTGTTATTTATTTCTGTCAGTACAACAAAGCACTACTCGGTTTAAGGACATTGCCACATAGGAAAATTAAGAAGGGCTTTCAGAACAGCAGTTAACAAAAGTTAACTATTAAAATAAGCAATTTTCAAACAGGTTTTGGTTTGGTTTTTTACAATGTGTTTGTTACAACAAACACTAAATTTGCATTCACAGGGAACTCACCTCCCCACTATGTTATACAATCTTTCTGTGAAAAATGAGGCAATATCTTTTAAATTCTAAAATGGAAAGAGACTAAACCTGCTCATTTACATTTTTTGATAATCATTTAGTCTAGAAGACTATCTGTTTTTATTGTGCACACAGGGAAAGCCATGTCTACAGAAGACAGTTTATCAATGTAAGTTACCAAATTAGCTGTCTCATTCCAGAAAAGCACCGTTCAATTTAAACCCTTTTCACACCACATGAATTAGAAATACGTACCGTTGTGCACATGTTGAGTTACACTGGGCTAATTATGCTGATTAATTTCTTCTTGTTGGCCAGTCTTTAAGCATCCATGTAGTACTTTTGATTACACACAGCACGTCCAGTCAACAAACCTGTCATGTATATTTCTCTATGTTATTCCTCAGCATTTAGGCAGACTGACATGTGACATGTCTTAAGCCTGTGCTGTTCATCATGCTCATTTTCAAGCAGTCAGAAGTTTCGTCTGCTTTTGAGATACAGGAGTTGTCTTATCCTCACATATTTCTGACAGACAAATGCCGAACCTCTGTGCAGGCTTTTTTATCCTGTTAGAGAGGCAAGAAGACACCCTGGTGTTCCTGTAAGAAGCCTTCTGCTCTGTCCTAACACAGACTAAAAGTAGTCTGAGGGTACTTCGTTCAGGGAAGAGTTGCTCAAAGGTCAGTTCAAGCTAATCCTTCCATAACTACACCCAGCTGAAGATACAACTTACAGCGTAAGTGGTATTGCACCTTCAGTGACGGCGAAATGAGGGGAAGGATCTCCCTCGTGCCGCTGAGCGCATCCAGTGCGGCTGCCGGCCTCGGTAAGCGCGGAAAACCCTTCGGGGCGCTCGTGGGAGGGTTTCTACTTTTATTCCACCTTGGCAATATCGTATGTCACGAGCTGGAATGTTGTATGCACGCCGAGCTGGAAGTACAAATTTCCAGCCGTTAAACAGCGGAATTCCCGCCGCGAACATCTGCAGGACGCCTCCCTGCTTTAAGAAGTCCAGGCGGGAGTGCTTCCCGGGAGGGGAGCGGCGCACCGTCCCGCCGTGCCGCGGAGGGGGCAGCCAGCCGGGAGCGGCGCCGGGCTCGGGGCCGCCCTCTCTCCCGCCCGCGCGTGCGCCCGTCCCGGGAGAAGCGAGGCTGTCCCGGGAGCGGCACGGGAAGGGGGCGGCGGCGGCGGCGCCTGCGCCGAGCGCTCGCTGCTGTCTCGAGTGGCGGGGATGCTGCGCGCCGGGCTGGGAAGGAGCCGATGTTGCGGGGGGCTCTGGAGGAGCCCCTGTCCCGAAGCTGCCGGCGGCAGGGCCAGAGTCCGGAGCGCTGCCTCTGCCTCCCCTGCCCCGGGCAGCGGCGGCGGGGCGCGGAGCGGAGGCGCTCCCCCGGCAGGTACCGAGCCGTGCCGCACTCTCCTCCTCCTCCTCTGCCTCCCCTCTCCCGCCGCGTGTGACCCCGCCGGGCTCTCAGTCGGTGCCGCTGGGGCGGGGGTCGGAGCCGCTTCTCTGGGGGCGGGCGCCAAACACCTGCGGGAGGCTCCTGCGAGGGGCGCCGGGGGGGTCCCTGCGCTGAGCGCAGCCCCGGGGCAGCCTCGGGCGCGGACTTGGCCCCAGGACGCGCCGCTTGTGACACGGAGCGTGTCGGCTCTCCTGGCAGCCCCGGCTAATGGCACACCGTGTTCCAGGCCCGATCTTTTTGTAAGGTTACCAAAGTCTAACTGCCTGCAGTTGTGCTTTTAAATTGTTTGAGAAATGAAATGAAATAAACCAAAGCTGCAACAAATTGATCGTTCTCTGGCTTCAAGTTTCTCTGTTATTAAATAACAGAAAAATAGTAACAATAGCGTTGCTGGCACTAGAATCGGAGGAAGTTTGCGGTTCTGCCTCCTACTATGAACATCCCAAGTGTGTTCCAGGCTGGAGCTTACCCACTGATTGTGAATTAGTCCACGGTGGTGATGGACTTGATTATAACTTACTGCACAGATAAAGTGAAAAAATGCTGATCGTGCAGCGGTCATGTGCTCTGGAATTTAAAGTAATTGGAATGGAATCTTAATTTGCATTGTTGCAAAAATTAATTCTCTCTTCAGGTGCCCTCTTCTGTCACAAGTGTAAAGGAAATATTTTTGGAATATGACGCAAGAATTGATTTCTGTTCTATGGAACGGTCTCTCTGTTGGTTGCTTATTTGTATTGTTAGGCTCGGCCAACCTCGGAACAAGCTATTGAGCTTACCTAAGAAGTGTAAATCGTACTGAGAGTGAGCGGGTCTATTTAGTCTTAATGGAAGTGATTTATGAAAGATACATATGATAGTCTAATTCACAATAAATTCAAGCATCATGGCAATGAAGAGTTACACAGAGGATATAGTTAGAGCTGGGAGAGTGATCAAGTTACTGGTATAAATAAAAGCAAAAATGCAAGAGAAAATGTGAGTTTGCATTTTAGAAAATTAAGATTTGAGTCAGAATTCTAACAAAAACTAACTTTGGTTATGTGCCTGCTTAGGAAGCTAGTGGTGAAAGTGAAAACTCAGGAGATGTTTCTAGTTAATGCTGATAAATTCTGATCTCTTGTGATTCTTTATTATGTGGTTTTGTTTCTTTTTGTTCCTACAATAGATAATACTTCCTTATTCAGGATTCATGTACCAGAACTGCTGACGTCAAAAGGCTTTCTACTGCAGTTACTTCAGCAAATTAGTGTCACACTGCATATATGATCTAGCTCATATATAATTTTTTTTGTGAACATCTGTGTTCTTCTATTCTGAAGAGACTAACAGGTCTGTTCCTCAGTTTTCAAAAGAAAACTTTTGATCTCTCATCTTTCTTATATTTCTTCATCTTCATGGATATCTGTTATTTACTGTCATTAAAAAAAATAAATTACAATGGTCTGTTTTTCTTCAGAGCAACAGTTGTGCTCTCCTATTCTGTTCCAGCTATGGAAGAGTCCTAGCCCCTGAATGGAGTGTTAGATGATGCCATAATGTTAATGATATGATAGTTAGTAAGGGTTCATCAGTTTTAGTTATGCATAAATACATATTTACAGCCTAATCTTAACATTTTACTGACTTTTTTGAGAAATATCTTTGTGGATTCCTACAACTTGACTGCAGATAGAGAACCTGTTGGATCTGAAAGTTGCATTTGTTCTGGTAGTGTGTCTGTGAGTAGCCCTAAATATTGGCTCAGGATGAGAAGAGGGGAGCTATTGAAGTGCAGCTCTAAAAGGTGTGGAAATAATAGAGGAAGGTAGATCTTTTTAAACTGAAATAACAGCTTTTTAATTTTTGGGGAGCTTCAGTAAAGCTTTTTCCTTTTTTTTTTTTGGAAAAAAGCATAGAGTTTTTGTGGAAAAAATTGTGCATCCAGCTTGATAAAATTGAAGTTATACTGGAGAGTCGGTGGTGTTTACCTAGCACAGCTGTTTTCCAATGTCCAGAACCCATGGAGGTGTGGAGCACTGAAGAGGAGTAGCAACCTGAGATTTTCCTAAAGTCTTTGAAAGTGCTAAACACATGGCCATTCCTAGATGTACATGTTTTCAACATGCTGCTCAGTCTGCATATTGTATTAAAGAACAAAACCTGTTAAATGGAAATCTCCCTGGAGTAAGTGGTAATAGTGGAGGACAATTTCTTAAAGATGAGCGATGGGATGCAAGTGTTCTCCTTGAGGGCAGTACAGTTAATGAAAATATTTTAGCAGAAACTTTGAATTTCTACTGCTGCTTCTCTGTAGCTTTCTTTTCTCTCTCTCGATATAAATCTTCTTCCCATACGTAGGAACAAGAGTTATGAGGGTGACTGAATGGTGGTTCAGGTCTAATGGGGGGAATGTGGAGCAGGTGATACAGGCATGCGCTGCTGCATGATATTGGAGATCACCACACTGCCCTGCAGGCTTTGGATGAATGTGCTTTGCTTGATTCCCACCCCCTCACCCCACAACACGTTTTACATCTTTCTCTTACCAGGACAAGCACCAAAAAGAGATGCTTGCCACAAACTGGTATGTATCACTTCAGTGGTGTTGCTGGCCAGGTGCTTTTGTTTTGTGTGTGATGTGAGACCACCCTCCCAACAGTAACTGAATGACCATCCTCACAGGGTGATGGAGTGTTTGTGTCCCGAGCCTTCAATTAAAGACTGAGGGAGAAGAAGATAACCTAATGCCACCAAAGAAAATTACTTGCTGTGTCTATGATGTTTATTGCCATTACTGTTGTTTATTAGACCTGATCAGATTGGAAAGGGTGAGGGAAAGGAAGAAAGCATTGTGATTTCTTAATAATTATCTTACATATGCAGCTGCCATTGAAAGTGTTTCCTTGGCTCATGTATTCTGCCTTAAGTTGTGTAGAGGGAATATTCTTTTTGTGCTTGTGTGATGCAAGTGGATAGGTCTACACAGGTGAGGATTCACACTTTGTGAATTCTGCTATGCTTCCTATTGATCTGATACCCTTATTTTTAGCTTATGTCATTCTGATGTTGCATACTGAAATGCTGTTGTCGTATCTTTCTTCAGATTAGCCTTTAAAAGCTGTTTGAGTGTTTGTGGAAGGCGCATAGACAGTATTGCTATGAAGTAGCTTTATTGTAGACTTGCTAGGGAGTTAGAATGGGTTATGAAATGTCATACATACAAAGTTTTCCAACTTTGAAAGGCTTTACTAATGTAGTATGCACCTAATAACCAGCTTGTTCAGAAAGCTTTATTATCATTTATCGGGGAAGGGAGATGAGGGAGAATGATGAGTGGTCTAAGAACAATGTGTTTGGTTTTTTTTGAGATTGAAGTCACTGTTTTTTGTTTCTTGTCAGGTGCTAGTAATGTTAAGCCATTGGATGGTGTGAAAATTCTTGATTTAACAAGGTTTGTGTTTTGTCTGTCATTTGTAACAGTGTGTCTAAATGCAAATATTCTGTTTGGAAAAACTAAGAAAACAAATTTTTTTTTTTCATATTGAAGGGTTCTTGCAGGACCATTTGCCACAATGAATTTGGGAGATCTAGGGGCTGAAGTTATTAAAGTGGAAAGACCAGGTAAGAGTTTTATTAGTTTATTTTAGATATAATAAGAACTGGATTTTAAGTGTGTATGTATATATAATATAAGGACATTGGATAATTAACTTCTAATTAAATTTAGTGTATTTTTTAGCTTAACACAATGGTCTTCTTCTTCCACTCAGCATGTATGCTTCTTCTCCAAAGAGTTTCTATGGACTGGGTAATGGAAAAAAAATGCTTCATTCTTATGGCATAGGCACACTTTTTAGTTTGGAAGACCATATAAGAAGAATAACAAATTGCATGGCATTTGGGTCTTTTTTGGAAATAGTCCTCTTACCTGGCTCAAAGTTTTATGTATCATTGTGATGCATTTGAGGTGTGTAATTATGCCATAGCAGCTACACGTTGTGTAATGTACTTTTTCCTTTAAATTTCCATGCTTTAATTTTCTCTCTTTTGGTATTACTAGTCTTGAAACTAGTTGGTGAAAATAGTTGAGAAACTGAACAACATTACACTCCCTATAATTTATAACGTAACAGTTTATAGTAATTTATAACGTAAATTGAGATACTAAAAATACTACATTATCTATATTTTATTTGTAATAGGAAATATTGAATGTTTGGACATTTAATGAAACAATGAATGTTTGACAAAGGTTTTGCCACATCGATCTGTAGGTCATCCTTATTACTGACCATTGTTATAAAGGTTTTTACTTTTGTGACCAGGCAAAGGTACATCAATTTTGTACTATCAGATTAGACCAACACTGGTGGCATTCCAAACATCTAGGCAGTAGGAACAGAGCAATGTCAACAATTAAGTATGAAGTAATGATTTTGGAGCTTTGCATTTTTTTGTGATCAAAGAAAAAGGGCAGCTTCAGAATTCTAAATTTCAAACATTTTAGAAGGTGAGTAATCCTCTCTTTCTGTGAGAGGATGTCTACTTTCACTGGAGTATTAATCCAAAAGAACAGTAGCCCCACTAGTGTTCTACAGGGAAAATATTACTGAAATCTTTTGCTTTGAATCACTTAAAGTACACAGAGAAGAGATTGCCCCTGCCCTCCTAAGCATCCTGTTTGAACCAAAATAGTCTTTTGAGATAATAAACAGTGGAAATGTTGATAAGCAATTTATATGTTTGCATAACTTCTGCCACTGTAGATCTCAAATGGTTTTAGACTTTTGTGTTACTACAGTGTATAGCATGATTGTGACAGTGGCTATGTAATATGCCACCTAAGGTTCTTCAGCTTGTTTCTGTATCTGGGCTTCTGTATCAGCCTTCCCTGCTGACTCACTAAGGAGAGTTTTCAGTTATGTGAAGTTAACAAGTAGATGAAGTCTAGATATTGAAATAGATACAGGCATGCACATGCTTGCTAACAGTCTGGACAGTGATTCTATCTGAAGTTGAATTTAGCTTTAATTCTATTTTAAATAGATTTCTAGTCTTCATGATGTTTAAGAAAGGTTAATTGGAAATTAAGCATAAATGATACATTAATATCAGTGTCTGCAGCACATTTAAGGCAGGATTTCTGAAAGAGCTGGAGGTGGGGCCCTGCACCAGCTATAGCAAGCACTTCTTTGAGTTGGCGTGGTGCAGCATGCAACTTAATCAGTTGTTGTCTGTCAGTGGTATCTTGATGTTATATCTGGAGTGTTTCAGGAATAGATTACTGACCAGATGAACTGGGTGACTTGGTGCAGGCAAGACACTCTACTAAATTCTTCAGGAATGACTAAAAGGAATGGCATTGTAGCTCTATATTAAGTTAAAACAAACTGCCAAAAAACTCCAATTCCCCTTTCTCCAGGCTCCCCAAGAAAACAACCAAAACACCAACCCACAAGTGAAAAACAACCAAAAAACCTGCAAATACACTAATGGTCTGTGGCTGTATTAGTATTTTCAAGACTAAATGGAATCCTAACACTAGCAAAAACTTTCTTCACTTTGCTTAATTGCATTCACTTTTAGGTGTTTTTTTGATATAAATATCATAAAATAAATATGTTAAACTAATATTTGTCCTGCCTGCTAGATGAAGCTTAGGTGGCTTTAATGTGATATTGGAGAAAAGCTTTTTATTCTTATCTGTTGGTTGTGTGATATTTGGCAATTATGAATATGTGATGGTATTTCTTTCAGGAGCTGGTGATGACACGAGAGCCTGGGGCCCGCCTTTTGCTGGGACAGAAAGTGTTTATTTTCTCAGTGTCAATAGAAATAAAAAGGTAAATGGGGTGTGGAACAGAACACGAGCCTATGTTTTCTGTAATTATAACTGAATATATAACACTTCTTAGTTTGATTCTTAGCATATATAATGGAGCAATACTTACATTGACCTAATGTTATGATGAATAAATTTCAGGAGAAAATCTGTAGGTTTTTAGAACAACAAAGGTTGCAAATCTCTGGTATTGTGCTGCGGGCAGTTGAGGCAAAATAAAAATGCAAGAGGGCTCCTGATGGTCTTCAGTTGCTGGTGCTAATTAACTGAAAATGAAACCTGCTGCAAGCAAGGGGTATTTTATTTGAGTGATCATTTTTTTCAGGTGCATCAGCTTGGTTGCCCTGTGTCAGCTGGCAGGAAGAGTGCTGCCATTATACCATGGTGAGGGTGGCTAAATCTAGCTTTTGAAACTTAACATGAAGTTTCATGACATATCTGAATTGTTTAATGGCTTGTTACCATTGATACAAATCTTTCTGGTGTCCCCCTGTGTACTTGCAGTAGTGGGTCCTGTGTAAATATATAGTGAACAGGGTGCCCATCTGTCAGACTGGTTTTGGTGCTTGTCTCATTCATTAATCATTAATTGTTTTGCTGAGAGAATTTTTTTTTTTTTTTGCAGAAGGAGATGGGCTATGTGTTAAAATTTATTTATCCAGATTAGCAATAGTGTTCAATTTGACTGTTGGTTATGTTTAGAATAGACTGATAATACCTTTCACATATTTTTTCCACATAAATTATTCTTCTATTTATTTTTTATTCCCAGAGTATAGCCATCAACATGAAGGATTCAAAAGGAGTGCAGCTTATCAAAGAGGTAGGTTTTAATAGCATGTGAGGTGTCCTTATTTCGTATTGTTGTGATCCTAAGTGATTCACAAGTTACACTAAGTAATAAGGACAAAACTCTGCATTTCAGTTATTAATTTGATAATTAAAAAAATCTGTGTATGCAGTAAATTTTGTAAATTACAGCATATACTTCTGTACTCTGTGCTTTTGGACTCAATGTTCAGTGTAACTTGTGATGACTTTAGATTTACATGGCGACATGAAAATGTCATCAAAATCTTCAGATGAAATATTGTGAGGAAATGGTCTAATAGCCTATTCCTTTCCTGTTGCTGCTGCTGTACTAGTGCTATCTTGCTGTACTACTGCAGTAGAACAATTCAAGATGGACTGATCAGATGAAGTCAGTGAGCAGTTAGGAGGAGATGCTGTGCTCCAGTAAATGCAGTTTTTTGAATGTTACAGTGTACAGTTGCTGTACATCTTCCTGAAAAACATTGTCCTGTAGGTGAAACTTAGTATTTGTTTCTTTCTCAGTATTTGACTTCAACATCTTTTAAGGTGATCCATTTCTCTATCTAAAAATAATAAAAACATCAAATCTCACATTTTCTCAGACTTGAGTTTTGTCATCCCTTTATTTATTATTTGTTGAAAAATGCAAGATCTGCTACTTGCTAGTGCTGTGTTTTAAGCCCTGCAGTATTAGCAGCTGACTTCTGTTACTGCTTGTTTCAGTATCAGTTCCAATCCCTTTTTCCAGTGTCACTATGTGTCATGCAGTAAGTGGAATTTGTCTGGTAGTATTTTTTGTTGGGAATATTGCATAAAATGGAAATAGATTAAGTTTTCTGATGATTTGATTTGTTAGCTATGCAAAGGTACTTCATACAGGAATACTCTGGAGATTATATATAGATATAATTCTACAGTGCCTTCTCTTTTTGCAGAACAGAGGCATTTATTGTTAATTTGTTATGGAACTGTATGTTTAACTTCTAAAAAATTTGGAAGCAGAAATTTTAATTTGGAAAAATTTTGCGGGGTATAACACAGACATCTTTTTGGATAAACTAGTCATATTCTAATTAAGTGCTGTAAAAATTTTTCCTCTCATGGAACAAGATTAATTTATTATTTGACCTTTAAAAATGGTGAAAGAGAAACTACTCAGAGTGTCCACTGATTCCACATGTGTGGGCTGAAGGTGTTTGAAGAGTTAAAGACAGCTGGGCCTATGAGTCAAAATGAGGTGGAGGAAAAAGTGGCATCATCTGTTAAATATTTACCACACTAACTGTAAAAATGAGGAGACTGCCTGTGACAAAGTAATTTCTTATATTTTCTATCCTTTTAAAAAGTTGCTTTAATAACCACTATAGCTTTCTGTTCCTTAAATCAATGCCATCCCTATCTGTGATACAGCAACATTGAAAAACTGATGGAGCTCTGTTTGTCACACTACTTGTGGAGTTGTTCATCCTTCTGCTTAATTTCGAACGATACATTTTGAAAGCATTTGGTGCAGAGGTCTTGACATTCCATTATTCATCTCAAATGAAACTTCTGTTTGGAGTTTGTCAAAAAGTATGTGTAAAGGGAAGTTATTTGTAACAGGCTTTTGTTTTCAGTTGTCATCTGCTATCATCAGGACAGATGTGTATAGAACTGGGCATTGTTCAGCATTGTATTTGTTACTATGGCAAGAAGTGTCCATGTCTTTAAAGTAGCTCATGAAAAGTATAAATTGAAGTTTGTGACACTGCTTATTAATACATAAATATGAGTTGTATTACCAGTGTAAAAGCTACAAAGAAATGTAATAAGGTTATAATTTTTTTACCTTTATTAAGCAAGGTATCATGGTTAGAAGAGGTTTTATTTCCCACATATATTTTGTATAGTTGGAAGAGGGCAATTCTCAATTTAGAATCATGTTAGAAAAACAGGAGTAG
The DNA here is from genome assembly GCF_963513975.1 of Fringilla coelebs. Taxonomy (NCBI): domain Eukaryota; kingdom Metazoa; phylum Chordata; class Aves; order Passeriformes; family Fringillidae; genus Fringilla; species Fringilla coelebs. The sequence goes on along the minus strand of NC_140028.1, from coordinate 101,585,080 downwards.
AGAGTCTTCAGGTATATGACAAAAACACAGACTTGACAATTAGTCAGTAATATCAAGTGAGCTGAAGAAATCTATTAATCAAGAGTCCTGGCTGCTTTTCATCCTTTGGCACAACACTACAAAATATTTTTTCAAGGATCTATTCTTTTACAAATGATTAGTTGATTTCCACAAAATTATTCCTGTGACTAATTTTTTTTTCTATGTCACTTGTAGCCCTTTCTTCCCTTCTAGTGTTTTTGGCTGGCTGTTAATTTGCATTCCAAATATTTGTTTGTCTTCCTGAATAAAAATTATTTTTTTGTCTTCTGTGATTGTATATGTGCCAGTCCCATGCTCTGATATCTTTTTGTAGTATCTCTTTAGAACATTATTTATTGGTTATTGTCAGAAACTCATTTTAAGAACCTTGAGTATACTTCTCTCCTGTGAATTATTTCGCCTTAGCTAATGAACTTTTAAATTTTTTTATTCATTAAGAACTTGGGACTTTAATTGGCTGGGAGCCAATGGCACTTCTTCTCTTCCACTATTTTTAGTTAAACGGTCAATGCGTACCATGCATTGTTCTCTTACTTGATAAAGCAAGCTACTCACATACATATGGATGTATTTGTTTATAGGTATGTGTTATGCAGATTCTTCTCTGTGGAGTTCTTGTAAAAACCAAAGCACACAAAACACAAAAAAATCCCCAAACAAACTACAAACCAAAAAAACACCAACCAAAACTTCCAAAAGGTATGCATGATTTCCTTTCTAAAGTTAGTAGCATCATTCTTTCTTATTCGACTAATTGACTACTTTGGCATGAACTGTGATGTTCATTATTTCCTGAGGCATACATGTTGAGCCTGTCAGTGTCCTTTCTGGAACAGATAGTACTCCAAGTCAGGTCTGTGCTGTATTGCTCTGTTAGTAGGTGTTAAAATACAAGTGATGTTTAGAGGAATTTTTGGGCATGAGATATGAAATTTTAGTTGACAGTGGACCTAAGACCCCATTGAGACTGGAAATCTCTGCATTTTAAGAACGTAGTTTGTTTTGATGCCTTGAGAGGCTACCTAGAACAGAGGCTAGACAGTGTTAAAGGATTAAAGTAGGTATTTATTAAAAAGCCCTTTGAAGGATACACCTCAGGCAGTACAAGAGCCCAGCCGTGGCTACTACACCCAGGATGTATGACAGGTCACACATTTTCACACTTTAAGTTTTGGTTCATTTACATATTGGGGTTAATTGTCCAATTACAGCTTCAGGTTATGAAGTCCCATCCTCCCAGATTCCTCTCCTCAATTTGCTTTTGGGCCTGAAGCTGCAATGGTGTCCTTGGTTCTGAGGCTGGAAAAAGATTGTCTAACTAAACTGTGAAGAGACCTTGCTAACACTTTATATGAAGTTCAGAGTAATATACTAATGCAGTACAGAATCTGGAAAATATAAAAGCTAAAATTTAAGTCATCAGTTTGGATCAGACTATGTATCCAGTTTTCCACAATGGCAGAATTGGTTCAGTGAGCGTCAGAGCTACATGCAGACTGCCACCTTTATACATTAAAAACTATTTCCAATGAAAACTTTAGATGCAGAACTGGCACAGCACTTCTAATGTGTCTTGAAAACTCCTTTCTCTGAGAGTGTATACCCTGCTAAACTCTGGGCCCAAGTCATTATATCCTCACTTGGCATTTTTGTCATTTCACATATGTTGCCCCGTCCAGAAGTATGGTGCTTTTCATGTTGCAGTACTGTGTGTCATGCTTTCTTCCTCAATAGCTTGGTAGGAGATGGTAGTTTTTCAATATAACATGCACAAGAACTTTCAACTGTTTTAGCCCATCCAATCACTTTAATTTTCACAGATTATAAAATCACAGTGAAAGCAATACAGAAGTTGTAACCAATTTCATCTCTTGAATCAATTAGGCTAAAGCTGCAGCATTACCAGTTTGAAAAGTATTTGTGTATGAACTGTGATGGATTTAAATAGAAAATAAAATCTCCTTAACTTGATCTTTTATGAAGTCATTGTGATTTCTGTTATGATGACACTAGTTTATTTAACACTCTGTATATTTAATTAGAGAGTGAGATGGCAGTTTCAGAGACTGCAACTCCTTGATTGGCTGCAAATAGCATTAAGCAATTAATATATCAGTTATGCTTAAAAATGGGTTCACAAACATGTGTGCCTGTTAGGGAGCATTTCTTAAATTCCTGTGTGCTCACACATACCCCACACAATTTACCAGGCAGAAAGCCTACAAGACCCTCAAGGCATACATCCACCTTTAATGTGGAGTTCTGATGCTTCAGGAGTCAACTTGTGTTAGTCTTAGTGAAATTTGCATATGTATATCTGCTTATAATTTTTATAAGAGAGGATGGAATTTAAAGCAAATCAAGGTTACATGTTAATCTCAACATCAATCGATTTTTGGACTAGGTCGTTCATTTGAGAGCAATAAAAAAAGCAATATTGCAGACCTTGACAGCTCTGTTATATTTAATGTGACTTTAAGATCTTAATTTTTTTTTTTTTTTATTTTAAGGTTTTTTTTTTTTTTTTATTTTATTTTATTTTTTATTTTAAGTGTTGTTGGGCTCCCTATTCCACTTCTACATATAGGAAGTTGGATATATGGTCTTATTAGGGTAATTCTAATCAATTACTTGAAAATGAAAAATAATTTAAATATTATTTCTATTATGGAGAAAACATGAAAAATGGAGATATATCACTTCCCTTTTCTTAAGATAAAGGGAATAGAAATAATTTTTGTGAAGATTGTTCTGTAAACTGTTGTCAAGCCTTAGGATATTGATGTGATACGCTAATACCACAGTTTTGTCTAATGCCTTTAGGATTTTGATAGTCTTCTTTCTAGATATGCAGCATCTCTAATATGTATTTTGCATAAATGCACAATCTGACAGACAATCAAAATATCTCTATAGGCTTTTCTTTTATGAGGAAGACTAGAGCAATTTTGATTAGTAAGATTTTAAAAGTTAAGTTACATAGGAATTTATTAAACATTTGGGAACTAATTAACAGATTTTACTCCTCCTTTTCTTTTCTAAAGCTTGCAGCAGTGTCTGATGTTTTTGTGGAAAACTTTGTCCCTGGGAAGCTGGCTGAAATGGGTCTAGGTTATGAAGACATTAAAAAGATTGCTCCTCACATAGTGTACTGTTCAATAACAGGTATTTTATTTTCAATTCTTTATGTTCATTATTTCCTTTATTTCAGTCATAGTGTTATAAAAGTCATATGGTTGTACAGAAGTATGTTACTTTGATGTCAGTTAGGATAAATTGAGAGTTAAAGAGAGTTCAATTCAAAAACAGGTATAGAAAACTTTTGAGGAAGCAGCCATGTCAACAGCTCAGCTCAGCAGCTGTTCAGTGTCATTGCCATACCAGCCTGACATGTTCCTATTCATTTCAAAGGAGCCAGGATGGGCTGACCTCCTTGGATTTTGCTTTAAACTAGCTGAAAACTGAGACTTTTTTTTTTTTTTTAAACTCTCCCAGCAGTTTTACAGAATCAATTTACATATTGTGTTATAAAATCTGGTAATCTCAGTGTTTTTACTGCCCTGAAGTATCTCTCTCTTCAGAATTGTGCAGTTACCTGTTTATGGAAGTTTTGCATAACTTTTTTGCAGTCTATTGCTTGGTAACTGAAACAGTAGAAGAGTTGTATGTACTTTATAAAAGCAGGGAAGAATGAAAAGGAAGTAGACACATGAATGCTGATATTCATATAAAAATAATTTTAAGTCTGAAAAACTGCTTAAAAAACTCCAACAAAAACCACCCCCCAAAATCTTAATCAAGCACTGAAATGAAAAGTCTAATAGTAAAATGCAAGTAAATAACAGTTACAGATAAAGAAGCAAGTAAAGAAGTTACAGATATTTTTACACTGTTTTAAAATCTTAGTTACAAATCTTCTTTTCACTTCAATTTCTGCGGAATAAATGGCTTTGGCTTTTTGGTTACTGGGTATGGATGTTATTCAATAGAAATCAAATATCTTTTTAGTCTTTTGTGGTGTATTTAGCATATTTGTGTGGCAAATGTCTGAAAATGGCAAGAGCAGAAAGACAATTATATTCAGGGCTTGCTGCCAATCTTTGTTTATATATGTATTTAGGTTGGTCAGTGGCTGGTTACTACAATGTTTATCACATTTGCTTGTGCACATAATCTCACAACTAGAATTTGTCAAGTGGAGTTGCATTTTGTGTTTGCTTTTTTTGTTTAGTTTCTGTACCCATAACGATGAAAAATAATTAAAATGACATCCAAACAATCTGTGTGAGGTAAAACACCCTTTCATTTTGTGTCAGATGCTCCAGTCTTAATCACCTTTGTGACACTGTGCTTGCCTCATTAAGTCGATGTCTGCCTTGTACTGAGTAGCCCGGGGCCAGGCACAGAACTACAGGTGTGGCCTCAACAGTGCTGAGAAGAGGGGAAGGATCTTCCTCCTTGGCTTGCTTGACACTCTTCCCAGTGCACAAGAAAATACTGTTGTCCTCTGCTACAAAGATGCATAGTTTTATATGTTTTGAGTGCTCCCTCAACTGAGGGCAATTCTTCCTTACTGCAGAATTCTTCTCTAGGCTCAGGGACCTAAGACTCCTGAGAGCCATCTTTTTTTGGTAACTGCTGAGGCAAAAAAGCATTAAATGCATCCATCTTCATGGTCTTTATTTTGCCATAGGTCCATGCCCTCCCTAGCCTTCCTTCTGCTGCTGATTTTCTTGCAGAATCCTTTCGTGTTGTCTTTTGTGTCTTTTGCCAAATTCAACTCCAGGTCAGCCTTTGCTTTTCTAACCATATAATTATATGATCAAACAGCACCTCTATACTTCTAGGTGACTTGCTTCTGCTTTCACTGCTTGGAAGACAAGTTGAGCAAAAATCACATAATCTTGCTGTTTAGAGTTTTATGTAATGCATAACTTACAGTTCTATAATATTCTATAGTGGAAAACAGTAAGCCTTATTCATAGACTATGGCAGCTTGAAGTTGAAAGTGTTTGGGAGGTAAGACCTAAGTGATGTTTGTTAGGCATTCATAAAGCAACTTGAAATCCTAAATTATGGTTGTTTAAGTCTTGGATACTCAACAGGTAATAAGCAATGTCTATTTAAGGATGATGCATCTTTTAGGAGTAAAGACATAACGCAGACATCCTGATAGGGGTCTATTATAGACAACCCAACCAGGATGAAGGGATGGATGGACTGTTCTGTAAGTCTCTGGCTGATGTTTCACAATTGCTAGCCCTTGTTCTTGTGGGAAATTAACTTGTGGGATGTCTGCTGGAAACTCAACACAGTGGAGAGGAGGTAGTCTATAAGGTTTCTCAAGTGTGTGGAAGAAAACTTCCTGACACAGCTGGTAAATGATCTTAGCAGGGCGGGTGCGGTGCTAGACCTGCTTTTTACAAACAGAAGGGCTGGTGGGAAATGTGGCAGTCAGATGACATCTTTAGCACAGTGACCATGACATAGTGGAGTATTCAATTCTTGGTGAATTAAGGAAGGGGTCAACAAAACCTCCACCTTGGACTTCAGGAGGCTGGACTTTGGCCTGTTCAGGACACTGGTTCAGAGAGTTCCTTGGGAAACAGCCCTTAAAAACAAAAGGGTCCAGAAAGGCTGGACATACATTAAGAGGCAAATTGTAAAGGCACAGGAGCAGCCTGTCCCTGCGTGCCAAAAAATAAGCTGTCAGGGAAGAAGACTTCCCTGACTGAATAAGGAGCTTTTGCTGGAACTTAGGAAAAAAAAAAAAAAGTGTTTATCACCTTAGGAAGAAGTGGCAGGTAACTCAGGAAGACTACAAGGGTGTTGTTAGATCACACAGAAAGAAAATTAGAAAGACAAAAGCTCTTCTAGAACTCAATCTGGCCACCTGTGTGAAAGATGGTAGAACGTGCTTTTATAAAGACATTAAAAACATTAAAAACAGAAGACTAGCCAAGGAAAATTTCCAACCTCTATTGGATGTAAAAAGGAATATTGCAACCAAGGATAATAAGGCTGAGCAGTTAATGCTTCTTTTGCCTCAGTCTTCAACAGAAAGATAGCTTATCAACCAGCTTCCTGAGCTGGTAAATGGGGATGGGGAGCAGAACAGACTGCCTGTAATCCAGGAGTAATTAGTTTGTCACCTGCTGTGCCAGTTAGACACAAATCCATGGAGTGAGATGCGATTCATCCAAGGGTAGTGAGGCAGTTGGCAGAAGAACTCACTAAGCGGCTTTCCATCATTTATCATCAGTCCTGGCTAGCTGGGGAGGCCCCAGGCCAACAGAGGTTGATCAAACAGAGGTTGATCAATGTGATGCCTGTCCACAAGAAGGGCCAGAAGGAGGATTCAGGGAACTACAGGCCCGTCAGCCTGACCTTGGTGCCCAGGAAAGTTACGGAGCAGATTATCTTGAGTGCATTACATTTCATATGCAGGATAGCCAGGGGATCAGGCCTGGCCAGCCCAGTTTGTGAGAGGCAGGTCCTGTTTGACCAACCTGATCTGCTTTTATGACCAGTGCCCACCTAGTGGATGGGGGTAAGCCTGTGGATGCTGCTACAGCAAAGCCTTGGATTCTGTCTCCCACAGCATTCTCCTGGAGAAGCCGGCAGCCCATGGCTTGGACTGGGGCACACTTTGCTGGGTGAAGAACTGGCTGGATGGTTGGGCCCACAGCCCACAGGGGTGGTCAGTGGTACCACATCAAATTTGTTGCTACTTATAAGTGGAGTTTCCCAGGCTTCAGTATCGGGGCCAGTCCTGTTTAATAAAGTTATTGATGATGTGGACATGGGGATTGGGTGCACCCGCAGCAAATTTGAGGACAACGCCAAGTTAGGAGGGAGTGTTGGTCTGCTGGAGGGTAGAAAGCTGTAGAGGGCTCTGGCCAGGCTGGATTTTTGGGCTGAGGCCAATAGTGTCAGGTTTAGTATGGTGAAGTACCAGGTTCTTCACTTGGGTTGCAATTACTGCCTGCAGCACTACAGGCAGGGGAAGAGCAGCTGGAAAGATTCCCAGCAGAAAGGAACCTGAGCATGCTGATTGACAGCAGCTGAACTTGAGCCAGCAGTGTGCCCAGGGAGCCAAGAGGGCCAATGGCATCCTGGTCTGTATCAAAAATAGTGATTGTCCCTCTACACTCACAGTGGCTGGTTCAGCACCTGCTGGCATTTTGTGTTTGTGGTTACAGTCACACCCAGCCATTACCCTATTATGGATTAGGGTATTTGCCAGATCCTTGGAGTGATTCAGATGCTGGAGTGCTGCACTCCTTGTGATTGTATTTGTCCTGGCTTAGGGCAAATTTGGGAGAAAACCTCCAAAGGGGTTTCTCTAGAAAGCAGATTCAAGCAGCCCCTCCTCCAGCTGGTTTGGGAAAAGATTTCCTTGGAGAAAAGAGGAAAAAGTGTTTATTTAACAGGCAAAGCATTCTCCAGCACAAAAAATGAGCAATATTAAACAATAAAACCCCTTGTTGCTCCAAAGGAGATGACAAACCCAGAAAGTCCCCTCTGTGGGCTGTAGCTCAGCTCACTCAGTCTCTTATCAGTCCCTCTGGTGCTGGAAATGCCGTGGCTCAGGCCCAGCCTGGTGGGACACAGGTGGGAGCTGCCGCTGCTCTGCTGGGTGCTCAGTCCAGAGCAGGTTTAAACAGGTCCAGGAAAAAGAAAATCCCCAATCCAGGGAACTTCTCTGCCCCAGCTAGCTAAAAACCAACTAAAAGCAAAGGAGAGCTCTGTCCCACTGTCTGTCCATCGGCAGACAATGCAGTCCAGGAGCAGGATGGGGGGGAGCAAGGGCAGGGTCTGATAACAAACTCTGCGCTTCTTCTCTCCCCCTTCACTCTTGGAACAAGTCTTAAAGGTGTGAAACTTATTACCCAGCATAAACAGAACAGGCAACTGGGGATACAAGCATCATAAAAGTCAGCCCAGGACATACCATTTTTGTGAATCTTGTTATATAGGAATTACTGCTTTGTACTGCTTGATGTGAGCCAGATCAGGCTGGGCTGTCCTCAGAATATATTGCATTGGTCATGGGGCTGTGAATGGTTCGTATGTGCCATCTGTAATATAACAACTCTTGTATGTATTTCATTATTTCTCTTTCTAGTACATAAATTATCATAGAGATGTTATTAGCTTACTTTTCATTTATTATTTACTTTGCCCTCCCTGCTCTAAGCTATGGTATCACCATGAAATCTCATGAATCTGAGCTCTAGTAGTGTATGTTCCTTCTGTCCTCCTTTTCTCATCAATTCTGATGGCCAGCAAATAGCAACACTAAAAAAAAGCAGAGCCATGGCAAAAAGGTTTCCCACTCTTTCAAGTCTTCATTTAAAAGAAGTTTTTGGTGTTTTAAGAAAGCAACTGTAATTTGTGGTTTTTTTAATGTAGAAAAACAAACCTGCTTCCTTTTTTGGTTTTGTCTTTAAAAACAGCTGAAACGGTCTGTGAGAAATATTGAAAGCATTCAGACTTCTTATTCCCATACAACTTAAAATTCAAAATTGAACTCTATTACCTAAAATACTTTTTGTTAATGAAACATATATGAAGGTGCCTGCTTCTGGTGAATAGTCACATATTTTAGCAGAAAAATAAAAAATAAAATGTAAGAGACACATTTCTTAGAAATCAGAAAATATGCTATAACTTAAATAGTATTGGGCCATTTTTCTTTAATACAGGCATCATTTTGTGTAGTGTTGCCTCTCTAAATTTTGGACAATTGCAAATAGTAAAATGAAATATAGTGTACTTTTTTCAGTAAGTCCAGGGTCGTGTGTAGGTGAAGAGTTTAGAAATAGGTATGCCAGGTGCTGTTCTCTTTAATGGCACTTTGGAAGTTGTGCTTTGCAAACTGAGTTTCTTATCCAAACAACTCTGATTGAATCTATACAGCTTTGCAGGGAGTGCTGCATGGTTTTGAGGATATCTCGGACATTTCCCAATGTTCCTGGTGCTTTAAGTGCACTTGAACTCCAAACTGCCTGTTCTCACTCACAAGCTGGCTTTGCTTGGCTAGAAATAGTTTAAATGTAATATATGTTGATAGTTCTGTGGTTGAGATTGGTTTAAGTTCTGGAAAATTGGATGGTTAAGGAAAATTATGTACAGGTCACAAGGGAGTGACCATTTCTATTATGGTCTGCGTGATGCTGTCACTAGGAAATCACAGTTTAATCCTGAACGGGAGAGGGCACTGTTTAAAAGGACAAAATGGTTTCCAAATCAAAACCTTTTTTTTTTTTTTTTCCCCTAAAGCCTCTGAAGATAGTATGTTTTCAAAGAATTTTACAGTTTGTATATGAATGATGAAATGTACTCCTCTCAGGTTCTCTACCCCAGCCCTTTGCTCTGCTACTCTACGTGAAGTGTGATTATTCTTCTTTTTGTGTAGGTTTGTTTTCCTCCTAATTTTCTAGGAAGTAATACTTTATATCATATGCAGGTTGCTTTGTGTGTTGCTGGTGGTATTAAAAAATCTTGTTTTAGTATTTTTTAAAATTTTATTTCTTAGGATATAAATGCGATGTTTTAGTTTTCTGCCTTTTAAGGAAATTTTACTCCTGTGAAGGCTTGTTAGTGTATTTAGGCATGAAAATCTTGAATACAGAATTACAGAACCAGAGAACATGTAAGGTTGAAAGTGTCATATGGTCCAACCTCCTGACTGAAGCAGGGTCATCCTAGAGCACACAGTATAGGATTGTGTCCAGATGGTTTTTGAGTATCTCCAGTGAGGGAGACATAACATGCTCTCCAGGCAATTTGTTCCAGTGCTTGGTGGAACACTTGGTGCATCTTCCAGTGCATCAGTCTCTGCCCATTGCCTCTTGTCCTATTCCTTGGCATCACTGAGAAGAACCTGGCTCCATCCTCTTGGTGCCCCCCCATTAGATATCTCTGCACATTAATGAGGTTTTCTCTCACTTACCTCTTTTCAGAGCTGTACAGGCCAAGCTCTCTCAGGCTGTCCTTTTAAGGGATATGTTCCAGTCCTTATTCCTCTCTCTTAACCTCCAATGGACCCACTCCAGGAGCTCCATGTCTCCTTGTGCTGAGGAGCCCAGAGCTGGACACAGCACTCCAGATGTGGCCTCACCTGGGCTGAGGAGAGGGGCAGGATCACCTCCACCCACCTGCTGGCCCTGCTCTTCCTGATGCACCCCAGGAGAACATTGGCTGCCTTGGCCACTGCTGTGGGCTCACTGCAGGCTCATGGACAGCTTGCTGTCCACCAGCACCCACAGGTCCTTCTCCACAGAGATGCTTTCCAGTGCTTTGGCCTCCAGCCTGCACTGCTGCAGGGGGTGATTCTTCCACAGGCACAGGACCCTGCAATTGCCTTGCGGAATTCCAGGCACTGCTTTCTGCCCATTTCTCAGTCTTCCTGTTCTTCTCCTCCATCTCTCTCAAGGCCCTTTTGAAGACCATTTTGAAGCCCTCTGTGGTATCAGCCCCTCCTCCCAGCTCTGTGTCACCAGTGAACTTGCTGAGGAGGCATCTGCCCCTTCACCTGTGTCACTGATGGACAGGTTAAACATTCCTGGGCCCAGGACTGAACCTTGGGGACACCACTTGTGACAGGCTCCAGCTAGACCCTGTGCCACTGATGAGTCTTTGGGATCTGTCATTAAATATAGCTTTAATTCTAGAGAATCTGCCATGAAAATATACTTAGTTTCAACCAAAAGTAACTGTGAAGATAAGTTTTTGGAATTGGTATTTTTATTAACTTTGTGTTACTGTAACAGTTTATATTTCTTGGGGATTTGCACTCTCTACCCCACAAAACTTAGTTTTAACTCTGAATTTACATACACTTTGACTACACTAAACTATTTGTTGGCAAACAGTGTGTTGCTAAAGAGACAAAAGTTAGGTGGAAAGAGTAACGAAAGTTTTATAGACATGTTGTGGTTCACCTGAGTTTTCTATGGGTATGAATCTGGAATTGTTATATATGTAGTTTATAAAGTTGTAAAGATACATAAATCAACACATTTCAAAAAAGTAACTACATCCTCTGTGTCTCTTGAGTGATTCTGGTTAACCTATGGAAAGTAAAATAGTTCTTCACTCCACCCATTTACATAACATTTAGTAACAACTTAAGAAGCATTTGGTACTTCCCAGTATCTTGTTTTGTACAGATAATTTGTAGTGGCTTTTCCTGAGAAGATGTTACAGTTTTGATGCATATCCTACTTTGTCTCTAGTATTTTCACAACAGGAAAGAAAAGACAACCGCGATGTGTTTTGCTGGGCAAAGGCTAGCCAAAGCATCCTTCAGATCCTCTAATTTGTGAACTAACTGTGGTAAGATGTGGAATTGCCTGGAATTATGCAAAGTTTTTAGACTCCCTCTTACCAAATGTTTCCGGCCCATAAAATTACACATAACTTTGAGTGGGTGTGTCTTCATGCTCACTCATTCCCCTGATTATTGATGTTTTTATGGCTTCTATATTGTTTAAATCTGGATATAGTTATATGATAGAAAGGGATAGATTACCTGCCAAAAAATGGTAGCTTCAGTTTAAAAAATCATTGAGCAAAATAGTTTCTTGATGGTGTAAAGGATTTGTTGATAGCATGCTTGTCAAAAATCAGGTATTCAGAAGCTGACTAGGCAAGGGTTGTAGTCATAACTAAACAATTGCAGCTATTTGAATGGTCTTGAGCATTAATCTGTTCAACAGTTTCTAAAATTTGTGACCCAAAGTTACTAAAAAAAGTTCTTTGTTTTTGTAATTACAAAAAAAAAAAAACCAACAAAAAACCCACCAAAAAAAAAAGCCCCACCCAAAAAAACCTAGGCACAACAATTTGGGAGAAAGAAAAGAAAAAAAAAAACCAAAAAGGAAGGTAAAAAACTCACCTGCATTACAAAACATCTGATTGAGTCAAATAGCCAATTCAAGCAGGACGATGTGCAGCATGAATTGGAAATTAGAAGAATTAACTGATAATTACAGTTATCACTGACTTTTAAGTATATTAAAAGCAGCAAAAATTTGGAAAATGTGTTAGTTAAGGAATTTGGAAAGTGCAAAAAGTAATATTGAGTATTGTGGTACCAGTATTTAGTAAAACGTGTTCATGGACTTTTTTTTCAATAAATGTATTGTTTTCTATTAATAGAAAATAATAAATTGTCTGATGTGTAAAAGAGGCATTGTCAGGACAAATTGGGTATCGTGCTTCCAGTAGTTCTTAATGTTTTAAAAATAAGGAGGGAGGTCTGGAAAATTGTGAACATTATCCAGCTCTTAAGCAAACACAAAAATCACAAGTTTGAAAGCCTTGAGGTATGAACTTCAGTGCTCACAATGATTGAATAAAGCATTTGGAGGAGAAAAATATGAAGCTTCTACCTGAGCTTGATTTAGTAAAAATAGAGTCTTCCAGCATTGGAAAAGAATCTGTTACATTTTTTACATTATGCAGTTGGAAGAAGGATGGATTAAAGAGTTAATCTACCATTTTTTTTGGATAGCTTGAACTTATCTGCTTGGGCAGTTAAGAAAAGTTTATCAGGGTCTAGAGATAAAATAGTCTGAGACTATTTTTTGACAAGTTAATAAGCAAATACACTTTTTTTTTTTTAACAGTGTAATTGGTTGTATATATAAGGATCATAAACTTGTGCTATCTATTTTGATTGTAGTAAAGTTTTTGACACTTTTGAGTAATTCTTTCCTAGAAGAGCTAGGAAAATGTGATGTACAAGAGATAAAAAAACTTGGTTCAACAGGATGAGAAGCTCTCTCATAGCTTGCCATAGATACTTCATGATGATGGAAGAAAATGCTTCAGGACTGATGTTGCTGGATTTTTTTTTTTTCCTTAATATAGATGATGGATTGCAATGTGGAATGGTCCAAAATTCTGATACCATCATGTGCTACTGGGGGCTTGTGGGGTTTAGATTTGTGAGACAGGAAGAACCTGGAGGTGATTTACAGTAGAAGGCATCACTTCCCTTACAGCCTTATACTGTCCTTTAGAATATTTCCTGGGGGTCTGGCTAACTCTCAGAAGAGTCATGGAGGGCTGGCCTCTGCTCAGTTCTTGTTACTGAAGCCTATAATTGGAACCCTTCCTAACAGTTTCTGTGTCAACACAACACAGTCATGTGATGAAGTCCTAATGTAAAAAGTCCATTTTTAGTGGCCTGAGAGCTCTATGCAGCTCTGAAAGCCCACAAAGCTGAAGGGAGTCAATTTACACAGCAGGATTAAAATTAAAGATTACCTTGACCAAATTGTTTACATAAATAAAAGAGGAAGGATAGAATGAAAGATTGGACCAAATACAATGTACTGTGCTTAATCAAAAATAATCAAGTAATTTTAATATAGTATGGGGAACACTGGGTTAGAAGAGGGTTCTCAGAAGACTTGGTTGTAAGGATGGGAATGATCAAAGTTGAATTTGAGTCAGTGATGATATCATTAGATGAAGGTCTAGTGTCATACTGGATTATATAAAGATGAATATGGCCTAAAGGACTGTTTCTCTACCCTGCTCCACATTGGTAGGTTGGAAGGTGAAGTCTACTTTTGAATAGACCACATTTCAAAAATTATGTGGAAAACAGAAGGGAGTTGAAAGAAGAGCAATCTATAAGTAAGAAACTTTGTGTATGAAAGGTAGCTTGGAACATCAGGTTTTTTCCTTAAAAGAAATGCTGCTGTGATCATAAGGAAGTACTGTGGTTGGCCATCTGACCATCTCTTCCTAAAGCATTCTGTACATTTGCACACAGCAGTTCTGAAATGAAGATTCTGATAGGATGTGAAAGCATCAAAAACCTTTACTTATTGCATAGAATTAGCCAAACTGCTACTTCGAATTCAAAGAATGACTGTGTAAAGAAAAGAAAATCTCAAGAAAAAATTTTATGAGATAGTAATTGAAATAAAGGTTCAGACCTGACAGTTGAAAAAGTGGATTGTCTCTGTTTTCAGAGATTTAAGTAATTGGGACTACATGTGCAGTGTACAAAATATAAAATGATATGGGTATTTAATACTTTAGTGCTTTTCTGCACTGCACAATATGCTGTTTTTTAATTCTCAGTGTAAACTGCATATTTATCCAGATTGGTATCTGGTTCCTTGTGCAGTTAAGAACCAGCTTTATGGCATACAGCAAATAATAAGAATTTATTATACATCTCATGTGTAATTACTCTGATCCCAGAGGTGGCCATCAGTATATGATCAAATGGACTGAAGCTTTTTGGACTGTATTAATTCTAAATATGAATTTCTGAAAGAATTGGGAACTGTTTTAACTTATGTAGCACAAGTGTTAAATATTGTAAAGACATAGCTTCGTGAAGAAGTTAATTGTTGACTGAAAGTTTGCATGATGTAAATCAAAGTGAACATTATCCAGGAGCCAGTTCCCCTTATGCTTCCAGGCAGTGGGATGGTTTTTTAAGCTATTACTCCTTTCTTCCCACCTTCACTATATGAATAAAGCGACTAAAGAAACTGATGAGACAATTTTAATCTCGATTTGTATTATAAGTGTTCACAAGCAGAATTTCTACAATTTCATATTTAAAAAAAACATAATGTGGAAGAGGTAATATTATAAGTTCAAGATATATGATTTCTTTTTAGACATCTAAACAGATTTGTGCCTTAGCCTGAAAAACGAATCCTATGCCATTTGTGTATTTAAGTTGTGTCAATTTTTCCTTTTGGCTGAGCCATCAAACTAGAAAACTTCTCTGTGAAGTGGCAAAGTGATTGCTTATGTGTGGAAATTAATTGGCAGAATGCATATATCCAAATACTACTTCAGTGATGTCAAAAAGTACTTTTTCACTAAAACTTAGAAAAGAAAAAGAAGTCACTTGGTCCTGTGAATGAAGAAACAGTTCTTGTTTCTAAGAAAGGAGTCATTGGACACGGCACTGCATTGGCGTATCAGTGGTGGTTTTAGGTAGTACTGCTAGATAAATTCCCTGAGAGAACTCCTTTGATCTGTTCAAGTAGGTTCTTTCCTTTACCAAAGGGAACTTTTGAGGCCAGTCAGAGTGCATTTACATCACTTTAATGGTGTTGTGTAAAAACAAAACCCAGAGTTCTCTCTAAACCAGCATGGTAAATTGGACCTCAAGTATTATAGCTGCATTGCTTTTGCGGCCAAACTGATCAAGCCATTTATCATGGTGTAGCAATATGTAGTACTGATTTACTCTCAGTACTTTTTTAGAATCAAAAGATAATTTCTGTACCTGCAAAATTTTAGGAAGGAAATTTTGGAAATAGATGTCCATTGATTTAAAGTGAGGCAGCACTATAGCTGATGCTTCTGAAAATAGCCCTTAAATACCTTGTTTTAAGGACTTGCTTCATTTTGGCAGAACATGTTTTGATAGTTTTGTGCCTCTCCTTTATTCTGTCTTGTAGAAGGCAACCTGTGCAGTCCCAAACCTCTTTGTGCTTGGCACGAGACCCATTCCAAAACAGTCTGATGCCTTAGGATTGGCACTTTGTGGCCAGTATTTCTTCTGAGGGCAAAGTACTCAGTATATGGAGTATAAACTGCAATCCAAAACACATGAAATTTAATTTTTGTAAGTATTATTTATACATAAAACAAAGCAGATGTTGTTATAGCCTTTCACACTTGTCTGCTTTATTCAGATTTAAATGAGGAGGACCAATGGGAGCTTTTAATTTCTATTCTTAGCTCATGGTGCCAATTATTATTCTATGGAAACACAGCTACACAAACAGGGTGTACCTTCTAATGGTGTATAAAGAATTTGATTCTAATTTCTGCTGCTGCTTCTTTTTGAAGACCTCCTAAATCTTTACAGCTGTTTTGTATCAAAGGTGATGCATCTGCAAAGGAGGTGTTTACCTCATGCTTTTCTAGACCAAAGCGAAAAGCATTAAATAGGTCTATTAGACCCAGGATTATTTTTCCTCTTTACTGAGATTAGAAACGTATCTGGTGGGTTTCTTTAATAAAGGGCTGGGTTATTTTGTGTTGATATCTACTTTGACTGAAAAAAAGTCCTAATGATTGTGATGGAGACTGGGAAACAATGACTTCACTGCTGATCAGACTTGCAAACAGATGACAAATAATGGGACTACTTTGAATTACTTCTGCTTTTATTGGTCACGTATTTTTCATATTTCTTTTTAAGAACCATGTGTTTTAAAAGCCTGATTCATAGGATTTGAATTTTTTGGGACTGTGTATTAGAAGTATTGTAATGTTTTTCAAAATACTCAGTTTCCTTTTTGGTTTGGTTTTTTGTTTATGTTATGATTAGGTAAGTTTGAAGTGTCTGCCTACCTAAAGTGCCTGAAAATTGCTAAGGTTTTCTGTGTATTTTACTCCTAAGCAGTTGATTTGGGAAATTTTTTAAACTTTATCTACTTAATAAAAAAGACTATCAGCTGTAAACTGCTGCAACCTGGGTAGTACTCAAGAGTAGTACTAGGCTTAGCCTCTTCATCTTGTCATCTATCTTTCTCTGTTTCTGGAGACAGAATATGCAGCTAGCTGGTCTTTTTGTCACCATTTGTTTTCATATGTCCGTGGTGCTCTATGCTTAAACCCCTTTAAATATGCTTTTACAGCCCCTTTTGACAACATGAGTTGCCAAGAGGTTGCGGAGTAAAATGTGAACCAGCAAGATTTGACTGAGATGTGTTGCAGAGCAAAGAAGTTTGATAGCTCTTGATTGGAGGAGAAACAAAATGGACTTGAATTTGGAGTGTTTATGCTTTTCTAATGGTGATGGCAACAACGTTTTTTAACCTGTACCATACACAAAAATGTGTATTCAGTTCTTGAATGACTGAAACGTAAATACTACAAAGCTGCATTTTTTGGGTGTTTTATCATAAAACCGAACTTCAAGGTATCTCCTTCTATAGGATTTATGTAGTTATGCTGTGTCAAGATGCAGAACCAAAGGTTAGTTTTCCTACTTAAAGCACATTCTTGTTGCTGGTGGGATTATATACTGCTTGCAAAATTAGCATAGGCCAAAACAAGTCTGTTCAAAAGAGGATTCTATAAAATTCAGCTGTATGACAAACTTCTTGGAACTGAGCAAGCGGCTGTTCTCTATACAACAGATTTCTGTCAGCGCAGCTGTGCTGGACAGGATTGTGAAGAGGTGCTAACACTGTCTGGTTTAGTTATTTTGGCAGAGGCCATTAGCAAATACGTTATTATGTTGACAAAACATTTCTTTTGCTGGTAAAATTGTTCTTGGAGATGTATCTCTGTAAATGGTTTTGCATTCTAGTATGAAGTACAATTTGGTCTGGAAAGCTGCATTTGCCCTATATTTGCAGGGTATTGCCAGTACTTCAAAAATAATAAAGGGCTCTGGCATTGAAACAGACTGAACTTTTGAAATGTATCAGTAACACAAACAAGTATGAAAAGGGTAGAGACTGAGAGGCGGCAAATTGAAAAAGAGTTACTGAGAAATATATGGGAGCTGACAGAAAATCCCTTTTCTGTTTGTTGGATTGATATCCTTGCAGGATTCGGATCTGCTGCTCACCTTCAGGAAGGTGGGTGTTTTAGCTGACTGACACTAAGTCTTCGACCTTTTACTGCTTCTGTTATCAGCACACCACCAGCAGCTAGAGTGTGTTAACTTTTTTTTCCTGTAAATGATTGAGCTACTCTTTTGTATTGGCATTTAGCATCCTAGCAGGAGGGCTTAGCTGTTTTTTCCACTATTATTTTTTCAGTCACACATAGGCTGAATGTCCAAAATACTGTGAGTTTAGGAACAAGAAACAGTTGAAAATGAGTGCTCTTCTGAAACACTGTGTTCCCATTCTTTGTTCAGTATGAAGCATATAAAAAGTTTAATGAACCAGTCATAATTCTTCCTTGCTTTAATATTAAGTATTGACTTTCAGCAGTGCATGAAAGTAATGTTTTTCTTATGTCTTCTCACTCTATTGCTTGTTCTTTCATCTAAGTAGCAGTATTTTGTATAAAATCAAAAACTTCAGAATTTTGGACTCTGTCCTAATGAAGAATACAATATCAGACAGAGAGCCTGTGAGTTGTAAGATTTAACACTGGGTTAGTTTACAGTGAATGAAAACAGATTGGACACTGAAAATCCTGGATATGAACAGCACAGTACAACTGTGAAGACACTTACTGATGGTTTAATGTTTATTTTTCAGTAGCTATTATGCTTGGATTTGTGCCTAGCTAAGTTAACAGAAACAAAGCTGGAAGATTTTAGGCATCTTCAGAAGCCATGAAGCAGGCTTTTGTAAAGCAGTATTTATTGTGTTTGAGTTGTAATAGTCTAAAGAGAAGACTTTGATCATGAAAAAATAATGAAATATTTTGTTTGTTATTACTAAAAATTTCTCTGCTTGTTTCCAAATGAGTTATTTTTTAGGGAATCTCCTGTCTAATAGCATTCTTATCTGCTTTATCTTGTTTTATTAATCTCTTTTCCTTGCCTGATGGATTTAGTTCATGAAGATTGCAGGAGTTTTTCTTTGTTTGGTTTGTTTCATTGTTTCAAATGGTGAGGTTTTGTGATTTCACCAAAGAAGCAAGTATAACTAATTAAAGCGGTGAAAAGATCCAGTGTCTTTGTTGTGCCCTTTCACGGTATTGTCTGTGGGTGTTGTTTGATTTGTAGGAAGACTGTAAGTAGCTGCTGTTGACCTGAAAATGTTTTCCAAGTAAGCATATGGTTTTCATTACTTGTGTTTTTAGAATACTGTTATAAAATAAAACACTCTCAGTAGCTAGCAAACAGAAAAAAAACCAGCCTTGGGTGTAGAAGACACAAATCATTGAAAAATAGCATGGTTTCTGTCATTTTTAGAAACCTAGACAGTGTCAGAGTCTGGCACTTTTCCATGTACCTGATCATTAACAGCATTTTGTATCTGAGTGTTTATGCCAACAGCTAAACCCATTGATCTGCGAGTTGTCTTGTAGAGAAAACTTAGACACAGCAAGGAGTGAATGTTACTGTGGAGTAAGGATGCAATGAGAACAGGTTTGTGGATAACAGTCTTCTTATAAGTAAAAGAGGAAAGAATAATCTGTTATACATAGGACAAGAAGTAACTGTTCAAATTTCTGCAGAAAAGGATTCCTATTAGACATTTAGAAAAGCTTTCTAACAGAGAGGATGGCTTTCTTTTCCAGGAGAGTCCTTGCAGGTATTGCCAAGTCAGGATAAGGATGCCTAGTGCCGTTGTGATTGTGTCTGACAGTGACCTGACCATCATTTCAAGAGGAAAATAGGAGGCCAAAATTTTGTAACCTCTTTTAAGAGACTACATCTTCCAAAATTATTTTATGGAACTGCAAGTACAAGTTGCTTATTCATATAAAACAATATTCTTCGTACAATAAGAAGGGGTGCTATATATCATGTGCCTGCTCAGAACATATAATACATGATTGTCAGTTTCTTGTATTTCTGTAAAATTATAAAAAAAGATCTTAAAATATATGGGAATGCATTTTTTAATGAATTGAACTTCTTATAAGATTAAAACTTAAAAGAGTAAATATATTTATTTCCAGACCATGTATTTTATCATATCTCCTCTGCATATTTTGTGCGTGTAGACTAAAGGGAAATAAAATCAGGCTCAAAAAATATCACTGAAGTTATTGAAAGGGTTGAAATGACAGCCTGGGATTCTAAGACTATGTTGCCTTCCATATAGCTTAATCCCCTTTGGGAATTAAACTTTATAGATTTGTTTTGAAAATTTTTTGAAGAAGTTTTTGGAAAGTTTAAAAAACAATTACATACTGATTTTGAGTTCATTTGATATGCTTTTCCAACTTCTGCCCCTGAGGCACTATGTATTTGATCTTAGAGGGAGAGGTCAGGGTCATAGTATGTATTCTCAGCCATGAACATGCAACCCCCAGGGAACTGTTTGGTCAGGATTAGCCCCTTCACTGGACACTGCTGCACAGATTTGTCTGTCAACATAACTATGTACAGTCACAACAAATGGTTGTCTGTTCAGGTAATATCCACTTTAGAACGTACATCACCTGTTTCAGATGAGAAATAATTATGTACTTACCTTACATTTCTGTCATGGGATCATAGGTAATCATGTCCTTATCAGACGACTTCTCTGAGGCTATCCTAACGCTACTCTGCTTGGCTATAGCTTCATAAATATTAATAGAAAATACACCCTGTGTAATTTTACAAGATTTTTTTCACTATAAGAAGTAGTAAGATTATTAATATCTGTTGAGCTGAAATATGGTGTCTTTCTGTTGACTCCTGACTCATTTCCAGATTAGCCAGATATTTCTCACAAATATTTGCTCCCTTACCTTATTCATAATAGTGTGGCAGAGTTGAGCGGGTAGAGCAGTCCTAGCAAAGTAAGAGAGGACACACAGAGGTTAGGACAGACAGCTTGCCTCAGTATTTAACTAATTTCTGTGCAAATTTTGAAACCTGGATGTTCTAGGGAAATGTCATTGCTACGTTGCTGGGAGTAATTCACTTCACTATTTTGATATTAGCTTTCACTGTATAAATATTTGTAGTCCTAATATCAGCTGTATCTGTACCAAGCATGGAACAAGGAATGATTTGTTACTTTTAAGTGTGTTCAGCTGGGAATATTTGTGTAAACCCAGAATAGCAATGAGGAATTTGGGTGTCTATCAGCCTCCTTTAAGGTGGGAAGTAAAGTTTGAGTACGTAATCTCAGTGTCATCTAAAAGCTTTTAATTGAAACTTTGTTTTCAGAAATGGTCATCATTACACATTTAATTTCTTAGATCATGCAGAAGAATGACCCCACTCAGACAGGAAAGCTGCTTCTGCTTTAAAATTCAGAGAGTGACAACTTAAACTTTCACTGACTTAGCAAAAGAAAGTGATAGCATCTCTTGAGTAATTATGGTTTGAGCTATGGAGGAAAGGACTGCTTTCTTGTAACTTATATTTGGTGTGTTATAAAGCTAGAAAATATGGCCTAGAATTTTGCAGGCTGATTAAAAGCCTTTTGGAAACCAAACTTGTGTTGTTTGAAATGGTCTCTGGCTGTGTCCCAGAAGTGTGGTTGGTGCCCTAATAGGAGTTGTGTGAGGCTGGGTACCCAGATCACATGGAAATTGGGTGGAGTTGAACAACTGGCAGAGGCTGTTGTTTGTCCTCTTCTAGTCTTTCAGTAGCTAAATCTTAGCATAGAGTTTTGTGTTTGATTTAACAATTTTGTTTTATCTATGCCTTCCAACTTATAACACCCAATGGCGTTCAAAAGACAGGGTTAGAATGCCTAAATCAACATGTGTAAAAGCAATAGATATTGTAAGCATTTGCAATCATCAATTGGGAAATGAAATGTTTTTATCAGATTGGTCAGATTTTATGCTTGCTGACTTAAGGCTTTTTTTTTTTTTAACATCCTTTCATCTCTCTTGACAGTTTGCTCTGACTTCACCTTTCTTGTATCTGTTCTGATCTCCTGTAAGCCTGCCTATTCAGGAAGTTGTACTTCCTTTCCTTCTGACCAACACATGGCAAGCATTTTCCGAAAGTCGTTATTCGTTTTGCTAACGCATTTGGCAGCTCTGACACTGCAAAGTTTCTTATAATGCGTCTGTTAAACTTTGGCTTTTGTCATCGCAGAGAATTGCTTGTGTTCTTCTGCTTGTTTCATTAATCTTTATTAAGTAAAGATGTAAGCTGTCTTTAATTGAATATTTTCTTTTGGCGATAGAACAAGCCAAAAGGTGTTTCTCATTAATTTGTTATTCAGCAGGGATAGCCATCTATCTGGATTGAATTTGTGACTATGTTTAGTTCCTATTTGTAGAAATGTCTATGTTGAACATATTTTTCTATGTTTTGCTCAGAGTATCTTATACAGCCTGACTTTGTAATGTCATTTGTCATCTGGAAATTGAACTACAGGGAATTGGTCTGTGTTGACAACATGTCTCCATGTTGGTTTTTCTTATCCTTTTATTACAATGTGTTTTATATTTGGCCTTATAAAGTTTTATCATGCTATCAAATCATGAAGAAGTGCAGAAATTATGGCTTTTAGTTTTCTTATGCATGTGATACAAATATTTTGAACAGAGGTCGTAATGAGAAATGCTGACCTTTCTTTTTCTGACACAGAAAATCATACTCAGGCTGTCCTGTAGATTTAATTATGATGCCATCATTAGCTTGAAAGCACATTGTATTGAAGAAGTGAGAGTAGAAATTTCAGGTGTTGAATGAGTTTCCATTCCTCCTTTCCAGTTTCTGTGCATTGATTAATTTTGTGAGATTTACTTCTTTCTCAGTTGTTTTTTTGAAGGTGCAAATTGTTTGTGACCCACTATCCTGAGCTGTTAAATTTCATGAAATACAAATCAAATACAAAACAAGCTGAGAAACATAGAAACATTTTTATTAATCTTCATAAAAAATCCCAAATGAATATAAACTAACCTACGTCAAAATACTTCTTTTGGAGTGATTGTCCCTAAAATTATGATATTGCAACACAATAGTGCCTGTTTATCTCAGATGCTTTCAGGCAACTTCTAGACAAAATGAATTTTTTTAATGCATGTTAGGAATTCTGTCACCGTATCATCAGTAACTCCTAGGCAAGGAAATGTGGTGTTCAAATGTGTGTTCTGTACACACATCTTGGAATAGCATAGAACCTACAGACTTATGAAACTTTGTCTGGGACAAAGTTGTTTAATTGGCCTGCCTGGTTTCTAAAAGTTTGTGAAGAATGTCTGCCATAAATGTATCTAGAAGTCCCACTGTCATCTGGCAAAAATGTAGCTGACATGGTATTAGAAAGCTAAACCTGTAAGAGCACAGAAGTCTGTTTTCCTAACAGAGTTCTTTCTGGAAACATGTTTGGGTTGGGGTTTGTTTTGCTAGCATTTTTAAACTCAGTGTGACATTTTTGAACATTTGGCAATTTGGGCAGTAAAACTTTTGTGCAGTCCAGCAACTTTTACTGTTATTACTTTTTTCGTAATCTTCAGCCTGACCTTTCTCGCTTCATAATATTTATTTCTGTTTCTCAGAACAGAATCATTTAGAGCGGATTCTAAAGCAAATTATGTCTCTCTTATGTGATAAATATATTGACCATTTAAAAGTGGATAAACTAATAGTAGTTTGTTATGACATGTTATTTTTTCCCCCCAAACTTTTGTCCCATATGATGCCTGAAAGTATTATAATTTTTCCAGCGC
Organism: Fringilla coelebs; assembly: GCF_963513975.1. Taxonomy (NCBI): domain Eukaryota; kingdom Metazoa; phylum Chordata; class Aves; order Passeriformes; family Fringillidae; genus Fringilla; species Fringilla coelebs. Next base: position 101,561,761 of record NC_140028.1, on the reverse strand, counting down.
TGTGTTCCAAACCTTGAGTGCCATCACATGGCTCCTGCACACTAAGCCCAGAACTATAAGCTTTGTTGAATTAGAAGTAACTTCCGTGTTTCAGAATAATTGGCCCCCTTTCATCATGGACAAATGTCACAATGTCACACACCAACCCCAGAATAGTAGGTAAGCTAAGATTTATTTCCTGTTGAAGAATGTTTTCCGGTTTTGTTTGGTTTTTGTTGTTTTGCTTTTTCTTTTCTTTTTTTTTTTTTTTTTTAATGTACGTGTCTGATTTAACTAGAAAAATCTTGGAGAAAGAAGTACTTTTAGTCTTTCCATTTGCCAGGAATTGTGGTGTATTAATACCAATGTAAATTAATCAGATAATAGCAGCAATCTGACTCTTAGATTTAATTGCAATGTGTATATATGGCCAATATTCACAGGAAATTTATATGCTTCAATTCATTTTACCAAACAAACATTTGGTCAGCTGCAATTAGTGTCCTGCATAAAGTTACTTCTGCCATGCCCTTAGTGAGCGATGAGTACCTTCGTGCTATTATAATTTACTGTTTATCTTGACATGATTATTTTTCAGTTTTGTTAGATAAATATTTTTACATACCTTAAGTCTTCTCTTGTTGCTCCATACCAAAAGTTTGGCCATCAAACTGCTGAAGACTTTTCAGAACAGCTGTGAGCTGCAGTATTACATATTAGTCACCTTATTTTATAAAATTTTAATTGTCATATTTACCCAAATATTAAAAAAAAGTAGATGCAGGAACAGAGAGATAATGATTTTTTAATGTCACATTAAGCATGTCTCTTTTTGACTATCATACATTGGAATGCTGCATTCTAAGAAAGAGTGATAGTAGGGATCTTGGTTAAGAAAATCCTTTAAAACTTGTCTTGTGAAAATTTATCTTTACTGACTCTATTTAGCATCCTCTGTTTTTCAGAACTTTCCAGTTGGTTAAATTCTCTTTCTTCCTTCTTCTTTGAGCTAAGGGTACGGGATTGCTGGTGGAAAGCCGTGGCGTTTGTTTTGTAAATGGCTCCAGTAAAGGCCCTTGTCTCCCTTAAGCTGACACAGAGTAGCTGGTGGCAGTTCTTTCATACTTCTCATACCCAGTTAATTTTTCTTGCTCAGAAAAAGCTTCAAAGAGTAAATGTTCTGCACTTGCTTATGTGAAGAAGATAGACCTGACTGCAGGGTCAGAACAGGGGGATTTAGGTGTGACTGTGCTGAATAAGCAAATAGTCCTTGGGCGGTTGTGATCAGTGGCACAGGGTCTAGCTGGAGCCTGTCACAAGTGGTGTCCCCAAGGTTCAGTCCTGGGCCCAGGAATGTTTAATTTGTCATCAGTGACTCGGGTGAAGGGGCAGATGCCTCCTCAGCAAGTTCACTGGTGACACAGAGCTGGGAGGAGGGGCTGATACCACAGAGGGCTTCAAAATGGTCTTCAAAAGGGCCTTGAGAGAGATGGAGGAGAAGAACAGGAAGACTGAGAAATGGGCAGAAAGCAGTGCCTGAAAGCAGTGCCTGCAGCCAAGGCAATTGCAGGGTCCTGTGCCTGTGGAAGAATCACCCCCTGCAGCAGTGCAGGCTGGAGGCCAAAGCACTGGAAAGCATCTCTGTGGAGAAGGAGCTGTGGGTGCTGGTGGACAGCAAGCTGTCCATGAGCCTGCAGTGAGCCCACAGCGGTGGCCAAGGCAGCCAATGTTCTCCTGGGGTGCATCAGGAAGAGCAGGGCCAGCAGGTGGGTGGAGGTGATCCTGCCCCTCTCCTCAGCCCAGGTGAGGCCACATCTGGAGTGCTGGGTCCTGTTCTGGGCTCCTCAGCACAAGGAGACATGGAGCTCCTGGAGTGGGTCCATTGGAGGTGATAAAGGTGATTGAGGGACCTGAGTATCTGCCTTACAAGGACAGGCTGCTGGAGTTGGCCCTGTTTAGCCTCAAGAAGAGATGACTGAGACAGGACGTCATCAATGTCCCTAAGAACCTCAAGGGAGGGTGCCAAGATGGAGCCAGGCTCTTGATGGTGCCAAGCAATAGGACACGAGGCAATGGGAAGAAGTTGGTACACAGGAAGTTCCCCCTGGATATGAGAAACAAGTTCTTTACTGTGCTGGTGACCAAGCAGTGTAAAACATTACCTAGTAAGAGTGTTGAGTCTCCTTCACCGAAGATACTCAAAAAACATCTGGACACAATCCTGTGCCATGTGCTCTAAGATGACCCTGCTTGAGCAGGCAGGTTGGACCAGATGAGCCATTGTGGTCCCTTCCAACCCCACCCATTCTGTGATTCTGTGTGATTCTCTGTTTCTGGCAATTTCAAAAGCTTGCTATGCAGATTAAATAGTGCTTTGACAATGACAATTTTTAGGAAGGACTTGGAGATCTACCTGGGGGTTATTGTCTTGTACTCAACTTGATTGGGAAACTGTACATTGTGCCTTAGAGAACACCAGCTCATACTACAATGATTTTGAATTCTAGACACAGGAGGATGTGATGGGTATCAGAATAAATCATATCTTCCTACTGCAAGGTATAGAATGGAGATTTGGGGAGCTGAATAGGGGTTTAGTGTGATGCAACTTTCTTTTGCTATTTGCAGATTCTGTTTTACAAAAATCTAAAGCTTTACATGAGATTTGAAATCTTGCCAGCTGTCTGTCAAGCTGAAATTATTTAGAAAACATTTAGTTTTATTAAATTAAAATTTAAATTCTTTTCTCTCTCTGAAATCTATTCCCCAAAAGAAACCTACACTGGACTAAAGGATCTAAAATAAATTCTTTACTAGTAGAGACTATTGACTGTAGCTTATGGTGATAAGCTCCACTAAAGGGGAGCAGGAGTGTGATCAGCTGCCTTATCTTACCTTCTGAGACCATCCCTGTTAAATGTATTCTCTCTGTATTCAACTGGGATTATCTCTTTACCCTAAAGTATTTTTCACTGTACCTAAACTTTAAACTACTAACTACATTTTATTTAACAGAAGCCTATATTTAGGTTTGAGGGTGTAATTGCAAATCTATGCTTTTCACACTGAATTAAGTATGAGAGAACACAGGGTATTTGGAAAAACATAAACTTTAGGTTGCACTTATATCTTTAGGGAGTTATTTTATATATTTGTATATCTATGTACACATGTATATTTACAAATATATGTATGTGTATATATTACAGTTACTGTAAAATCTGTGTACCAGGCTGAATATTTTTTGAATGTAATTTTGGACTCTTCTTCAAGCTTTTTCTGCTTGTGTTCTTAGCTATTTCTAAAACATCTGCACTGGGTTGCTCCATTGACCATGAAAATAATGTTCAGCCTTTGATTTTTGTCTGGATAAAGAGATCTTTCATTTTTAGCAATAGCTATTTCTCACTTAACTCTACTTTTCTCTCCAGGAATCTTGTATATCCATAGTTCCTGGGTTGAAACATTTCAAATGACAACAGATTTTGTCCCCACACTAGCCTTGTCCACTCAGAATTCAAATCAAAACCAGAATTATGTATTCTTTTACTTTTTAATCTATTGTTATGTGTGAAGACTAATTAAACACTCCATACAAGTTCTAATTGTAACCAGAAAGTCATTAAATAATACCTTTTATTTTGAAACCTGGATGTTACAAAGTGCGAAAAGGAGTTAAAAAATTTTATTTGTGAAACTGCTCTAGAAAAATGCAGATCTTGTTGCCTGTCACCTTTCCTGAATTCAGTTTCATTGAGGGATGGATGTTTGTCCTTACCAGAAGAGCGTTGCAAAGTGTATAGTTGTTCTGTCTACATACTAAATGTTTAATTTTCAGATGTTTGCTGTTTATGAAACATTTGTGTGAGTAGATGTGTTGAGATGTCTTTTCTTTGTTAGTAATTGAGGCCAGTACGTAGTTTCTCACTTACTTCAATATGCTTTTCACTATTCAATTAAAGTTGTTTTGAGTACTTTTTTTTATTGAGCAAGATTTTGTTTTTGAAGTGGCCCCACACACTTAACTGGTTTTAATTCTACAGTTCATTCCAATGAGATAATGGTATATGCCTAGTTAGAGCTCTTTGGAACATTTTTGGGTGGATCCAGTATATTTTATTTACTAGTCCTCTTATATTTGAATGCACTGTTCTTTGCTGTAAACTTAAGAGTGTAAATATGAAAGGAAATACTATGAGTTCTCTATGGGATCTCAAAGTTGGCTACTGTCAGATTTCAAATAAAAATGGGTAAACTGGTGGGTTTTTTCTTCTCTCTTGTGAGTAGTGACACAGATTTGACCATAAGAAAAGCATTGACTACTTTTTTCTTGCAAAATGTTTGTTTTGAAGCTATACTGATTAAGTCAGTGAATTGGCTGTGGTATTTTGATATTCCCTGTGAGACACTGAGTGTAGAAGTTGAGCTCCTCAACAGCTTTGCACAACGTGGATGTCATGTCTCCAGAAAAAGATCAGGCAATTGAGATAGTTTGTAGTATAATGGGGAAATCTGTGTAGTAAGTGGATATTGTTTTGCTTGGTATGATTTATAAATTGGAGTAACAAGTTGCTTTAACTCCAGTGTTCAGTCATCATAGTCCTCTTGTAATATACATTAGGAGTAATTTATGAATTATGCACATAATAGCATCAGTACAAGTGTATGAACTCAGGTAGATTACCTCAATGAAAAATTATTTTTAATTGTGTGCTTTAATTCACAAAGCCAATATTTAGACTGTCATGCCTACTGAACAGAGTGTCTGTATATAGAGAAGATTTTTCCAGGCAGATTATGGAAAGGCATCTAGAAGATTCAGGAATTTTTTACCTTGCGGTATATGTTGATATAGTGTAATTCTAATACTGTCCTCACAGGTAAGAATTACACAGAAATGTTGTTTTAAAACTAAAGTTAGATTAGGAATCTTGTCTTTCACAAATATCTTGTAACTGCTCCAAGGGATCTCAGAGATATCAGAAAAGAAAACACTTGAATAGCTTTGAATGTGCTTCCTCTTCAATCTGCCCTTAAATCAGATTATTGAGGGCTCTGCCATTATTAGAACTAATAGAAACCATCAATCAAATATGTTGCTCCTTCCCTGTTGACTTTGCCCCTCTGTGATGGTGGTTACTGGTTCCAGTGACCTCCTCAGCTACTTGTGCAAGACTTCCTCAACTGAAAGATTTTATGGTTGTTTTTGGAAGAACATAATGACTATAGCAAAGAGAGGTAAGACAGCATCCTTCTGTCTACAGCTGTTTGTTTAAAGTTTATTATACAGCTGAACAAAACTGTATTTAGGTAGTTCAGTAAAAGTTCTCAGTATTTTGGACTTCATTGGTGCTAACTCTTGGCAGACAGATTGTACGTACTTGCTAAGGCCTTGCCATCTTTTGTAAACAATGCTCGTTTTGAAGGTAGCTCTGTTTAGATGTGGAATAAAGTAACAGAAATGAGGGGGAAACAATTAATGTGTCAAAACCATAGTGACATGATTTTAGTATTGTTTAGGGTTTTGAGGGTATCCTTATGGCACAGTGAAGATAACACAGGCAAGATGGGCGCTGTTGGACATCAGTTGTAAGCCTGTAGAGGTACTGTAGATTCTCTGAAATAACATCTGATTCCAACCTCAGCTGACACAGTGAATTAAAAAGGAAATTTTATCCAAAAGGAATGAAACATAGCAGGGATACAAGTCTGTCTAGAATTAAGATCAAACACATCCTCAAACCATAGAGGATAAATCCAACTTTACTCTTAGAAATGTGCAGAAATAAATAGAATACAGTAGTGTTCATTGGTTGTACAGTCTGGACAACTTGTTAACAAAAGCTGAGGAGCAGTAATAGCTTAAGTTGTACTTGTCCTAGATTGAATTACTAGTTGTTCTGTTTCTCTTTTAGGTTATGGTCAGACTGGTCCAGTGGTTCAGAGAGGCGGATATGACTCCATTGCTGCTGCTGTTTCTGGTCTCATGCATATCACAGGGCATGAGGTATAGTGCACAACTTACACATTTCATAGAATCTTTGTGCCACGTACCAAAACTGGCTGCTGCATGGAACAAGTCAGCCTCATGGTAACACATCTGTTATGCAAACCCTCCTGAGTCCAGCAAGACGTCTCATCTCTGGACATCTAAGAAAATAATAGTACTTGTATACTTCAGCTCTGTCACTCCAGGCTTGTAAAGCAAAATGGTCAAGAAACAAGAAAATTAAAGAAAAAAAGAAAAATCCTAAATCTCCAGTGAATAAATTGGCAATGTATGCTACCCTCTTAATAGTCACTTGTACGTCACTTCAAGAGCTGTGGTAGACACATTTGACAGCTGGATGATAGAATCATATCTATGGGTGTGAAGTCTCACTGATGCTTGGATATAGATATTCCCTTTGTAAAAGTGGGAATGGTAAAGCTATCTAGATAAATCTGACAAAAGCTGGGTGTTTTTCAATCATTCTGCCTACAAATAGGCAGAAAGATGCCATGCATTTCTGGAAAAGCCTTATGTGCTGCCTATTCCCGCTGACACCCAAGATCTTTGTTAGCTGTGGCAGTGCAGGAAGCATAACAGTAGTTTAGTATCTGAATTCTAGAGGTACACAGAACTTGTGTCTTCACCTCAGAAAAATGCTGGTCAAATAAGCATGTAATTAAGCTGTCTTGAATCGCCTACAGATGCAGGGAATGTGGTCCTGAAATGTCTCTTTTCAAGTGAGGTAGTGTTACGAGTCTGTTCTATGCATTATACATGCTAGATACTGTTCTAGTGTGGGGGTGCTCCTGGTACTCTGGAAGCAGTAGTGCAGATCTTGTGAGTACAATACTTGCATGTTCTAGATAAACAAGGAATTCATAAAGTTTCTGTACTACGTGTCAGCTGTTCATGTCTGAGTATGTTGTTGAAAGCTAGCCACGTGATCTGGACACAACTCAATTGTAGGGTTGATACTCTGCCAATAGACTTGTTTTCTACTGAGAACAATGGCAAACATCAGAAGTTTGTACTTCTGGCAACTATTGTTACCAGAGTTGTCCTTTTTGTTAGGGAAAAAAGCCAAAATCAAGCATTTTTTGACTGAGTAAGCTGAAACATCTTGTGCCTAGTTTCCCGAGGCTGTCCATTTCTGCTGTGTTGTTGGTATGTGCTCATAGGACGTTCCATCTCAGAACATGAGAACGTTCCATCTCAGAACATGAAATTGAGTGCAGTTCTTACAGGCACTTCTCTTCAAAGATATAATGTACACGTGCACTAAGTAATGACTGGTCACAGTAACTGCAGTGTAAGTAAATTTCACATTGTGTCTGTTGAATGGAGGTTGATACTTCCAATACAATGCCAGAAATTTCATGCACACCTCAAAATATACCAATCAAAATTGAAAGGATATACAAACTGTTTAAAAGGGGCAGATGATGTTAGTACAACATGAATAAAGAAAGGTAGATAGAAAGATTAAAAAACACAGAACTTTTGTACGGCTTTTCAATGATATGTGAATGCCAGCATAAATAACTGTTATACTGAATAATTGCTGCAAGTTATGTTATGAAAATAATAGTCCTCAGTGGCTGTTATGAAGATGGATTTTATTAAAAGATTGTGTTAAGGTCTACACTGGATAACCAGATGTTTTCATCACCTCACCAAGACTTGAGGTAATGTAATCATAGGAATCATTTAGTCCCTGTCAGTAACAACTTTCTCTGTTCACTGGGGGCTTCTAAGAAATCATTCAAACTTAGTCACTCTTTCTCATGATTAAAATTAGCATGCAAAAATTTGCTTATTTTTCTTTATTTGAAGTTGTTTATGTAGTATTTCCTCATTTTTGGATGTATAGATGGTCAGTATTGTTTCAAAGACTTAAGTAGTCAATGACTCCAAAAAAACAAATGTGCTTTTAGTTGTTGTAGTGAAAACTTATCTAAGTGACTGTAAAATCATATGCTTGTTGGAAAGTAACTTTAAAATAGTGAAGTATTATTAATAGTAAAATCTTCCATTTTTTAAACATTTATGTTCATGTGACAGAATTGTGTTTAAAATTTCACAAAACTGAACAAAAGTAGAAAACCTTGTTTCAGTCAACATGTAGAAAAGTGGCCAAAGAAAAAGAAGAAAAAAGAAAACAGAATTTCATGATGTTTTTTTTTAAATAAAGCTTAAATTATTTGTTGATTAGATAATGTGGAATTAATGTGCTTAAAGTAATAAGTTCATTTGAATGGGTAGACTAGGGTCTGATTTTTTTTTTTTTAGAATAAAATGGAAACTGCTCCTCTTATAAACTGGAAATAAAATAAAGGAAAAGTTATAACAGATGATGTTGGGTTTGTATTTCATTGCAGTAGCTATAGATAGTCAGTATAACATCATCAGTGCGACAGTGCTCTTTGGAAACATCCCTTTGGTAAACAAACCATCGCATGTTCTTGCAGGATGGTCTTAGAGGCATCAGCTGATGCAACAGACAAATTGAGTGAATCTGAGCAAGCAGCAAAAAAGCACCTACATACGTGACTGAGGTGCCGAATGTTGAGGTATACATATTTATGTTGATGTATACATATTTACAGTTCCTTAGGAAGAATTTAATAATAGGGTACTAAAATTTTGTCCAGTATCTGTCATATACAAAAGTGTATAATCCAATAGCAGTATATATTCCTGCCTATAAAAAAAAAAAACTTGCTTTTTTTTCTCTTTCTCATTGTTTCTCTTTTTTTTTTCCTAGCATCACTTAATGGGAATAACTTTGAAATGCTTCTGAGTGATATTCTGGGCATTGAAATTAAGCTATAACTTCTGCAATATTGCAAAAATATTGGCACGAACAACTGCATTTGTGCTAGTGTTGTTTTTGCTGATTGTACAAATACAAGCACAGCGGAATATTGTCTTTAAACATGGTTTTGTGTACAGAAACCTGCAAGCTCTTATAGACGTACTTGATTGCTTGTGTATTAGAAGTGTATCACGCCTGTGAAATTTGAAATTCTAATTGAAATTTCTATGACTTATCAAAACCATAACTGGAAATTAATTAAAGCCCAGTTTGGTTACAAATCCCCTTCCATCTCCTAGTGGATTATTACACGTGGTCATCAATACTTGAAGTACCTTTATAGTGGTGTATTCTTTCTTGAGGAAAAAACATTTTTGGTTTACTGAATATGAGACAGCATTTTATCTGCAATCCAGGGATGACATTCTTCAGTTTAGTACCAAGCAAAGTGTTACAAAAGAATACACATGGTATATATAGCTCAGAGCTGTTGAAAAATACAGCCATTGCTGGATCATATTAGCTTCAGCAATTATTTCACATCTGTAAAACTACTGGACTTAGAATGCTTTTCTTAAGCATGTCATTTCAAAACAATTTGCATTTTAAATGGATGATTTTTGTATTACTGATGTAAGTTTGGGAAGAGAAATTATGTCAAAGAGGAAAAAAAATAGCTCAGGAAAGGAAGCTTCTGAAACATTGTGGCTATATCTGGGTGAGAATATGTTGACAATGTAAGGAAGTTAGCAAACAGCAAAAATTAGGAATAAAAGTGTAAACTATAAGATTGAGCAATAGCAAAGCACAGTGATTTAAAAACAAAAGGTCTGCTTAACTGGTATGAATCTTTATCTTTTCAAATGAGGAAAGGGCAGCTCCTGATGCTGCGCATAATTTAGAGTCCAAGCCAGCCCTTGAGGCTGGATGGCAGCTTTGTTTGCTTAAGACACATTCTCCCTGGCTAGTGCTACATTTGTTCTTCCTACCAGAACAATAAAATCATTTTTGTCTGGCAGGGATGGTGGTGTTTGTCACTTTTGAAATAACTTGCTTGAATAACAGATACTGTATAGATCCTTACTTTGCCCAGGTAAATGGTATAATGTTAGCTACACAAAAGTACTGCTGTGCTAGCAGAAGCTTTGTCTAAAGGAAGGTTATTTCTCTGTGTGTTTTAGCTTTATCCTTCATGTAAAGCAGCTTCACATCCCTTGTTCTGCAGGATAGTGATAAAGTCTGAATGACACTGTTCCACAGTACTTACGCCTGTATATCCTGCCACAGAAAGACTGGTTTATGGCACAGGAGCTGATTGAAGCTGATTAAATGGTGAGACACGGCAGCTCATCATGAGTCTTGGTAGAAAGACCAAGGATGGCTAGAAATTGTGTGAACTGGTTCAGAATTATAGGTTGTGGAGTGTTAGGGTAAAACAAAGCCAACATGTTAAAAGTAACATAGCAGTATAGTGCTAGTAGTATGTAGGAGTGTTCTCCAAGGGGAAATTGTGAAAGTATTTTCAGAAATAAAGAACTTTTTACTGAGACAAAGGAAGTATTTGCTTTTAAACATTAGATAGTTTAGTACTTGATGAGGAAGGTTCTGGAGTTCATATGTAGCAACCTATTAAAAGAATCCAAATTTCTTCATCTTCAAAATGTGGTGTTCTCCTTAAAGGATAAAATTAAGGACACTCTGAAAACAGTGGACAGTGTTTTCAAACTAAGAATGTTGCAGCACATCTGTTTGTAAAATCTATTTTTGGTTTCTTCTCAACCCAGTGAATGCAATGAAGTGGCTATAATAAAGAAAGAGCAATTTAAACAAACTGATTACTTGCAGCAGATAATATGAGGGTGTTTTTGTTTTTTTTTTTGTTTTGGTTGGGTGTTTTTGTCTGTGTGAGTGTTTTTTTGCTGTGTGGGATTTTTTTTCTTTGGTTGTTTGTTTTGTTTTTTCTTTTATTTCTCTGTGGTAGGTCTGAGGAGCATAAACCTTCTCATGGGCTAATTAGTTTTCTCGGTAGGCCTGTGCATATAAAAGTGAAGAACAAACTTTCCTGGTTTTCCCCAGAACTGGGTACAATGAGAGTGGTAAATAGCTGGAATCTTTGAGTTGTGTTTTCTGTTGGGAAGCTGAAGTAGCTTTTAGGGTAGCATCTGGGGAAGGAAGAAATAAGAGATTCTTCAAAAAAGTACTACTTCCTAAAGCAGTGTTCACCTTAGTATTGTGTAGTTTATATATCATCCTATGGATATCTAGGCCATAGATAGTCACAGATTAATCCATACTGCAGTTTGGATGAGAGTAACAATTTTTTTTAAATTTTGCTATATTTTATACAGATTTTGTAATTTTTAGTCAATTTCATAACAAACAATTATTATTTATCAATTGACATTATTTTGAGTTGTCTTATGGTAGGCTTACTTGGGTGCCAGAACTCTGGAAGAGTCTAATTAGCTTTGCACTGCTATTTTTCTTCACAGTTTGAAAATTTAAAAAAAAAAGCCCAAACAAACAAACAAAAAAGTAAGAGTTCAAAATAAAAACAAAAACTGCTATGATAATCTGATCATCTGACCTCAAACTTTTCAGAGTAGGAAATAGAGAATTTTTCAGAAGAAGCACTACAATAAAAGCTTAGCTGGGCTGAAATTAGAAGTTCATTTTGCCATTGATTTCATAGGGTGTATATATCATGCCAATGATTACAGAAGTTCTGAAACACATGATGTAGATTCTTCCCTTGATGCTAGAAAAGGGATGACATACAGAAAAAGGATATTTGAACAAACAACTTTTTAGTGACTTCACTCAGAAGGTCATGAATTTGCATGTATTTGCATGTGTAATATTTAGATGTGTAAACAAAAAATTTGTGTTTGTTTTCTTACTGGAAGCCTGGAGTGTGTATAGTGGAAAATACAAAACTGAGCTTTCACTTGGGGAGGGACTGAAGATTAGAGAAAAAAAAGGAGAGAGAAGAATGAAGCAATATGGTTTTTAAACAGACAGGCAGCTGTGTCAGTGTACTGTAGAAATTGTTTAGGCCTTTAGCTTCTAAACATAATAAAATTCCGTCTTCACTAGCTTCTCTTGTCTCTAACATTATCTCTTTTCTTTTTGCATCGGTGAGTTGAAGCATTATGTTATTAGAGACAAAAAGCTGCATGACAAACCCTTCATGATTTCAGTATGTGGCATCACCAAGTGGCAGTTTTGTGTACATGCTGCAAGAATACCTGGTTTTCAGTGGTAGTTTTTATACATCAGGTCACTCAAAGATACTAATTTCTTGCACTAGCTGCAACTGAGTGCAACCATCCGACCAATTCCTTATCTACCAAGTGCCTTGGTTTAGAGACAAGCATGTCATGTGGGATGGTGTCAAATGCTTTGCACAAAACCAAGTAGGTGACATCAGTCACTCCTCCCAGATCTACTACTGCTGTAACCCCATCATAGAAGGGCACTAAATTTGTCAGGCACGATTTGCTCATAGTGAAGCCATGTTGGCTGTCACAAATCGGCTGCTCATTTTCCATGTGCCTTAGAATAGCATGCAGGAGAATCTGCTCCATAAGCCTGCTGGATAGGAAGAAGAGACTGGTGAGCCCATAGTCCCCCGGGTCTTCTTTTTTACCCTTTTAAAATGGGCCTTATGTCTCCCTTTTGCCAGTCAGTGGGAACTTCCTAGGACTGCTATGACTTCTCAAATATGATGGATAGTGTCTTAGCCATTCCCGCTGCCAAATCCCTTGGGTCCTGTAGATGTGGGTCATCAAGTTCAATGGGCTTATGCACCTTCAGGTTCCCTAGATGGTCTTGAACTTGATCTTTTCCTATAGCACATGGTTCTGTGTTGTTGTCTTTCCAACAGATATTGGGGTGGTTGAAGCCCCTCCTGAGGACCAGGGCTTGTGAATGTGAGGCCACTGCAATCTGTCTGTCGAGGGCCCCATCCACTCTGTCTCCGTGGATGGGTGTGTGTACAGGATTATAATGTTAGCTGCAATTGCCCTCCCTGTGATCTCAGTCAGCTCTTCATCCATCCCCAATGAAACTCCATGTGCTCCAGCTGGTCACTGGCATAGATGGAAACACTGCCTCCTTGTCTCCTTTGCCTGTCTTTCCCAAAGAGCCTATATCCCTCCATTCCAACACTCCAGTCACAGGAATCATCCCACCATGTCCCTGTCATGCCAATGAGATCCCAACCCTGCACAAATGTATTGTCTCTGCTTGCTTCTCTGCTTTTAATTTTTTCTTTGTTTATTGCTTTGTTTGTTTGTCTTGTTTCATTTTGGGGTGTTTTCTTTTTCTTTAGGATGGTGAGCCAGTTAGGTCAGGAGTAGCAATGACAGACCTTGCTACGGGGTTGTATTCATATGGAGCAATTATGGCTGGTTTACTTCAGAGGTATAAGACAGGAAAAGGACTACACATTGACTGCAATCTCCTGTCAACTCAGGTAGGAGTTGTAAAAAAATTGCTTTTTGTTGTATGGATGTTTGAACCTAAGAATACCATTTGCATATAAATTAAAGTGCATTAGTTAGTATAACTAATGACAGCACTAATAATGACATTAGTGATCATTCTCTTAACCTTCCACTCTGGTAGTGACCATTTTATATGACATGGTTATTGTTACTACTGCACTAAGCTTGGTTTTCACTTTTTGCAGAGGACTGCCATGTTCTGTGAAAACACAGGTTAATCAAGGTTTATAATACCATTATAAACCTCCAATCACAGTTGCAGTGAGTAACTGGAGACAGACAAGCCTAAGTGGTGAAACCAATGTTGAAAGGAAGGCTTTGGCACTGGGTCATGTTACTTCTAGAGCAACTGTATAACTTGTGAAAAGTCACCCAGAGTATTAAAGTATCACCCAAGTTTCAAAATAATGTAATCCAGGAGGTCTGCCTTTTGGCTCTGGGAGTTAAAAGAATGAAGTAAGGTTGAAGATGCATCATTCTTCCTCGGCATTAAAGGCAAAGTTGTTTTGTTCATGAAAGATATAGCATGTACTACATATAATGAGAATTTTAACTTTCTTCTTTGAATATTTGAACACCACTGGTGCAATGATTTATCATTTCTACAAAGCAGGTGGCATTGATATAAGCTGCTTATGATCAGATGATATGTTGTCTTGCTGATACCAACTGGGCGCATGGTACATAGGAATTTTTGTTTTAGCTTTAAAATGTACATCAAAATTGGATGCAGTCCTAATTAAAGCAAGTACAGTGCTCCATTGTTTTCATCCTTATTTAACTGTGTTTTTCTTCACGTTATAGCTGTCAGTACAGGTGAGAAATGACAGTGCCCATTGTGCTAAAAGTTGGCCCAGGTGTGAGCAAGAGGTTGGACACCTATATCATTGTATGGTAGCAATGATTGAGACTAAAGATTGAGTTTGAGTTTGCTCTTGTTTTAGTGCCTACTGCTTTTGTCTGAATAACTACTGAAATCAGAAAGGAGGGGAAATCCTTGCTTGAATCAATAAAGAACTTCTTATTTATTTCAGAACTAATGTTTGTAAGAACTGAATTTAATTATACTTAAATATATTTGCAAATGTTGTCTCCATATTGGAAAAATGTTTAGGAAAAAAACCAGTTCAGAAAATTTTTAAAATGTGTATTAAATGCTTATTAAATATTTTGTTTATATGTGGATGTAGAGGGGGTTTTATGTTTAAGGTATTGTAGCGTTATATGTTATGGCAGCTGCTCCTTGATCTTTTTAATTTCTAATTTTATAAAAATACTTCTCATAATTTTTATTGATTTCCAGAGTAATTCTGGGAGGTGTGTTTGTGCTTAATTCCTTGTTCCACTGGTTTTTGGCTTTTTATTTTTTTAATGAAGTCTTCTTGATTATTATTCAATGTTTTATCAAATGCCGAAAGCAAGAAGAGTTGAAGTTAGGTGTTTTTGTAACTTGCTTATTTTGTTACCTTATTTGTCTGAATAATATTTTTTCTTGATTAGGGTAGATTTGTCTATGCACAGAAGTGTTCTTATATTGCAAAATTTCCATCTTTTGGGCGCCGAGCGTGAGGCTTGAGGGCACATAAATGAAAAGGGAATAACAGTTCTTGAATAATCTGATTTTTTTGTGTGCGGCCATAGAAACCTCATTAAGCGACACCATGTGGTCCAGCTTGCCCTGGTTTGGGTGGCACGTGATCGTGGCTGTATTTCTCCCATTTGTAGGCCCTTATCTGAACATGGGTCCTATAACCAAGGCTACAGTGACTATTATCCAGTTTTTCTTATGGGTGAATAAGGTGAGGAATTCATGGACTTTTAACTTCCTCTGGAAAGTAGGCGCATGGATTCACAGCTATCACACACTAACTGTATGTTTTTGGGGTTACTTTAATAATGGCACCTTCCGTAAGGAAATGACACCAGGGGAAATCTTCTCCCAACCCTTTAACCATCTCTTTGGGTCCGCCCCACCAGTATTTGAAGGGATCAGATCCACTCTAAATATTAATGATAGCATACAGTGGCTGGTGTTACTGATAGGACTGTTCTATTTAGCATTTAGAGAGACGGGGAGACTAACCTGGATAACTACCCTCACGCCTACCCCAGAACCTAACATGCCACCAGAGTCTAGGGCTGCTGCTGCCCCAGAGCCTGACCCTACACCACAGCCCACCCCAGATGTGAACTACCCAGATTGGGTGGGGGGTCTGGTGAAGGAGTTGCGCCAGATGCTGAAGGAATACACTTCCCCAGCTGGTGAGAATCCCTCCCCCTGCCTTGAAGAGGGAGAGCCTAATAGTGCGGCAGCAGAACCCACAGATGTTACAACTGTCCAGGTTCCAGCTGAACTGCAGAGGCAGTCAGAGCCAGCAGCAGTTGCCCCTGTAGAAACAAGGAGATCGAAGACAAAAGCAGCGCACCCAGATAGGGGAGGGCCCTCACAGCCCACAGGGGAACCAGAGGTTGCAATCATCACTGAGTCCCTGACGTATGAAAGTCTCCGTCATCTGCATAAAGACATTGTACGACGGGGATGTGAAGCATATACAACCTGGCTTCTTCGGGTCTGGGATCTCATGGGCACAGGTGTCCAGCTGGATGGTGGTGAGGCAAAGAATCTGGGACCCTTGACTCAGGACTCGGGTATCAATCAGATTTTTGTAAGGGAGCCAGGGTCCCTTTCCCTCTGGGAGCGGCTTTTAATAAGTGTCAGAGAGAGGTTTGTCCACAGGGAAAGAATGCAGAAGCAGCACCATAGAATGTGCTGGAAGACTCTTGACAGCTAAGAGAAGTGGTGGTATTGGAGGTACTCTTTGGGAGGGATGGACAGCATGATAATCACCCCGACCAGATCAGGTGCACAGGGCAAATGCTGTGGAGTCTGGCAAATCTAGGGCCATCTCAATACACCACTTTCATTGCAACAATTAATGCCCATACCAACCAAGAGACAGTATGTTCTGTTGCCAACAAGCTTAGAAATTATGGAAGTATCAGTGGCCCGATGCAGGCTCATGTCTCTGCCGTCCAAGAACTCAGAGAGGAGATGAGGGAGATGAGGGAGGCGGTGAGAAGGAGCAATCCCCATATTGCACCAGTGCAAGTGACAGGCCCCAGATTCAGAGCCCAGCGCCCCCCAGCTAGAGAGAGAGGGTACACCCCACGGGCTGACCTGTGGTTCTTTCTGCGGGACCATGGAGAAGATGTGGGAAGGTGGGATGGAAAATCCACTTCTGTCCTGGCAGCATGGGTGCGTCAACTCAAGGAGGGAAACACTAACCGAGGGAACTCCAGTAAAGTGAAGGTAGCCTCTACCTCTCATGACTGTGCTGCTGAGTATGATATGTCAGACCCCCTTGAGGGTACTTCTACCATGTATGCCCAGGAAAGAAATAATAACCAGTGTTAGAGGGGCCCTGCCTCTAGCCAGGGAGAGGCATGGGAAAATCGGATTTAAATCGGATTTTCTGGACAGTGTGGATCCGATGGCCTGGCACATCAGAACCACAAAGGTACGAGGCTTTAGTGGATACTGGTGCGCAGTGTACCCTGATACCATTGGGACATGTGGGGGCAGAACCTGTTTCTATTGCTGGGGTGACAGGGGGATCACAGCAATTGACCCTCTTGGAAGCCGAGATGAGCCTGACTGGGAAAGACTGGAAAAAACATTTTATTGTGACTGGCCCAGAGGCCTCGTGTATTCTGGGCATAGACTTTCTCCGGAATGGCTATTACAAAGACCCAAAAGGGCTCCGATGGGCTTTTGGCATAGCTGCTGTGGAGGCAGAAAACATTAAGCAGTTGAACACCTTGCCTGGACTGTCAGAAAACCCATCTGCAGTAGGTCTCCTGAATGTGGAAGAGCAACGAGTGCCAATTGCCACCTCGACGGTGCACCGCCGGCAGTATCGGACGAATCGAGATGCCGTGATCCCCATCCACAAAATGATCCGTGAGCTGGAGAGCCAAGGGGTGGTAAGCAAGACCCACTCACCCTTCCACAGTCCCATCTGGCCTGTGCGCAAGTCTGACAAAGAATGGAGATTGACTGTGGACTACCGTGGCTTGAACGAAGTGACTCCGCCGCTGAGCGCTGCTGTGCCGGACATGCTGGAACTCCAGTATGAGCTGGAGTCCAAGGCAGCGAAGTGGTACACCACTGTTGACATCGCTAACGCGTTTTTCTCCATTCCTCTGGCAGCAGAGTGCAGGCCTCAGTTTGCTTTCACCTGGAGGGGCGTGCAGTACACCTGGAACTGACTGCCCCAGAGGTGGAAGCACAGCCCCACAATCTGCCAAGGACTGATCCAGACTGCACTGGAAAATGGTGAGGCTCCAGAACATCTGCAATACATTGATGACATTGTTGTGTGGGGGAACACGGCAATGGAAGTGTTTGAGAAAGGAAAGAAAATCATCCAGATTCTGCTAGAAGCCGGGTGCACCATCAAGAAGAGCAAAGTCAAGGGACCTGCCCGAGAGATCCAGTTCGTGGGAGTAAAGTGGCAAGATGGACGACGTCAGATTCCCACTGAGGTCATCAACAAGATCACCGCGATGTCTCCACCAACTAGCAAGAAGGAAACACAAGCTTTCCTAGGTGCCATAGGCTTTTGGAGGATGCACATTCCCGAGTACAGTCAGATCGTGAGCCCTCTTTACCTGGTCACCCGCAAGAAGAACAAGTTCCACTGGGGCCCTGAGCAACAGCAAGCCTTTGCCCAGATCAAGCAGGAGATCGCTCATGCAGTTGCCCTTGGCCCAGTCAGGACGGGACCTGAGGTGAAGAACGTGCTCTACTCTGCAGCCAGGAACCATGGCTTGTCCTGGAGCCTTTGGCAAAATGGTGCCTTTAGAGACTCAAGGCCAACCACTGGGATTTTGGAGTCGAAGCTACAGAGGGTCTGAAGCCAACTATACTCCAACAGAAAAGGAAATCTTGGCTGCCTACGAAGGAGTCCAAGCCGCCTCAGAGGTGATTGGTACGGAAACACAACTCCTCCTGGCACCCCGACTACCAGTACTGGGGTGGATGTTCAAAGGAAAGGCTCCCACCACCCACCATGCCACTGACGCTACATGGAATAAATGGATTGCTCTGATCACACAGCGCGCCTGTATTGGAAACCTGAATCGCCCTGGGATTTTAGAAATAATTACAAACTGGCCAGAAGGTGAAGACTTTGGTCTCGCTGATGAAGAGGAACAAGAGCAAGTGACACGTGCCGAAGAAGCTCCACCGTACAACCATCTACCAGCAGAGGAAACACGCTGAGCTCTTTTCACTGACGGTTCCTGTCGCATCGTAGGGATGAACCGGAAGGGGAAAGCAGCCGTATGGAGCCCCACACGACAGGTTGCACAAGTGCTCAAGCTACTGAAAGAGAAGGTGGATCAAGTCAACTTGCTGAACTCAAAGCTGTTCAGCTGGCCCTGGACATTGCTGAGAGAGAGAAATGGCCAAAGCTCTACCTTTATACTGATTCCTGGATGGTAGCCAATGCTCTGTGGGGCTGGCTGGAAAGGTGGAAAAAGGCCAACTGGCAGCGTAGGGGAAAACCAACCTGGGCTGCTGATGAATGGAAAGACATTGCCACCCGGTTGGAGAAGCTACCTGTAAAAGTCCACCACATAGATGCACATGTCCCCAAGAGTTGGGCTAATGAGGAACAGTGAAACAACCAACAGGTAGATCAGGCAGCAAAAATAGAGGTGTCAAAGACAGACTTAGATTGGCAACATTAGGGGGAGTTGTTCCTAGCTCCATAGGCCCATGATGGCTCAGGTCATCAAGGTAGAGATGCCACCTATAAGTGAGTGTGAAGTGCTGAAGTGCGGTAATTTTTAATGAGAAAAAAAGGAATCTACTATGTGTACTGAACCATCCTATTTATAGAACCATCCTATTTATAGTGTTTTGACAGCAGGGTCTTGTATGAAACTTCATGGTTTTGTCAGCATTTCATACACTGAGCTAATATTGCAGTGTGGCTGGATCTTTTGTTCATCCCTTCATCTGAACTGAAAATTGTGAGCCTGGCCAATACATATTCATTGTTCATTGTTGATGACTTTGACAGTGTCACAAAGGAATAAAAACCCCAGGGGTTAAGACACTCAGGTAATTAGAAAATGGTTTGGTTTGTTTTATACAGAAAACTTAGCATCTAAATGGCCTAAATCTAAATCTGTGTCTGCACTATCACTTTTCTGCATGCCTTGCAGAAATGCAAGAGGATTTAAATTTCTATTTTTTTGTGGAGGGGAGGGCTAGAAAATGCTTTTGATACTAATTTCCTGCACAGACATGCAAATAACAAAGAGCATTGAACTGAATTCAGCTGCCAACAAAACTGATCTGAAACTTTTTAAAGAACTATCCCACTGACTGGCAAATTAGTTTCATATTTGTTATCTGTGTAGAACCAAATTATAAGTGAGATCCTGTTCTCTGAAAAAATATTACTTTAAGAATATCTTAAAATATGTATATTTCTTTCAAATTCTGTGTTTTAAACACTTATTACTACCAAAGAAAATTTCTTTCCCCACAACAAGATAGGATTCTAGCATTTTTTTTGGACAAGAGATATGGTAACTCTTCGGATGTGGTTTTGTAGTGAGCAGAAACTTTCTATATCTCTCATCTATAAACTTTTAACCTGTGTCATACAGTTCCTTTGAAATTTTTGTCTTTTAGATGATTCACAGTTGTAAGCTCCAGATCTTTCAGCATCTAAATAGTGTCCTTTAGATGATACTGGTAAATAAGAAGGAAGTGGGGTTTGGATTTGGTTCCAATTATGCAATTGTGCCTTTTCTTCTGTTGTGGCTTAAAAAAATCTCTTGGACATTTTAATATCCTTCCTGTATTTAATTACGACCAGGCTCCAACAAATACTGTAATAAGTTGGTTTTGTTTGGATTAAAAATCTGCAAGAAATATTTTAGATATAACATTTCTGCAATTTTGAACATATTTTTTCCCAGATTCCACAGGGAGAAAAATATGGTTAATGTTGTTTGTATAATATGATTGTTCATCAGACACTTCTCTGCTTCTAATTACTATGTTTTAGTTTGTATTTGCTATAGCAAATATCTTCTTAAAATGTTGAAATTACTCTAGAAAAACCTAGAAAATTGGTATAAATTATTTTCTTTATTTCATTTTTGTTTTTAATTAAGCAGCTAGTTTCCTGAGGGAATGATGAGGGTTAGAAGCTATTAGTTTTTGTTTCTGCCTCACATTTTCCCATGATGATTCTGTTTAAGGCTTATCTATTTAAGGTACTTTCAGTGCTGTCTATTCAGAGTTTTCATGGCATGTCTTTTATCAATTATTGAGCGTAGGTGAAACTCGTAACAGTTCCACCATACTGCCGATAGGACATACAAGGAATCACAGAATCCCTGACAAGTAAGTTGTGTGGAAATATCAGTCTTGGAACTTTAATACTGCTCAGGTGTCTTGACTGTATCTTGTTGCTCCTCCACTTGCTGAGAGTCATGAGTTGAATGAATACCAAAATACCAAAAGAAAAATCTTTTTTTTTAGAGGTTATTGCTTCTGGTGATTTTGGAGGCCAGCTCTGAGGACTGTTACACAGTTGTCTTGTTTTTGGGTATGGTTTGAATAAGGGTTTTTTACAAGCTTATAAAGAATCATCTTTGCAAAACATAGTATTCTTAATCTCCACCATAACAAAAAATTGAGCAAGTTCTGTATGGAGATGACGTTTTTTTCACTGTATAGCTCTCATATGGAAAAATAACAAAATCTGAATTAATGTGAACATTTCTTTAAACATATACTGCACTTTAAACACTTCTTGGCTTGTATTCTTGACAATTTCCATTGAGGACAGCTGTATAACTAAGAACAGAATTTATCCCTCTGGGTTTTAAGCAGCCAGAATTTGATTGAATAGACCATACACGCATGACAGTAACTCAATTTAATATTGGCCTCTGTGGAATTTGTGTTATGATTTCTAATGATTAGTTATGCAGTCATTGGTAGAACATCCTCCAACTGGATCTTGGTTTTATTTAGAGGCTTTCTTTACTCTGTAAACAGAATACATATTCAAATTGCTAGGGAATTTCTTCTTTAAGTGCTACCTAACTGTAAATTCTCTGGTTTTTTTCTCTTTGGTTCTTGAGCTAAAGAAACCAAGCCTGAATGAGTTGCAGCTTCATTTTCCTATGTTGATCTGCCTCTGTCATTAATTAGAGAAAGACTAGAAAGGAGATAGAAAAAATATGTCCCTTTTTTACTAAAAAAAAAAAAAGGATGCCTGGAGTGGGTAGGGGAGAGAGTTTGAAGACAAAGGAAGACATTTCTTTTAATAAGCTTTTAATTTAGATGACCTTTAAATAAGGGTGTAATCTTGGAAATGGAGTCAAGATGTTTATTACCAGCAGATCAGACTTCAGAATCGTGCTGAGTATTAGGAGAAGGATAACCTGGGTAAATGAAAAGAAAGGGGAATGATTTAAGCAACTAGTACCAGAATAAAAACATATAGTGTACCCCAAAATCTCACCTGCCCCTCTAAAGTCATAGAAGTTTCAGAAGCCATTCAATAAGTTCATCAAACTAGGATAAAGCCTTTCAACACATTGTGCTCGATTTTAAAATGTAAATAACAAGTAATAGGGTTGTAACTTGATGGAAGAGGTTTTAGTTTTATGTCATGGAAAATTTTAACTTAACAAGACAGCTGATTTTTATGTGCTGCTGAACCTCTGGAAACCTAATAAACCTTAACAAATGTGGCATTTTGGGATATGGTGATAGAACTCTAGCTAAGGTTTCAACACTGCTTAGTTTGATTACCTCAGAAAACTCTCATTAAAATTTCTCTGTAGATTATAATTATTTTTTTTATAAAGATAAAGGATTATGCTGAAACACATTTGAAATAATGACTTCCTTTGGTCTGATGAGGTCCTGCTGCCAGAATTTCTCTTTGTATTCAGCACAGTATTGTTTCTCTATTCAGCATTGGTTTTGGCTAATCAGTTAAATTGCAAACACTTTAGAGAAGTGACATGGGGTTAGGCCAATAAGTCACAACTTATTACCTACTATGTTTTAGTGAAAGCTATAAAAATGTCTTCAGACTCTAGTTTAGGACTTCTAAAACAGGTATCCATTAAACTGTAGAAAAGTCATAGAATTATCAAGCTTGAAAGAGACCTTTAAGACCATGAAGTCCAGCTGTCAATCCAGAACTACTGCTACAACCCCTAAATCACTAAATCACATGATCCAGATGCAGCCACCTCATAGACATCTCCAGGGATGGCGACTTCACCCTGGGCAACCTATTCCAATGCCCGACCACCTTAACACTGAAATTTTTTTCCCTAGTATTTGAATCTTCCCTATCTCAGCATAAGGCTGAGATAGGGAGGATTCATCTGGTCCTCTCACTGCAGGCACAGGAGAAGAGACCAGTCCCCACCTCACTACAGCATCCTTTTGGGTAGTTGTAGAGAGCAATGAGGTCCCT
Organism: Fringilla coelebs; assembly: GCF_963513975.1. Classification (NCBI taxonomy): domain Eukaryota; kingdom Metazoa; phylum Chordata; class Aves; order Passeriformes; family Fringillidae; genus Fringilla; species Fringilla coelebs. The sequence continues at coordinate 101,538,937 of NC_140028.1, read as the reverse complement.
CCTGAGCCTCCTCTTCTCAAGAATAAACAACCCCAGCTCCCTCAGCCGTTTCCCATAAGAAACGTTTTCCAGACCTTGCACAAGCCTTGCTGCCCTTCTTTGGCCACACTCCAGCACCTCAATGTCCTTCCTAAAGTGAGAGGCCCAGAACTGAACACAGTACTCAAGGTGTGACCTCACCAGTGCCAAGTACAGGAGGGGGATCTCTGCCCTGGTCCTGCTGCCACACTGTTCTTCATGCAGGCCAGGATGCCATTGATCTTCTTGGCCACCTGGGCACACTGCTGCCTTATACTGAGCATCCTCAGGCCCCTTTCTACTGACCAGCTCCTGAGCCACTCCTCCCCAAGCTTGTAGGGCTGCATGGTCTTGCTGGGACCTGAATGCAGAACCCAGCACTTCCCTTTTGTTCCTGTCATGTTGTCCTCAGCCCACTGATCAAGCCTGTCCAGGATTCCCTGCAGACCCTTCCTACTCTTGAGCAGATCAACATTCCCACCCAGTCAGTGTTTTCTGCAAATTTACTGAGGGAACCCTGAATCCCTAGGTCCAGATCATCAAAAAAGATGTTAAACAGGGACCAGCCCCAAAACTGAGCCCTGGGGAACACTGCTAGTGACCCATCACCAGGTGGATTTAGTTCAATTCACCATAACACTCCAAGGCTGGCCACCAAGCCAGGGTTTTATTAACTGAGGTGTTTGCTCATCTAGGAGAATGCTGTGGGAGACTCTGCCAAATGCTTTACTGAAGTCTAGATAGAGTACATCCACTGCCTTTCCCTCATCTACTCAGTGGGTCTCTTGTTCATAGAATAAGATCAGACTGGTCAAGCAGGACTTGCCTTTCACAAATGCATGCTGTCTGGGCTTGATGCCCTGGTTGTCCTACATGTGCCATATAATGGCACTTAGGATGATCTCTTCCCTAACCTTGGTTGGAACTGATGTCAGGCTGACACGGCTGTAGTTCCCTGAATCATCCTTTGGCTGCATGCTTTACAATTGCTAATTTCCAGTCAGCTGGAACTTCTCCAGTTAACAAGGATTGCTGGTAGAGGTGGTTTAACAAGTTCTTTTCCTTCCCTCACTACCCTGGGGTGGATCACTATGGTGAGTGTCTAGTCAGAGTTCAGTTATTTGTAAAAATTCCTTGCCTTGCTTTGAATGAATTTGGTAGTACTAGATTTCTCTATTAAATATATTTGAAGTTATTTTTATTTTAGTTTCCTCTTTGATAAAACATTTTGGGTTTTTTGTGATACTAAAATATTTTTGTAGATTGAATAAAGAATAAATTCCTTCTTCAGAGTATAATTTACAATGTTGCCACTACTTAAAAAGCATTATGTAGAAGTGCTGTATTCTGTCTCCAGACTCATTGGTAATACTCAAGTCAAATAGAACTTTGGACCACATTTCTCTGACTTGCACGCTGTGTAACAGCTTAGTAAATGAACTACATCTGCAATGTGAACAGCATTAAAATACTCAAAAGAGCTTTATGGGCATTGCTTAATGCTGCAGAGGCACAGAAATTATACTCTTGTAACACATCCTATTTCAAACATTTCATTAAATTGCATGGATTTGTTTCTTGTGACATCCCTGTAGTGCATCAGCACCATTAGCACCATTAAGTACTTAATGGACAGTGCATGGAGATTTTCAGTGTTAGAACTAAAGCCATAGTTGTTGTGCTAAAGTAATAGTGTAGTAAGTGGGAGATTTCGCTGTGATAATAGGCAGAGAACATTTGCACATTTCTCACACAACCAAATAGCCATGACTTGTTTCTTTACGTGCCTCCCTGTTTATCAAATGAAAAGTCTAAAAATCTACCTGTTTGCACTGCTGCAGCAAAAGCTGTTGAAGTTAGTATTATATTTTATGTTTGTATTTGTTCACTACAGATAAGAGGAAAATGACAATGTCAGTAGACAAACACACCTAAGTTTCTTTTTCCCATGCAAGTGTTAATGCTGATAAATGTGGAGAACAAAAAGATGAGTGATGTAAATGGTTAGACGTATGCATATTTTCATTGTAAACAGCACTGTTCCTATCATAAGATCAAAAGTGAAAAGTGCCTTAATACAGCATGTTTTGGACAGTGACAGCTTTCCATGGAGAAGCATTCTTATTACTGATTAAATAAAAAAATAGTATCCTTCACAAAGTGTATATAAAATTCAGTCTGGAGCCTCTGGATACAACACAATTACAAACAAGCATAAAAATTGCTATAGTTATTTTGATGCCTGTCTTCACAGGTAATGAAATTTTATATGGGCAAAATCTGTTTATCATATTTTTATGCTTTCATGTTTCCATTCTCAGTCATCAAATATAGCTATTATTTCTAGAATAGAAAAGAATAATATAGGTTGGGAAAGAACTTTAAGATCATCAAGTAATTCAGCACTGCCAAGTCCATCACTAAAACATGTCCCTAAGTGCCACATCTTTTAAATAACCCCAGCTACAGTGACTCCACCACTTCCCTGGGCAGCTTGTTCCAATGGCTGAAAACCTTTTCTGTGAAAATATTTTTCTTATTATCTAATCGAAACCTCCTGGATTTAGAGGCCTTTTCTTCTTGTCCTATCGCCTGTTGCCTGGGAAAAGAGACTGGCTCCCCCACTTCACTACAGCCTCCTTTCAAGAAGTTGTAGGGAGCAATAAGGGTCATCTCTGAGCCTTCTTTTCTCCAGTCTGAGCAATTCAAGCTCCCACAGCTGCTTCTTATAAGACTTGTGCTCCACACCCTTCACCAGCTTCGCTGGCCTTCTCTGGACATGCTTCAGCACCTCAGGATCTTTCTGGTAGGGAGGGGCTCAGAACTGAACACAAGGATTTGAGGCTGCACCAAAATCACTGCCCTGGTCCTGTTGGCCACACTGTCCCTGATACAGGCCAGGATGCCCCTGTCCTTCCTGGCCACCTGGGCACACACACTGCCTTCTGTTCAGCGGCTGTCAACCAGCACCCCCAGGTCCTTTTCTGTTGTGCAGGATCCAGCACTACTTGTTGAACCTCCTACCAGTGACTTTGGCCCATTGATCCAACCTGTCCAGGTCCCTCTGCAGAGCCTTCCTACCCTCCAGCAGATCAGCACTGCTGCCCAGCATGGTCTTGTCTGCAAACTGACTGAGGGGGCATTGGGTCCCCTTGTCCAGTGTGTTGTTAAGGATGTTAGACAGAACTGGACCAGACACTGAGCCCTGCAGGGGCCCAGAATTTCCTCCCTGTTCACAAACAACAGGTCCAGAGAGCTCTTTCCCTAGCTGGCTCTCACCAAGTGCATCAGGAAGTGATCTTCCACATGCTCCAGACTCCCAGACTGTTGCCTCTTTGTTGTGTTGTTTTTTAAGATATCTACTGTGTTGAAGTCCTTCATGAGAGCAAGGGATAGCAATTGTGAGACTTCTGCCAGCTGCTCATAGAGTATTCTGTCTTCCCTTTATCCTGGTTGGGCAGTCTATAAGCCTGCCACCAGGATATCTGCCCTGTTAGCCTTCTTGATTCTTACCCAGAATACTCAACCCTGTCCTCACCATCATTTAGCTCTAGAAAATCAAGACACAAAATGTGTTACAGTGTAAGAGAAACCTATACAGTGTAGCAGAATAAACTTTTTGTCAGTTGAATTTTGCCTGGACTTGGTAAAGCTGTGTGAAATACAGAACACAATGCATTTATTATTTCAATGCATATATAGTCTTTCTTCAGTGAGAATAAAGTCTTAAGAAAATAATTGTAGAAATTTACAGCTAAAGTTGCCTGATATGTCTGTTATCAACATCTGATTTCATTTGTTAGAACACTGCCAAAGTTTTAACTGTTGTGGCTGATTTTTCCATGTCATGAAAAAGGAAAGGGATTTGTTTTCAAAGTTACTTTAAAGTAACTTTCTGGAAACAAAGTTTGTTTCCAGAATCATGTTATGGGAAAGTCCACTGACAGGCTGTTTTGTTTTTTTCTTCTTTTTTTTTTTTTTTTCTTTATGAGAAACCCAGTACCTTCAGTTTTTGGATTTTGTACCGAGTTACAGACTAACTTTGGAGTTCTTGGTATTTTTAGCCTTAATATTCTCCTTAATAGATTTTTTTTTTTTTTTTAAGTAACAGGTTCCTTAGTGCTTTTCCTTTGTAATTATGAAGCTGAAGTAGTATCTTTCTTTACACTTTCAGGCAAAAAATTACTAGTATTTTATCATAGTCAAGAAAATGAAATTTATTGTTAATTTTAGAATGTGTCTCTCTTCAACTGGAGCTCATTTAAAAGAAGTTTTTTTTTTTATTTCCTTTTTCTCCTTAATGCCAGTGCTGTCTAATAGCTTCTCTGGTCAAGAATTTTATTTTTGATCCTCTACTCAAATTTCATCTGAGTATGTAGAAGTTTTTTTTTTTTGTTTGTTTGTTTGATTTCCTGTTTAATTGGAGAGATAGAAGTCCATTTACCATGTACTTACTCTTGAAACATACTTTTGAAATTACAAGTCCTACATCTGTTTGTTGCATCAGTCTTTGCTATTGTTAATGGTGATTGAATCTTAATCAGGAGCTGATCTCTATGCTATGGGAAGCATCCATTCTTGTCTTTTATGAGCTCTAAATAGCTCATTAAAAATAATTTGTAGATCAGTATTTTTTGTTGTTTCATTTCTCTGAATGTAGCAGTTCTCTGCAATGCAAATGCAGAGAACTTCAAATGCATTGCATTTGAAGGTGTCTGAGTTTCTCTATCTATGTAGTCTAAACTTTTTTTTGATAAAGCAAAAGATGTTATCAGACATCATTTCAGGCAAAACAAGTATTTATACAACTGTGTACCTTAAAGTCTATTTGCTCTTTTTATCTAACTTAACCTCTGAGAATTTGTATTCTAGATAAGGTATTCAAATACATTACCTCTTATTTTATTATTGCGTGGTTTGGGGGTTTTTATTGTTTCTGCTTCAATTAACACCTTCTAGCACATCTTTTGTGTGACTGTGATTTGCTGTGTGCTATTGTTCAGGTGGCTAACTTGAATCAACAAATCCCCCATGCTGAATGTGATTGCTGGCGTGGATGTGTATACCTGCCTAAGTGTCTGACTGGAAGGTACAAGAACAGGACACTATAGGATACCTGTTTTAAAATTCTAGTTATTTGTCATTAAAGATCTGATTTTATCTTAACAAGATTATAGTTGTGGCCAGGATTATGCCATTTATGCATACTTCAGTGCCAGGAGTCTTCTTTTGTGAAGGGTGAATTCATGATAATTTCCTGGAGTTTTTCATTAAGAGATATTGGTGTCACTGAGTAGAAAACACCTTTTACTGGAGCACAGTGTTCACAACATGACCACAGACATTTTTCAAAAATTCTCTTTTATAGTGTAAAGCCTTGGCCTATGTGATAGTAGTTTTACTTTTTTTAGTTAACTTTTGCAGGCCAGACCTGCTGCTTTGATGCAGGGAGACGATGGATGAAGCAGTAGAATCTTGCTCCTTTGTGGGCAGTGGCTTCGCTGCGTACTTGCAGGTGGGAATGTCTGCTCTGCCTATAGGTGTATGCCACTCTTGAACTGATTTTTAGCTTCTGCAGATCTCTCAACTTCAGGCTAGATGGGTGGCCCTTCCAAGCCTGAATGTAAGGTGATGTTTGTTGGTAGCACCTGCTGTGGTTTCCTGCTGGACCCCTGCATGATGGGCTGCCTTGAATTGTGGCAGCTCTCTTGCCTCTGCACAACGCTGTGGTTTCTGCTGCCCACTTGATTCTTGCAGGAATTTGAAACACAATTCCCTGTGTAAAAACTGATGGAACACCACCGTGCATTGTGGTGTGGTGCCACGTCCTGAAACAGTTGGGTCGATGCTTAGGAATTGCATAATTAGCTGGAAGAGCAGGGGTTGCCTGGTTGAGATAGAGGTTTTGGGTTTTGATGTGGGGTTTTTGGGTTTTTGGATAATGCAAAAATGACTCCAGGAGCAAGAGCTGATAGTCACTTGATGTGCATGTACATGGAAACAGCTTCCATAAAGGCAATAGGGAATAACTGCAAAAGCAAAATTAGTCAAACTTAAATGTTACCAGTGTCAAAATACTTGTTAGGAAAAACATAAACCAGTGAAATCAATCATTAGGTAAATATTAGCATGGGATCAGTGATTTTAAGAGACCTTTTCTAGTGTGCACCGAATATGGATTGTGATCTTATGTTCACATTTTTCTTGTCTAAAGATTTTTTTAATATGTCACCAGAAGTATGGAAAATGTGTAAATGGGAGATTATTGGCCTCTGTGCAACAGAAGGCCATGGAATTTTCTAGAATTATTCTTTTCCTGCAAAGCTGTAAATTAATAATTGTGTTACTACTTCTGTAGCATAGTGTAAGTTACCTATACCAGTGTAAAAGGCCTGAGTTTCAAAGTTAATAAGTCTACATGCTTGTTTTAAGAAAAAGCAAACAAAGAATGAGACAGAAATAAATTAACTTGGCTTAGAGTCAAAGCATTGTTAAGGTATGTGGCAAGACAGCAGACACAAAATTGGAGGGAGAAGAAAGTAAAGAATATAATTAAAATGTTATTTTCTCTTTCCAGTTACCTGTCTTTTGTTATTCATATACACTTGTTGAAACTGCATGTAAATGATTGATTGACTCAGTGAACTCATTGTAATAAATTATGTTTGATGTGCTATCTTGAAAAAAATCTTTTGAAATTCTGTCTCTTTTCTTTGTCTGCTGACCTTGTGGCTTTTAATATCTTGTTTCCCATCTGTCTGATTTCATCATAATCTGAGCATTACTTTTCAGACCTTAATGCAGCTCTCTTTTTGTTCTTATTTAAGTAAATCTGTTACACAAATATGGGATTTGGCCATCAACAGTAACATTAGAAAGGAATGTTGAAATATGTGTTCCCTTTACTGATGTGAAATAAAGAAACGCTTATCTGTAGATATTTGATAATGCATATTTACAGTACATAGATCTGTCTCTACAAGCCAATGAATACAGAGATGTCTGTATCATTGCATTACATCTGCTTTTATGTTGTAAGTTCAAAGGTTACTTTTGAGGATTATTTCTTAATTAAAGGAGAAAAGAAGTGGGTCTATAAGGTTTCAGAAAAGCAGTTTTAAGTGTAGATTTTAAAAATACTTAGCTGAATATGTCATACAGATGTACCCAAACTCCGGTTTGAGAGATTGATTGTATTATAGATGTTTCTGCTGCAAGAAGTATCTCTATCAGTGAGGTCCTGAGTCTTGAATTACAGGGGAGTTTGGAGAAATAGACTTACATTGTTGCAAGCATTTTTTTCTAAAGGATATAATGTCTATAAAAATGTTCATTTGGGAAATCCTTTTTATGCTTGTAGTTCAGCAGTTTGCTTAATAGCTGTAGATAAATTCTTCGTGTTCTTTATTAATTACATAAATTGTATATGCTGAAAAGGTTTTTTTGAACAGTGCCTTCTTAGTGGGACTAAATCTTTGGAGAGACCAAAGAAAATGAACTGAGCCAAGAAGAGAGGAAAGGGAAAGGCATGGCAGGGGAAAGTTTCACAGGACAGTAGAAGTATAATTGTCTTCAAGTTTGCTGAACTTGTCAGAAAGTTATTATGAATGTGGCAAAAAGCCAGAGAGTTCACTCAACAGTGTATTTTCACATAAAACACAAAACATTGATATATTTACTTTGTTTTGGTCTATATAAGCTTATTTGTTTGGTGATGATACTACGGCTACTGCTAATAATTAATTTTGTCTGGCTAATTTGACTGTGAATAAGTACTCAAATCAGGGAAGGAAGTCAGAGGAAGCCAAAAGCCTTTTTCCTTCATGATTTATTGAATAAACCAAAATAAGCAAACCAGTTTTATAGGCTACATAGGCATATGCATTCAAGCAAGTGGTCAGTACATTGACTGAAATAGAATTATTCTTCATACTAAGTCCCAAGTTGAACTGAGACTTTGATATAGTCCCAGCAACTGTTAGTTCCAACATTGCCATCTTTACTAAGCTCTGACTTCCCTGACATTTTTGGTATCTTGCTACTGAAACAAGCATGAAGTATATGCTTTAGTGGTCAAATGTCAATATCTAGTGAGCATTATGTTTTAATCTCTTTTTTCCCTTTCCTGTACTGTGAACAAATGCTTTGGAGAAATCTAGATGTGTGGTTTTTTTCCATTTCTGAAAATATTGCATTCATCTCATCAAGGAAGCTGAAGCAATTTGCAACACTGTGTTAAGAAGGTATTTTTTTAGGGGTAAAAGTCTTTTTGTGAAGAATTCTGTTTATGAAACTTCAATCCCTAATTCTATAGCATAGAATATAGAAACAAATGGATGGCATGAAATCTTGGCTCAATTGCATTCAATGTCAATATTTTGGGATTTCTGTTTCACTAGGTTTTAATTCACTATGTCCTTCCCAGAGTTAAGTTTGATAAAGCATTGCCTGTATGGAAAATGTGGAAAGTTAAATGCATATTGCTAGTCTTTAGAAGTAAAAGCTGGTTGTAATGGATGCATCTCACCTGTCTGTGAAATTTGTGTGTAATGTGTCAGCTATGTAGTGTTGCATGCAAATACAGAAGAATATCTAATGAATAATATTTCATCATCACTGTAGTGCCATTTGCTGTGGTAGAGAAAGTATCACTATGGAGGATGACCCCAAAGTGGAAAATGCCCGGAATGATGGGTCAAGGCTACGAGCTACTAATAAATGACACACTCTTGTAACTCATTAACTCTCTCTATAATCATGGTGTTTCATTCTATATTGCTGAGAAAAGTTGCAGAGTAGGAAAAAAAGATACTTCCAGTACTGTTTCCTTCACTACTGAGATTTTTCTGGGGACCAAAGAACAGATATGGTTCAACATTTTAGCCAAATGAAGTGACACTGGGCTATAAACAGTTGGACCTGAAATCCAGCTACAAAATGTTTTCCAAAAGTACTCAGGAATAAAGCATTGTATTTCTAGTTAGTATATACAAATATAATTTTTGCCAGTAGTTGGTCACTTATTTGCTGTGTATTTTCTTAGTTTTTCTGCTGTACTAAATTGCTGCATGCATGATTTACAGTTAAATATTTTCTTGGGATGTGACAGTGACACATTCGCATTTTCTTTTCAGAATATATGGAGAAAGAACAAGAAAATGAAATGGCATTTGATTCCTGGGAATTCTGATATAATTCACATATTGGAATATGAATGGTGGACTCTGAATTAATTGCGTGTTTTGTGGTAGACTAGACTGATTAGTAGGTACAAAATAGTATAAATAGTTTGATCATCAAAGCAAATTTCTTTTATCTAATAGGAGAAATATAGAGAAAATAATAATTTTGGAAAAAATTGTTCACATGGTCTACTGTTGAGGCAAGCACTTGCACTTTCTGGTGCAGCTAGTTAACAGAATAAAAAAATGCATTGTGTCTGATGAATGAGTGATAACCTTCCATGGTAACTGTAATGCTTTACTGTGTTACTTGGCTTCAGATATCCTCAAACACTGTATCCCTTCCAAGAATAAAGAATAAGGAATCTGCCATGGGTTACAACAGAACCACTGATTTTCATGCATTACTGCATCACAAATTTTAATTTCTTTTGCCTAAGATACAATCATACTTACAATATATATATTTATACTCTCACATTCTGGTTACTAAGTTATTTCTTTGAAATTAATACTTTTCCAGCTATGTCTGACTAATAACTTGCTAAATCTCTCCTTATCTTCTAATGACAGATGATTTATCAAGGCTCATGACTTAATTAATATTACAGAACATGTGGGGAGCTGAAGAATTCAGAAATATTTTCCATAGCTTGCACGTGTAAAATGAGAAGCATAGGAGAAAACGAAAAGATAATCTTGTAACTGAGGAAAAAGTCTTTGTGATTTAAGCATGGGATTGAGGTTCAGGAAATGGTGAGTTCTATCCCACAAATCCATCATGCTTCCCACTAGACTTTGGACAAGACACTGCTGCAGCTGACTATTCTGCAAAATATTTAGGGTAACACTCTCTTATCTCTCAGGATAATTTAATGCTACATATGTCCAGCATTACTGGTGTTATAGAGAACATATTAATTTTTGAGTTTATGGAGTTGTTCTTAAACAAGCACTTCTGTGATATAGCTGTAGCCTGAGTTTTTCTCATAGTAAAAAAGTATGCAAAATATATAATGTCTAAAGGATACTTTTGTGATATAAATATGTTAGCTTATGTATCTAAAGCACATAGAAATCTCAGAGAAATTGTCAATGAAGTTCCAGCTTTCCTGAATACTATACTTTTTTCCATTTTCAGGTTGCATGTCTCACTCATGTAGCAGCTAATTATCTTAATTGCAAAATTGAAGCAAAACGTTGGGGTACTGCTCATGGGAGTATTGTTCCATATCAGGTAAGCAGAAAGCATTACAGTTTTTTTTCCTTGGAATTCATTATTTTGTGTATTATGAGACTGAGAACTGACTTTTCCCATGACCTGTAGTCTGTAATGTGTCTGTGTAGAGGTATGACAAGGTTCTGTTGTTCATTGTCATTTCTGCATTTTGCATATTTCTTCATCAGCAGTAGATTAGTAACAGAACACTGAAATAGATCAAAGGTGTTTGCTGAAACTGGATGACTTTAAAGCTAGCATGATGACTTGATTGGTTTTCACCTAACAGAGAAACCTTTTTTTTTAAGGGTTACCTGACTTCCATTCCATACCAGTTATAAACTGAGATCTTTCATTTTTTTCCCTCTGAATGTTGGTGGTTTTATCTTGTGAGTCTACAAGAGCACTCTAAATGACAAAGATAATCTGGCACTGCTACATATTTGTAATTTTCTATTGATTTTGCTACAAATCACTGCCTCAGTGAGACAACAGGTTGATAAAAGGAATTAAACAGAACTCGGATTTCCTTAGCAGAATTCATAGTTTGCTACATCTAATGAAGGGTTGACATTCCTTAAAATAACATGACCTTCATCACATAAACAAACACAGGGAAAAAAAAATCTCACTGCAAGTTTTATCTTACTTTTGACCAGTATGGTAAACTCTTCTAATAAACAACAAATTTTGTGCTTTTCTAGCTCTTCATTTTGCGTTCTTAGATGGAGGTCATGTCTTACGGAAACTTGAGCATACATTTAACTAAGAAAAATCTATTCTTTATTTCATATTTTTTGGCATTTCTTATCAAGTGTTCATGTTTGTATCTAGCTGGCAAAGCCTGTATTTCTTAATTTATGTCCAGAGTCCTTTAAATCTTGAGGGGGCAGTTTCCAGCATTTGCTTAGGAGAACTGCAGCTAAACACTGCTGAGTATCTTTACCCTCTCCTTTCTTTTTGCAGGAGGCGAGGGAAATTTAGTGTATAGTCTTCCCAGTGGTGAAGATCATGGTGATAGTAACTGAAAGATTAGCTCCTTGTGGCCATAAAATCTGAAGCAAAAATTTTCCACTATCATGCAGAACTCTTTCACTAGCTAGTAACAGCCAGACCTCCTCAGGTCTAAAACCAAAATGAGCTGGTTTTGTAAGGACTAAGTCTACTTCATCTAGGAGACTTTTCCCAATACTTGTACTATTGCACAATTAACTATCTTGTCATGCATGAGCTACACCAAATTATCTCAGACCAATGGGGAGGTGCTGTGGCTCTTCCTGCAAGAATTAGTTTAGTCCTGCAGTATTCTTGTCTCCAGGGCTGCTGGTGTAGCAGTATGGGTGTGTTTTCTAGGACCAGCTCCCATGACCCAGTGTAACCAGGTATTTACACTCTGCTGTGTTTCTGTGATGCGACCTTTTGGTGCAAGCCTTTTGAACTTTAGTATGTTGGAAGTATAAAACAGATCTGAAGTATCTGAAGTTTGTATAAGCAAACCCAAAAACCTGACTAAACAAAGCATTTTATCTTCATCATGTGGCATTTGGGCTGAATAACTGAAACTTGTGTTCTTTTATGTCCTTTTGGCCTTTGTTTTTCACAGTCAAAATGAAAAGTGTACATTGAGTATCCTTTGTTTCTTTTTTCATAGACAGCTCTTAAGGCCTAGGAGATTGTTTTAGCTGTTTTTTGATTTAATCTTGATTAGTCATTGTAAAAGGAAAAATTTTTTTGAAAAATATCCTAATAAAATTATGGTTCCTGTGTTTCTGTGTGCTGTTTCCATAGTAGGTATTAGAAATATTACCTCAATATTATAAACAAATTTAACCTCATTTTCTTGTTCATAAACCAATAATTAGGGTGGATTTTTTGTGGATGGAGTTGTGTGCGTATGTGCTTATGGCTTAACATTGCATCAGCTACCATTGTTGCAATTCTGATTGTAACCATAAGAATATTTTGGGTTATAGAGCTTTTTTCCTCCCTTTATTAAGCTAAGCTATACTTAGATTGCAAAATTCTTCATAAACTTGACTTAACCCTCACTGTTGTTATTGTGCTGGTTTTACAGTTTCTCATACATCTCATTTGTAATATAGAACAGATCTCTGATACCTTTCATTCTTTATTCTACTTACTAAATATGCTTACTAATCTTTACAATTTTTTTTTCAAAATATTTTATGGAAGTGAATGACAATTTGTTCAAATAATGAAAAACACATTTCAGAAAATTTAATTTCTATATATTTCAGAACAGTTATGTAGTGGCAAACTGTTGGTTGTTTTTCCACGTCCTTTATTTTGTTTTCTTTTGCTGTATTTTGAGTGTTTATACAGGTAATAAATCACGAAATGACACAGAACATGCAGTCCTGTAAAAAGTGCCAGGTTATGTTTAATCATGGAGGATTGGGCAAACATGAGATCCTCTTAGAGACATTAAAAAGGCAAAATCAAAATAACTTACATAATTTTTCTGTGTGAGAGATATCTGATCAGTTGCACTAGAGTACTGACCAAAATAATAAAAAACCCTGTTAGAAGCATCCTAAAAATGTACATAAAAGGTATTTTTTTGCTTACAATTGTTACAATAAGTGTTCTATATTGAATGCTATGATAGCTTTTATTTTATTGAGCTTCACCCAAAAAATTTGTTCAAGATATCTTTGCAAATGGCTCTACTTCTTTTCTATATACAAGATCAAATTTACCTTTGACTGTATCTCTGTCATTTCACTGAATTTCGCTATTGCTTTTTGATTGAAATACTACCAGCATAATTTGTCCCTGAATGGGTTCTCTAGATTGACCTTTATTACTTTTCTTTTTATTGAAAAATATAAAAATTTAGCATTAATGGGAAGATGGGTTTTCTCCTTCCTGAAACTATTAGCATCTTTGGAAAACTGTTTCTGGTCTGGTCTGAGATGTTAAGTTTGGTGTGCAAGGGCCTTCATATTCTTAAGGTTTTTCTCATTTGTTGACAATCTGCTGACTTTTTGACATGGTCATCTGAAATGTCTGAGTTTCTAGTTCTTTGTGTTCATTACCAGAAGCCAAAGAAAAAGATGTGAATGTGTTTTGAGTATGTAATGTCTCCCAGGGTTCCTGTAAAACTAACTGTAAAGGTTTACCACAGATTTTCGATGGAGATGAAATTTGCAATGTGCCACAAAGATGAAGTACTCTGGATTCTTATCAGCTGAAAACAGAAATAGTTTTTTGAGTCCTGAAACCTTAATGAGAAATTACCTACTTTGAGGGTATCTGCTGTTTAATCAGAGCAATGTAGCTTCAATAGGTCACTCATGTGATAGTTAATGTAATCAGATCCCAATTTGCTTGGTTTCAAGTGTTAAAACACAAACCTTGAGTTCTGGGCTGTATCTTAAGTGTAATTAGTACAATTAAAAAAAAAAAAATCACTTTCTGTAATGAGACACCTTGTTTAGCAACAGCTGCTCCATGATTATCCAGAGGAAACCAAGGCTTAAAAGCATCCGGTTTACATAATTGTGCTGAAAAGTAAAGTTCCTTCTGTCTTTCACTTGGGGTGATAAGTTCTTCCCTCATTCTAGTGGTTTCAGTAATGTAGCTCTCTTGCCTGTACCATGCACGAGATCTGGACATTCACATTTTCATTGTTCAGTTGGCCCACTCGTAATTCATTCTCCTGAGAAAATCTATCTAAGTGGAATGTTTACAAGATGTTTCATGTGGCAGCTTGTCACCCTGCCATCAGATCCCCTGGGCAAGTGGGCAGAGGCAAACTTTCAGCAAAAGGTATAGAGCTGTTTCCTCTCAGGCCGTAATGATGGAAGTCTATTTATAGACAACTGAGAAACCAAGTTCTTGCAGATATCTAATGAATATGATTTTATTTTTGTTCCAGATTTTGAGACTCACAGGGTTTTCTAAGGCATAGTTCACTTTATTTTCAGAACGTGCAAAAGGCACAGTCATTCTAAATGGAAGTTAAAAACATGACACAGTAAAGAAATTGTTTTAACCAATTACCTTTTCTACTGACTGACCTATGCATTTTAATAACTCATCAGACCTAACATCAATGGTTTGTTGTTACAACCTCACTTAGATTCTTTAAGTAACAACTTCTGCTTGTGCTAGGCATAAAATTTCCTTCATATAAGGAAATTATCTCGGTGTCAAAGTCAGTTAAATATGTTATGAAAATCAAAGTAGAAGCTCACAAGGAAGTGAAAGGTATGAGGTATTAAGTAGATGAGCACAGACTTAGGTAAAATATCTCTGCATTATTTTTATCATCTAAATCTCATACTTTTTGGTCATAGAGTTTCATACTGTCTAGGAGTCTTACAAAGAAAATCCCACACGTGTCACTTGTGTCTCATCACAGGAACAGAGAAATTCAATTATTGACCTGATTCATCTGGCAGAGATGCTTTTCACACAAAGGCACAATGTGCACCAATTTTTCTAAGTCAGGTCTAGAGAATCTCTCAGAACTTCAGTCTCCTTTAATTTTTCTTTCAGTGAAGAGGACAGTAGAATAATGTCAATCATTTAGAAATTTCAAACTGCTTATTCCATGCAAGAATGGTGATATGTACTCATTTTCTTGTCTGTCTTTATGTGGTTTTGTTGGATACTTCTGCAGTTAATTACTCTTGGAAACAAAAGCAAGAATAGAACTTTGATTATTTGCAAAGTTTTATTTTGTACATGAGACTCTCCTTAAATAAATTCAAAATGGAAGAAAATCTTTCTGCTCTATATTAGCCCAGTCTAGGAGAAGATGGAACTTATGTGCAGGAAATATAGTAAAATACAGATATTTTTTGTGGAGGAGGACATTTTACATTCAGGCAGTGCAAGATGACCCTTCTTACTCTGTGAGCATTATCTACATAATACTCATCTGGACTACTTAGACTGCCTTGGGGCTCTATTTTCCTGTATTTTTCTTCCAAGCAATGAAGTATATATACCACTAAGCATGAAAATCATATATACCCCTAAACTTGAAAATCAAATGTATTCACAGATCAACTGACTAGAAACTTTGTGTTCTCAAGCAGCGAAGCGTGTGCCATCACACTACATGGATAATATTTCCAAAGAACAGTTGGCCATCCTCACAATCAATGCCTTTACTCATATGAGGAATGCCCAACACTTTAGTGGCCTTGATCTACTTACCTATAGGTTGTTTTTTAACTATCTCCTTCCTTTATGTCTTTATTTTACAAGGCACAAGAAAGAGTGAAACCAGAAAAGCTTGTGTCATAATGGATACTGTAAAACAATAAAACAAGAATATAATTTGCAGGACTTTTCCCCTTTCTTTCTTTCTTACTTTTTGAACAATTTTCTATTTGTAGATTTTCTTAGCTAGATTTTTTTTTAGATGTTTCCTACTATGGTATGATGAGATTAACCACTGAGCTCTTTTCACAGACGATTTGGTCTTATTGTGAGTATAGAGGACTAGAGTTGGCACTCTGCTTGTAAGAAGTGCTGGAGTATGGATTTTTTTCCTTGCCATTTTAGTAATTGAACAAGTATAGTAATCATCTGTGGCAACCTCTGTAGAAAGCTTATAAATGTTGAGTAACTAATGCTAGTTATTCAAACCTGACAACATTGTACAGATAATTTTGTGGGGATTGTCCTTCAATGGATTGTCAAGACTCTCCCCTGGCAGAGCAGCTGTCTGGAAACCAGTCCAATAGATTTGCCTTAGACAGTTTTAGATATGTTCTCAGTGTATGATGATGAGATGTAGTTATAAATTCATTCATATATATCCTCTCTTGTTAGAGACAGCGCTTTAAAGAAGCTGATCTTGTATGCACACAGACAACTTCTACCTGTACAAAAGGAATTTTCAGATTGAAATAAAATGCATTTTTAATTGAAAACATTACACTGTTTTCTTTTTCTGAAGGAAATTCTCCTGCACCTTTTCATTTTAATCAATGCCTGCAAGGTATTTTTTAATGTCACTCATACTTTGAATTTTCAAAACAGATATGGATAATCACAATTATTGTTAAGGAAAGATAGTTGACAACTGAGATAGTCTCATTTTTGATCTCCTTCTGGGGAATGTCACAGGCTATTCTTGTATCTGTACTTGAATATGTTTGTACTGACATATTTATTTCCACTCATTTAAATTGAATGTACATTAAGATTATTCACCTGTCATTTGTCTGTGGATACATGAGAAAAACTCTAATTAAACAGGGATAGTAGTACAGGTATCATGTTCAATATAATTTGGCGGACATTTGTCTTTTATGTATACTGTTAATTGTTTCCTCCACATTTGCCCATTGCTGGGGCGAGGGATCTAGTTGGTATTATTTACAGGAAACATGTTATAAGGCTACTGAATATTACAGATTTGTATATTCATGTCAAATTTAGTTCTCTGGAAGAGCAGTTTAACAGAGCCCTTATCAGTAGAGGGCTCTTCACATTGTAGCTGGTTGGAAAGTGATGAAAGCAGGATCTGTGGGATTGTAGAGGAGATATTGACTGCAGCTGGATCACTGCTTTCTTCTAATCTGTTTATTGAATCCAAGGCAGAAATAAACTTTGCTTTTTGTTTTATTAACATATGTTTCGTAGTCATTGTATTACTCTACAGTGCAGCCACTCATGAGCTGAAACATATTTAAACAGTCTGAAAGAGAACTCAGAAATCTGTGTATCAGTGTTGCTCAATGACTTCTGACATAATCGTCCTGCATAAATATGTATATATACATATATAATATATATGCATGTACATAAATAGGTGTTTGTTTTTACCGTGTGAAGCTTGTGTCAGTTTTGGTTAATTGTTATGGAAAGGTATGTCCACTAGATGTCATTCATGTAATCTAGTTTTTGTTGTAGCATTTATTTCTGAAGAGCCATGAAGGATGGTGGATACAAATTACCAACATTATTAGCTGTTTTTCTATGTGCAGTGCTTTTGAATTTATATATGTGTGGCATGTTACAAAATAATATTAGGATTCTCTCTGTGATGGGTTTGACACACCACTTAGTCTAGAACTCCCATCTTTGCCTATTTTTGCTGAGAATAGCATTCATTGTTGCATGAGTAGGTGTGTTATATAAGAGCATCCAGGTGAGCTGCATGTAGTTTAGTTGGTAACTCTCTGCAAGGAGAGACATGAGTAGAGATATCAGGGCATTATGCCCCAAAGGAAAACAAAAATATCATGTGATTAACATAATTCCACCCCAAATGTGATCTTTTCTAAGCTCTATTTAACTAAAACAGCAGTTCTTTAGAAAAGTTAGGAAAGGGAAAGTTAGGAAAGACTCAGTTTAATCTACCTTAAATAGAATACGCTGTATGTGGACAGGTCAGAAGTGCCTCTGAGTATTCAGTTGTGTGGGCTGATAGGATCAGTACTGACAGATATTAGCAAAGAGTTCTTTCACCCCCTGCCTCCCTCCACCCACCTTTGTAGCATGTGCTAGTAACTGCTAGACAGCTTCTGGGAAGCTATATCCATACTCTCATTGAAGAACAACTACTGCAACATTGGCCTGTGCTCTTTCCCACTTTCAGCTTGGAGCAGCTACAGTGAAACTGGAAGCTGGAGATCACAGCTTCCTCCAACCTCCCTTTCCCCTTCCATATGGAAGAAAGAATTTCTCTGCCCTGTGTAGTCAGTCAGAGGGCAAGATGGGGAAGTGATAATCCTCTTGGAATGAGCTCTTGCATGAAAAATGATAAATGCTACTTTGCATGGGGATTAACACTTGCTTATGAACTTGCTTTTAATAGAGTGATGCTTCTCTTTCAGCAATGTGAAGGTTCATTGTACTCATAGACCTGATTAAGAACCACTGTTCAGCCAAAAGGGAGCCATCTGCCACCAGAAACATAAAGCTGTTCAAAACTGTTTCACTCTTTTGCATATTGTCCTCAAGAATGTAAACCACTTACTTTCACATAGCATTTACTTCCCTAAAGAAAGGCTTGTTCCCCACATCTCATCACAACATTCTTCTTTCTCCCAGCATGAGAATTGCATTTCTGCTCACATTTAATGCATATGTTCAAAGTCTGTGCTTTAACTCCATGAAACTCTGAAGCAGGACTCTCCAGAGGTAGTTTAATGAATGGAGTTGCTATATAAACTACATCTATTTTCATTTCTTTGATGGAAGACTTTGCATTATGCAGTGAGGTTGTTCACAGAGCGGGTCAATCAATCTGTCAGTGGCATTTGTGAAGCTTGTTTGGTATCTCTAGATATATTTGATATTAAGCTAGATATATTTGATATTAAGCACTGCTTCATAAAATTTTGGTGCACAACCTGATTGCTGCTTTTCAAGATGACCCCTTCTTTTCACAGTGAGATGACATTTCATCAAACCTGGTCATTAAGGTAATTTCCAAGCACTGATGCCTGCAAATAAATTTCGTATGGGCTATACCGTTTTCTTGAAAATTATTTCCTTACTGCTGCAATAAGGTTAGCTCCACTGGAATCACAACTGTGGTACTCCAGTACACTGTCACTCCTGAAAATTTAATGGGAATGGTAGTGAGAGGGCTTCTGTTCATTTTTCAAAAGTGACTTATGAACTTAAGAAGTATCAGTCCTATTGTCTTTCCAAAATATTGAAGATTTAAATGCTATATCTGGTTATGTACATAAGCTTTAACTATGCAGTGTTTTTAAATGTTGTTTCTCATGCCCTTTGTTACATTCAATCATACATATAATGTTGCATGATGCTAACACAGGTATTTTTAATTATTAATTATTTAATGCTCTCACTAATAAAATTTGATGGGAAAAACCCTTAAAATGGTAATCTAAGGCTTTTTTTTATTATTTTCTATATTTTCTATTATTTTCTATTAAACCACTATTATTACCAAAATTGTTTTGATTTCCTTACTTTTTAATAAGTAGTAATTCTGTTGTATTGAGAGGGATTAGGGTGAAGGTGAGAGAAAAATTTTTTTAAAGTAGTTCTCTGTTTTGACAAAATCATACTTCCTGACCATCACCTGAAACACACAGTACTCACTGTCTGGAATTTACTCTTCTAATACAAATTAAGCTAGAGAAATTGATCTTACATCTGTATCCCCAAGGGAACCTCAACTAGTTTTATCCAGTCTACACCTTCACCTTTGTTCACTTATATCTAGGATCGTTTTGACAGATGTTTTTTCCAATTTCTATTCACCAGAAGTTTTTCAATACGTGCTACAGTCTTGTTTATGTAGATTTTCATGCCCACTGAGAGGAGTAAAAGAAATAACTCAATGAGGAAGATAGAACCTGAATTTAGAGATAGGTTTTTGGTTATATAGTCAGTGATGTGTTATGGAAGTTGGTCACAATGTTGTGTCTCGCAAGTCTTTACATATGTAAATATATGTACATCTACAGTGTTCTTATTCCTGGATTATGTGAAGTCAGTTCATATATGTTTCCCCCTAGGCTATATTTTTTAAACCTCTTGTATCTTTTTGATTTTATCTCTGATATGATTTCCACTTTGACCACCTCTTCAAGTGGTGTGTCCAGATCCACCAAGTGTCTTCAGATCCACCAAGTGTCTTAAGTGGATCCTACATGTTTTTGAGTGACACAAAGAACTTTCACATGTGTTTAAGGCACCCAAGAATAACTTGCTTTAAGTTTTTAACAGCAACATGTTGTAATGTCTCCTTGATCTAAGGTGTTCTGTTGCCAGGGCAGGAGAACAGCATATAGCTCTATGCCTAAACTTTGCTGATTGCTTACCAGCTGCAGCTTCCTTTGATTTACTGTTAAAAGGTTCTTGGGCTTCCTTTGTCTGTATTCCATATTTTTTGTTTTGCTTCACTGTGGATAATTTTGCACAATAGTTGTTAGTTATCAGGTACACTGATGACTCCAAATCCAGTGAAGCCTGCAGAAGTGAGGTTACTCTGCTGGAGTGACCTCTAAGTCTGAGGTAACAGAAGCCAAACAAATTGCATGGCTGTGATCTTGGTTTATGTCAGCTACAGGAAGTTGAGGGTACTCAGATTTTGAATGAGGATGTCCCTGTGTGGTTTGGTGAACTTTCTCATTTTTGGCATGTTAGTTTTATATCATTAGTCACCTGTCTCTTCCTGGGTGTTTCTAGGTAGAGGAAGCTAGAGATTTCAAAAAGTTGTAACAGTACGGAAGATCCAACTTGTGTTTCATATTTTGTTTTTTATATTTTCTATATTTTTTGTTTTAGAAAACTACCATGGTAAAGAGTGGAAGTTAAATCATTTTAGTGGAAAGGCTGTTCTTTTCTAGAAAAAAAAAGCAGACAGAAGATTATCCTTTAATTTGCTGTCAGTTGATATTAGTTGTTCTTCATGTGGAATGGCCATAATAATAAACAAATAGGAAGTTGATGTGACTTCCTTCAAGTAGAGAAACATTAGCTGAATCTATGTAACAGTTAAATCCTCACATAAAGACAAGGAATATAGAATACTATGAATACCAGTGTATGATCGTGTCTCTTCTCATCAGAGACATGTTTT
Organism: Fringilla coelebs; assembly: GCF_963513975.1. Classification (NCBI taxonomy): domain Eukaryota; kingdom Metazoa; phylum Chordata; class Aves; order Passeriformes; family Fringillidae; genus Fringilla; species Fringilla coelebs. Next base: position 101,517,966 of record NC_140028.1, on the reverse strand, counting down.
AACCTTGTCAAATTTATTTCTGGCATATGTGGTTATGGTAGTGTCTAGAGAGTTTTGACCATGGATAATAGTTCTGACAATGCAACAAAGGCTTTTGTAGTATACACAAGGTATTAACTTAGCTCATTGGGGCAGAGACTGCATTTTAATTTGGCTTGAGGCTTAGAACAATGGACCCTGAGTCTTATTTTAGTGCTTTCACAAAACCAAGAATAATAATTTTTTCCTCTTTTGTGTACAAGCTTAAAGTATTTCATTTGAGGATGTAATATAGGACTGAATGTCTTGAAGTAATTTTATGATTTCACTTTTTTGTTCCTGATGTTACCCATTTTTACAGGCTCAGTTGACATTCACCATTTTGTCGAAATTGGGAGATAAATAGGAAGTATAAATGGCCATCACATGACTGCTGAAATTAGGAACTAATCTGAGATTAATTTAATACCTAAAGTGTATACTGGTGTATTCAATCCATGAATAATGAGGAAGGCCATGGACAGCAATAATATGTATATTTGTATTAAGAGTCTGATCAGGTAGCTCATTTAAGAGAATGTTATTAGTGAAACCTCTTAGCACTCCTGCATAATTATGCTGTTTTTTCACTGTTACCTTTTCAAGCCCCTCGGAGATTCTTAAGTAGTTTATTTCCTGCCATTTAACAGTTTTGAGTAATAATGATGATGAGAAAACAGTTAAATAGTTTCTTTTTTCAAGTACCAGGTGCTGAAAGCAACTGAGAATGTCAGTGGTTTTTATAGTGTTTTCCTGTACATCTTGTGCAAGCTTCCTCGAGCTTGAATTGTATAAGCCTTTGTCAGATTAAAAAGGATAAAATAAGTGATTTGTAGTCAAGACATTGGACTGAAACTAAGAAATTTAGTTCTGTTTGCTTGCAAAATAGCTGTTATTTCTGTTTTGGGCGTTGCAACTTCATTTAATGTGATGCTGATTTTTGGGAGAGTGCTCCAAATCCATTTTTAATACAAGGTAGAGCAGTTTCTTGAAATCACCTGTTCCAGATTACAGCAAGTAACAGAGTGGTAGTTATTTCCAGAATTTGTGCTGCTTTGTTTTTTATCACATTTCTGTCTATGTTTTGAGATTTGATTGCTGTCTTTGGGATTTGAGTAGGGCACTTTTGCATGCCCCTGCTTTGTCTTTTAAAGAGCTGACCTGTTCCTTCTACTTTTCTCCTCTTTGTTCTCTATTTAAATAGTAGGCTGTTCATAAGATGTTGAAAAGGGATGGTTTGTGTCTTGCAGGCTGTGACTGCATGGCATTGAACAGTGCAATGTACAGGAGCTAGTTTCAATGCTGCAAGCAGGGAACAATCATAAACAGTCTTGGATGGGGCTATATTTTCTCTATGTAAGATCATTAAAAATATTGCTTTACAAGATATTTGCCTGACTTATTCTGGGATGTCACAACCCCTCAGGCAGTTAATTCTAGTGCTTCACTATTTATGATCTCAGTGGCACACAAGGCAATATGCTAGGAATATTCAGATCAGATATTAAGAAAAGATTTCTAATAGAGAGGACACATTCTTTTCTCTTTTCAATAATCTTCTATGATCTTATAGGCTGGTATGTCTCAGACTTCTCTAGGCTCAATGCTCCCAGCTTGCTCAGTCTTTCCCCTTGGATCACCTGTTCTAGAATTTACTGTGAATCTCTGTACTGTCCTTTTGGAACACAACAGTTTTGTGGCATCCAGAACCAAATGCAGTATGTTACTTCAGTTCCAGTTTCATCATCTTCAAGTACAACAGAAAGAATATTTTGTGAATCTTGTGGGTTCTGCTGATGATCAAATTAATATTAATTTACCTTGCTATTGCAAAGGAGCCTTTGTTTAACTCATACTCAGTTTGTGAAACACGTAGATTCTGGATCCTTTTCTCTTGCATACAAATTATTCATGTCAATGAAATACTCATGCCTAATTGTAGAACCTCCAAGCTGATTTTCATTCTTGAATTTTATCTTCTGCTTTTGGATTTCATCTCCCAGTTAGCTACAAACATTTTCAGTTCTATCTATTCAGCCCAGTATTTGCAGTTCCTTCTAGTATAGTGGATCTTCAAGGTTGATGTATGTCCTTTCCTCTCTCCATATCTGTGTTTTTAATGAGAATATTAAAATGATCTGTGAATAGTTGATAGTATTTTTTCACATTGGCAAAGAGTTCGTAACCCCTTAGGGTGATATCCAGCCAGTTGATAATTTATTTTCTTGAGTGGTCTTACTTAAATTGTACTGCCCTTCCCTGTAGGCTGGTGTGCAGAGACAGACACCTTAGTCAATGTATATGAACTTTGGAAGACAATATTGGCTGTTACCTTTCCACTGGTGGTTTGGTGGCAAATGTACCTGTGTCCTTCTTTGCTTGATTTTATTATTATTTTTTAATTCAATCACTCTGTTTGCATATTTCTAATCTCTAATATCTCTCTTCTGTCCCCAGTATGATAGTGGGAAGCTTCCTCAGACTCTACTGCAAGGATTCTAGAAAAAATATCTTAGCAAGTGCTTTAGCAGAGTGCTTGAAAACACTGTGTTTTCAGAAGTATGCTCTCAACACAGCATTTTCGTAATCTAGCTCAAATTTCATTGTCTGTAGCCATGTTGGTGTGCTACTGTACCCTTGCTAATGAATTCACTGAGTATATGTTTGTATAGTGCAGAACAGAGCCATAGGTATCCTTTTAATGTAAATACCAAGCGAGTAAAATAGTGACACTTTGCAGACTGTAAATAGCAGGCAGATGGGTTGCTCCTGGAGATTGTCAATGTTCATAGGAATCAAGAGGGTCATGAGTTAGTTTCAGATTGCATTGATTACTGTGCTGAGCATCTTAGACACTGCAACTTAGTCACTGAAATGGATTACTGTGCCCAGCATCATAGACATGCAGACTTAGTCACCCAAATCCAATTGAATCCTTTAAAAGTGCAAGTTTAGTATGGCTTCAAGGACATGTAAGACCTGTTGATTAATTTTTGTGTTATGGTTTAAGAATTTTACCTGGAAACAGAAGTTAAAACAGTATCCTCTTGATGAATGTGCCAATTCCCCCTATATTATGAGTTCCAACAATTGCTTTGGTGGAAAAAGAAGGAAGACAGCTGACTCCTTTGCATAATTACTAAAGCTGACTTGGCAGCATGCTAGACTTTGTCTATCCTCCATTTTAATAAAAGCTTAGTCAGTTACTGGGTTTTTGCATCTTTGATTTCAGTTCCTTGAGGGAATCAAGAACCTGTTCTTGATTTAGTAAGACTTTACTGTCCGGATGTAAATGGTATTTTTTTGGTAATGTATATCAGACTCACCAGACTCATCAGTAATGTATCAACTCATCAGGACTTGGAAGGAAAGGCAGTTTCTCCCTGAAGCTCCAAAAATACTGAAAGCGAAAATTGCTGATAGTTTTTGTTTTAGAGCATCTCATGGCTTTTAAGCCAGCTTTATGATTTTTGGAAGATCTGAGTGATTCTCAGTGTGTGGCTTGGCATAATGTAATCATTCACCGTACCATCTGCTGTATTTCCATCAAGACATGCTCCCCTTGACATCCCTACCCCAAAACCATTTCTGATAACATTGCTTCCAAGCTCTGCACCCAAGTCTTCTAGGGAATAAGCAGACCTTTCATGTCTAAAAGGCTGCTAAGAGGCAAACCTAGTATCCACTAAATTTAAAGTGCTGTTCAAATCCATTGTAGTTGTTCTGATGTCGCACTCCAAGAATGTCTTAAAACACGTAAGTAAAAGGGCTGTAATGAGCATTAGAAAAGCTGCAGACTGAATGTCTCTGGAACCCTTGTGGAAGAGGCTGCAGTGGAACTGGCAGCACTTGGTGGCTGAGTGATGGCGTGATGGCAGTTTCAGCTCAGGCAGGGAAGACACTGTGTTTGCCACATGTGAGTTAATATAGTGCTGCTTTTTTACTGTTGAGGGATTAGCATGGCATTTTTAAAAATATTTGAAGCATAGCAGAATAGGGGAATAGCTGAACCCATATTGCAGACAGCTGCTTTTTTGAGCTGATGAGCTAAGCTATAGCTCATAAACTATAGCTGGGAAGCATCAAATAAGAAATTAAAACACTGCCAATGCATATGATAGGACTAAAATACCAAGTAAGAGCTATGCCCTTCAAGCAAGTAACCAGAAAAAGGATGAGAGACAAGAATATCTCCCTGCCATTTGGACTAAGCTTTCCTGCTTAACAGTAATTTGTATCATAACCATTATTTTCAATGCATTTCTGAGTCCATACTTCATGAACGGCGGCCAGTGATACAAAATAAAATTGTGAAAATATATTAGAGAAAAAGGGAGGCTGGAAGTGATAGAGTTCTAAAAGTTCAGAATTTACTTCTGATCATTCTAGTTCTCTGTTTTCTTCTAACATGAGTACTAAAAACTATCAATAAACTCAGAAAAGCTAGACATTTTTCCTTTAATTTTATAACATCCATGAATCCAATATTTGATATTCACTCTCAGAACATATCTTGCTGCAAATGCAGGTTAAGTATTAAAAACTAGTGGAATGATTGTAAAAACCTCTTCTCTCTACGTAGAAAACTTACTTTATAAGAACTCAAATTCTTGGTTGTTGTTCATGCAGCTACATATAACTAGGATTTAATCAATTGATATCATACTGCATTGAGCTGTATCACATTAAAGTAAAGGAAACATTCTGAGGCCAGTATTGCCCTTTCAGATTAATCTGTCAATAAAATTAAGAATATCAAGTTCACCAAGTTCCTAGAATAAGAAGGAGTATATGCAACGTCATGCTCAGTTCTCCTAGAAATCAAGTGTGTGGAGAAGCAGCCATAAAAATTTGCCAAGCTAGGGTGTAACTGAAGCACGTTGAGGCTACAGTGACTAGAAAAGGAAATTAGAATTTTGTGTGGCTATAATCTACTGTTTGACATCCACTGCCTGCTCCTGTGTAATTTACTTGCCTCTTTTGGTCACCTGACTGGAGACATTAAGTGGGCCACAGGGTAAGCCAGGAAATTCAGCTCTTGGCTTTCCAAGTCTGCAGTACAGTTGTTTTCCCTTTCCCCTTCCCCCCTCTCTCTTTCTTCACAGCTGGTCAGCACATGCACAGTAATTGCTTAGGGCAGGTAAGGCAGATTTGGAAAGATACATATGGAGCACATGCAAATCTGCACTAAGTTTTTGGAATGCAGCAACAGGGTGAAGTTAATGTAAAGCAAGATTTCTTTTATGTTTAAAGTTTCTAAAAACTCATAAAAAAGAGAGACAACAAATTCACTTAATAACTTTTCCTTTGCTCTACTACTACTAACTGTGAGGGTCTGGGATTTTGCCAAAATATTACACATTGCTCAAGAAGATTACAAAGAAATCCCAGACATGCACTGGAGAGTTATTAAATTTAACATTTCTAAAAGATATTTTCAACAGCTAAATACTTGTTAGAGAATTGTTTTCCTCAACTTTCAAAAGTTGCCACAACTGAGTCACAGATAAGAACTTCCAGCTTTTTAATTGATATATAAATTGAGTTTAAAACCAAATCCACTACATTTCCTGTGGTAAAGGAAACACATACTCTTCAGTTTGGTTTGTCTCTAATTTGAAAATCATGTTCTCAGGAAATCCTGCATAATTTTTTTAACGTAAACAGGAAAAGTATTTATTTGCTTGGGGCTCTGTTTGTGTGGACATGGGGGTGAGCAGAAATAGTGTAGATTCTGGAACTCATGTCTTAATGAATATATCTCAGAATAAAGAAAAATAAATTCCAAATAAGGTGATTTTCTCTCTGATCATGGATGGGCTAGTAGGAAGGGGTTTAAAATGCTTTATTCTCCTTTATATGTTCTTACAGTTTCTCTGAATTTCAGTAATGAGGGCAATTAAAAATGAAAAGATGACAAATTTGTAGGGAAGGTGTCTTTTTATTCCTTTTCAGGTGTTCTTGCCTTGTCTGCAAAGTTGTTTTTCATCATCTGGAAATGAATGATTTGTAAAAAGCAATTGTAAAATTGCTGCAGGATTTCAGCCCTCACATCCTTCTCTGCTCTCACCTCCTCGAGGCCCTAAATTTACTTTTGCCATTTGTAGCAGTTCAGTTGAGGGTTGAACTTCCCCTCCTGCACGTTGTGAGCTTTCCTGATTTCCCTTACTGTTTGAACAAGATAGATTGGATTTTATTTTCTCTCTGTTAATATGAACTCCACACTTCACACAATTGATTTTGTTTTCAGATAGAAAATAGTGTTACACATTTTGAGTATAAATTCTGCAGTAAGTAGGCTGCTTTTTTTTGTGTGGGCAGAAACAATCTGTAGAGTTATTGCAGGAGCTGAACTCTGTTTAGTTATAAAACTTTTGAAAGAAAAGGACAGAGATTTGTAAGGAACTATTTGTGGATATTTTTTTTTAAACCAGGATGTGGTTCAAGCTATTATTTAACAAGAGGACTCGACAACCTCACCAAATGCAGAGAAAAATTAAGTATGGGAGCAGGTGCATGCTTGCTTTATTTGGATTTGTTTGTGGCATTTTCTTAAAAGTTTAAAGTTCAGTATATCACTCTAACAAACTGTGGTCATGAACAGTCATAGCTTCAGGGGAAAATTGGAAGCAGTGATAGTCTTAGCAGAAATGTTAACACTAAAGTTGCTCAGAGAACATAGTTTAAAGCGGAAAATCAGGTTAGTTTCCTCTTTTGTTTTCTCAAGGGTAAACTGTGAGTTAATGTAATAACAACAAAATGATAGGTATTTCTTTATAAGTTTTTTAATTCAGTGAAACAAACAGATTTTTCCAGTAATCATTCTAAGAAGAATTTTAAGTATGTTAACCCAAAATGGTAATTATTAAGTGACCATATGTTGCCATGAGAAATACTTTGTGTGTTACGTTGCTGCATAGCAGGACTTGCTGTGGAAGGGTATTTTTAGGAGCACTGAACACGGTTTGAAAGCTCCACTTGGTGAAGTCATACTTGTGTTAGATCAATAACAAACATATTTGCCTCTTCTAGGTAATCTTGGAGGGGTAACTAAGCTACTACAGATTAGTGTTCCACCACACCTTTTTTTTTTCGCCTACTGTACTCATACTGTAATTACATTTATCTGAAAACTTTGATTGCATGTTTCCATTTCTCCTGTATGATCCAGGAACAGGGCTTGAATTCTGATTGTGGATCTTTGAGACCAGTTTGTAGGAAACTGGTAGTGACTTTTTAATATATATATGGGCAGTGCCAGTTTACCTTTCTTCCTCTTTGAAACAAAATTTTAAATGCTCCATAGTGTGATTTTTGTAGCTGTTTCTTTGTTTTTTGAAGTTGATAAGTCTTTTGGTGGATAATCTTGATGGGAGCAGGATGCGTGGTTTATATACAGCTGTGAATTTTATTCAGAACCCTTGGACATAGTTCCAAAGGTAGAACTAGTATGTATGTACTTCTACATGTATTTTACTTGTTTTTAAACCTTGTGGGCAAATGTGGACTATACTCATGTTGTCTTTATATAAGGAAATGTTAGGACTTCTAGGGAGAAAAGTAAAAAGCATTTGTCCAAATAATTCATTATGAAGGATTGAAAATCCTTTACAGCTCCTTTAATCAAAAACATCAGATGAGGCAAGAAATTTGTAGGCTACTGCTGCCATATGTGTTTGTAGTTTACAGGTGTGAGTCTAGTGTAGGTGTTTTTAAAGGATGTAGTGCCAAAGAATAAGGGATAGGAATCCCTCAAACTCTTCTCAGTTTATCCTTTTCTATTTCTACTTTGTGGGCATTTTTAACAACTTATCTATGCTGTTCTTCATTACCAGCAGTATTGCTCTGTTAGTGCAAAATGTGCTGCTATTGGCAGATTTTGGATACTGACTTTTTAGATGGGATAACAAATTATGTTTGCTTCTCACCTTTTGGCCACTGATAATTATGTCTTTCTTGTGCAAATGAGTTAAGCTGTAGCCACAGAATAACAGCTGTTTTCTGACTTAGCCTTAGATCAGGCAGGAATATGTGAATTGTGGTGTTATAAATTGTTTGGAGTTACTGTGTTTTTAATAGTATGTTTATAAAAGTCTTAACAGATCTAAAGAACATAGTTTACAAGGACTTAATTCTGTTTATGCATAAAGATATATATTTTTAATATTCCTTCCCCTTCACTTTTATTTCTAATCCTGTCTTTTAGGAATCATTAAAATTAAAAACTTTTAGCAGGTATTGCCAGGTATGTGTTTGGTTTTTTTTTTTTTTTTTTTTTTTTTTTTAACAAGGGGAAGATGATAGTTTATGAGAAGTAAAAGTTAATTCCACCTCTTCAAATTTGATGTAAATCTTTCCTTAGACATGCAGCATCATGGGATGCTGCAGTAAGACCAGGACTCAAATTCTTCCAAGAACTGAAGAGCTTTCTATCTTGAAAAACTTCTGAAGTGAAACTCCTCTTCATACTCATTCCATTAATTGTCATGCTCTTCAGTTTTTGACTCTGGCCAAGGAATTCAACATCAACTACTTGAAATAGCAAGTCTCCTATGTCTTGTCCAAGATTTATATGTCATACTTCATAAGATATTTTTTTCCAGAAATTAATGGAAGAGAAACCAAACTCTCATATTTATTTTAAGTTTAAAATGCAATTTTCTTTGTTCTATCTACTTTGATGACCACTTTATCTAGAACCATGGGTGGAAAAACAAACTTAAAAGAAAAAATACTAAATAAAATTAATTTCTTCAGTGATAAAAGCATTATAGTATCACATTTTCATTGGCAAAACTCTGGGGTTTTATTTGCAGAAAATTGGCAGAAACAACTGCAGGCAATTATGGGCTTTAATTCATCAAGGTACCTAAGCATATGTCTAACTTTAATTGAGGGAATAGTCATGAGACTTCAGGGGATTATTCATGTTCATAAAATTAGACATATGCTTAACTAACTTGGTGAATCAAGGCAATAATGACTTAATAGAATAGTGAAGACAGAACAAGCAACTGTAACCTGCCCTGTAGATGTTCTTTGATTGCTCTGGTTGTTCAATAATAGTTCTTAGTGGGTGTATTTTCTGTTCCTTAATAACATATCCAGGCTTAGTAACTGTATAGTTTTGTGTTCATCTGCTATGGACAGTACCTTGTACCCAAAGAGCAAACAGTCTCTTACAAGAAAGTGAATTGATCCTGTGGAGGGCTGTTATGACTGTTCTCATGTATGTTAAATATATTTAATAAATCACTATTTTATTTTACAGGACAGCAGCCCAGGGGCAAGAGTACTGTGCATTTCCTGCCAACTGTTGTTTGTTAAATTTGCTAATTTGATTTACATTCATGGTACATACCATGACCAGTTTCCATCAAGACGCATAATGATTTTTCATCTGAAGACTTTTCTTTGCTATGTGTTCTTGTAAGTGGTTTTGTGTTTTAAGGATTGCATTGTGTTAGATATTTCTGCCTGAGACTCTCCTTCAAGGGTTTTGTGAGAAGGCTAAACAGATTTGTTTCAGAGGGGCAACATGGTGATATTCTGAAGAGTAAGTGTTGACCAGAAAGAAACATGGGGACATGCAGTGGAGAGCAACTAGGAGCAGCAAAATCAGATTACCTGTGGTTTAAAAGAGGAACATAATTTTAGGCAATGGTTTGCAGTACGGACATTTACATAGATTGAAAACCTAGGCTTTCCTCGTGTTCTGCAAAGAAGGATGTAATTTTGGTAAGTCAACTTTGTTGATACCAAAATAAAAGAACAGATAAAGAAAAACCTAAATTTAACTGATGTAATCACTGAGGCTGCACTGTTCGAGCAGAAGCACCTTTTGTCCTACAAAGAGAGCTGTGTACTCTTATATGTAGGCAAAACACAGGTGTTTTCATAGTTTTGATCAAGTCAACCCTTTTTTCATTCAAATTTAACTTATTCTCTTGCTTCTTTGTTTAGTACATTCTTATTTTTTCCTCAATAAAGTTGCAACCAAGTATCTGGTATTACTGCAGTTCATCAGTATAACAAAAAAATACCTAAACCACTTCAACTCATATTTATTTTGTTACTTAAGAATTATAGGCTAGTGCTAGGAAACTTATTCTTTGTTAGGGGATTCCAGCATCTGGATTTACAAGTCAGTCCCTTTTTTCCTCTCATCAGACCCAAATACCTTCTCAGGCATTTGACTAAGCGCATGATTCCTTTTATCATTATGGATAAGTTTTAACTAAGGAAAACATATTGCAGTGATTTGCCAGGTTTCTATGGCATTCTGGAAAAATCTGCATATTTATAAAAACCAGGAAAACAGAGGAATTATGATTAATGATTTTGAGAACTTGCAGTAGTATTAATTAAAGCTACATAAAACAGGCTTCCAAAGCAATGAAGATTGGCTACAGGATAGGGACTTTCTGTCATTCTAAAAAATGCAAGTAGAAAGCAAGAAATATCTGTAAGTGGAAAGAAGTATATCCGGTTTGTCAGATGACCTTCCATGAGCTCATCAAACTGAAGAATTTTGCACTTTCATTTCTGTTTATTGGATAATGGGAATATATAACAAGGATAATGAAGGTAATGTGATCCAGGTGTACAGGAAGGAGCAAATGAATAGAAAAGGGATAAGATTTACATATCTGATTTAGATAAAGTATATATGATACCTCTTATTTCCTTGGTTCCTTTCACTTATAACATCTTGCTGTCATTCCAAAAAACAAGTGAACAGAGTTCTATGGAGGTACATAATGAACATAAAATTAAGCAGCTGCAGATTTTCTTGTGAGAAATAAAATCAAATACAAGACATAATTTTATTGGTTAGAGCAGGCTAAAGATATTTATACTCTTTTAGGTATTGCCAAAATATTTTCTTCGAAGCCTCTGCATACTTAGGACAAATAGAAGTAAGCGCTTGATTGGGAATTATTTTCTTATCCCATTGACATACCAGGACATGAATAAGAAGTGGTTAGTGAACTGTTGACATGTAGCCTATTGGAACCTTGAAGCAGGTATGTGATGCTAAAATACATTTAAAACTGCTGCTTGCATGTATGGATGAGACTTTGAAAATTTCTTTTTCCCCTGCTGTACCTTATCCAATATCTTGTTCCATTTCAGATGAAGTGTTGCTGTCTCTCTGCTTTTGAAGTTCTTTTGCTTTAGTAGAGTGAAGGTTGTGTAATATGTCCTGTTATACTCTGAATTTAAGATATTGAGGGATACCCTGCAAAGCTGATACTGCCTTGTTAAAAGAAAGAACTGGGAAATGAGGTTCACAAGTTGAGCTTTGAAGGATACTTGTAAAACCATATTGTTGACTCTTTATAGTCATGTCTAAACCAGAATTGCATGGAGAGAAAAATTTGCTGGAAAGTTCCTATACTTTGTAGGCTCTTTGAGGAACAAGGCTAAGTCAGCCTCATTTCTCCTCAAGTATTATACATAACAGTTGATGGAGATCTGTTCTTTTTTATATTCATAAATCTAGACCTGAAGTGGGGCAAGCCTAGTTTGAATGAAATACTGAAATACAAGCAAAATTATAGAAAGTGTAAGTGATAAACAGGTCTTACTCACTGGAGGAAGACTTAAAGCTCTTCTGGAAGACATGAGCAAATAAATAACTTTTTCTCTTTTTAGATGTGTTTTGTAACAAATTTTTTTTTTGATAAACAGAGAATGAAGGGAAAAAAAAACCACCAGGAAAAAGAAAGAAAGAATAGGCAAATCTGAATTATAAGGGTGCCATTTTTAATAGTATAATCAAAAAAGCAAACCCTCTGTACACAGATCACAGATAAACAATTCCTTCAATATATGAAGAGTCTCTTGAATCATTTATGATTTTGCTATATCTTTCATTATTTAACTTTCAATTGTTCTTGCAAGTAATAATTTAAATGGTTCTGAATTATATACTGTGTACCCCAGTGGGAAGAAGGCTGGGCCTATGAAAGTGACACAAATACTCAAGTTTTTTCTTTAATTGCCAGAAATCAAAAACTAGTATATTAGACAGATCCCATTGGAAACAAGGGCTTCCTCCGTTTTATTAACTATATATGTAAAAGTAAAAAGAGCAGCTGAAGTTAAATTATACTGATAGATTCCAAACCATGAGATATTTCTGAAGGAAAAGATTTTTTCTGTATGATATGTAGTACGTATTAATTCTTTTAACTAGCAAAAGAAGGAGGCTTATTGGTGAATGCTTTAAAGCATGATAGCATCTACCATTTGGACCATTCCACACAGTAAGCTGCTTAGCCAGAACTGTGTGTCAGGAACAGAATAATGACTTTCCTAACCTGAGGAATGATTCTTGTATTGCATATGAGTTATAAGATAATTCTCTGTCTAGGCAGGTGGAGCAGGACTGCAGGTTGTGAAGGGTTCATTCCATCCCGTAACAAAAAGTAGGTCATGGGTGGCTTTAATTTTTTCTTAAGACTTCACAACTCCTTTTTTATTATATTTCAGAGTAACATAATGGTTTTAGACACTAGGGATTTCTGTAGTGGACTTATTGACTGACCACATACAATATGGCAGAGGGATATGTGGATGTGATGTCAGGACAGAAACAACTACTGTCTATTTAAATTGGAGTAGGAAATGGAGGAGACTGCTGAGGTAAAGAGAAGTACATAGCTGGAGAAAATCAGAAATATTGTTGGAATAATGCATCTATACACACTGAACAATGTTGGACATCTTTATAGAAAAGTAGTAGCTACACATTATGTATTTTCAACAATATTAGTTTCTTAATTAGCAAATATGTGTAGACTGAATTTGTCATTGACTTCTATAGAATGGTTTCAGTTCACAGATAGAGCTTGAGGGGTAAATGAACCTAAAACTTCACATTTAATTTTGTCCTAGTCATTCACAAGTCAAATAGAATAGGGAAATTCAAAGCTATTTTTGAGAAACAAGAATATTTTTCTAAAAAGTAAAACCATAGAGGTTTTTTCAGTCAATTTTTCAACCTAAAAGACTAAATTAAATCAAATTAAACTGAAAGTAGGCGTGTAGACTAAAACTTCTGAATGTGGGATGTATTTTTTCATGGCTGGATTACAGACTTCAGAAAAATGAGTTTTGAAGCAAGATTATTGAAATCCTTCAAGGCAGTGTTAGTACAGTTTTTATATGACGTAGTATCTATTTGTGTGCATGGCTAATGAATTATAAGTATTTCATGGTACTGGTGTTTATCAAAAGTTATTTCAAAACCATAAAATTCCTAGATTTTAGATTAATGATTTATATATTTTTTCTAAAATTTAAAATCAATTTTCATGTCTAGTTTCTTTGTCTAATAGATCACCAAGAACTGCTTGGTTCTTAAGTCAGTCTGACTTCATTCAAAGTAGTGCAAATTTTTATGGAAGGCCTTTACCCATGTTCTGCTTGCCTGGTTGGTGTTGTCAGCCCTGGAAGTGTGCATACATCAGTTGTGGCAGTATTCGTGTTCTTATGCTTGCACTTGTCATGTATTGCCCTAATATTGGGAACTTTTAACATGCGGAAAAGATTATCCATGTGTATGTTGGATTGGTTTACCAAAAGTTGAGTGTAAAAGTGACAGAGATGTGCTTTTTCTTCCACTGGAGAAGTTTGTGCACTTGTATGAGCACTTTTAAGAGTGCTCTCAGTGAGAGTATATTTGCCAGAACTACAGATTTTGGCCATGTGATCCTGAAAATGAGTAACTGGAAAAAATTGTCTAGTTTATGAACAGAAAAAAAATTCTAGCCTCTTTTCCTAAGTCACTCAACATGTTAAGAACATAAGGACTGTATTCTCTGCACTTAGTGCATAGAAATTTTACAAAAACTGGGAGTGCAAAGATATAAAGGAAGATGTTTTTGCAATAACTTGGTGGTTGAAGAGGTGCAGTCAACAATGATTTAAACAAGCATCCTTATGCATCTAAACTTATGAGCATACTTAAATTGATTCACATAAATTCTTACTGAAGACAAGAAGACTTAGAGTGTTTTCAGTTGGAAGAGACCTAACTTGGTTTAAGTATTCCACAGAACAGAAATGGATCTAAGAATTTAAGTTCTTTTTTACTCTAGATGATGGTGTGAGATTCGCACTCATCTTGTTAAGCCAGATAAAATGCATGAGAATTCAGTAAAGATCTAAAGAATTGTTTTTGAAGGAATTCTTAAAGGAGAACAAAGCAATCATTGTTCCAAACACAATGAGAATATTCAAAATATAAGCCAGTTAGATGGTCTCCAAGTAAATTAGTCACAAGTTTGGAAAGCTCTAGAAACTGCTTACATGGATTCACCTGAAAATATTCCAATATTAGTAAACAGACATGAAAGAAAAAATCTATGTGAAGTTAAATAGTACTTATCAACAAAGAAATAACCCTTGTTTCCAAGGCCAAGGACATTTTCCTTTCCATAGCATCATTCTACTCATTATTTTTGGATTTTAAGACAGGTTGCTCTAATTTTTGGTGTTGTATCACTAGTGAGTATTTCTGTAGTGGCAGCTTGACTGCAGTCAGTACTTGTGCTGAAAGCTAGCTCAGGGTCTCCATATTTAATCTCCAGTTTGCTCCATAACTGCAGTATCTTTCATTTCTCCTGCTTATAATTCTTTAGATACAGGAAAAAGGGTAAAATAGATTTAGATCTAAATAAGTGGAGTTTCATATTTTGCTGTGGTAACCATAATGCACCTGCTTTTTCCCAAGAAACACTTGTTACAAGCTGTTCTGATTTTGCTTCTGTATAATTCTTCTTAGCTGATGTATATTCATCTCTTGTAGAAAGTTGATCTGATCATATGATACATTGTTGAGATTCTTGTCTCAAAAAGAATATAATTTATGCTGGAGTTTTTGGAGTAGTTAGAATTACAAAAGTGGTGTTTGGAGAGTTCTCTGGAAGGATGACTCAGCTTCATTTACAACCTGGTCAACATCTCTTTCTTTTACTGTGTCATTTGCTTAGATATATTAAAAGTGTCCCATCTTATTTAGATGTGCTATCTATGGTTTAACAGTTTGGCATAGACCCAAAATGGTAACCTGAGTAACGAGCAATCAAAAGGTACTGTGAATTTTGCTTAAATTTGGCATTTCCAAGCTTAAAAAAATAGGACAACTAAGACTATTTTAGACTACACTTTCAATTTATTTTTTATACAGATGGCATTAATTGCTTTACAATGTCTCTGAATTTGAAAGCAAATGCATTTCTGTAGTTCATTTTGTGCTGGAGAGACATAAATGGTCACTAGTACCCTGTATTTATCTTTATTACTTAATACTGCATTGGAATCTGCGGTTGAATATCTCATAATCAGGTCTACATCTCACAAAGTGGTACATAGGCAGCAGAACAAGAATAACCTGTGCATTTGAACACCAGAAAAAACAAAAGAATATTTGGCATACTATAATATTTGGAGTACACTGGCAGGATACTTCAGTCAAGAGAGCTTCCTTTAAGTCAACAACTATAACTCATTTTTTTAGCCTCTTTTGGTAACATCTGTGTTTGAAAACTGGAATCCTTCTTATGAAGCCGTTTTTGCAGAGTTCTCTGGAAGAGTGACTTGGCATCATTCATGTCCTGGTCAGCATCTTTTTCCCTGCTGTGACATTTGCCTGAGTGTGTGAAAAATTTCCCATTTTATTTGGTTGCATAGCATGAGTCCTAATTTAGTGCTGACTTGAACTTTCTATGCATATGCCCTTTTGAGCTTATTTTTCTTCCTGAAAAGCTAAAGCCTGAGCCAGGTATACCAGTCTTACAGTCTTGTGCAGCAGCACTTACTCTAGAGATAATATGTTGGTGCCAGTATAATTAAGTGTGGATGACTCTTCTCTGGGCAATGAAAGCATGTCCTTTGACACAGGAGCATCTTCTTCACTCTGCACCCTTAAAATGACCCACTACCATCCTTTCAGGGAAGAGCTGCTTGCTTTTAAGATCTTTCTAGCATTTCATGTCTTCCATTGAGTGGTCTTATGGTGCAAAAAGGACACAATGAATAAGTTCAAAGACCATATTCATATATGTGTATGTTTTTCATCTTGCTGTGATTTTAAAGAACATGTCTCTGCAAATGATGATTAACCCAGAAAATCTTTTGCATTGTTTTTTGACAGGGGGTGTCAATTTGGATTGAGGATTTTCATAGGGAGTTGATGGTTAAGTAGAAATTAAGTGGGACTTACAGTTTAGCTATTTTGCATAGCTGCTGTTGAATGTAAATGAAATATTTATTGGGACCACTGAGCAGCCCACAGATGCTGTTCAGTCTTACTATCATGAAATAAGGTATATACCTGGTATTGACCCACCCAGTCCATATGGGGCATGTAAATTTGAGTAGGACTTGGTCCTTTTGCCTGTTTTGTCACATTAAGGATGAGATTGTTTTTTTAGTTATCATTTTGACATGTGATTTGTATTTGTTATTCTTTAAAGACAAAGAATTTTCTCATGATGGTTTTTATTATTTAGAGTAAGCAAATACAGTAAATTTTGGCCTTGAAGTAGACATTGCATTCTTTTGATGCTAAGAGTTTTTGGCTGCTTTGATTATATAAGAGATTCAATTAAAATTGTATTTCTACAGTTTTTAAATTTATGAGTTCTAAGGTCACTTGCAGGCAAATAAGAAAATTATTAAAATGAGAAAATTCCATTCTTTTCCTTTGTTTTGTAATCTCAGAAACACCCATAAGATGTATGAAAAGACATGATTTTATATCCTTTTTAAACCTAGTGTTCACCGTGGAAAAATTACAACTGTGAAATCCAGACAAATAGTGACACACAATGCAAGTGCTCTAGGGTGACACTGAAAGCAGATTGTGGTTCCTGTAAACCTCTTTTTTCCATTCTCCCCCTCCAACCTTTTTTGTATAACCTGTCAGCTTTATTTATACTAAGAAATGACAGATATTTTTACCTCCCTAATAAAAAAGTGTGTTATTATTACATCGTTGAAATAAAATTCTTAGTGCAGAATGGTACATTATATTCTACACCAAGACAACACAGAGTGTGCAAGGGACACACTGCAAAGAATGTTCAGTTTTTGACGCTCTCAATTGCTTGATTTTTTTCAGGGCATAGTGTTGTAAATGTCAAGAGCCTTTGAAACATTTGAAGCAGATGTTCTACTGCCAAAGTGTAGCATTTGAACTCAAAATGAAACAGTTCCCTTAAACCTTGACATTAAGTCTTAACAGTTTCACTTCCCAATTGGATGTGGTATGAAGAAGATAAATAATAGAACTGTAGCAGGATAAAATATTTATTCTCCCATGAGATGGAGAAGAAAAACATGTTTAGCATTTACTTTGCAATTTTATTTGTTCTGGCTCATTTCCCTCTTATACTCACATATATACATTTCCAGGCACATGTTAAAAGCAGTAACTAGGGCTTGGCTCAGGCCCTGTGTCCTTCCTTTCCCCTTCCCTTTCAGTCTGAGTTTCTCTCACAGCTTCCCTTAAACTGCCTCTTTGTCCCCATGTTCCTTCTGGGAAGCATTCATCAAAATGTTTTCACTTGTCCAAAATCTGTTATGCTTAATCAAATGGATCAATTTCTATGGAAGGCAGTGTCAGCCTTTTCAAATAGGAGTGCCATATTTAAACATCCCAGTAAAACAGGCTTTAATTTCCCAGGTTCTCAGTACCTGCTGCTCCCACTGTCATTGGGAACAGTGTGGGTGAGAAGAGGTCTCTGCAATGAAAATATTTTAATCAGGTGTCCACCATCATTTTGGAAATGTCTGTCTCCATTTGTTGTCTTGTGAAGATGATGAAAGTTTCTGTCTGACATGTTAGTCATTCCACTGATCCACATATCTCATCCTATTTACATTAGTGTTATGTGCTTTGGTGCTTGACTGACAGCATCATGTTATAAATACTGAGAAGCACATAACAAACCCTTTCGGTCCTGGCACTCATCCTCCTCTTGTGAAACCTATAGCACTAGTTTTGTGCCCTTCTCCACACACTATACTCCTGCTGTTTCTGTGCCTTCTGATCAGAGATACTTTTCTCTCATGCCTCCCTCCAAGTCAGTCTATCCAAAAGTCCTCTGCTTGAGCAATGTTGGAGGAAGATCTGGAACTGGGCTGCAGTGCTTTTTCTTTAAGCTAACAGAAGTCATCCCTCCTGTGGCCACTTTTCTTTTTCTCTGAATCCATCCAATGTGGAAGCATACATGCTTGCAAGAGTAGAAGGGAAATTTAGTGGATAGTGGTCTTTTTTTGTTTTCTTTCAGTACTCAGAAAAAGTGGCATGGACAATGAGGATATTATTATTCCTGTAGTGATGAAGAAATAACCTCTAAGAAAAAAGTGGAATTTTCGTCAATCAGCA
Source organism: Fringilla coelebs (assembly GCF_963513975.1). Taxonomy (NCBI): domain Eukaryota; kingdom Metazoa; phylum Chordata; class Aves; order Passeriformes; family Fringillidae; genus Fringilla; species Fringilla coelebs. The sequence goes on along the minus strand of NC_140028.1, from coordinate 101,499,545 downwards.
CATGCTTGCACACACACACACATACATGTATCTACATGTATATCTAGTTTTAAATCTACAATGATAGATAAATTGATAAATTACCTGTTCTTACTAAATTTTCTTAGTCATTCCAATTAGTTAGCAGAAAATACTCCTTGATCATCTTGAGGAAGAGGTTGATAAAAGATATAAGTTAAAGCATCCAATTTGATGTGATAAGTAATGGTTAAAAGGAATCACTGTGTAAGCTTTATACAGATACGTGTTCTTGAAAGCAATGTGTATTCTTCTAAAGAAAATTCAGTATGAGCATCATTAGAGTGGTACAGCATGTCTAGTATTTGTTGATTATGGGTGTGATATTTTTGTTCTATAATAAGATCTGTGTAGCAAAGTTGGCAAGAAATCGGGACCATGCACTTGAGTAGATCTTGGAGCCAGAATGTACAAGTGCACTTTCAATGGTAACCATATAAAGCAATGCTTTTAAGTGACGAGCAGTACTTAACATGGCCTCTATTAACAACTTGTACTGGGATTCTGTATTGCTTGTTGAATTAGGGCTTCATCTGCACTGTTCTGTCTTTTAATAATCTGTCTGCTTTGTTTGGCTTTCTTACTGTAACCTTGTGTAGGAAGACGATGATTTCTATAGAAGCTGCAAAGTTACAAATGTTGTCTTCAGATCATCCTCTCTTTAGTCCCTGATAGAATAAAAAGCTTTATCTGTCACCATTCTGAAGGCTTGGTTTGCTAAGCCTTTGTGGTATTTTACAGTCTGTCTAGGAAGGTCTTCCAAAGGGGTAAGAGCAAAAGATTATTCAACATACACTGTCATAGGGGTGGAGTAGTGCTGTGGAATTCTGATCAAACTACTCAGTTCCTGTATTTTCAGTGGCCTTGGAAACAAAATAATAACAAGAATTATAGATTTTTTTTTTCCCCTTGAGGATGTAGAATGTAAAGAAATTTGATTTGTTTTATGGAAGGGCAACTTTGTTCTTAGGACCATCACAGTTTAAAGTTAAGTGAGGAGATACATATGCACACACAAAGCAGAATAATTTTTATGTAGTTTTTTAATACATATGTATATGTATTCATACATGTGTGTGTATATATATATATATATATATATATATATATATATATATATATAAAACCTTGTATGTATGTAGGATTTAGATAGTACCTATCTGAATGAGGTTGAGAAGCAGTTACTGATAGGATGGTTATAGCTATTCTAGGAACTACATGTGTATGTATATAAACATACGTACACACACACACGCGCATATATATAAAATAGTTTAATAATTTAACAACAGTAGTTACTTATATCATATTGTAACCATCCTTATCAAAGTTACCCTCTTTCCTATCACTTTCTATCTACATCAAAAGGTTCTACAGAGTAAATCGATCTCATTATGTATTCTGTGTAAAGAAGGACACTGAGACAGAAGTTAAGTAAGTTGTCAGCCACCAGGTAGCAAAAGTCTGATTAGAAGTAGCGAAAAAGTCACCAGTTTACTTTGTTTTTCTCTGTTAAGCAGCACTGCATCTCCTTAATTTGGTTAGGTCAATATTTAAAGAATAAGTTTATTCTTTATGCTTATTATGAGGATTGCTTTGCCTAAGAGTACGTTCCAGCAGGAGGGTATTCAAATATAATCATATTTTCACCACAAGAGTGGTCAGTGAAATAAGCTGTCTGAAGAAGTGTTGCAGCCTCCATCCTTGCAGTCTCTCAAAAACTTTCAAACTTTCAATAAATCCCCAAGCCACCAATTCTGATCTCGTTGTTGTCCCAGCAGAGGATAGGCTGGAGACCTTCTGAAGTTTCTTCCAACCTGACTTATCCAACGATCCTATGATCCAAGGTTCATATAAATAAATGTTCCCCTCTCCTCAGTTCCATTGTCAGCAGGAGAAGGAAAAATCACTGCAGAGCATCTCTGTCATTATTCTGATCATACCATTTCATAGGGAGGGCAATGCCAGCAGCAGTGGCTGACTAAAGTAATGTTTTACAAATTGGTGCTGAGTGGCAAAGGCAGCAAAATTATGTAAAAGAGTAAGGAGTGAGGAGCAGGCAGGAACACCAAACAAATGGGGAAAAAGAAGCAGAAAGACCACAGTCTTCCCACCCTTCTATAGTATAAAGATGGTCACCATTCATGTTATTCTCTTGAAACAGTGATGTCTGCTATGGTTCTGTCTGAAAACATATAGCAGCTGTGGGCTGAGAAAAACTGCCCAAAACTCTTCAAGATTGTTTTTAAAGTAAAGTTTTAGCCTTTAGTGTTTCCATGACAATGCTTCAGTCCTACACTTTTGAATGGAGAATTTATTGGGAGCAAATGGGAAATAAGAATGTGACTCCAGCCTTTTGGAAAAAAGGGGACAATAAAGATCAGGACTTACTTGAGGTGTGAGCCAAACTCCTGCACCAGCATAGTTGTGATTTAGTTGTGCATCTTGGCTCAGTTTGCAATGGTGTGAAAGCCATTAGTGTAGCAGAGGTGAATGCTGCAGGCCTTCTGTGCCTCAGCTCTGCAGTGAGAAAAGGCTGCAGGATGTAATGCTCTAGGCTGTATGGGACAGAGCCCCACAGCTTTAAACTGAAGGTAGGGGAGCGTGCTGGAGGAGAGAAAAGAGAATTGCAACCCTGCTTTTCACAAGCTGAAACTATTGAAGTAATATTTCTCTTCATCTCTACTTTTTTCATTACTTAGCATATTTTGCTATATGAAAAAAATTGAAATGGAAATTTGTTTCAAAAGGAAAGCATTTAACTCTGAAAAAGTAAAAATCCCAAATGTTTTTAATTACTGCAACTTTTGATTTCCGTTTTGCCTAAAATTCTTTGAGACTGTGTGTTATAGTGAGTGTTGCTGTTGACAAATAAACATTTTTTGCACAGAAAACCATTCAGTCCTAGCCGTATCCTGATGGATCTGACTTTGAATATATATTTCAGAAGGCACCTAAGCAAAGGCATCTACTGTACCCTTAAGCATAGGTGCAGAAATATAGAATAAACTATGATTAGGAGGAAAAAACCCTACTCAATATGATCAACACAGCCCCTGATAATGATGTTTAAGAAAGACACAAAACAAAGGTCATTTGCTTTTCAGCCATTGCAGCATTTTTCTCTCAGCTTGATAGCTCGTGTATTTGAATGTATTTTTTTTTCTTTTCAGTTTAATTGCTATTTTACAAGTGCAACCAGCTTATCTAGTATAGCTTAGTGTATTTCAAAAAGAATAAGTGAAAAACTGTAGTAGTATGGATCCAGTTTCTGAATATTATGGTAAACAGGTATGAAAAAGAAGGAAGGTAGCCTTTGAAAGCCTAAGTACATTTGAAAAAAAAACCTGTCAGCCTCTCAAACTTGTCTAGAAGTTCTTGATTCACTGGGGCTCTACAGGAAGCTCCCATATTGGGGTGAGAGGAAGTTCAGTTTCCAAAAAAGTTTAAGTCCTAGACTTCCCTGGACAAGAATGTCCAATTTTCTGAACTGGATGTTTCTATTGCAGAGGACTACTATTCTTCTGAGATGAGAACACCACAGGCTTTCCTCTGGAGACATCAGATTGGACATCAGCTTTTCAATCAGTTAGGAGTGACTGTGTCAAGTTGCAACCTAAGCAATTACTGTTCTCAAAGCAGTTATCTTTTCTCTCTGTGTAGCTTGTTCAATTTTTTTCCCTATGTGCTTTATTACTTCCAGTAGACTTCCTGTTCCTGTTTCTCATAGCCTGCCCCTTTTCTTACATGCCTTTTCCTATTTTCTTTTTTCTCATTTGGACTCTAGCATGTCTTGAAATATATTTAAGATACATCAATTTTCTCTTTGCAGTCATTTTCCATAATTTTATTAGATTTTGCACAAAAGTACAATGCCTTCAGCTGCTGACCTGGTGGGAAATGCAAAGATTTAGAGGATCCAAACATCATTAAAGACTTTCTGTCCCAAATTAAAAAGTCCCGTGCAAGTTTTGTACTCTCACAAATAAAGTAAGACCTGTCAATTAGAAAAAAAAAAAGCACATAGACATTGTCCAGGCTGTGCAGCTTGGTGCAATTTATTAATGATACTGTATTGCAAGAGGAAATAAAATCTGAACCTGAATTCTGAATTAATCTGACAGATTTGTATGACCCAGGTGTTTTAGCAACAGCTGAATTTGTTAACAGTCAAGCCAGCAATGTTGTCTAGTGACATCTGTGTCGTTACAGCAGACAACAGAGTGAATTTCAAAAGCAGAGAAATGTTGGAAGCTTGGGTATGAAAATGTTAAATTTAAACCAGAATATTTATTGAAGAGTATAGAAACTATACTGTTTAAACAGGAAGGAAAGAGAGCCCAAGATAAACATTTATCAGGCTCTTCAGAGAGTAATATTTTGTGGGAGAACATTATATTGCTGCACTGTAAAATCCCAAGGACTGCAGGGGGGTTGTCCAGGTCCTTGGATCTGGTTCCACATAAGACCGTAGCATAATTCTATACACTGAAAATGCTGCTAAGTCCTTTCTCTACAATGCTAGTAGAAAACAGTGAAAGTCACAGTTTTGGTAGTGGATAGGAGTGACTATTCCAGTAGATTTTCAATTGCTTTAATAAGAGAGTATGCTTTTCCTGAAATACATCTTGTTACATATTTGTATTCTCAATAGCCAGGTAAACCTCTAAATACAGCTGATAAACAAATAATTTCATCTGAAGGAGGAATGCCATTGTCACAGTCCTGATTGAATTGATTAAGACAGGCAATCAAATCTGACTTTTTAATCTCAGAGTCAGCTTTATGTTCTACCAGGAGGGAAGTATACAGTGGTGAAAGCATTCATGATAACTCTTTTCAGCCTCATGGGAAGAGTATGCATATAGGTTTTCCAGTCTATGTTGAAGTTACAGTCATAAATAGGGTTTAATGATACAGAAAGGAGTTCATAAAATGATGTTGATGCTTTTGTGATTGATGAAATGTGTGTATCAAAGCTAGTTCATTATTAAATGTGACAGGTAAACTTTTGTTAAGATGGTGAATGTATAAGTGTCATGATTTGATCCACTAGCCCAATTATACTTCAAAAAGCATTTGAGTCTTCACAAAAGTTTTGACAGCTGTACAAAAATCAGTATCATGGATGTATTTATCATCAAAACTTGATGATAATCTATGAATCTGAAGATAACTTGGGACATGTGATGTCTTGGCTTCTGTGGCAGTTCTAGGTCTTTCTTATGAGTCGTATTTTGTGCTGATTGTGTGAGTTACTGGGCATCTGACCCTTAGTGAATGAACCAACTTGTTTTTCAGAGCAAATAATGAGAAAAGAATGTGTAAAGGGTGTTTCAAGCTCCAATTTGTATGTCTAGGCTTTTGTTTAATTAAGAACTGTAATATTTTAGCCTGAAAGGTTCCATTTGATTCAATTTGCTACTGGATTTTCTCCAGTGATCCAAGAACTAGCCTAAAAGAAGACCTGCCTTTCCCTTGAAATAGAGTCATGAGTCTATTTTGTAACAATGTTACATGGAAGCAGTATGTCTGTGAAGCCAATGGAATTATACAGAGGAAAGACTCATGCACATAAGTAAATTTTGCCACTTGCTTTTGCTCATTTGTGACTTTCTTTATTCAGAATCACAGAATCAATTAGGTCAGAAAAGACCTCTGAGATCGAGCCCAAGCTTTGGCCAAACACCACCTTGTCAACTAAACCATCGCACTAAGTGCCATGTTCAGTTTTTTTCTCAAAAACCTCCAGGGATGGTGACTCCACCAGCTCCCTGAGGAGCCCATTCCAGTGCCCAATCACTCCTTCTGTGAAGAAATTCCTCCTCACACACCTCCTGGCACAGGTTGAGACTGTGTCCTCTCTCGTCATGTTCATTGCAGACTGCAGCTGCATAGAACTGTTTTATTCTGTGTCAAGCAACTGACACTTTTTATATATCTTCCATATCCTTCATATCCTTCATATCCTTCATATCCTTCATATCCTTCATATCCTTTTCCTAGGAGAAAAAGCCATTCAGAACACTTTTCCATCAAGGTTGGTGCACATGTAAAATTCAGTGGCCTCAAAGGTGGTTGGTACTTCCATCATGAATAAAGAGGATCAGAAAATCCAGCTCTGAGTCACATCCCATATTTTTTTAATTTTTGACTATAGATCAAATTGATAGGCCTTTTAATTCTGAAGGATAGTTATTATATGAGAGCAAAGTGGAACAGAAAACAATCAAGTGTAGCAGACTGAAGCTCTTAATTTACCAAGATTAAAACTGTCCCAATATGAAACACACATACACAAATGTGTTGTAAATTCAGGACAATTTGAATCATGAAATTAATCTAAGCCAGGAACAGTTGACTCAAATGTTTTTTGTAATTAATACAAGCAAGACACTGGTAATTAAAAAAAAAAAAAAATAATGCTCACCCCCTAATCCTTCTTTATATGAGGAAAATGCAGCAACATTTTCCTTTGACTATTGTCCTGTGTATCTTTTGTGGTGTTTTCCTCCAGTTGACAAACAGGGTATTTGAATTGACAGATTTTTTGTAAATTTCACGCAAAATCATGTCACATGATGGACATGTGGAAAAAGATGATCTTTGCAATTGCTCCACAAGCTAAACTTGGCTGTACTTTAAAACGTCAGCGGCAGAGTCCTATTGGTTGGATCTGTGGGAAATTCGCAGTGCAGCTGGCACAACCACACTGGCAGAAGCTGCAGTGGGAACAGGAAAGTGGGGCTGTTTTCCTGGCCTATAGCTATCTCAGGAACTCAAATAAACTATACCAGCAAAATAACTTTTCTTACACCTTAGACTCTTACTCCACCAGAAAAATTGCTTGCATAGATCTACCATAGCTCCACTGCCTGGAATGTCTTGGACTTGTTTCTTAAGCTGTTGGTAGAAATGAAGTGTTAGGATATAGATAGATTCTTTGGCTCCTGAGGAAAGAAAAAACAAGGAAAAACAAGGAGAATGATCAGGTCTGTTTTCACTGGTATTTCTGGTTTATGATGTGGCAGTGCCACAGGCTCCTTCTGTATATGGATAACACTACCGACCCCAAAGCAACAGAGATTCAAAGTTTAAACAAGAACAAGAGAATCTTTTCAAGAAAGAAACATTAAGTCTAATGAGAACTTCAGTTAATTAATACCATTCTAGGTATATGGATAATTGCTTTAAATCATTATGGAAATCTCCTTTTAAATAAGATGTATATTCTTGTACAAAATCCAAAAGCATTAGCAGAAACAGATTTTAAAAGAATTTTGAAATGAGTTTTCCTCTAGATTTTTATTGTCATCTTGACCACCATGGGTTTGTAGATCCATTTATCTTAATAAAAAAAATAATTCTAGATTTCCTGCCAATTTGGATTGCCACATAATCTGTTGGTTGTGCTTGTTTAAAAAAAAATAAGGCTGCACAAAGTTTATCCTGAAGCAGATGAGAGAAGCTGCGTCATATTAGAATTCTTTTGCATAGCTGTTCATCAGCCATTTGTTTAAACATCTTTTGTTTAATGTAACTTGAAAGGGTGATTAAAAATTTGTTTCTTTGTTTGTTTTTCCAAGAAGGTTCCTAAATAGTGAGATTACATGAAACTATGGCTACTGATATATCTGCCATCCTGGAAATATAGTATTGCCAGAGCTGGTCAACTAGTCTGTTTTAGCTTTCTGAAGGCCTTAAGTTACACTTCTGTAGAGAGAAAGCACACTATATTTCAACACTAGATTTAGCTTCCTACATAAATAGTTAAAGAGATAGAAAGATTGCATTTTACATTCCACACTAATGCTGTTATGCTTTAAGAGAAGCAAATCTGTGTTAGGGTGTTTTTCTGTGTATTGGAAAGCAAGGATATAGTAGGGTTTACTTATGTGGATAATTTTATACCTTAGCCTATTCCTCCAGCATGATCATATATTTAACAGCATACATGATCTGTGCAGCAATAATCTATTATTTCTTTAATTTTTCCTCTGTTGGATGTTTAGCCTTTTATTTTAAAAATTTATTATCCAGAATAATATATTCAGAGAATAAATAAAAATTAGTCAAAGGTGGAAAAAAATCTAAAAAGCTAAAAATCTTCCAGGTCTTAATTTTTTTTTTTTGTTCAAATTATTTAAAGTTCAGATATCTTCTTTAGCCATAATTTTATTTTTTAATATTATAAAAAACTTTATGTCTGATTATTCCAATAGTAGATTATGCAAGATTATGGCATCTGTTTGGTCATTACTCATGGTCAGACAACATGAATGGAGCCAAGCAAAAGCCAAGTGTAGCAAAAACAAGAGATGAGGTAGTCCTCCATAGTGACAATGATTTGATTTTGAGAGTCACACTGAGAATGTAGCATGGATTTATGGATTGTGTCAGATCTGAATGCCAATCCAGTGTTACTCTTACACATGCAGAGTGCAGTGGAGCCTTCTCCTCCTGAAAGGGGAGAACAGAAAGCACACACTTCAACTCACCTCCTTTTAGTGAAGACTAACACTATGGGCACCTCTAGCATATGACAGGTTTTGTATTCCTTGGGCAACAATACTTTTGTTTTTCTCTGTGGATGCCATAGAAACAAGTTTAAGAAGTGGGCGCCTCTGTCTTCCGTTTAAAAATGTTGTAGGAGTGAAAACAACACAGTCCAGAGACTTAGCTGTCTGCAAAACAAAGGAATGACAATCTAAGCAAAGAGACTGGTTGTGCTATTCTTAGTTATATTATAGAATGCATAGTCTTAAATGAAACTTTGGAGGTTAAGGTACTACTCTGTTTATACTGTGGTTTCAGAACTGATTGAAAGCTATTTTAATCTGTTTTTTTGCAGTGGGCGCTTTTGTAGCTGTTAGTAAAGTTTTAGCTGAAAAATAAAATAGAGGGAGAGCATGCCTTGAACAGCACTGGCATCATAGTTTTGAATCTATGAGATTGAGTGGCATTGACAAAATTGAGGGAGATTAAATTCCTATGTAATGTACTAATATTTAGTGTAGAATGAGGATCAGATACAATAGGAAGGTGAAACATAAGGTAAATATTTATGATTTTGAACAGTACATTAACATTTATAACTTAATGTTATGTTTTTAGAAGCCTATCACTTTGACTGCCTAAGATGAAAGGAGTATACTTGAAGAAGGGAATAGTGTTGGTTTTCCTGCCCAATCAACAAGAGAAGTCCCCCTTCTATGTTGCTTAATAAAGGCCAGTGGTTTTGTTCAAGTTCCTCTGGAAAACGTGAAGTTCTTAACAATTTTTTTATTATAGCCTTTTCTACTAGTAACAGATGAGTTTAACTTTGTCATCTTCATAATTTTCTTTTATATGCACCTATATTTTGCATGGCCAGTGCTGTAATAATAAAAAAATATTAGATTAAGGATACAATTAGCTTGTGCAAATTGGTTTTATTTAATGAAATTATGTCTTGTTATTGTTTGTAGTAAAGTCAAACCAGTTTGCAACGACTGAAGAGAATCTAGTGCAGAATTCCAGTCATGTAGTCTTTAGAATATAAGAAGAACAAAGGAACTTGGTAATGCTGCTAAAGGTTCTTTCCAGATATCTTTTTCTTTCTCCATTTGAAAATAATTTAGAATAAATTTGGTGAATCACAATATTACAGCCTTTAATCATAAGCATGCCATCTGATGCAGACATGGGTCAATGACAATTAAAAAAAGTCATTTCTTTGTTAAGAATCCATTATCATTCCATGGTAAAAAAAAAAATATTTGTTCAACCTTGAATGATATCATAGCATCTGTGGTAAACAGCTAGATTTGGATGATGTGTTACTCTGTGGCATCACTCAGGGTTGTATCATGCCATGTAAATGCTTGAAAGAAAAGAGCAAGAAAATTACAAAAGGCAAGATTAAAACACAGACAATTTTCTCTGGCTTAAGATCATAAAAGGGAGGAAATTCATAGTTAAGGATCCAGACCTCAAGTATCTGAACACAATGCAGTGCCAGCCTTAATTTTACATAACCGTACCCTGTTATAAGTAGACATTGGTGGTTTGATCCTGAATGATGAGTTATATTGCTCTTAGCAGCTGAAACCAGAACAATAATTTTATTTTAATGCTTGGCTTTGCACAGTGAATAGACTTTTTGAATCAGTTGTAATTGTTTTCTTTATGTTTTCTTGCCAGTTGAAATAAAACAAATCTTAATAAATGGAGGTTTTTTTTCAAAAGTTATCCTTAAAACTCTGCTACATAACATTTTGCTAAAATGGAAATGGGAGGTTGTGAAGAAAAGCCAGTGTCACACTTGGATTTCAGGAATGTTGAAACTTTTGTGGCAAGTCATAATGTCTATAATCCTGCAGAAGCTTGATAAAAAAAAAACCAACCAAATACTTAACTGATGAAGGAAGTAGTTAATAGTACTGTTAGCACAGAATAATGAAAGTAGTAGAGAGTTTTTAAAGTATCTGCATTTAATTGAACTTCTACTTTAGTTCTACTTTTCTTAAAAAGTTCTACTCCCCCTAGTTCTTGGAAGTTGTAATGAAGGTAGCAGAAACTGCTTTAAAGGATGTCAGACTGTGGATACAAAATGGAGAGGAAAATAGGCAATAACATAGAATCTTATCTTTACATTTTAGCCTAAGGACATTGCTTCAAGGATTCCAAAAGGAAAGATTAGCGATTTCCTGTCAAGACAGGGAACGGCCTTCAGCACTTCAAAAGCCAGAAGTGACCTGCCAAACAATTAAAGAATAAAAGCTAGTGTCAGACAAGGTGAGGCTGACTTGAGAGAGGAATGCTTGTGGTTTTCTCAGTCATTTTAATTCTCTCCTTGTACCAAGAAGCCAAAACAGTATTTAAATGGCTTGCACCCCTTCTGACTTGTTTCAGGTTTGGACGGATTCACTGGAGTAGAGCTGGGAGTTGAAGAGACAAAGCCTAAAGTACTGTAGCTTTCTTGCTAGAGCTGGAGCTCTAGACAGTTTTGAATGGTAGTTTACATCTTCTCTTAAGTAGAAATTACTAAAGTTATGGGAAATTCACATTGCAGATGAACTAGTCTCTTGGGTATTTCACTGAAATAGAAAGGGCCCTGACCCACAGCCTGAAAAATTACAGCCCATGAGAGATGAAGTGTTCTGTGACAAATCTTTTGCTCATCAGTATAACTGTGGATATCACTAAAAAGATGTACACATGAAAAAGTACAGAGACAGAGGGACAAAGAAAACTGCTTTGTGAATATGAATGATACTGCTACACTGAGCAGCATGGATAATAGCTGTGTGGAATGACAGCACCATGCTAGACCCACGGTGCAGTTCAACCATCACAATGCTGCCTCAGGGAATTCCTGAATGTTGGATTTTCACGTCTGGGATTTAGTAGTCTCTACTCTCTTCTAGTTCTGTAATCTCTTTAATGATAGATTGATTGGGAATGTCTCTTATTGAAGGGAAACTGCCCCCTTTTCCATCTCAATGCCCATCCTTGGATTCTTCAAATAGTCTCTGTCATATATGTATGATGCTCTGTCTGAGAATCTTTCTGAGTTCCAGGGCTGGGGGTTTCCTTCTGATTTTCTGATGCACTCTCTTTCATTTATATTAGAGCATTATTTTCTCTGTTGTGACAGACCTGCATGTTATGAAATCTCTTTCTCAGCAGCTCTCTCTCTTGATTTTGTTTTGGTTTTGGTTTTTTTTTGGGGGGGGGGGGGGGGCTGGTGGTGGTGATTTGGTTTTCTAGTTTTTTGACATAGTTACTGTAAGGTGCTTTTACTATGAAGTGTCTAATTTTAAATCCACATGCATGTCAGAGCAGATCCTTTGTCTACACTGGCACTAGTGCATAAAGCTCTACAGGAGATGTCATTGTATGAATTTTTCTGCAGTTTAATGTGGGAAGACTTTTCATCCACAGACCACTATACAAAAATGTTTTTAACTTACCTAATTAAACCACGTTCATGAATTTTGTAAAAGCCAGTAGCAAGGCATGGATACAAGTTTAGATGATGATGTTTTCCATCTGTTAGCATGAATGCAACACTCATTTTAGGAAGAACAGATGATTCAGGACATGGCATGTAGTGAAAAAGCATTTCAAGAGTAGCTCATTGCCTTTAGAAAGCAGCAGCATGTTTTTCCAGGTCTCTTGTGTATATATGGAGAAAGTTGATTCCCCATATGATGAGTAGCTGCAGAATCCTTATGTATCTTCTTGCAGATCTGGCATGGCTTCTTCTCCAGCATGGAGGACATGCTCTTAGACTTTTGTAAAGAGCTTTGTGTGCCTGTGCATAAGAAGGACGTAAAGATGAAGGGGATGCCTTCAATACCTGGACTTGCTGTGATGCTTTACTGCTGCTTTACTGTTACTTGGTTTTGGCCAGTTATTTGCCGATGCCCACAGTGTGTAATTATAAATGTCAGTGACTTCTTCAAAGCCAGAGGGCTGAAAAATATTGATTTCTCTGAAATTACATCTGTTTTTTAAGAGGAAGTGTGAGAGTTCTCTTGAAGCCACAGTTTTGCCCAACCTTCATCTAGAAAGGATAATACCTGCCTGTTAGTCAAGTTGAGGTTATCCAGATAAAAGGCCTCTGAATGGGGGTATGGGGGAAGAATGTGTGATGGAGAGGTAATCTGGAGATCCCATATTTTCTATTATTTCTAAATTTACTACCAGCTTATTTTATTTCTGCCTCACATGTGGAGTCACTAAGTTTAGTTGTTTAATGGACCAGCAATTTGCAGCCACCCTGCCTCAAAAAAAAAAAAAAAAAAAAAAAAAAAAACAACCAAAAAAAGCAAAATGTGAGGACACCTGTCAGCAGAAATTTTTTTGGTGTTCTTAGCAGTATATAGTTACATGCTATTGGTATGACTTGGCCAGCTGAGGAAAAATGGCATGGTCAACCAATTTAATTGACAATAAAGTTCCTAAATGTCTGCTCACTTCAGAGCCATACTGGCTTTCTGACTTATCTGAGGGGGAGCAGGGTTGGATTTCATTAGGAGTAGGTTTGTGCCTGTAATCTGGCTACAGGCTGTTTATGACTCTGTCCATACTAAGAAATAAGCAGTTCTAGAGCTTGTATTTTATTTCCAACTAAATGCCAGCTGGGCCAGGAAAATAAACTGATCTAAACATCATAACATTTTTATCCAAGTTTGTGTTTTGAGCCACATTCATCTCTGAAATTATGGCACTTTTTCTTATGCTTCTGTTGGGTTCTTGACACCCCTATGCTACTCTAGACAACAAAGGCACTTGTAGTTAACTTCTTCCCCAAAAGGTCAATACCCAGATCTAACTCTTAAATTAGCTGTCAGTTTTAGAAAAAGTACATCATTTATGAATCAGATGTTTGCTTATTTCTGTGTACCTAACAAAGTTTAGAAACTCCTGTGTCTGTTATTATTCAAATTGATGCTGGTCTGTATTCACAAAATACTTCCTTGCCAAACCTCTGCCTTGGACATCCAGCAGTGGACAATTGTGTGGAAAGCACAATCTCCAGAGCAGTTAGTAGAATGACTTGTTAGGGTTTGCAGAATTCCCATCACAGAATTCCCATATTCTTCCTTCCCTTTCTTATATGAAGAGGTGTTTTGGTTGGAATGTTGTCCAGAAAAAATGTTCCAGTCCTCTCACTTTAACTGTTCAGTACTTCTTTTGTAGTCTGGATGGGAGCAAATATGATCCCAAGTACATGATAATAATGCTATTGCTTTCTTCTCCTGACATGCCTGTGCTTTCCATGTGATCCTTGTTTTAACACACATTTGTGACATAATTTCTTTGTGATGTGTAAGCTTACATTCTGCTAACTGAGAAGAGAAAGGGAAATCCTAACAGTGCCCTCTGAAGCTGTCTCTGAAGCTGCAAACCACTTCTTATAGGTGGCATTTTAACAGTGTAAATGTAATAATGATCTCTGAAAATCTTCATTCCCTTCTCATTGCTGTCTGAGTTCATGATTCTTGATGTCAGCAGCAGGCTAGCAGCAGGAGGATTTCGGAAACATCCAAGCTGGAGATGAGCACTGTTGTTCAGAGGGATGTATGCTCCTGTGCATAGGTATTATTGAAATAACCCCAGGTCCAAGCCTGGGTGCTATTAGCAGTGTATTTGTTCTGGATCCCATTTCACAAGTACTTGTAGCAGCCCAGGAAGCTCAGGAAGATTCTTAGGGTTCACATTCAGTTCACATTCTGCAATCTGGTGAAAGCCAGAACAAATGTGAGGTCAGTTATAGAATCATAGAATGTCTTGGGTGGGAAGGAATCTTAAGGATCTTTCAGGTCCAACCTCCCTGCCATGGTCAGGAACACCTTCCACTAGAAGGGGAAGTTATCCTTGTTCTGAGTTGACCTTGATACTCCTGCAGAGTTTCTCATAAGTGAACAGAAATTGTCTAGCCTAAACCTTGAAATGCCCCAACTCTCAGGGTAGGCAATCATATGCCACCACAGACTTTCTGTTTCACCAGTTTTAAGTCCAAAAAGATTTTGAGTGGCTTTTAAACTTCTTTGAGGGAAGGCTGAAACCCAAATTTTTCTTTGTATGTGAAAGGAATACAAATCTTACTCTACAGGATCTTAATTTTCATCTGGAAGCTGAAGTCCAGTGCACAACATATGTCTCACTCATTTTAGTTGATTTTTCATTCTTTATGGCACCTTAAGGTTGCTTTTTGCTTACTTGGTGTATTTTACCTTGTGCAGATTTTGAAAAGAAAAAGACAGATCAAGTAGCTGGAGAAATGCATTATTTGCATCCAAAATCTTATGCTTCAGTACATAACTTGATGTGAAAATTGGTATGCCTCCCTGCATAATTTTCTCTAGCAGCCATCCTTCCCACTTATAAGCACAGCTCTGTCAATGTCTAATAAGATGCCCAAGCTTTGTAACTGTGAAAGGAAATGAACATTTGAAGAAAATTAAATATACCAGAATGCCACTACTACTGAAACTGTCTCTGTACTAATTAGTATGACCATTTAAATTTATTTTGTTACTCTATGTATTATTTTTTAGTACTGTTAAAAGGAGGGTTTTCTGCCTTCACCAGCCCACTGTGGGGAGGAAGAGTGAGTGCCCTTATTAATTTGTGCACTCTTCTCCTTGTTTGCTCCTTCTTCCCCCTCCCCAGGTGAGGCCATCAGATATCAGCTTCATATAATCTAGGGACAAGAACCCTTTTTCTGTGAAAGGTCATTTCATAGCCAACTCCAGGCAACAGTGGGCGGGCAGCACTTCAGGCTGTCATCAGGGGTGCAAGAGCAGGCCAGGCTCCTGCCAGCAGCCCATTTTAGTCCTTCCCAGTACAATGGCAGGTCTGTGTGCCGGGCTTGCTGCTGCCCACTTGATGCCAAGCCCAGGGTCACCAGAAGGCCGTCTGGATCATTAGGAGACCAGCCCTTTGACTCTGCCGACGCAGCAGAGGGAGGAGGAGGCACGATGAAGATCAGGTGCCAGGCTGCTCCTCCAGACCTGCTGGCACCATCCCTTTGCTGTCACCAGACTGGGGCCCTTGGCAGCTGGGAACATTTCTGTGGCAAGACTCATTCACTCTTTAAGAGATGCTCTTTCTTACAGGAGATCTTTGCTCTTTGCACGTAGACCGTAACGTGACTGTGCTGCAGTGTTTGGATTGCAGCGGCAGGATAGTGTTAAACTTATTTGGCTACATGGGACTAATTAATTAAACTAATTTAACTTGATGCTATGTAGATTTGCTTGGGTTACTTTCTCTAAATTATTACCTATGAAAATGTGTGAAACAATGGTGTTTTTTGCTAGAGACTCCAGCAGAAGCAGTGTGTGCTCATGCTCACTTGTCAGTCGATTGAGGTGCAGCGATGCTGTTACAGCGTTCTGTCCTGCCATAAAAAGGCTCTTCAAAAACCTAAATGGAATAAGAATTTGTGAGTTTCCTGACAACCGGTCAACAGAGAAGAGCAAGGAATCGAATTAGGACTGATGCTGATGAAAATCAGCAGAAACATCACTGAGGACATAAAAAGTAACAGGGGTGCAAAATTGGCTGTATAAAATGTAACGCTTTCATAACTTAAAATGTTCATTGCTGCAAATAATGCAGTAATTTTGTGCTTTTCCTGATGTAACAGTGTTTGGCATAGGTACACAGAGTCCTTAACCTTTGAATTCACCACTTTGGTTAACAATTGGGCTTTTCCTTAGGAAGGTGAAAAGTAAGGGTTTAGATTGACAGTGAAAGTAAATTTGCTGGTCATGCCAAGAAATTGAAACTCTGTGGTACTGGGTGGTCTTCAGAGTCAGAATCCTGCCTAAGTAAGCTCAGACTCCTATGAATCTCTCATTATTAAATCAGGATTGTCCTTTGGGTGCTCATACTGTCATGTATGAGAAACAGGCTGCCCCTCAGCCATCCAGAACAACAACAACAAAAAATATTAAGGCAGCATAAAGCAAGATGAAACTTCAAAATAAATGTAACAATTCATAAGAATGAAGAGTTTGTTAAAGAAAAACATGAGTACTTGTGAGGGAAAACTTAAAGGTTTTTTTCCTTTCAAATCTGAAAGGGAAAAATATGGGATTAATTTTGAAAATTGGAATTTTTGACTTCTCCTTTTGTCTCCTCCTATTGTCTTTTCACACAGTTTTACTGGCATACCTATGTCCATCAGATTTTGGAGCTACAGGGGCTGCAAGGAGGTTTTGTATAAAGGTGGATGTAGATTTTAGGGTGTGATAATAGAAGCACGCTTATACTGTGTTGATTCTCCACAATGTGTTCTTTTGTAAAGGATAATTATGTTTGTTATGCAAAAGTCCTTTTCAAGCTGCAGACATGAAAGTCTGTGATAAAAACTAATATAGTAGCTTCCACTACACAGATTTCCACAGCTCTTTGTCAGTAGATAATTTTGCAAATTAGGTAATAAAATGAAAATTGGTTAAATATTGGCCAGGAAAATAGTAAGTTGAGAAAAGACATAATATTTAGGTTTCTAATTGTAGTGATTTTCAAAATTTAAAAATTTAAAAATAATGCTAAATTTTAGGAAGGTAGAATTTTAATTCCAGTAATGTGATATTAAATGTCAATAATATTCAGACTAAAGGACATGATTACAAAAATGCTGGAGAAAAAAAAAGTCTATATTTTGTAGTTTTAAGGAAACCTAATAGAACTTTACAGAAAAATTAAGAGGAAGTTGGGTTCTGACCTTTTTTATAGACATAATTAAGCATTCCTCTTATCAAATGTTCCTTTTTTTTTTTTTTATAGATCTCACCATAGAATATTCTATTCTTATGGCCTAGCAATGAATTTTTTGCATACATTTAGAACTTTAAATAATGTGCATCCTAGATGTCTGACCAGTTCAATATTTAAATCCTTGATTAGAGATAAATTAGTGTTTTAAACTAAAACAGACTGCATGCAATAAACCTTAATGAGTCTGACTTGAAACCACAAATCAAGGGTACTTGAAGAGTTAAAGTTGAAACATTTGAAATTCATCCTTAGTTCACTGTACTTTCTTTACTGAGGAGTAGATAGGATCACATAATATTTGACAGATATATTTATTGAGAAAGAAGAGTAAAATAGGGCAAAAGCACATTAGTAGAATGGATTGGAGTTTGCTCTCTGCAGCAAAATGGCAGTTTAAAAACAGGACTACTGTTTATTTCAAGTTATGGAAATGCCAAATTGTTAAACCTGGCCAATTTTTACCCCTGTAGTTGTGTCACCATTGATGTTTTTTCTGATTTTTCTGATTTTCACCAGCTAATTTGATTCCCTGCTCCTCTCTGTTGATTGGTTGTTGAGAAACAAATTATTTCACTCTGGTTTTTGAAGAGCCTTCTTTATAGCAGGACACTAAATTATTGCCTGCCCAGTCTGAGTTCTAGTTTACCTGCCCTGGGTCATCTGCAGCTTGAAATCCCAGACTGATTGCAGGACTCAGTATGGTCCCTGACTCAGTATGGGTCAAATAGATGGTCAGTATTATAAAACCCCTCTTTGGAAACTGTACCCCTACAACACTAATTTCAAAGAGTAGAGAGGGAAAAGGGACAGAAATAGTGACACAAATCCTGCTCTGCTAAGTTCTACTAAAACCAGAAATAAGACCTCATTTAGAATTACATTCAAAATCGCATTTTTTAAACCTCATATTTGAGTACTCAGATCTTCCAGACAGCTATAGCCTATGATTATTGGAAGATGAAAGAAATATTTGTCATTTCTGCATCACTAATGCCTGGAGGCCTGTATCAGGATCAAATTGTGGTCATGTATGTTGTTTTTCAAAAGAAATGTTTTCATTGCATTCTTTTACTTTGAAAGTGAAACAAAAGTACAATGCTTACAATCCCAAAATTGGACAAAATTGTGTGAACTGTTGTGTGAGAAAGAAAAAAGAATAAGGAAACATAACTTGGATTCAGGCTTTTGAGACATTATAAATGTTGAGAAAAATATTGTTTAAAAACTGGCTCTGCAGTGCCCTTTAAAATCAGTAAGCGTCTATTTTAATTCCCATATAAGTAGTAACTGGCTGCTGTCTGTATATATACTTAAATGTTGCTTGCTGTATAAGACCTTGTTTGCTTAATTTCAACCTAACTGAATTTTTATGGCTGTGCTATAAACCTCTTGAAAATAGTGGCTTAAATGGAAATGCTGACACAACATTAATTACACTGGCTCCAGTGTGATACTGTGATTAAAGTTTATTTATTTTGTGTGTGTGTAATTTCATTGTTGAAAAACTATTGGAAAACTAATGTGGCAATGGAGAATGTGATTCTGTGCCTGATATTTTTCAACAGCAAGAAACAGTTTAAATGCCAGTTTAAAGTACCAGATAATTTATTTTTAATTGAGGTATAGTTTAGGTATTTAAAATTTTAGAAGTTTGGGAAAGTGACAAGTTTCCCACTTTAAAGCTGTTCACTGTTCTTCCAGGAGTTTTTAAATGTCTTTTTGGGTGGTGAGGCTAAATGTATATTGCATTAGAAAATTAAGTAAATGGTTTCATTTCCTTGGTACCATATGTTCTTTGAGATATTCTGGAGAAAAGTCTGAAAGTATGAGGTATGAAATCCACCATTAACATTCTATTACTATTGAATATGAAGTAACAACTGTAAAAGTCTGTTTGATAAATAGTTTGCCCAACTGGTACTTTTAGATTACGGACCTATGTGTTGCATCTACTCAGCTGGGAAATGAACAGTACAAATAACATATGGCTGTATGAAGAGTAAGTGAGGGAGAGAGATCTCCTGTCTCCAACAGTTTATAATTCTCATATTAGACAAGAACTGGATAAAAACATGACATGGTCTGGAAAGCAGTTCTAAGCTCTTCTGTTTCCTGAAGGAGTGTTGAGAGCAATACACTATATTGCCAAACACAGATATGTTTGATGCTGAGATTTTGTGTAAACTTTGCTGCCCCTTTCAGGAAGGTGCAATCAGAGCACTTTTAGTGGTTAATCAGCTTTTCTTGTCGATCAGTTAGACAACATCACTTTTTTCTGGATTCATGCATATATGGAACTTGAAGGCTGATCAGGAAAATTGTCCAATGAGTTGTAGGTTCTGGCTCATAGTCTCTGGTGTGCCTTCCTTGACATCAGTGCTGGTGTTCTTCCATCTTAGGGACCAAAGTAATCATTCCCACTCTTGCCATAAACACCTTTCCTAGGAGCCCATGGCATCCGGTCAAACTTTTTTCTTTTTGGCAAGAGAATTTTTGCAGATATTGTTAATGCTAATCTGTCTGGTAGACTGACAGCTGCAAAGTTGCAAGGTAGCATGTCCTGCAACATGGTGGGGAAGTGAGACACAAGTAGTGTAGGTTGAAAAGATCAGAGAGGAAAAGTGAAATCTTTGTGTGGAATGCCCTTCTTCAGTTTGCTCAGTGAGAACATTCAGCATTCATTAATCCAGTCCATGAAATTTACATTTTTTTATTTTTACTGTTTGCTTTCACTGGAAGAGAGTGCAAAGTAGGCAAATAGTTTCAAAGTGTGTGGTCTTTATGGTTTATATGTATTGCTCAGAACTACCGCTGACCAAACTTCTTGGTCTTGTTCCCATTTGTTACAGTAATTAAATATTAAGTTGTTATGAAAGGATTGTGCTGTTCCCTTGAAAGAAAAAAGAATGTGACTCCTCCATGGTTCTGTGGTACAGCTGATGTTTTATTCAAACTAATGTGTAAAGATAGAGAAATTATTTGCAAAGTTTATTCTGTCTGTAAGGAATGTAATGATTCTGGATCTGAAGTAAAACTGAGAATCTCCTACACTGTAGTTCATTAGATTGGTTTGGAGAGGGAAAAATCAACATGTGCCATAGATACATTTGGTTGGAAGGACAAAGGAGCCTCTACAGACAGATCAGTCAAATCCTGAATACATCACCTTCTTAATTGTCGCCTTTAATCTGCATTAAGACTAGATAATGCTTGTCCTTAAATGACCTTTACATTGAATTGAATATTGCACTGGAAAACTTCAAAGTCTAATTGATGACAAATTATGTAATAAAACTGTGGTTCCAAGCCTGCAAGAGACCAGCTCTTCTGCTTGACCACACCCATGAATGCCAGGGAAGTACTTCAAGCTTGTAAACAAAGATCTCACCTCGTGTATGCTCACCTAGTGCCTCAATGATTCTGTAAATGAGAAAATGGAGGGGAGAGGAAGGAGTAACACCTGAAAAGCAATCTCTTAAAAAAATGTTAATGATATGTTTCAAAGCTTTGTTTGAAAATACTGGCTTGGCTTTTCCTGATGTTATGTTTAAGACTTCACAAGAAAGTGTCTTCGTTCTGCATTGATCCCAGCTGGCCCAAAGTTTCATTCAGCCCCCACATGAAGCTGCTTGCTCCTGTGTCAGCCTTGGGAAGGAGCTCGGAGGAGTGTTCTGCTGTGATGCCATCAGAGAGATTGGGCTGTTGTGCTGGCAAACACTTAATTACAGAAACTCTGTATCTAGCCTTTATTCAAGGACACCATCATTCCAAAATCTTAAGCAAGCTGTTTGATGATGCCAGTTGAAGCAATCAGCCTCTTGCTCTGTAAGACCCAGAGCAGTTGGAATGCATGCAAAAATTTAGGTCTCTTTAAGTCCTATCCAGAAGTTGCCAATACATACTGACTATCCCATAACCTTCAACTGTTCCCCTCATGATTCATAGTTGGATGCTTTTAGGGATGCTACTATTCAAATTTATGATTCAAAAGGCAGCACTGTCTTGAAAGATACTTCAAATCCAAGGGTATCTAACATCAAGTATTCCCAATGAAAAGGGATTTTAAGTATCTCAACAGATCCTAATTGTTATTCCCACTGGAATATGAGATAAGAAAACTCATAAATATGAGTAATACATAATTTTTACCATATCTGATGTAGTACAAATGTTCTGCGAAGAGGAGGTCTGAAAACTTTTGAATATTTCAACCATTGACAGCCATTATCAGTTAACAGGCCAATATGGTAAATGGTAATGAATGTAAGCTCTTTTTCAGATAATTAACATCTCCTTTTAACCTCTTCTAAATATGGAATAATTCTACAATTTGATAAACCCAATGCTTTGTTCTGTTGGTCTCTCCAAGTATTGTTTGGCCTCCAAAATCTGTGGAATGTGCAAAATGGAGAAGAGTGGTTGGTACATGATCTACCAAGGTGTGTTATGCTGCCATTCAGAGGGACTTTGACAGGCTGGAGAGTCAGGCCATCAAGAACCTAATGGAATTGAAAAAAGAGAAATATGAAGTCTTGGACATGATAGGAAATTATCCCATGCATCGGTACAGACTGAGACTGACCTGCTGGAAAGCAGCTTTGCACAAAAAGACCTGGGGATCTTGGTGAACAAAAAATGGAATATGAGCCAGCAATGTGTCCCTGTGACAAAGAGATCATTCTCATCTGTATTAGTAGGAGAATTGCCAACATGTCAAAAGAGGTGATCCTTCTGTCTGCTCAGCACCCCTGAGGATGAATAACCACTCAATCCAGTTATGGGTCCACAACAGGGTCTAATTCTGGGGTTTTTGGGACAAAACTGAATCATACTGAATCAGGTCCAGTGTAGGGCCAAGAAAATAATTAAGGGCATCTTTCATATGAGGAGAGATCTGGGACTGTGTAGCCTAAAAAGGGTCAGAAAGGAGGCTCAAGGAGATCCTTAGGAATGTGTATAAATACCTGATGAAGGGGACCATTGCCATACACAACTGCAAATGTTCTGGTTGTTTTGATTACCATGTTTTGGATTCAAAAACTGACTTGGGCTTCTGATAATTTTATTGGAATTGCCATATATTTTGACTGGTCCCTTATATTTTAAAGGTTTTTTTTTGTGGAATCAACATGCAAATTGAAACACATGCACAGATGTTTGTGTATGATTGATGATTGCCATAGAACATATAGACTTAAAATTCATAATGCAGGAAATAAATACAAAAAATAATGGTCTTTGTATTAATGCCTTCAAAGCTGGCAAATTTTGAAAGGCTGTTGATTTAGAGCAGTGGAAAGAAAGGCTCTTTTGGCCTCATTATCTCAGCAAGTCTTTGCTTGCTCTGGTAATAACTTAGGTTAAGTTTGGCCTGCATCTTTATTGTGTAGTCTATGTAACATATTCGGATTTGGAGAATACTTGTAAACCACATAAAACATTCCTGAAGGTGGATAGAGTTTATATGCCATACGTTTAGGGAAATTAAAGTATTTTAATACACAAAGTATCTCTGGTATAAACTGTATTCTAAGATCAAAGTTGGAAAAGTGCTGAGTCTTAATAAGGTCCTGGAACATCCATTTGACAGTGTGAGGTGGTGATGCTTACACACTGGACCTTGGATCTGCCTTTGAACATGCATATGTTGATGTCATGTACTAGATATGGGAATTTACAGGTTATTTTCTTGGAAAGCCTCAAGTTTTTCCACCACACTGAAAAAGCTACACCTTTGAATGCTCACAATCTTTCTCTGCCCTTTCCATGAATAAGATTTCAAATAATTTTTTGCTTAGTATTTGTTTCTTGTCTTCACCAAATGATGTGCTATTGCTCAAGATAGCTCATGGGAGTAGTAGGTTAACTCATGATTGTACACTGAAGAATCTTATCAGAAGGCCTCATTCTTCAGGAGAAAAGGGAATGGGAAAAGGACTTTTGCCTTGTGTGTGTAGTGCCTTTTATTGCACTAATGTGAAATGATTCGATGTGATGGACAGCAGTTTATCAAAACAAAATCTCATTAAAATCTGTCTGCACTTTGCCCTTACTCTCCTTTATATAATAAGATTGTGAAGCTTTCTGTGACCAGATGGTAACCTGTGGTAACCTGTAGTGTGTGTACATTCATGGGTGATGAATAAAACCATTGTCACCCTTAAATGTTGGCATCAATATTGTGCTAGTAACATTTGGAAGTTTCTGCTTTATCAGCAGCAATGACTGGCAAATAATCAGCTGTTTTGTAATGGGAAGCTTAAAATAGCAGCTAAAGACATTTGAGTTAAGCTTCATGGAAAAAGACACTGCTGCATTTATTATGATACCATTTTTGTTGTGTAAGGATGACATGATTGTTATTTTAGCTTTTTAGACATACAGTGCAATTAAGAATAATCAGTTTTCCCACACATTCCACAAAGCAACTGAAGCACACATGCTAACAACCAGGCCCTTAAATTCAGAGTGACTTCCGCTGCTGCACGGGCAGCCAGTGGGTGCAGATGATGCTTCACAGCGGTATGCAGCTATTGTGGGATGGCAGCCTCCGACCTGTGTCTGGACAGAAGCTGCTGATAAATAACACACTCTCTAAGATTTGCCCACACTACCAATGTAAATACTTTTTGGAGTGCTGAGGAGGAGGATCTGTACATATGACATATACTTTGTAAGCTGTAGTAGGCATCCAGGCTGGAAGTTTAAAAGAATGTACAAAAGAATTCTGATTTGTGTTTACAGGAAGTAGTAGATGGTTGCACCAATAAAAATTATTCTGTGTTTTATATGCACACTGCTACATACAGTGTTTGACCCCTAATTTGTGTGACTTGCATGAGGCTGGTTTTAGAACTATGAACATCAGCAAAGAAAAATCAGGATTTGGGCAGGGTGTTCAGAAAACAGATTTTGCCTGTAACTAAAGGTACTAAGTTTATTCAGACAGTTTTAATTCATAATTATTCCCACTAAAGGCCATTTACTGGGAGGGAGAGTCTTACATATTCTTTTACCAGGGTCTGCCATTATTTTTTTAGACTGAGGTCTTTGTTAACTGATTTAGCTAAGAAATGTTTATGTGTTCCCATACAAATCTTTTTTTAAACTCTTTAATCTTTTTTCTTTGCTTACTGCTCTTCTCAGCATGAGTATGTAGTACCTTTATAGGATATATTTTACTAAACTTTTACTGTATTGGGGCCAAGTCAGTGGTACTTTCTTGCGTGCTTGGGACTAATTGTTTGCTGAATTTTATCTTTGCATGCTATCTTAGACTGAACTACTGAATTAAGTGTGTGAAAAATAAATCGTTAAACCTTATGACTGGACAATACTGTTTACCATGAAATGAAACATAGAAAGAGCAAACGTGATATTTTAACTCTGATGCACAGTTACCTGCATTTCAGAGGACATGATTGTCCACATGCAATTTTAAAACTTTGACTAAAGCAGATGGTAGAAGAGTCTTAGTGAACGTATCTGTATCTATATGAAAGATTGCAAGTTGAGATAGCATATTGCTCTCTGTGAAGAGGAATAAGCCACAGTGGCATGAGAAGAATTTTAAAGTGTGTCAAGTGTTTCCATTCCAGGACTTACATTTGTGTGTTATTTTACCAAAATTTATTGTGAAAATTCACACCTTTAAATGAGGACATGAGAGCTCATTAAAAAAAAAAAAAAGAAAGAAAGAAAAAAGAAAAAAGAAAAAAGAAAAAAGAAAAAAGAAAAAAGAAAGATTTCTAGGAATGGAAGATGAATTTTGCTCTCTGCAAGAAAGGGTTGCAAGTTCTTGCCACCATTAATGCACCAGCCTATGCTGGCCTCTTACACTGAAGTCAAATTAATGGTGGAAGAATTTTTCCTAAATGTTTTCAAAAATTGGGGTGGTACTATGTATGACTGAAACTGCAGTTATGCATCTTTCTATAAGAGAGAGGTGTGGAGAAAAGAGGAACTGCATTATCCAGTTTTAGAAGGTACCCTAACACAATGGAAAAATTGAATATGTTGCCAATTACAGATTTTCTTTTTTCCAGTAGAAATCTAAGTGAGATGGTTTAGACTGAAATGAAAGCTGCTATGTCCTACCCAGTTCAATGTTGTCTTCACTATGAAATGTACCACTAAGGCCACTGTAATGAAGTCAAGTAAAAATTACATCTTTAAAGCTGGACAAGAAGTCCCATTTCTTCCATGAGATCTATCTTGAACTACTGACTAAGGAGATAGCCTTATCTCCAGCTGAAGAGCTCCAAAGATGCAGTCTATCCCTTTCATTCCCATGGGCATTCCTAATTTTTATTTACTATTTGGCAAATTTTTTTTTGTGTCTTTGGTCAGGATCTGTAACATTTCAGTGCAGATGTCTGCTCTGAGTCAGGCTAAGAGTGAAGCTGTATAAATACCTCCTGGCAAATAAAAATTATCATGGTAATCCTCAGTCCTGTGAATGTGGGACACATAAGGTTTAAGGGTAGCTCATGACACATTTTTAGCAAATAAACTATTAACCAAGATGACTTCTCAGCTCTAGGAAAAAAATTCAAAAAGGGCTTCATCCATCTTTGTGAGTGGATGACTTTGAGCCACTTTTATAGAACAAGAGATTGGGTGTGAATGGAAATGTTTAAGGAAGTCATTTGAACATTATTTACGAAGTTTCACTTCAAAGGTGTGCTAATATTTATAGTTTAGTTACAGCTTATCACCTGTCTTTGTTTTTCCAGGCATTTAAGACCAAGGATGGCTACATCGTGGTGGGAGCTGGAAATGATCATCAGTTTGTCACTGTGTGCAAGGTGTGTTAGGCACGAGTACAGAAATGTGTAATAGTTTCCCTTCTCACTAGGAAAATTAAGATGCTGATTCTTCTTTATTATCTTTATTTTTTTTTTCTGTATGGAAATAAGTGGTGAGTATAAATTCTAACCCTACATCTATTCTGACTCTGAGTTCAGAACACACCAGTTCTAAAACTTGTAGGTACTGTGCTCCTACTGAAGTCTGTGCACATCTGATTGAATCTACATCTACTTAAATCATTACCTAAGCACACTGTCCTTTAGAGCTCCTAGCATGTGCTGATCTGTGCTCACTGAGAAACTTGTGGACTTGGAAAAGAAATGTTACAGGATTCTGGGCTGATTTTGGAGTGGTGCAGAGACATCATGTTGAAGAAAAATCTTTAAAAAAAATTGTTCTAAATGAAATGTATCAACATTCCAAATAAAGGACCCCAGTAACATGTAAGATGGGACAAGAGATTTTTTTTATGTAGCATTAGACAACATTTCAAAAAATTACAGCTATAGCTATTTTGGCCATTGTGGTTTTTTCTCTAGGAACTTGAATATTTAACATAAATTAACGACACTTAGGAAACTGGGCACTATTTTCCTCCATTTGTTCATGTCAGATATTTCACATTTCTGTGGAAGTTCACCACTAGTAACCGGAATATGTAGTAAAAGGACAGTGCTGTTTTGATTCTCTTTTAGTACAGTTTGGGGTATGTATCCCCACCTCGCTATGAGGAGGGGTTCTGCTTTCACTTTGAATTGGCTCTTAACCTCTTCCAAATTTGCTCAGTGGGTTTTCTTCATAAAGGTGTCTGACTACTGCAGTCATCATTATCTTAATATGAAGGAAGACTAATAGCTGAATAAGTGTCTACCTGGCACTTATCAGTTTTATCAAAGGCTCCTTATCTCATAAAGGAGATATTTCCAGAGCATCCCAGGACATAGCTGTGAATGTCTTCTTGGTGCTTTATCATCTAAAATGAAGAATTATGTATCAAATTCTTGTAATTTGTGGGAGCCCAGGAAATTCTTCTAGCTGCCCTGCAGAGCTCGAGACCCTGCCCAGGGGGCATGGAGCCCAAGACCCCTGTGCCTTTGTTTTAGCCCCTGGAAAAAACAATTACCAGCCTTTATATGAAGGACTACAGGCCACAACAGTTTAAATAGAATGATAGTGAATTTATCATGGGGTGAAAAAGTAGATTTTGGGATTCTTAGAAGGGGGGTTCAGGGGGCAAGATGGAGGAATCTGGGCATGTCCTGCCTTTCTCCTTCTTCTTCTTGGCCTCCATCTTCTGGGTGATGTTGGCACTTTTAGATTGGTTTAGAGTAGAAGCTCACTGTCTAACATAGGTGACAGGTACTGGAAAGTAAATGTAAACATTTTATATGTAGTTTTTAGTATAAAGACATAACACCACCCCGGGGGCAGGCAGAGTGCCTCTGACTGTCTTGCTGAGCAGATCTCTACAGGACAGGAGAAAGAATTTTATAGATAGGAGACAATAAACAACCTTGAGACTGAGAAATGAAGAGCCCTGACTCCTTCTTCAAGTGCCAGGCTGGGAAAAGAGACTTTCTAACTTACCTCGGGGTCTCTGTGACTAGCTAGAGACCCCGGCAGTAATCCTGCAGTCCTTGAGTAAGACAGAGCTGAAGATCCATCTCAGTAGGTTCTGACATCTTGATATGAGCAAGCAGGCACTAAATCTTTAGACCATGCACTTTACCTGACTTTAGGGTGCAGCTGAGAGAATTACAGTGTGCCTTGTTGCTACATATTCTCCTTGTAATCATTAAAGAGTGAATGGAACCCCAAAAAATGAAGCAGGATTTTAATGGCTTGCATTACCCCAAAATGTATGGGATGAATGTTAAGTGAGATATTTAATATTAGCCCTGGTCGGCAGGCTGGTTTTTTTTAAAATCCTGATAAATGTGTTCTGCTGTTCAATTGTTCCTGCAATTTAATATAAGAGGTACAGAGCATGGAAAAATGATGATTGCTTACATTTCAAAGGGATTAAAAAAGCAGAAAAAGTAGTTCAAGTGTTGAGTAATTGTTAGATTTTTCTATACACCGGTTGTTATCATATTTGTTTCTATAAAGAATGCTTTTTACCCTTATCAGGATATTAAAGTATGGATTTGGGCTGTTACATTGCCCAAAAAATAAAATGATGAAGAAGCCAGTGGAATGCTGGAGTGAATACCCATGAGACATACACTCTGTGCTAAGTGAAAGGTGATTTGGAACTTAAAACAGTATGAAGAGGGAAAGCCAGTAAGGGAAAAGAACCTTATTACAGGAAGGCCTGCAACACCCTAGTGAATTTTAGTAAATACAGAGACAACTATTTCAAACACTGGAATTGCTATTAGAGAATCTTTCTGAGCTGAGTTGGTGCTGAAATCAGAGGCTGTATGGAAGCTGCTGCCCTGAAGGCACATACTCTAGAGATGTAACAGCTGGCTCAAGCTGTAAACAATCACAAACATTCTGCTTCATCTGTATCTTTTCAGGCAAGCAGAAAGAAAAATCTGGAATAATTCACTGTGATATTTTCAAAATCAGTGACAACTAATGTAGCTTGTTTGAGGACTCAGATAATTGAAGAAAACCTTTGTAACACTGCTGGCTGAAATGCATTTCATTGTGGTCAAGGGTTACAGCAGCACATCCTGACCTGTGGCTGATTTGGTCTGATTAGGAGTACTGAGCAAGACTGTTCAGAAGTTTTGTGTACAGCAAGGAAGATTTCAAACAGATTTGCTAGTGTTGCAGGACACAAAACACAGAGAGTGTAAGCTCTGAGTATGCATGTAGAGCTTGAACAAGGCCTCAAATAGAGAGCACCATTTTCATTCTAAATGTTCACAGTGAAATAAAGAAAATAACATTGGCAACATGATGCAGAAAGATGAATGGTACATTAATGAATAACTTTTCAAGTGTGCATTTGTTAGTCACAAAAAGATTGAGAAGAACATATATAGACATGCAGCTTTACACCAGATGGACATTAAGTTAAAGCTGAAATCAGTAACGTTAATTAAAACAGCAGAGTGAGCAATTCCATATGACCATTTTTCATATAACACATCAAATGGAGCCATAGCTTTCTGATTAATTTATTGGTTTTTTAGCTCACGTAAGTATTCACTATCATTTAATTTGAACAACCTTACAGTTTTTTTTTCTAAAGCAGTGATTTGTAGCTCCAAACCAGCAGTAATAAGGAAAAAACTTTAAGGAGTACCAAAAGTATTGATACACATCCAGATAGAAAAAATTAGCTATTTTCTAATGCTAATTTATGATATGTTGTGATTTCCATAAACTGGATTATATTAATGCAGAAGGAAAAGAAAATATGCTGGGAATTATGTATTGATGGAAGATGCTAGATTGATGTTTTATGATACCTTGCAGATAAAAATCTGCAGAAAAGTTTTGTAACTTTTTTTTTAAATTTTCTTTTCTTTTTCTTTTTTCCTTTTTGACAGAGATTACTGAGACATATCTTAGACTTAGATACTTAGACATATCTTTTCTCCATCTAGTGTATGAAGTACAGACATATTTTTTATTCTGTGACATATAAGTTAGTGCAGGATAATCCCACAGATCTATCCACCCCCATGTTAATAACTTATGTCTTTAGTGTTCTGGGGTAAGAATTTCTCCTGGCTACTCCCGAAAGCTGTTAACTAAGATTTGGATCTTCAGTCTGATTTCTCTCTTTTTCCTTTACTTGTTATGTTACATCAACCAGGAGGCTTTTTACAAAAAGAAGTAAAAATTAATTTTTGATTTTTTTTAAATTAAATGATTGATAAATAGTGATTATTGGAAATCAGTGATTTATAAAAAAACAGTAATTATTTTGTTATATATATATATATATATATATACACACACACACACACACGTGTATATGTATATATGTGTATATATATATCCTGTCAAGCACAAAGCACATTTCTTACTACTTACCTTTATTTTTATTTAGATCCTGAATTTGCCTGAAGTTAGTAAAGATTCCAGATACAAAACTAATACACTCAGAGTCCAGAACAGAAAAGAACTTATTGACATATTATCAACCCGGTAAGTTAATTAAATGGGAAGAATCTAC
This sequence comes from Fringilla coelebs, assembly GCF_963513975.1. Classification (NCBI taxonomy): domain Eukaryota; kingdom Metazoa; phylum Chordata; class Aves; order Passeriformes; family Fringillidae; genus Fringilla; species Fringilla coelebs. Next base: position 101,469,295 of record NC_140028.1, on the reverse strand, counting down.
ATTCAATCTGTTAATGCAAATAGTAATGCATAACAAACCCTCATCAGGTGAAAATTTTGTTTTACTCTTTTGAGATACTCTAGTTTTGATAATAGGTATTGCAAAAGCTTACTGATGTTAAATAGTCTGCCTTTTGCACACAGACTGTGGTGTGAATTAAAGAAGCCAGACCACAGATTTAAGTTTTCAGAAACCATTTTAACTTCTCTTTAGCATTAACTTGAATTTTAGAGAAACCACTACTTTCTGCTTTCCTGGATGAATGTAGCACCTGGAAAAAAAAATGCTTGGAGCACCATTTGCTTTTGCTGTGGGATTTTAAAGTTTTCGATGAGTGTTTCTGTATCCAGGGGAGTTCCACTTGCTTTTCTCCTGATTCTGTATTGTAGTACTCTCTGCCACAAACTGTCCCTGGGCCATTCCTTTTAAAATCAAAGGGATATGTGTTTAGTTTTCTGTTTGGAAATCATCCTATTAAATACTTAATTTTTCTTTTTAAGAGAGAACTCAAAAAAATCTTTTATTTGAGAGAATAAAATAGCTTAGGTATATTCCTCATTCTGTTTGAGAAGGCCTTATATCTGTGGAGTGCTCTTCTGTTTAATGGAGAGGATGATAAATTTATGCAATAAAAGAAAAATCTAATCTGTGTAAACCTTCCCAAAGGTGGCTTTGGCAGCACCTCATACTTCTGGGGATAAGGACAGGAGGTGGTTAATTATTCAAGAAAAGTCATACTATCATGTTGACACTTGGCCAGTATTAGTCTTTGTCAACAAATGCATAACAGTTATCACTGAGGCAATTTTACTGGGGGAGTTTCGAAGCATTAATTCAGATGTCTCCCCTTTTCATTCCATCCAAGAAAAAGAGTTTTAGTAGCACATCCACTCCCCCCCCACCCTCAATCCCACATTTTTTGGATGTTGAGAACCAGAATCATGAATCATTAAAGAGTGTAGAGTTATTTTATCTCTTCTGGTTGCACTTGTACTTTTGTCTCTGTGTTACCTGCCTATGTTTAGATGTCCTGCTCCTGGTGAAAAAACAAAGTACCAGGTAACTGTACTTTTGAATAATAACGGTGCAACTGTCCTTAATTAACTTTTGAAACTCTTCTTTTACCTTCTTATAACAAATGTGTTGTAGTAGTGCAAATGAGGCCACTCTTGCTATAAGTTTTGAGCCCCTGAAAGGCCATCATTTATCTTTTGACCTAGTTTTGAGCTCTTACATTATTGATGCATGGTTTTAGTTTCAAAGTTGGTTCATGTTGACTTATTACTTGGACTTCATTTAGCGTGGAATTTGTCTGATGTAGTCTGGTACCTTGTGAGAAGGCTGTTTTGCCATCCATAGATTAGTTACTTGATAGCTTGTTGCTTCTGGTTAATTTTGGATGTTGTTTTGTTTTTTCCTATGGGCAATGTCTAAACAAGAAGATAAAGTTCAAGGAACAGTTGTTCTTTGAACAGCCAGAATTACAATTTGTTTTTATCTCTGTAGCTATTAGTTAATAAAATTACATTATTGCTCTTCTAATTACTGCTTTATGTCTTTTTTTTACTCAGAGTTTGTGTTCTATTATTATAATTTAGGCTGAATTTCCACATATTATATGCAAGTATGTAAATGTATACACACTTTTGGAGTAGACATTTCTAAAGTATTCTGCTATGTCATATTATTGTGAGTTCATCTGGCAATCAGTTATAAAACACAGATATAACAAACACCTTCAGTATTTTAATGGAAGTTGAATGTGTTTCCACACACATTCCATGGTAACTTTGCTTTAATTCACTAATGCACAGTTTTTTTGTAAAATTGTACGTGGTTTATTTTTGAAGTTACTTGGAGATTTAAATGAATAGTTTCTCAGTGCTGAAAAATGTCAACCCTTGAGAAATGAAGGGAAATGACAAAATAGTAATGATAGAATTTCACTGAAAAATACCTTAATTTACTCACTGATTGCTTGATAGTATTACAGCTTCCAGCACATGGAAAATATAACCCTAAGGTGCATTACTTGGACAAAAACACCTGCAGACCCTTCTAGTCACTCGCTGTATGTGCACCGCTGTCCACTTTAAAATGAATTTGTGGAGATATAAGCTGGAGCAGCTTAGAAGACATATTCGTAGACATCAATTTTCTCAGTCTAGCAAATGAAGTACAGTTGTGTGAAGTACAGTAGTTTTGTTAAGATGAGCCACTCCTTTTCCCCCCAGACTCTCCTGCTGCCATTTTCAGTTTATACACCCTTTCGGTTCCACTAAGTCATTTAAGCAGCATGTATGGCAAATGCTCAGTACTTTGCTGTTGCTTACATATAGCACTGCTGTTGCACAGTAGATATAAGCATATATTTTTTCCAAGCCTTTGATATTGTTCTAATCCTAATAAACGAAGGCTCCACTAGAGCCTGGAGCAGGTTTCACTGACCTATCTACCCTCTTTCCTTGCCCTTATCCTTTTTGAACTGTTTCTGGAGCTGTGTTTCACCTTTTCTTTTCAAATTTTTCTTTATTTTCAAAATGAACTAGCTGCAATTAATTTCTAACTTCTGAGCATTCAGTAAATGCAAAAAGAAGGATACTTTACTTAAGAAAAACAAGAAAAAGTATCCCTTAAGAAAAAGGGCTCACCAGGCTTTGTATAGGAATAGAAGGAGTTGTTCAGACCTACTCACAGGGTCAATAACTCCCTGAAGTCTTGAGCATTTAATTTGCTTTATGTATAGAGATGAAATTTTTGAAAGCATCTAAACTCAGAATAGCAAGGAGACACTTGGTGGCTTTTATTTCCTAAAAACTGAGCAACTGAGACTCTTTGGTCACAATTTAATTTCTAGATGTGTGCACTGGGACAATTGGTCAATGTTAAGGAATGCTGGGGGCTTTTAAGAAAAAGGCTCTATCTTGGGAATTCTTGACTCATGTGACCTCTAATTTAGATCAATAATTCTACTCCCCACCTGTGGTAACCATGCCAGATTTCAAGGCAGTCAGGTAACTATGGGGATTATGCTGCGCTTAGAAGGAATTGACCTTTAAACAGAAGACTTTTCAGAAGGGTGTGAAATAATATATTCATCAAAGTCAGATATACTGAACTGAGTGAGAATATAAGATGGGGATGAATGTGACTTCAGACATATATGCAACTTGAAACAACTGCTCTGAAAGGTGTGAATTGCTCCATTCATTTCAGAAAGAATTTCCTCATTCTCTTTCTTCTCTGACAGAAATGAAGAGTGAAGCATGCCTGTCCTTAACTCTTCAATCCCACTTGCTCTCTGTACATCTCAATCCATCTGTAGGGCACAAAGGAAAGGTGGAGAGGCAGGGCAAATAAGGAAGGATAAATTCACAAATCTGCAGAAAATGTCAGATGTCAATAAAAGTGAGGGGAAGGTAAACCCCCATGGAGTGGTATGCTGCTTCTGAGTGAGCCTGCTCTCACACTGAAGCAATAGGAGGGATTACAGAAAACAGTTCCATCTCGAGACATGGAGAGCTTTTAGTTCCTTAGTCTATGGGGAAATGAGTAAAATGCTGCAAGGACCACTGCTTCAGAGGATATTCACAGGGAAGAAGGATATAGGCCTGTTGGGCATTTTGAACTTGTTTTGCTACTGGTGGTGTTGCCCCTTTCCCATCTCTGGTCCTCTTCCCTCTATGCTGGTTTTTTTCCTGTTCCCATTATCTTCCTCCACTTTCTACAGGCCCCCTTCCCTCTCTTCATCTTATTTCCTCTTTCTTCTCCCACTGCTGGCATTTGCACATCTACTCTTCAGTTAAAAAAAAAAAGAAAGAAGAAGTTTTGGTGCTTTCTGTATCTGCCTCTTTATTTAGGTTACATTTTCCCCAAATGACAAGAAAGCAGAACTCTGACAAAAGCAAATTACCTCTGCCTTCCTTTCTTGTGTATGTGCCAAGAGTCAATTTAAAATAACCCTACCTGGGTGGAGGTCAGGTTCAATGGCTACCACTGAGGCCCTTGAGACTCCCAGCTCATGTGAGAACTGACAGACTACAGAGCACTCTGTTTTCAAGTTTCCAGAGAAAACCTCTGGTTTGTGAGTTAGGTGTACATCTAACTCACAAACAAGAGAACCAAGTTTTAATTGTTGCTCTCTTCCCCCTCTACCTCCCTTTCACTTTTACTTTTGCTTCCACTAGAACACAATAGTACCAGACACAATGCAGATTATTTTGTATGCATATATATGAGCACACATATGTCAAGACACACATATATTACTGCTTTCAAAGTGAATACTACAGTATGAAATGAAATGCACATGAAATTTTACATCTGTGCAAAAGCTAGTATAATACCAGTTTTAAAAGAAACTGCTTTGAGAAAGGGTGCTCAATCTGATGATCTTCTTCTTCAAATTACTCCAGAATTCAAACATTAATCCCACCATGCACCTCAGTAATGTAGACACATTTTAAGGGCAGCTAAATATGTGCTCCAAGGTACTTTGGGAAATTAACCTGTAAATGGAACAGAGTGTGTGGAGGTGTATAGGTGTAGGTGGAAGGTATGTTGCAGATGTGCCCTCAGCCTTTAAATGGAAGCAGCTTCACATAAAGAACACATAAATTCAGTATGATTAGTGCTCCTGCAGCTCTAACTAAATTATTGTAGACTCAGAAGTGTTAGGGCTGGAAATGATTCAGAGTGGAACTTCTATTCCTAGCACTTATATTTTAAACCCCTTATTCTTGACTGTACACTACAGCTGCATGCTGCGTATGTAAGTGTGAGGGGAAAAGGAATGAGCAGGAAGGAAACACAGAGGAACTTGATCCTCAGTTAATAAAAGTTGTTGCTAAATGGTTTCCACCTAGTAACAGATGAGGAGGGCACCTTAAGGGGAAAGAGTATTGTAAGATGTTTAATTTGCCCGATGAGAAGCATTGTTAAATTCACACTTGTTGAGACACACCCAGTCTTTGTAAATCTCCTTCCCTATCCCCACCATTTCCTTTTCTAAGCCAAGAGCCTTGCTGACTGAAGTCACTTGATAACATTACAGGCGTGAGCATCTGGTTGTTTATAGCTTCAGCAAGACAGGTATTTGAAGTTTGAAAGACAATTGACTTCAGTGAGGCACAGCTGGTAAGGCTTACTTTCCCCGGTCACCTACCTTACCATCAGTACATAGAGGGTTGAGCTGTGTTGGCTACCAAATTGCAACATTTTGCTTTAAAAAGATTTGTTTTAAAAAGCTGTGTTTTAAATTGCTATTTTATGTTGACTTCTGTGTACACAAATGAGAGATCTAAAATGTCTCAAGGATCTGATTTTTGGACTGGGTAAGCTAATGTGTATTTTTTGTGTTTTTTCTTCTCACCCTTTAGCAACCTTCTAAGATTTTCATACCTGTGTGAAGTTTAAGATCCTTTCTGAAAAGGAACTTGCCATCTCTTTTGTGACGACTTACTGATTTCAGTAGCCTCAAGTTAGAAATGTGATTTTAAATTGACTTTTTGACCTGACCCTTGTTAGTTCCTTAATCCCCTTGGGTTAAAAGAAGACCAGTAACAAAATCAATGCAACTTTTCATCCTTCTCAATGTGCTTTTATTGATGTGTGTTTACCTAGCTGATCTTCACTTAGTTCGCACTTCTTTTGTCATAACTATAAAAGTTACGGTTCTTTTTTGTACTTGAGTAGAACAGAGGAAGGTTGGAGAAAAGCAGTGTATTTCTAATGTGCATAGCTTAATGTTATCTGACTACAAAAGAATTAGTTCTTTTACATGCTGGGGTAACTTCTTAGTAGCCATAAGAAATACATTTTACAAGATAGTCGTGTTTCCCTCTGTCTGGTATGCCATTCCTTAAAAATCATACATGGTTTTGAAGCAGCATGCAAATCTTGATAGAGGAATGAGAAAGTCCATTAACCTCTGGCACAAATTTAGTGCATAAAGGTGAAGATTTGTTAATAGTTCTATAAAACTGGTAACAATATTTATAGTATGCAATATTTATTTGTCTATAAATAAACAGTGTTTATTAATCTATATCAATATTTCTATTGATATAGAAATATAAAAGAATTTTCATGGTGAATTGTTGTAACTGCAAATGTCTGGATAGTATTTTTTATGTAGCTACCACTTATAATCTACTGTATGTGGCATCTTTTAAAGTGTTTGAAATATCTCTCAGCATCTCCTGTACAATCATCTTGATCACGACTATTTTAATATTTTGTCTGTTGTGGTTTTTCCAGTTATTCACCAGTAACAGACGAGTAGACACTAACAGAGATATTTACATGCTATTGAGTAAATACTGTAGTATTCACTTTGAAAGCACTAATTCTGTATTCACTGTACACTAAAGGATAATGATCTGTTCTTTGAATTTTCCAAACTTTTCTAGGGCTTTTGTTTTGTGTAGTGTCTTCCACAGATGCTACTGTAAGAAACTGGACCAACCTCTTATTCATTTAACTGCAATTAAAGAGACATTTGGTAGTGAAGAGAAAAAATATTGTAGGTATTAGGGAGTGAAGAGACTGTTGATAGAACAAAATGAAAAAAAACGATGATGCAGATTTGAGTTGTGCTAGAAAACACAGGAATGCTCTTGTGGACTTTAGCAAGAACAGAGGAGATTTTTTTTTTTCCCCCTACATGTGATTGACCACATGTAGAAAGCTTTTACTAATCCTGGAGGTTTCTGTTCCATCTGTATTTGGTAGCTGTCCAAATAACTTTAAATTAATTACCATAGGTTTCCTATAGAAAAGAGCAGTATTTTGCTTCAGTAGTTCTTCTAAACTTTGTGTGGAATTGGATGTTTTTATCCATTACAGAAACATGGTTGCCCTTCCACATAGGATGTAGCAAAGATTGAAGGTTTCCTAAGAAACATAGAAAATGGAATACACAGAAAGTGGATTCATTCAAACTTTTAAAGTCTTTGTTTCATTGAAAGACAAAATATTGCTAAAAAACCCACCAGATTTTATTTTAATAATTATGAGGATGAGAAACTTAGAAACACACCCAAGTGCTATTTAAAAATATGAACACATTAAAGCCATTTCATATAACTTGCACAAGTCCAGCAGACATCCTTTTTCTGTTTTACATATAAAGATGCATTTCTTACTTTTTTCTTTAAATTAGAACTTGTTAAAAATCAAAAGGGAATGTAGATCCTGCTTTTCAAGAAGCAAAACTATGCTTGTAGTTTATGTAAAAAAATAAGGTGTAAAACTTTTTTTATTTTATATTTAATGTTTGCCTTTTAGAGGTTTTTTCTTATATTGTGCTGTAAATTTTTTTTTATGAATTTGCTGAGTGTATAGTTTAAATTTAGATGTTTCCATTTAATGATGCCTGCTAGATTTACTAATTGAAGAAAAATATATTTAGTTGGATTTCTTCCAATTTCAATTAGTTCAGCTTATGCCACACTTTCTATTCTTAAAATATTTTAAAGCATGAAATGTATTTAATGTTAAATGTTCTGGAATTTGATGCCTCATTTCGATAGTGCAACTTTAGTATTTTCGTGAGTGCTGTGTAATTTAGTGCGGAGGAGGCTTAGAGTATTGCTTAAAATGCAAATAAGACATCATGGAGACTTTGACCTCTCCAGGAAGTAAGCCTCAGTTCAGACTTTGCAGTAAATGTCCTAGCAATGGGTTTGTTCCTCATTGGGGTACATATCCTTCCTTTCTCAGAGGTGTTTTCAGAAAGACCCTGAATTTAAGCTTCATACCACAAAATAGTGCAGTAAAAAGCAAATCCTTTTGAACTTCTAAAATACTGGTAGAAAGCTAAGCTACAGGTTTAAAACACTTTAAATAAATCACAGGTAATTTAGAGGGCATTTCTGTTTTATATATATATATGTGGCAGATGGAACATTTTATAGGAAAAGGGACTCTTCTGAAAAGTAATGAAGCTGTAGTGTGAGCAGTGTTGAGCTCTCCTGCAGTCACTCAGTATCTCTGAGGTAAAGATCCTCTTGCAAGTGTCATGTTTCAGAGTTCAGATGCTCTACAGTCTTGGATTTTTTTTTTTTCCTACTAGCTCCGGTTTGGAAGATGGACCATTATTTAGCCTTGTATGTGTTTCTATCACAGTGATTTTATTTATGTATGTGTATATATAAAGAAAGTCAATCATTTATTTTTCTTAACTGAAAAATATACAAAGTAGGATATTTATTAAAAACAATGAAAAAGCATAGAAAGACATTTTAAAATATGCTAAGAGAAGAAGAATTGGCCAGACCGTATAAATTCCTGATGGCAGAGCTTTCATTTTCAGGAGAGAATGTTGGTCTTCTACTTCTTGGAATTTTTTGTTGAGGGGCTTCTCTTGTTATTTGGGAGTGCTGAGCATGTTGTTAATGGCTACTTAGTAACCTAAACATCAGCCCTTCACTTTAAGTAATGGTTATGGTATTTATTTGTGTAAGTATTATCACAAATTTTGTTTAGTTGGGGGAATAATACATACAGGTTGGAAAAAAAAATAAATTTAAGTTTGTACAGCTGACATCAACGGTAACAATTAGCATTTTTTTATCCATGGCTTATCTTTTATCAGATTTTGAAACAGTATTTCTCCCTTAATGATGTACAGCAGATGTTTCAATATATAAAACATAGTTGAATGAGCAAAATAGTTCCATGCTGTTGCTCTCAAAATCTGAATAGTAGACCTTTATTGGCAGTGGTGGTGTTCTGTTTTGGTTTTAAACAGTTTGCTTAACAATATGTTCTCAACAGTCTCTCTTTAACACAAATAAAGGAAGCTATTCTACATCAGAATTAGATAGAGTTTCAGTTTCAAGAAGAAATACTGTATGTGTCCCTTGAGGATAATAGACAGAGGATAATAGACAATCTCATGTTTTCTACAAAATTGTAGGGTTTTTTTCCTGTCATGTAGGAAGGAAAACCTAAGCGCAACCTTAAATTGTAGAAATTCATATAGAATCACAGAAACTTTGCTTAACATATTCATAGATTCTGCAACTTACATATACAATTCCACTATATATTGAGTCACTCACAATGGTGTAACTGAAGAAGAATATGTATCTTGAAAATTATTCAGATTTACCACAACATCAGGAAGTAGCCTATTGGTTATGCAGATATAGATCATAGACACTCCTGTTGAAAAGACTTCATTTTCAGGCTATCCTTTAAATGCAAAAGTTCTGGTTTTTTAGACTCAGGAAGAACTTTATAAACTCTTTCTTAAAAAAAAGTGCAGGAACATAACATAGCAGGACTTATTCATTACTAACAGGTCAATTGAATTGCACTGAGAATGACAATAATTTCCTAGTGATGGTCTTCAGCGCCATGGTAGTGAAGTTGAGTCCAAGATTCCTCTTGCAGTTGTCCTGTCTTAATAGAAATGAGATAGTAGAATTTGAAGTGTCAAAAAGTAGTAGCTGAAAAAAAAGCTTTCCATTTATAGCAAGGGATTTAGTGTTCCATGAAATATGAAGCATCTCCATTGCTAGCAGGGAACAGCATAATTTTATATAAACAGCATCTGTAACTGAAGGGAAACAGTTTTTAATGCAAATCTTATTTACATTGTGCAGTTGTTTGAGCCCCAAACTTTAACACTAGATGGCTATGAATAACAAGACTGTACAGATGATGAGAATTGTTGAATGGAAGGTACTGAAGGGAAACATAAATTGTATTTTAGACTAAAATCATGGTCAATAGCTGCAACTAATGAGGAAGGAAGGTTATCTGCCTCTCTAGAATTACCTTTTTCCCCAGTTTCCTGCAACGTACCTGGTTCTAGGTATGGCTGCAACAGAGCCATTGGATAAACCCTAGATGGGTTCAACAGCAGCACCATCTTTATGGCTGACTGCATCTTTACCATGAAGTCACTTTAATATTCAATGAAGTACATTGCAATATTCTTCTATCTGTTTTATTTGGAAGCAGTGCTGCATTATGCTTCATTCTTTCATGACTCATGCTTGATTTTATAACACATTTTGCACTTTTAAGACCTTTTATTTTGATTTTTCTTTTTTATTGCTCCTTCCATTTCTTCTAGAATTGCTTGTTGACTTCAGGAATAAGTCTGCTAGCTCTGAGAAAGGACCATCCATATTTTGTGCTAGAAGTAAAGCTGAATTTTATTCTTGTTGTTCCAAATTACTCTTAAGGAACAGCAAGCTGGTAGCTATAGAACACAGTAACTGAGTGCCCCTTTTAAAGGTTTCTATTAATTTTGTTTCCATTGGATCTTTAAATCACATCTAATTTCTTTTCGGTGTTGGGTATATCATGAAGCCAATCTTTGATTTCTAATACGCTGGTAGACCTCTATGGTATTTATTTTCCTGAACTTTAAAATACTATCTCCAAGTAAGTTCACCTTTGATCCAGGATCCCAGACGACTGCAGAAAATGCCATCTCTCAGTGACTGGTATTGTTTCAGCAGTGTCTTTTCTTCATGTATGCAACTTCAGTAGGCAGATGAGGAAAGAAAATCTATCTAGCAAAACAGGGGAAATAGAGTGGTGTTACAAGTTATGAAATGGAATGCTTAGAAAGAGATAAAATGAGCTTTTTGCATGTGATACAAAGACCTGGAGCAATGTGTTCACCAGCATACAGGCACCGTGTATATATGATGAACCGGGTGTTCTTAGGATAGGTTGTACAACCATACAACAACAAAAAAAAAGTGATCAGTTTTGTTATCTGACCTAAAAATGTGGTTTTTAATCCTGATGCATGTTTTTGATGGTGCTTTACATCAGCTCTTAGTGAGCAGTATTGTCTGGTACTTGCACTATATCTTTTTGTTGTTAAATATGACATAATGGGAAACAAATGTGAAACACATTATTATAATTAAGGAAGGGAGGAAACCCATTGATCCTTATTTAAAACTGATGACAAATTTAACTTTACATCATTCCTGCATTGCTTCAGATGATCAGATAGAAACAGAAGTTCATTCAGAGATATTCTTTCCCCTGTGTCTTTGGGTTTTGCATCTCTGAAGAACATAGGTAGTACATTTTTGTTATTTTATTCACTGACTGGGAAGAAATCAGTGGAGAGGAGTATGGAAGCACTGAAAGAGAAGAGAGACATGCTATACATTCCTTAGGATCTGAAAGCATAGTGTCTAAACCACATTCATTCTTATTTGCTCTCAGGTTTTCAGAAAAAGCGACGATCGAGTGGTTGCAGCTCTTTGAAGGCAGTGGGGTTCCGTACGGGCCGATCAACAACATGCAGCAAGTGTTCTCAGATCCTCAGGTTGGTCCTCACCAAGTGTCTTCTGTACATTATACCATGTGTCCTACAAGTGCTGAGTAAGGATCATTCTCCTGCCGCTCAGACCTGATTTTCCCTACTTTAAAATGGGATTTGAGAGGTTCATGATGGATTGAGTTTCAGCCAATAGTAGGCCATATAAAGAAAGAAATACAGATGTTTAAATGAATTATATGCTTGGGAATTCAGATTTTGTCACAACAAATCAAACCATAGGTATTCCATATCTCACATAGAGAGTCTATATTTCAAAACTGGCTGGTAAAACAGAGAAAGAAACCATAATATACTATGTAATTGCATTTTATCACATAGATATGCAGAAAAGCACCTTTTTTTGAGTCCTGAAAGAACTAATTTTTTGTATGGAGTATGGATAACCAAAATCAATTCTGTTTGAAAAAAAAAAAAGGCAACATTTTGACTGGAAAAAGAAAAATGAAGCACAAAATCCATATAAAGAAAGAAACCTTTTCTTGGCCTGGTGGTTTCAGTAGCTAAAACCAGTTCATCTCTGTATTTTTTTAAAATATTGCACTGGATTACGCCTATGCTTAATGATAAACATTATTTTTATACTTTAGTATCTGGAGAGTTACATTATCTTCATATTTCCTGATGCCTTCCTTGCTTTTTGACTGTCTGGCTTAGGAAGGGTTAAAGGGCCCAAGATAAATTGAATTATACTGTCTTGAGTACTGCAACTGAATATTTTATGGCTGTTATAGTGTGTGATGAATCTCCTCTAAGATGATTTTTACTAAAGAGAATTGCAAGAAAAAAATGATTGATCAATGACTGTTCTGGTATTTTCTTCCAATTTTGTACATGTCCATGTCTGCTGTCAGAAGTGTTTGTTGCGACTGTGATTGCAGTGTTGGGAAAATAAGAGCAGGCAGAGCAATCCCTGTCTTAAAAATTACATTTATAATAAATGTTTGTTATAAATATTATTATATTTTAGAGACATAAAATAATATTTGTTAGGTGACTGCAGGGAAAGAATATTTTTTTTATTAAATAAATACACTCTTTCTCCTTAAAATGATGTAGTATCATGCCGTAAAATAAGCATGGGCCAAATTTTTCACTTCATAACTTTCACAGGGATTAAGATTGGGCTTTGAAGAACATACAGCAAGAGTATTTTACTCAGACTTGGCTCTGCTTGGGGCAACATTGGAAAAATATTCTGTGCTCTTTTTGATGCTGTGAATTTTAAGAAGTTGAGTCTACTCTGAAAGAGACTGTTTTTAAAACATTATATGTCATTGGCTATTACCTCCCAGATTGGAAAGAGGTTATCTTGGCTACCTTGCTCTTGTTAGAATTCACCTAAATAACATTTTCACATATATAATATTATGTTATATATATATGTGCTATTTATATATATGTGTCAGGTTATTACTTGACATAGCCTATCAACAAAAGGGGTCATGGTGCTTTGCAGTTAGATATGGCATGTTTTTTGAAATATTTTTCTGTAAGGGACATGCTAATATCTTCCCCATGAAACTGCTTCAAAGCCTTGTTTTTTACACACTTCCCTGAAATACGTGGCACCTGGACATTGCTACTGGAAACTTAATGCCAATATTTGTGCATAGCTGCATGTTATACCTTTATTTCATCTCTGAAAGAAGTGTTTTCTCACAGATAGTTTCAGTTCAAAGGAAGCAGGGAAAAAAAAGACTGAGACTGTCTGACTGGGGAAGAAATTTATCACCTGAGAGACTGTAATCAAGGTGCCCTCTGCACTATGAAACCCCAGGTATAATAGGAGAAAACCAGCATACACCAACAAGAACATACTCTAATCACAGCTAGATTTTTCATAGAATCAGAAAATACTTTGAGTTGGAAAGGATCTTTGCGAGGTCATCTACTCCAACAACCCTGCAATCTGCAGGGGTATCTTCAACAAGATCAGATAGCTCAGAAGCCCCATCCAGTTTGATCTTGAATATTTTCAGGGACGGGGCATTTACCATCTATCTGGGCAACCTGATCCAGTGTTTTCTGACCATCATTGTAAGAACTTTGTTATAGCTAATCTAAATTAACCTTTTTTTCAGTTTGGAGTCATTAACCCTTGTTCTATACTAACAGGTCCTGCTAAAAATTCTTATAGTCCCTCCCCTTTAAAGTACCGAAAGGCCACAACAGGGAATCCCCAGAGCCCTCTCTTTTCCAGGATGAACATTCCTAGTTCTCTCAGCCTTTCCTCACTGCAGAGGTGCTCCAACCAGCTCTCTGATCATCTCCACTGCACTCCTCTGGACTCCTCCAACTTGCTCCTTCTGATACTGTGGACCCCAGAGCTGGACACAGTACTCCAGGTGGGATCTTATGACAACAGAGTAGAAGGGGAGGATCTCTTTCTTGATGGGCTGGTCACACTTCCTTTGATGCAGCCTGGGACACATTTCACTTTCTGAAACACAAGCAAACATTTCTGGCTCATTTCTGACCTCTCATCTACCAGGTCCCTGTATTTGTTCTCACAAGGGCTGCTCTCAATCTTCTTATGCCCCAGCCCATATTGATCCTGAGGGTTGCCTTGACCCTGGTGTAGAACTTTGCGCTTGGCTTTGTTGAACCTTGTGATGTTCCCATGGGCCCACTTCTCAAGAATGTGAGAGTCCCTCTGGATGGTATCCTATCTTTCAGGTGTGGTAACTGCACCACTCAGCTTGGTGACATCTGCAAACTTGCTGAAGGTCCACTCGATCCCTTTGTCTTCATTGATGAAGACATTAAATAGCATTGGTCCCAGTAAGCGCCTCTGAGGGACACCACTTGCACCAAAATCATGTTTCACTGGGTCATTGACACATACCCTCTGGATGTGGCTATCCAACCAATTCGTTATTCACCTATTCATCAGTCCACCCATTTTCTTATGTAAAAATCTGAACACAGATTTTTATCAATTATGAAAACTTTGTAATAATTCTTCCTAGTTCTCAGACTCAGTTTAGATCAGAAAATACAGTTCTAAGAAAGATGTCATTCAATTTGCATATGATAACCATGCATACTGATACTGTATGACATGTTAAACTCTTTAATTTTACATAACACTGTTTAATCATAGCACAGTTAACTGCTTCTCATTGCCATTTGCTCTCAACCATTGTGAAGAGTCCAGAAAAACACCAAACCCAGTGATTTGGGCTCTAATTCTAATAGATAATACACAGCCTTAGCTAACATCTTCCTTTTTGTGTGTTACCATCAAGATTGCATCTAAACATTTTATTTACTTCATTTACTGCCATTACCTTCCTCCTTCATCTTTGGATTTTTACATCCATAATGCAAACACCTTGCATTGTAAGTGTAGTCTTGCACGGTGACCAAGATGCACTGCACAGATGTCAGCTCAGCTGTCAGTAATGCTGTAAAGGCTGCTCTAGGCTGGTACCAGATGAAGACAGAAATCTGGGGAGGGGCTGGAACAATGCAAGGGATGGCTAGAAGCCCATGTGAGGAAGCAGGGGGAAAGACAACTACAGGAGATGATTGAAATAGTCTAATGGAACTCAATTGGCTACAGGCTGGTTGTGCTTTCAAATTTTATTTTAACTAAAAGGACCTCAGAGCTCTGAAGGCTGGGAGTGGCTTATATAACTCCTTCTATAAACTGAGATAAAACAACATATTTTTTGATCCCAGGACATTTCACTAATATCATTAACAGCTTCAGTTGTACTCCAAGTGAACTGCCAAAACCCAGGAAATTTCTTACTCAGTTGGAGTGCCAGGTGATACTGTTTTTCCATGAATGGAGTTAAATGTCCACTTTTCCCACTGATTATAATCTTTTATTCATTTGTGAAGTAAAAATGAATACCGCAGGCATTTGTACTGGTAAGTCAATCAGTCTGTGGAGAGATGTACGCGTGTACTTGTGCATATTTGGATAAAACAGCTGAGAGAAAAAGGAGATTGACTAGTTAAGGAAACAAATTTTTTAAAAATGTGAGGGAGAAAGCAATGTTTGTGAAAGTTCTTACAAATGCTTAATAGAACAGTATAGACTATGAAAATTTATATAGTGAAACTTTAAAAAACTATTTTTAAAAAACATGCTCTTTTAACCAGGCCAGGATAGTACAAACATTAAAAGAATTCTTAAAACACTTAAAAATCTCATGAGTGACCTCAGTGTGGTCCCATTTTACATACCCTGGGGAATATGTGTGTGAAATACAATGTGGCTTGAAGCTTTCCAAACAAAACAAACTTAAAAGAGAATACCATTTTTAATAGAAACTATTCAAATTCTCCCAAAAGATAAAACAAAACAAAAACAGGTACGCACTGTACTGCAGCTAAGTATGCAAGGACAAAGATCTTTGCTGGTTAAGTGAGGTGACTGAAGGTATTTTTTTCTTCTTTAGAACACTGTCCTTGCCTTTTTTGCACTGTAATTTCTTTTAACATTATTTTATAGAGTGTTCTTACTTTAATTAAATAGCTGACATAATTCAGGAAGCACCAAAACAACTCAGAAAAAAATGGGCAGTTTAATAAACTGTAATCTGGTGTTTTACTATATTAAATCCATTCATGTTGATGAGTTTTACTATATGAATGTTGTCAGCTGAAAATAAAATAAAAACCATGCAGTGGTACTTCCCCCATGCCCCCCCAACAGTTCCAGTCATACCACACAAGTTGAGTACATCAGGTGTAAGACATCATCCTGATGCATCACTTCTGAGAAATATGGGGAGGGAAATATCGGAGCTGAAATATCACAGCTGGCCCTGATTTCAGCTCCTGCCAAACACCTGCAGACTCTAAAAGGATACCATAACAAAACTCCACCCTGTGGCAAGAGGCCATCCCTTAACAACCCTTCCCTGACTTTGCATCACTATAAAAATTAATTTAACATTTTTTACTAAAACCTTAGTCTTCCTGTCCCAGAAGGCCATTACAGTTCCTTTAGCCATTTCTCTGAATATGCCTCAGGAAAAAAAAGTCACAGTAAATTCAGTCTTGAAATATCTGATAGCTGGTAATTATTTGATGTTTTAAGTTTATTATTTGTGAAATCTTATGAAGGTGATAGTTTATTTTTTTTCATTAACCTTCAGATTGCCTCTTATTTTGGAAGTCATTTTGTATGCATCCTGGCAGAAAAATTTCCTAGCATCTGGTAAAAGCTTCTACAGTATTTTGAACATATAGAAGAGCAAAAGTTATAAAATGTGTAGGGTTTTTTTGCTTTGGTGGTGGTTTTTTGTTACTTTTTTTTTTTTTTTTAAATTGTGTGGATTTTGGTGCTGGTTTGTGTTTGATTTTGGTTGGGGGTTATTTTGTTGGCTTTTTTTTTTTTAATAGGACCATATTTAATTATTATTCTCTGTTGAAATATACTTTTGTGGCATATTGAGGGCTGTCCCAAGACGAATGAAATTATATTCATGTTCATAATACTCTAGGGAGGTTTTTTACATGTAGAGGTTTCTGCAACTGAAAAGCAACTGATTGAAGGCCTAAGGCAATATGATATTTCTGGAAGTAATTCCTAACAGACAAGAGAGAGGAATTAAATTTTGTATGTGTCTATTAAATAAGTACTAAAACTGGTTGGAAATCTTACGATGGAATGTTTTTACATTTAAGAATGCCAATTCATTAAAAGTGAAACAACCCGATGAACACATCTAAAATTAAACTGTACTTTGAATCAGAAAGTCAGCTGTATTCATGCCTCTCTTGCTAAGCTGAAAATGTGCATTGCCTGGCTTTGGTGTTTCAAGACAAATTTTTACTTCCATTTTTAAATTCTGTGCAATGAAAAAACACCACACCACCAACCATACCCAATTTAATTTTGTCAAGAGTAGCTCTCTTGTACTGAATTACAAATGTTTTCAAGCTTTTGGCCTGTAGTAATTTTATAAAAGTGGATTATGTTCTAAAGGGAGTGGATTAAGAATGGAACATATTTTGAAGAAGTAAAATGGAAAATCCAATTCCAGTACAGTTTGTAGTGTGTGATTTTCACATAGACACAATTATGCATTATATATGTATTCTATATACAGATGTTGTAGGAAAGTCTCAAAATGAAATAGCACTTGTATTTTGGTATAAGAAATATTGTAATAGGAAGTTTTAAACTTAGTGTTTTAAACTTTGGCTGTAGTGAAATCTGGTCTATGACTGTGCCATGTTTGTGCATGGCCTGCCTCTGTTACAATGACATGTGGAAAGCTTATAGTAGAGAAGTCTTGAAAAAAACCTGTACGCTTATGTTAATGACAGGATTTTGTCTGTACACACATTTAATATACAACTACTGTCTAGACAGTACGTAGTACTTACAGACAGTGCTATAAGAAAAAGAATAGTAAAGAAGGAGCTCAACAATTTCTATTATGAAGTTTTGTTTTTGTTTGCCTTTAGCTTTCCAGAATTTCCAGTGCTGGTTGTCTGCTTGAATCTCAAGTACATTGGGAACATTTCTAGTAAAACAACCCATTCATGGGGGATAAAAAATTTCCAGAAATAAGATTTTTTTTTACCATACCAGCATATTCTGACAACTAGGTTTTGCCTGGGAGCTCTTCTCCATTTTAAAGAATTAGCTCTTGTCCAAGAGACTTGAGCAGAAAGTTGATGGCAGTGTCACAGATATGCTGTTTTCTGTTCCATGATTTAAAGATTAGTGGAAAGAAGTTGGCTGTTAGTAAAGAGGACTGGAGATCCACACAGTGCATGCTTTCCCCTGTTGCCACATGCTCTCCAAGACCTTTATGAATTTTGTGAGCCTGAAGGTGCCAGTTTGGCTTGAGATCTAGATAAGAAATTGTCTAACTACATTAGATAAAAGGTTTAGGGTTTTTCCATGCTTGAATTTTGATTTCTAGAAATGCTACAATAAATAAGAACAATGCCAACATGAGAACTCACTCACTTTACAGTAGAACCTCTAATTCATATGCATTGTGATATTTTTAAAACAAGTAATGTCTTTCTGCTGTATCATCTTCCTGAAACATGCAGGACAGACTTGACTGATCATTAGGAGGGTATTGAGTCTGCCTTCTGAACCAGGTTGTTGTCTGTCAAATTCTAATTCATTTGATTCAGAGTATAAAAAGAAGTGAAAGAAGTAAGTAGCAGAAATATAGCTTCCTTTTTATAGAAGGTGAATGTCAGACAGGAACTTCTTCCTGCATCTGCCATACAGTTCCCACATAGTTTTGGATAAGTCGCTTTAATCAAAACATTAAAAGATCATTTCAGGTGTGTGCTTCATGTTTTGAGTACCTGCCTTGTGATGCCACATTCAAAAGGTGTAGTAGTGCTGAGTCCTCATGGATATAAATGAAACTGTTGAAAGTATTACTGGAGCACCTGAAAAATATGATGTTGTTAAAATAGCTGAAAAACCTAACATAGTGGGTTTATTCCTAATTTTCTCTATTTTGGCTTCTTAGCCATGAAGTTGGAACTTTGAGAAGCAGTGTTGTAAAGATGCAGTAGTTATGCTTCTGTAAAGTATAACTTCTCATGTGAAAGCATCAGAGAATTTGGGAAATTAAATTTTTTATCATGTGATTTAACTCATGTATATTAAAATAGGGCTGATGAAAGTGACATCTTTTCTGAATGATGGGGGAGCCTGACAGGAAATAAGTTGAGCATGCACTTAGATTGCACTGCATTTTCTTTGTGCAAGCAAGCAAATGATGCTTAGGAGCAACAATTTTTCAGTGCCCTTGTGAGTGTGTATATATATATGAATGGTATGTCTTTAGCTAATCCTATTTTCACTGAGAAGAGCGTGATCCAAGTATTTGTGGGTTATGAAGAATATTAAGTTCTCAAAAAAGAGATCCATTCTCATAAAATACTCAGTTGTGTTTAAAAATTACATTGCGGTTGTGGCCGTTCAAGGGGATGAAGAGCCACCTAGCCTTTCTGGGCATTTCCTTCTAGAAGCACGTGTGTCAAAAAGCCATGCTTGGGTATGAAGCAGAAAGCCTGTTTTTGAAACCTCTCAGTCTTTGTTAGACATCAGCCTTAGGAGTCTATAATGAGGCACATGTCCCTTGTGCCTCAAACTCTTGGATTAATTTCTGTACCTGCAGGAGTTACACATTGGTTCGCTAATCTTGCAGTTCATCAAACTGGCATCAGTTGTTTTTAAAGAATTTGTATTTGGTGTCTTACATTACTGGAGTGTGCTCAGGATAAGGCCAGCAAACTTTGATCTACTGAGTTAGATGTGTAAGTTCTGAGAAGTTCCCTACAGAACCCAGCCCTCATTTCTGTTTGTATAAAGTATATAACTGTGGATCAATTATAAGTATATAAAATCAAGCAAGAAAACAACATTGTTTGTTTTGAAATATTTTTCTAAGGTAGCTGTGACTTCATTTACTAAGCAAATTTTAAGTAGACTCAATAATAAACACTGTGATTTCAGATTAAATTTTAGACATGCTTCTGAATAAGTTCCTTGAACAAAGGGTTGCTTTTCATGTTTCTTACCTTTTTTTTTCCCCCAAATAAATGCCACCAAGTTCTCTTGGAGTTCATTTGAACGTAGCCTGCAAGGTTTTTTTGTGTCTCTCAGAGGCCATAAGGGCTAGATTTTATCCTTGGTCTTTATTACTTGTATGGATTACAAACTAATCTACTTATAAGTAGCGGAGTAAAGCTTTGTAGCATGATATAAGTTCTGTAGGCATGAAAATACTAAAGATATTCTAAAGAATACATATTACAGAATCTCTCAGATGATTGCAACAATTGGTGATGGTACATGTATCCCAGCAAGGAAGAAAATAAAATGGAAAATCCAATGACAACAACAGAAATTGTGCTGAAACTGCAGAAACTGTGCAAATCAGGCTTTACTTATAATTTGGTTTTCAGGTGCCTTACCTGAGTGCTCAACTTCCTTTAAAAATCTTAGCTCAAGCCATGGCCCTGGCCTGTCATCTTGAAATGACAAGATTTCCACGCTCATTACCCTAAGTTCATCTTGGTGTCCCAATCACTGCTGAAAAAAAGGATGATATTTTCAAATGAGATGCTGACATGTTTATTTTACACTGTAGTTATACAATAACATTTAAAGAAAGTGTACTGTTTTAGTTTTATGCCTCTTAATAACAAGGAGAAATATCTGAGCCATCAGAAGACAAGAGTGTGGGCTGAGTAGGAGTGGGTATTTGAAGATACAGATTTCCATCCACGTCTAAAAGGCATTAGTCAGGTAAGCTTTCTCTGTCATTGCCATTTTCTCTCTCATCTCTGACTGGTTTCATGTAGGTTTCTACTATTATTCGAGTAGACAGTTTATGAAGAAGCAGGAAATGTTTCCTCACTGTGCATGGCCAGTCAGGCCAGGAACATAACCACTGTATCAAATAATTCATTCGAAGTTTAAAACTGCCTATAGCATTCAGATATCAACACTTGGAGCAGCCAGCTATGTGCTGAAATTTTCTTCACACAATTTCAATTGGATAGTTAGCAGCCATAGCATTGAATTAGAACAATTTAAATAAAAAATTGTGTGATTTTGTAGTATATGTTTTGAATGTGAAACTTCTGTTGAATTACATATAAATCTGGGTTAATATTGTTGATCTGAGATGCTCTTAAAATCCTTTTTTAAGTCCTGAAAAACAATCTGGATTTCTTGCTAATTGAAAAACGCTAATCAACAAAAAACTGGATTTTGATCAGATTTACAGACAGAACTTTGGGAGTACCCAGTTGAATTTTAATTGCCTAGGATCACATCTGAAACCCCTCATAGCTCACAGAATAAGAAAATTAAAATGAAATTACATGAAAGGTCACTACAATATGAAGCTAGTATAGTAAAGGTGATTAATAGTTGTATTAAACATGAAATCCTGATTCACATGTGAGATAAGAGAGACAGAAATCAGGAATTTGAAGCCAAGTTTACAAATGGTAAGAGAAAAACAAAAGAATAAATTGAGATGCCAAGCAGATGGTATTTACACTATGGATCCCAGTTCAATTTCTAAGAAAAAAAACAGTAAGTTAAAAAAATTCTCTTTAAAACCAACCAAACAGTACTAAGTTACTCTCTCATGCTTTTCTACCAGAGTTGCAAATATTACATTCTTCTGTGATGGGCTGTATGGATTGGTGGACAGAGAGTTTTGAGAGTTTTGCAAGGACCATTTTGAGGGATTGCTATGTGTTTCAATGAGCTGGGTGTTGGAGAGAAACTTCTCCTAAATGTAGTCTGATGCTCTTTTGGCATAGAACAGGGGACTGTAACACATTTTCCTGCAGTCCTCAAGTCACACCCAAAGGGGACATGAACAGAAACACCTTTTTGTCTCTGCACACCTTGTTCTTCCAGACACTGTATTTGCACAGGTTCAGAAATGAGAAAGAGAAATTAGGAATTCTCTACTCCTTCCTGTGCTGCTTAAGACACCTGTTTCTTGAAAGCAGTTGGTCTCTGTGCTGGTCATCAAGATAAAAGCTTTGAGTTTGAGAAACTCTTTAAAGCAGTTATGTAATAACAGATTTTGTAATATTCTCCCTCTTTTTCCTGATTCCCCTGAAAAACTGTGAAGTGAGAAGAATATTTACTGACAACTTGAGAGTGCAAACTATCTCCCTCTTTCCCCTCACAATTCCTATGTTTTTATGGTCCCTCAGATTTAAAAGACTTAGTAATCTCCCATCTTCCCATGACTTTACTGAACTGGTTGTGGTTATGCAATTTCTTTCATGTTGAAAACTGCAGTAGCAAATTTGAACTGCCCATTTTTGATTCTTCTGTATACCCTGGTACTAAGACATGTTAACAAAAATACAAATGCTTTCCTACTACTTTCATGGCCTTGCTTTTCATCTTTAGGGATTTTTCTAACTATTGACTCTGTTTTTAACATTTCCCTTGTGAACTTAATATTAAATCTGAAACTTGTGTCTTTAACTGTCTGTATAATATGTATTTTCTGTAGCATTTATACGAAACTTATCCTATTGCATGGTATATTCTAGAGGGAACTTAAGTTCTGTTGATACAGTATTCTGTATTGCTTACTCTCCACCATAAACTATTAAATTTGAAAAGAGTTAGACTTCGAATGACAAGCCCTATTTATCATAAGAACCTGTTGAATTTTTCAGTGTTGCACATTCTTATTTTAAGGGCATAAGAATATGCACTTAATATGAGTGCATACTTGAGCATTTCTAAGTCATGTGTTTTGAAACACAACATATATCCTTGATTATAGACCGGTATTTCTTTAATTGCTTTTTTTTCTTAAGGCCTAACTTAGTAAATACAGTGCTAAAACTAGTGTCAGTTATAAATACGTGCTTTAAAAGAAGGTGGCATTTAGTGTCTCTGCTGTGAAATTTCAAAATATTTGGAAATTTCATAACACGCTTTCATGTCTTTATCCTCTGAATATGCTCCTTCAGAATCTAAAAAATGAAAATGATTCTCAGCCAAACAGCCGTTGTAATTGAAATTAAAGGCACAGTAAGACTAGGACAATTGCTAATCAAGTAGATGTCTTACTTCATCCTTTATTGGAAGAAGGTTTATAACAGTAAAAGCAAATTATGGATCCTTGTGACATGTTTGCTCTTCTATGAGACTTCAATCCTCGCATATTTCCTATTTTAGGGCAAAATGCAAATGCATTCATTCTCACTGTGTATGTTTTACTTCACTTTTTAGATGAGTGATGGAAAAATAAGCACGAAATAAAAGCACGTGGAGATAGTTTATATCTTCACAAGTCATCTAGGAGAGGGTGCAGAAGGAAGTGTCACTGTGATTTCACAATACAATACACTTTTCCAAACTTCTTGGCAGTTTTAACTGAATTTTTGTTTTGAACACACCAAATTCTGTAGATATAAACCTTCTGCTGCTTCAAAAGGAAACAGATTCACTCCTCACACTGTAGTTGTATTCTCTTGGAGATTATTGCCTTTGCATCAGTTTGGCCTTTGTCAAATTGAAGAAGCAAAAGCCAGTGCTGCAATCCTAATTGATGTAGTTGTCTAACTGACCATCTAAATAACCCCAGAACTCAATGGGGCAATGGGTGAAGCTGAAAAAGTGTTTACTTAAGTATGAATATGGTTTGATTTTGGCTATGCCATTAATTGAAAATTAATATGCGAGCCATGTGGATGTTGAAAAGACAACAAATTATATTAGATAGCCAGTGAGTTTGGTTTGTTAATTAACTGTTTCCTTTATTTCAGGTGAAACTTCCAGTAGGTAGGCCAGCCTTTGGGTCAGTAGAAAGAAACCTCAACATGAGTATTTACCATTAGATCACAAATTCATTTATAGAGGCTGCTACTTTACTAGAGGGGGTGTGGAGAATTTAGTGCTAATTGCTCAGTCTTGACTTCTCAGCAGATCACAACAGAAATTACAGAATTCTTAAACAGATTTTAGGCTTTCGTAATAAAGGTATTTTTCTAGGTTTGTGTCAAGAATGTTTTTTACTGCTTTTTGTACACATTTTCCAATGAAATGAGAAGAAATAGACGTTATAACAAAGTATAAAATCTATACATAGCAATTAAAGGCTTGAAATTTATATGTATATAGTGTAATTAGGAATTATTTTACCAGTTGTAGAATAAGAGAACATAGTCTTGCTGCAGAGGAATCTTGCCTGCTGATCTGTGTGGTTACTTAATAAGACATCACATTTGCCTGAAGTTTTGAATCAAAACTTGCATTTAAAATAGATTGCAGCTTGATTTAACTGGATTAGAAATTATGAAAGGGGATTATGTGAGATTTTTTCTTAGAAAACCTCCATCTTCTTATATATGCTTATGAAGAAGCCCCAAATTCCAGTTTCATGTTTAATTTTAGAATTTGTTCAAAGTCTCCAGAGAGGTTATAGAAAGTGATAAAAGTGTGTAAGGAGATTGCAGTAGCTGATAATATCCATCATGTTTTCTCTATGTAGCGCCTGCATGTTTTAGTTGGTTGAGTTAAACAGTGAAGTTCTCCCTTCTCAGTCCCCTGCGGTGGAGTCATTGCAGCTGTTCTCAGGGGAGTAAAAGACTAAGCATATTTGCTGACCTAACAATATTTTCTGTTACCAAAGCAAAGGATTTTTGCAAATGTGTGTAACCTCATGCTGATATGCACTTTTCCTAGCAGAGAAGTATTTGACGGATAAACATTTCTTTCCTGCTTTCTTGAAATACTGGTATTATGGACTGACTTTGCTCCTGTCAGAAAAAATGTACTTAAAAGCAGGTTGTTGGGTTCCCCCCTCCCCCTTTTTTTTTTTTTTTTCATAGTCTCTGTCTTAGGATTTTGCTTCTTTAGACAGCAATTACGTGAAGTAGAATGGGACTAACTTTTTTAGTGAAGCAATCACCAGAATATGGTTCTGGGAGTGATAAAATTCTTTGTAACTTATATCAAATTCATGAAATAATTTTAAATATTGTCAAAAGTTTAAATGTGAATAAAGTAGCAAGGAGAAAATCAAGCCCTTTTACAAATACTGTGTCCTGGATCAAATGTGAGATCTGAGGAAATGTTTCCCTTCAGTCAGATGGATGCTCACTAGCATAAATGTTATGATATTCTATTATGATTGTGGTATTATTAAGATGGGATTTTTTTCCCTTGAAGAGAAATGATGTCAGACTGAGGTTAAATTAATCCAAGCCATCTATTTTTCTGATCCAGTGAGCTGCCTACCAAACAGCTGAAAACTGTGAGATCCTCAGCAGCTACTTTTGACAAGTGTAGCAGGAAGAGGGTCTGTCAAAGGAGCCTGGAATTAGTTCACAGCAGAGACATATAAATGGTTGTCTTTACTTCAATTAGAACATCTCATACAAACTAGATATTTTTCTTCATACTGAGGAGATCTGAGGTTGGGTATCAATTACTTGCCTGGCTTTGGAATTTAGAAACTTTAAAAGAAACTTCGTGCCAAATGTAAAGTTCATCTTTTTAATAAAATCTAGCTCACTAATTGCCCCAAATACATTTATGAGCTTTCTGACTTTCCATATACTTTGGAAAGTTTATGATAAATTCTAGATTTTTGGTAAAATGTTTCTTTTAAAACACAAATGTTTAAGGAAAATTTGACTTTTGGCTGGAAAATCTAACTTCATCGTCCCCTTTTTGTATAGTCAAAGTAACACATGCTTTTGGAACAGCTGATTTTTTTTAACAGCTGACTTAAACTCAGTTAAATGTCTTACACATTTGTAAACATTTCTCTATTTTTATTAATTGGTGCTGTTTTATACTGTCATAAATCAAGATAAGCATAATGGTGAGTAACAGCAGAAGGCAGAATAGGAACACCTTTATTTCATCTATATTCATTTTGAGGCAGAAGGTTCTTCATAGATTGGGTGAACTTGGTTTTCTCCACTAAGCTGATGATTTAAAATTCCAGCTTTAAAGTGTGGCTAAGTTCACAGCTTTGCATACAATGGCAACAGCTGAGTGTTGATTTGTGCCTTTTCTTGCTTTTAAACACCTGAGAATCTGTTTCTGCAAGGAGTGTTCTATGAGCAGTTTAGCATAACAGGACTTTGGAATATATTTTCTTGTTGCTAAATAAAATAAGTGCAAGAAAGAGACAGCTACAATAGAAACAAGTTATATATGTTCTTTTCAGAACAAGATGGAGTCTTCACCTGCTTGCATTACTTTGGCCTTTTCCTAACTCAAACAGCTCCAGGGAGTTGAATCTGAAAGGTGATGGACATTTTTGACCCCAATCCATCAACCAGCATGCTTCTCATGCAATGTTGCATTCACAACAGTGTGATTAGTCATGCTTTTTTTTGACACTTTACTAGTGTACACTTTACAATGTTTAATAATTTCCATTTCATTATTGAATTTCCTATATTCTTCCCACATAAAAGATTTTCTTCTAGCTGTTTTTGTTTCTGTTGTGACTGCCTTCCTCAAATGGTTTGCCTGTATTCTGCATGGATGAAAAAGTAGGTGGTGTTGCTAGGTTGCCTTTTTTTTGGAATTGTTTGCTGTGGTGTTCATCCTTATATGTCTAGTCTCTTTCCCTCTGCTGGAAATACTGTCTGTTCCTCTTGCTGCTATTTGCAATGCAAATTCATTGGGTGTTTTAAAAAATTTGTGTGTCTGTAAGTCTATATATTGCATATTTTTTGCAGAAAACTGCAGTTTTAGCATCTAGATGCACTCATTTAGTTCTGTGATGTGGCAGCTGATACACTACACTGTCGTATTTTTTCTCCAGTGAATTTTATTGAGATTTTAAAAATTCTTTGGGCCAAGGGGTGTGCTTCCAGCATTCATTTACATGCCACATTTCTCTGCAGCACTGAATACCTAGGAACAATACCAGCAATGTTAATTAAAGGATATGCATTAATGCAAAAATGCGTAAATGCCATTATAATATAGTGAAAATTCTAGCCATTGTACTATGCTCACTAGCACAAAATTATTTGTCCAATTTAGTGAATTTACATATTTTTATTAATTGGAAACTTCTTTTATTTCATGCAGTGTTGCATGGATCATACAATGTAGTTTGTGAGTTCAGCCCTTGTAAACCCAATGGTATGTAAAATACTGTCTGTTTCCCTGGGGTCCCTACAGGGGCCAATATTGTTTAAACTCCTCATTAATGACTTGGACAGGGGACTGAGTGAACCTCAGCATGTTTGCAAGTGACACCAAACTAGGGAAAGAAGTTGATATGTTGGAGTGTAGCTGCTATTCAGAGGGACTTTCACAGGCTGGACAAGTGGTCTAGCAGGAACCTCATGAAGTCCAAGAAAAGCAAATACAGGGTCCTGCACCTGAGACAGAAAAGCCTCAAGCAGCATTACAGCTTAGGGATTGCCTGGATAGAATGCAGATTTACACATGAAGGCCCAATGTCTTTATGTCTTAGACAGCAAGAGCAAGCTGAACAAGAGTCAGCAGTACGCTCTTGTGAGAAATGCTAATTCCTTGTTGCACTAAATAACTAAATCATGGCACCAGAAGTGCATGTTGACATGATAAAAGGCAATGGGTGTAAGTTGCAGCAAAGAAAATTCTGATTAGATATAAGAAAGAAAAGTTTTGCAGTGGTTTTAGTTAGGTTTTAGATCAGATATGCTGTGAAATTCTCATCCTTAGAGACAGCCAATACATGCCTGAACAAAAGTCTGAACAGCCTCTGCTTTACAGGGAAATTGGACCAGAAGACTACCAGAGGTCCGTGATGATCTACTAATGATGTATTTAAAGTATGATTGCACTCATTGTTTCAAAGATACAAGTAGTGGCCTCCGAGTAGGCAAGTAGGCATGAAAGCTCAGTTGTATGACCATGCAAATGTTTCTTAATAGAGGATTTTGAGTCCAAGCAATAGTTAAAATGGAGAAGGTATAGGGCTGTCAATATTTCAGTAGTTTAGAGGCATGTTCAAGCTGAAATTTCAGCAGGTATGCTTTTATTTTTTTCTTTTTACTGGTATCACTTCTGCCTTTTTCTGCAGTGGATGATTTTTTACACTAAGAAATTGGATCAATTTGCCAGCACCTGCAGAATAAGGAGAAAGAGATTTCCCTGCCCAAGAGATATATTTCTGAATAACTCTTTTTTTTTTTTTCCAGTCTGAAGGGAAAAAAAAAAAGAAAAAAAGGAGGAAAAAAGTGCTTTTTAGGGTCCACTGTATTAGGAAAAAAAGGGAAAAAAGTGCATAAACCAGACGGTTTTATTTAAAGCATCCAGAGCTGATAAGGGAAAAAAATGGAGATACAGCACACGGGCTGCAAATGCAGTTCTCATGATTTAAATCTGGAAGGCTGTACAGTACATCTGTTTAACATCTTGCAATTTCAAGAACTGTGCCTTGAAAACCTTCTGTCACAGTGACACATGAAATAAAAGGTTATGTTATGACTTTCAGATGCAAACCTGTAAAAGCTTTATCTAACAGCATACCATTTTTTATTAACCCATTGCTGCTCCTCACCCATAATTCTTTTCTGCCAGTGATGTTGTGAGAGATTCTACTGTATAATAAATGTCAACTCTGCAACAATAATTTTGCAATTGCATTAAATTACTTGTTTGTTGTATGTAAATGGAAGATTTACATGTCTGTGTATCTCCTCATTTGTTTTCTCTATTGCTCTTGTTATTCAGCTATATAATTTTTTTGATTAAAGAAATGGAAAGGATTATTCTATTTCTGTCATAAACTTTGAGAACAATTAGAGTGACTCAGAATAATTTCAACAGTCTCAAGATTTGTGATGCCATAAGGGATGAAATACTATCACGGCTTAAAGATAGTATTCTTTATTCAGAGCTCTGATTTCAAGGCTATGAAGTTAAAATAAGTAAGAGTAGAATAGTTGCCTGCTCATTAATTTTTGGTAGTTCTGCATTGAGTCAAAGATATGAGGGGCTTTATCCCCCAGAAATGCTTCATCTTCATACCTTTCCAGATCAGATTTTACAAACTTTCATCTAAACATAATGATTGAAGTCTGGTGGTTCCAAAAGTAGAGTCTGGAGATCGATCTTAATGTTTTTCACTTCTGTATTTTTTCAGAGTGACCTTGGTTAAATTATTCAGCTAGGTAGTGCTGTGTTTTCCATACTTACAAAATATGGAGAGTAATATTTACCTTGCTGAAACATGCTTTATTCACTATCTGCCAAACACTTTAGAGGTCTTTGGCTGAAATCTCAATGAGTGCTGCTATTTAATATGTTGAAGTGTGATTTGTTAGTTTTCTTTACAAGGCACAGATGGTCCCCAAGAAACAACGGGGATTTCTTTACCTCAAGGAGCTGATGCCATGCATACAGCAGAAATATCACAACAGTGAGCTCTGCTGTATGACCTACACTGAGTGGGTGTGTGAACGAGAGAGAGAGATAGCATTTCCTTCATAGACATACACACCCTCTGACCCAGACTAGGGAAGAATCTGCTTTGCAGAAGGTTTGCTTCAAGGGATTTTCCACATGTATTTTATTATGTTAAAGCTGATAGTGGTGACAAGTTGCACATTAAGTAACTGTTTCTTCAAAAATGTCCTGTTTATATTCTCTTTAGGAAAAGTGATGTAATACTCAGTTTTCTCAGATAAACAAAGTCATTGGTTATAGAGTAAGTTACTATTGCATATGAACCTTGCTCTCATCTGCCCCATACCTATTCATTTTTGGCCTCTGGCTTTGTACAATGATTACTTGCATGTTTAGGGACAAATGTGTTCATATTCACTAAGTTAGTAGCCAGTGGTTTTCACCAGGGAAATAAGTTTAGTATGCTGTTAGTAATTTGGTTTCAAAAATATCGGCAAGGACTTCAACATAAGAGTCAGTGAAACATGTGGTCCTAATCATTCCCTTAAGAAGGAGACATGGTCTATTTTCCATTAGCAATGGTGCTTACAGCAAATGAATAAATATAGAATGAAATTTACATGTGTATTATAACTTTAGTTTGTGTGTATGCATTCAAACATGCATGTGCATGTGTATGCTTAGGCATACTCCCAGTGAGTGTAAAATGATGACTGTTGTGACAGAGC
Source organism: Fringilla coelebs (assembly GCF_963513975.1). Lineage (NCBI taxonomy): Eukaryota > Metazoa > Chordata > Aves > Passeriformes > Fringillidae > Fringilla > Fringilla coelebs. Next base: position 101,439,375 of record NC_140028.1, on the reverse strand, counting down.
CAGCCTTACAGAACAAGTTGGTTGGTAGATCAATTGGAAAATGCTGCTGTTTACAAATTAATTTCCCCTCCCTTCCCCAGGCAGTAAAGTTCAAAATGTACATTTGCGTCATGTAACTGGCATGAAAGAGCTACAGTAAAGTTTTTGTAGTGGTGTTGGTCTTCTAATATAGCCCTTACTCAGGTACATAATGACAGAATTGCAGCCCTCACCCCTTGCAACATGCTGTTCCAGTACACAGAGACCAGCTTTAGCTGGTCACACAGAGTATGGCACTGAGAAATGGAAGTAGAGAGAACTGCTGTACTTGGTCGGAGCTGTTTTATCTCATTGAATCATGAGATCATGAGGGTACCAAGAGTATTTGTGTTGATGCCTTACCCACTTCCTTCTTAGAAGAATTGCCATGAAGGTATATTGACTGGCAAAAATTAAGTCCTGTTTCTTCTTTGCCTTCTTGCCACCTTCCCACTGCTCTGACTGGAGCCTTCCAACGGCAGAGCAGCAAAGCAGAGCCCTGTTCTGCATTCCTCATTGCTAGGTTCCGGTGGGACATTAGAGCTGGGGCCTGGATTTATTTCCACTTTCTCTGGTTTTAGTAAGCTTTGTCATTCTTGACCCTCTATCATGTACAAGGGATAAAAACCAAGGGAGAAAGCAGTGCTTGGTTCTGCCTTGAGCATATTTTGAGTAGACCAGGTGTGAAGCAGAATGCAAACTACAACTCTTTTAGTGAAGAATTCAGCCTCAGCTTTTTCCCCTGAATTTATTTCTGAGGTAGCTCATTCAAAGATGACTGTTTGATAATATTCCTCTCCTCATGCTGCCATGAGCAGCATCTAACCTAAAGATGTGCATATAGATTGGGATGACAACATACCTATGAAAGGCGACAGCAGTCCATCATTTACTTCTAGGCTTGGTAATGCATGTGTGGTTACATCAGTCTTGGTCATTTCTTTATTTTTTAATTTCTTTATATGACTACATATGATCTTTATAATTGCTAACTAGGAACCATCTTAATAGTATATTTCAAAGATAAGAATTCACACTGATGAATGCTAAAATTTCATTCACAGAATTTTGGAAGTTTTTGAATAAAGAAAGTCTCCTTTCTTTCACAAGCACTGAAGCTGCTTCATATTTGACTAAAAGTACATCCATGAAATTGGTTTGCTTATAGTTTAATTTATTATTATAATACACTGTCTTTTTGGGGTTCCTTTGGTGGTTGGAATAAAGAGACAGAGGGCAAACCTATACTTTTCAATTTTTTTTCCTTTTCTTTTTTTTAAGAAATGCAAGCTAACTAAACTTAAATTATGGTTTTAAAGAAGAGATCAATTTTTCAAATACCAGTGTGGATTTTTGTCATTTTCCCCTCTCTTGTGAGCTTTTCATTGGGGATTTAATGGCATGCTGAATCTGGCATACTTGGAATGGCTAGCTCCAAGGCTGCAAAATTAAAAAAAAATAAGGTCCACTGGTTATGTTGTGACTCCTCATCTAAACCAGAGCTTTTGGCATAGATTCTAAGTCATGCAATGGGCCTTGTTTTGCTGTGGCCTTTTCCCTTTCCTTCACACATACTATATTTTGCCTAAAGGGTAATGCAAGCATTTTTTCACTTTGAACTTGTTAGTTGTGAATCTTCATTGCTGCAGTGTAGTGCCTTTTAAATGTGAAAGGTGTTGCTCTGATAATAGGTCCTTACATTGGTGGCATATATAATGCAGTCCCACAGCTGTCAACTCAGTGTTTACCTACTCCTTGATACTTGGGTTTCAGCTTTGAGAAAGCAATTTCAGCGTACATCAGTTCTATCTTAAATCAAGCAAATTGTAGAGGCACCATACACCCTGGTCAGGTACTATTTTTCCCTGAGATAGTTTAAAGATAAGATATATTGAGCTGTACTGGGAGCTTCACTGTGGACATGCACTCCCTCTGTCACATTTTGGAGGCTGAAGTCACCAGTACCTTAAACATTGTCTACTTTCTGTTAGTAAATTTGTGTCAAGTCCTGCATCTGTCACTTTTGGGACTGGTTGCAGATTATCAAGATAAATCTCTCCCACTTCTCTGCTGTATTCCTTGGCTGTATTGTCATCACTTACCCCCAGTCTTGTGTGTCATTCGTGGTCTTGTTTTCAGATGAGGGAGGACATTATTTCACAAAAGTAAATGTGTTCATATAAGCTTCACTCAAGTCAACACTTTCCATTTAAGAAAACTGCTTGGGCAAGTCCATAACTTCAACAAGACTTTCAGCATGTACTTAAAATACTTAAATGTTTAACTGGAGAGGCATGGACTAAGTCTTTCCTGAATCAGAGCCATAATTTCTGAAGTGTCAGTTACACAACCTATTGCAGAATATGCTTTGACAGATGGATCTAGGTAATGTGAAAGCCATAGAAAGACATCTTTGTGGGGAAGTTGTTATTTCTTCTTATATTTCATTTTCCCCTGTGTTCATCCTGGGAATAGCAATTACTACTGCTTACTTTTTATATATGTTATGTGTACATGTATATGTCTACTTATCTGTGTGTGTGTGTGTGTATATGTATATATAAAAGTAAATTTCTCTATTTGCCTTTTGTTATTAGGACTTGATAGGTGCTATAGCAGAATTTTTTTCCTTTTGCTTCTGAGTATAACAATGTACAATGTATTAATGAAGCCATGATTTTTTTTTTTAAATAAACTGCTGTTCTGTCATCTTTCCAGAAAGAGTAAGACTTACATGTTCTCCTACACAGCTGAGTATTGCTGCTAGTGTCTTGTTTGAGGGTCTGTCCAAGGTTGTACTATCTGTCTTTGGAAAAACTGGAGAAAAGGATCAATAAAAAGTTAAGGTATACAGGAGGAAAGGAGAACTGTGGACATGCACACCCTCTGTCACATTTTGGAGGCTGAAGTCACCAGTACCTTAAACATTCTCTAATTTCTGTTAGTAAATTTGTCAGTCCTAGGTGCTTGGTAGTTAGTAAATTTTATCAGTCCTAGGTGCTGGGTAGAAATACGTCTTCATATATATTTGTCCCTGAAGTTTAGAAGATTCTGGTAGTAGGTAGTCTATGGAAGAGCAAAAAGTGTTCATCTAAATATCCACTGAGTTAAGGTAGTTCAAAGGCATCTGAAAGAGGCTGAGCACTTTCAGAGATGAGCTTCAGAGGGAAAGGTGATGGTTTTTTAGATGAACTAATAAAATTAGTTTGAGGAAAATACATTGGCAGTCCCAGCTAAAATCAGTAGGAGCTGACAACATCCTATTTCTCAAAATTAGACTACAGTGTTGCAGATTAAAAGACACATTCAGAGAAGAGATGCTTTGGGGGCAAATGCTCCATGTGGGCAACGTCTTGTTGCCCTTAAGATCCTTGCTACTGTGAGAAGAAATTTAAAAAGAGGGAAATACTTATAATAAAATATATTACTCTTGTAATAGAACATGTTTTATCCACGGTTCTAAAAGATGCAGCTTCCTCCACCATTTTTCTGCTTCTGACATGCAGACAGTAAGCAGTATTTCAATTTACTTTGCCTGGTTGGTATTCAGATTACAGTTACTAAAGAGCATCAAAAGACAAGGGAATTTCTGATGTCAATAAGTGCCATTGGATAATACTGACCACATGGGAAGTGCAGCTGTCCCAGCTGGTGGTGAGAGCAGAACAGGTGTTTGTACTCAGCACCTCACTTTCCCCTCTGAGGAGTTTGATTCTTTTCTTGTATCTAGAACAGTATGTACAAAAGTCACAAAAAGAAGGGAAAATTACCTTGTATTGCAATTGTGTCAGTCTTAAATTTAAGAACACCTTTATCTTGGTCATGGTTGTGAACTCAGAAACCAAATTTTTAAAGCTTCCAAGATAAAGTCATATTGAGAAGTCATACAGTATTGCTAAATAACCAAAAATATGGATATTTACTGTAGACAATTTCAAGGATTAAGTTGAAAGTACATAGTATAATAATTTTTCTAGTGATCAAATGTTTGTTCACAGTTTCCCACTTGATTGTTTTTATGCCTATGTTTGATATAAGTGTATGCTTTAAAATGAAATAACCAACCCTATAATTAATCCATTTCTTATAAGTGCATCTCAAAGCTCTTTTGCTGAAGAGATAAATGTCAGTATCCCTATGTAGAGGAAATGGAAGCAGTGGGGCACTGAACTGGCTTTACATCAGTTGTATGGTAGTCAGGATGACAAATGATATCTCTTGTATTATACTAAAATATTGCTAATTTTTTTCTGTAGTTTAAAGATACTGGGAAGGTAATGGATATTTCAAAACTTTCTCTGCTGGTGTGGGTTTTTCGGTTTTGTTTGGATTTTTTTCTACAATGTGACCAGTATTTAAACCAGCAAGGTTAAACGGCTGTGAACTAGAATTGTGCCAATTAGCACTGATTGATTGTTAATGTAGTAAAACATGGTGATTTTAGTTTGGGGTTTACCATTTATTTTTAAGTTTTCTTGCATCTGAAGCTTGAAGCAAAACAAGAGAGCATAAAAAAATTGGCAGAAAGAGTGATTGGGGAATAAAAATACCCAAGCCTCACTCAACTTTATAGTATACCTTTCTGTTGGATAAAGAAAATGCAAGCAGTATGCAAGTGAATCAAAACTATTCAGCAGAGAATTGTGTTCTTGGTTCATGCCATTAAGAAAATGAAGAGAGAGAGTGTGTTGTGACAACTCTGTCAAGCAGTGATTGATTTTCAACTGCTTTTTTACATTTTGTTTTATTCTTTTACTGTATGTGAATTTAGACTTTCAAATCTGCTTTCCTATGCAAACCACTTTCTCAAAGAGTGGAGGCGACTCACTCTGGACTGAAATGAGAAACCTCTGCTTGGCTTTTTGCTAATACATCACTCAGTGAGGAGATGATGCTCCTGTCCAGCTGGAAGTATTCAGTTCATTGTTCATCCATCGCCATCAGGATGTGTCATGGGGGTTGCCCTGTTTGTTCTATTTTTGCTTTGCTCCTTTTGCCTGCGTGGTTTAATAATTTTAAATGCATAAATGATAACCAGGACTTCATCCTAATACATATGTCTGTGCAATGTTTTTATCAGTAACACTCTTTTAGGGGGAGGGAAGGAGAACATACCTCATTTTGAATCATAGTCCAGCTTCCACTGGGTTTGCATCCTGCTCCCTTTTCTTCTCCCAGCTATCTTATTTTTTTCCTTTCTTGACGGGTTTATTTTTCAGCTTAACCATGCAGACAGATCTTTACTGCATGCTGTGTAGGGGACTGTGGTATCTGATGGATTAAGCATAACCTATCCAGGATTATTAAGGGTTCCAATTCGGTTTTGAGGATGATGTATTGTTTGACATTAGGAAATTCACTTAACAGTGCATCCCAAAAGGTAAAAAGGTGTGTTAGTTAACATAAGAAAGAACATATTAAAGTTAATTTATGATGTGATGCTAACTGAAGATGTGTCAGTTTAGAAATTTTTGTGTTGTGATGGGAGGAAATGTAAAATAAATGCTAAGCATGATTCTAGGGTTGGCTCATATCATTAACCAGGTACCACTGGTAGAATATTCTTAGTCTTGTCTATGTTTTTTCCATGTATTACCTAACATTATGAGCAACTGGAATGCGATAATATTATTCTTTGTGATGAACAACTTCTGTGAAATACAGTTTTCTCTTTGGAAAATAGATACAGTACTTCATCTCTATGTTGTGTTTTTAGAATTTATACTTATATATTTATTCATATGTGTATGTAATTCTGTAGTATTATATAAAATTTGTGTCAAAGAAGAAGATAATAATTTCTTGAAGTGAAGGCCTCTCAAATTCACTAGAAAGGGATTAGTTGCTGTGGTGTGGGGGTTTGATTGGTTTTGGTTTTTTTTTTTTTTGTTTGTTTGTTTGTTTGGTTTTTTTGTTTTGTTTTGTTTTTTAATATCTATTTTTCTCTCATTCTCCTTTTATTTTTTTTTCATTTTTATGAAGTAAACACATTTTTAGGAAGCATGAAAATGACTACTTTTCATTTCATGCAAAAGATAGATCAGCAAGCACGTAACAGTCTTACATAATCTGATTCCCAAATTTATTTCCTCTGCAAAGTACTGATAGGAAAAAAGAAAATTTACAACCAAAGTAAATGAGCTTTTGGAAGGTACTCTATGAGATTTTGGTATAACATTTTGAACAATGTCCTCCATGTGTTCACTAGCTGCATAAGAGAAAAGAAAGGAAGCAGTGCACAGTTGCATAATGAGTAAGAAAATAGTAGGAAAGAAAGCTGTACAAATTAAAAATGTGTGGCTTGTGCAAATTTTTTTGGGAGAGTTTAAATGTATTATTGATCACTAGCACAGATTTAGAACTTAGTTGCCCAACATTGTATAGAATAACTATGTTAGCAAAAGTGGAAATTATTAAATATTTCTAGCAATTTGTAGATGTAGCGCAGAAAAAAACTTTCAGCGGTAATATTCTTGACCTTTTACTTTACTAATTGCTTTAAACCTTTAGATGGAGATTTGATTTATTTTTCTTGTTTTTAGAAGAGGAGCTTAATATACTGCCCTGGTGTACTTAATTAGCAGCAAATCAGCTTTTTTAATGCTTTGTAATATTACATAGCAATCAACAGAAAAAGAGGGAAATTGTTGGTAAACATGCATAAATGTGTTTTTAGAATTTATAGAATTAATAATTGATTAGATTATATGCAAATTGTTTAGATTCTGGTGGAAGTTTCTGTAATCTGCTAATAGCAGTAAGTACAGTTTAATTACTGATGCCAAAAAAGGAGGCTGTACAAGGAAGGGAATCTTTCTACTTGTAACCACTTACAATTTTCTAAAAGTTATCCATATGGGTCCACTTGGTCTGGACTTATAGGCGAGTTGGTCTCTAGCCAGATACTCCATCTCCTTGAGCTTGCACCTCTCTATAGAGCTCTAATGTTCCCCTGAAGAGTACTTCTTTTTTTTTTTTTTAACTCTCTAATTTAGATTTGGCAGTTGAAGCATGATGGCGATTGAATGTTTTGGGAATGAGCAATAAATAAAGCTTTAAAACTTCCATTGTTTTGTCTCTCAGTTGCTGTGCTATGCAGTTGCATAAGCATCTGTAGGCTAATGTAGTGGAAATAAGATTGAATTGCATCTGCTAAGGTCACATTTTGGTTAAGACTTCTTTCCTTTCCCCCCCCCCCCTCAAAATCTCCAACTATCCTCATTTGTATCATAAATAGAGGAATATAAAGGAGGAGTGTTTTATTTTATTGAGCCAGTGTTCAACAAGGAATTGGTTGAATGAAGAAGGTAGTTTGGCTAATTTGAACAACATACTTGTAATGAAACATGATTTCCCCACCCTGTTCCCTCCTCCAAATGAATACCATGTAATCCTCCTCTCTTCCTGCACCATGGTAACCTGTTGCTGGGCCTCTGTCTGTTCAATGTTTGTTTTACACGTCAGAAGGCTCTTCCAAGCTGTGCAACCCCAATAAACCTCAGAGACCTGTGCATTTTTGTCAAACCAGTCTAACAAGGCAAAAAGCTACTATCTTGTGGAAAACACAAGGTTGTAGTCTGCTCTCCACCCTCCTGTGGTGCTTTGAAGGCAGCAAAGGAGAGCATGTGGGGTTTTTTTTTTGACTGCATGGAGTAAAGGTAGCTGGGTCACAGACTCACACCCAATAGCCTTGTCCTGATACTTGGATTGTAAAAATGACAGGAGTTTGCAAAGTATAGAGCCAGGGCTGAGAGAAATCACATGTAGATCACTGTACAGGATGTTGACTTGGAATGTCTACATGAAAAACTGGAGGTTTTGTGGTTTGTGTTATCTTTCACTCTCTTGTGCAGTATAGCTTTTTATGTAAATATCCAAAACCTGAAAAAAGCTGAAATGACATTAAATCTGCAAAGCAATACACACAAAACAGTGTTCAATTAAAATAAGATCACAAAACTGGGCACATGCAAAATAACTGATATACCACCAAGTAATCACTAAACTGTTTATCTGTAGATTCACCTGAAGAAACCCAGAAATATCCCTTAAAATGTAAAAATTCATTTTTTGGGATTCAGACTCAAGATCTGGAATAGTGAGTTTCCATCTTTATTATTTTCTGGAATACTCTAGTGCTATTTATTCAACCCCCCAAAAGGGGTTAAGTATTGTTATTTTATTATTATTAAAAGTTTGGATTATGTTAGAAAATGTTTGGATTCTACAAAGTTTGTAAAATCACACTGGAAATTTCATAATGTACTTTCCTGTAAAGCATCTGACCTTTTCTTCTTCTGATTGTGCTTTAACAACAGTTCTTATGGTATTCTGGGAATGATCTTATTTGTTTTATTTAGAAGCAGGAAATGCATCTTATTTGAAGGGGTAATGATTACATTTTTTGAAATTTCAGAAACAGTTCAAATTAAGGCTGACTGAGAAATTTGCTTTCTTTTTTTTTTTTCCTTTCAGGACTCTAGTTCATTGGAAACATAGTTAGTAGTTGGAGCAAATTATGGCAGCAGGGACAAACTGTCCTGTAATATAGGGAGGATAAGTCAAATACACACTACTGCATTCCCTCATGCACTGTGCAGGCAAATGCAGCCTTCATCCTCCCCACCCTTTCTATCCCTCTCCCAGATACTACCCAGGGGCAGTGTGTTCTCAATGCTTTGCTGTGTTTCTTCTTCAGCCAGCATGCCTGTGCTTTCATAGTTTGATTGTGGCATCTCTTCTGCTTTTAGCCACTGTGGACCGCGAAGTGTTCTGAGCCTCTTGAGGTTACTTATGTGTACAGTTACAAATCCTGCTAGATACTAAATCTGCTTTGAGTTAAAAACTTTGGATTTTTTTTTTCTGACAAAAAAATCCATTGGCAAAAGAAGTGACAGTAAAACTTCTTAAGTGTTTCATTCTAGCATGCGATGTGGATGCTTTTATTCTCAAAGGCAGCCATTTTGTGGTTTTCCTTTCAAAGGGACTAAGTGGAACAATATAAGGATGTACTCTTTGAAGTAAGTGGAGGGAGCTACTGGTCAGTAACTGCTTTTGGGTATTTTGCCACTTGCTGACCTTATTCCTCAAGCCCTGAATCTTTGATAGCATACCATGCTCCATCTTTGTTAAGGAGAAATTTTAATTTATTTTGCTGTCATGGTATAGATTTGACCTCAGAAAGTTTTGCCACCTATGGGCTTGACACTTGTTTCATTAGCACTACCTTGGTAGTGACCAAGTGGGTTGGGTGAAGGGTTCAGCTATGCCAGTGAAGGACATCTGGTCACCTACATGTCACAAAAGTGTGTTTTGCCTTAATTGCTGAAATAGCAGTGGTGAGTGTAGGGCAGGAAAAAAACAGGATTGGTAAGTGTGAGGCATCTGATATGCTCTCAGGTTGAATTGATATTTCCTTTATTTCAAGACTAAAGGAAAATGGTATCCCCTGTAATTTTATTGTCTTTTTGCTTGATTATATATTTAAGGAAAGAATATGTCATTCTCCTAATAGTTTCCACTGATTTTATATTCTTGTCTGTATGTGAAAGGACCTGTGATAAATCAAGAGAGTAATTAATTTTCACTTTGTGGTTTTAAAATTGCCTAGGAAAGATGGATTGATGGATATAGGCGATCACTGTTGAACAGATGAGGAAAAAAAGCCACATTTAAAATTGATCCAAGGACTCAGAAAAGCTCCAGCTCTACTGTCTAAACTCTGCATGTAAATAATAAGCTTTTGTTAAAGCCCCAAGGCTGCTAGGTAAAACCTGAAAATCCTGATAGATTGGTTATATAGTTGTCAGAATAGATGACTATAGACTTGGAACTGAAACATTTTAGCAGTCCATTAGCCATTTTATTTTTCTTGAATTCAGAGAAAAAGCAAGTAAGAGACAAAAAAATATGCTATGAATATTTTTTTAAATATAAGAGGGTTTTTTTCACATTTTGGAAATGCTTTTGAAGAATGCTAGTATCAGGCCTTACTTTATGGGTTCCTGGACTCTATACTCCCTCAGAGGGTTTTATTTTTCTATTACTGTATGCAAAATCTTCTACCTTCTTTTTTCTTAACTGAGAACCTTCCCATTCAACGTTAAGCAAAATGATTAACATCCTTCACAAGATTTTTGTCCTTTATCTTCTGTTAAGGAAGAGATTGGTGCCTTAAGAATAATGTAAAATTTAATATTTTTGATTTTGGATGTGTTCATTTTGCTTTAGCTGAATCTTGGGACTCTAAGGTCAAAGAATTTTGTTTTGTGTGCATTAGAAAGTGGTGAAAAGTGCTGAGTTCTGCAGGGTGACTAGATTCCATCAACACCCTTGAAAACTTCAGGTTGTCATTCTAATTCTTCAAGTCTTCTGTCCCTTTTAGTTCAAGTTCAAACAGTGCTGAATACTGCTTCAATGCAAGAAATTTGTAGATCTTGGGACAGTCTAGAGCAATGGAAACCCATGGCTTTTGTGTTACAGACCCAAGATGAGAAAAAATGGCATAAATATGATTCAAAATCTCATTTAGATGCTGCTTTATGCTTATAGATGTGATCACAAGTTGTGGAGCTGACTCAACATCCAGTTGTTTGGAGGTGGTTCTGCTTCTTTAAATGCCAAGGCAGTTTTTTCAGCAAGCTTTACAAGGGCCATGGGATTCCTCCAAGAAGGTCCCCAAAGAGGACAAAGTTTGTTCTCCTGTAGTTGCAACTGTACTCATTACCCTGCTTCCTCCTTGCAGGATGCTGGACATCATGACCTCACGGTCACTGCAGCCAAAGCTGCCTCCTCACTTCACATCTCCAACCAGACCCTCCTTTTTTGTTTGGGCTGCGCATCATTGTTTGTTGGTTCTTCTACCATGTGTATCAGAAAGGTATTGGGAGGGCTTTCCAGGAACCTCCTGGAGTGTTTGTACTTTGCTTTGTGGCTTCTGCAGCAGATGTCAGGGTGGTTGAAGTCCCCCATAAGAACCAGGGCCTGTGTCTGTGAGGCTGCTTTCTGTAAAAGGCATCATCCACTTCCCCTCCTGATCAGGCGGCTTGTAACAGACGGTCTGCACTTTCATGCTAATCCAGAAACTCTTGAGTAGTTCATCATCCTCTCTAAGGTGAAGCTCAATGCATTCCAGGATTTCCCTTTATGCAAAGGGCAGCTCCACCACCATGTCTTTCTGTCCTGTCTATCCTAAAAACATGTAGCCTTGCATTACAGTCACGCAAGCTGTCCCACTGTGTCTCTGTAAAAGTGATGAGATGAAGCCCTGTGACTGCACAGAGATCTCCAAATCTTCCTCTTTGTTTCCCATACTATGTGCACAGGTATACAGGCACTTCTGAGAGGCGTTCAAGCATGTCCATTTCCCAGGAGGGGTGTGTAACTATTGTGTAAGACATCTCTTTGCAAACTGGGAGTGGATCATGGAGCTGTTTCCCCTGAATTACCGCTGCCCCACTGGCTATTGCCAGAATCTTTTTAGTTCAGTGCTAGTACAGCATTCTGAATGGATCATTTTCAGTGATGGATTTGTACAGAAAATGTGGATGATCAGAACCTTTCCCCCCACCATATTCCTGTGATATGAAGGTGATATTTTCTTCAGCACAAAACAGGAAGGCAAAGCTAAGCAGTAGCAAAACTTTTCCTAAAAGATGTGTATTTTCCAAGTGTCTATGTCTATGGGTATTTAACTTAAGTAACACTGAGGCAATCATTGACTTTGTAACTGGCTTCGAGGTATACAATCTGAAACCAATAGATTTCAGGCTGTTGTTTTGAAAAGGTGAAGTTGGATTTAATTCACATAGAGCCTACTTTTAATTTTGTTTCAGTTTTGACTGAAATAATTTTTGTCAGTGAAAACTGTATTTTTGATAATTTTTAAATTTTTCTGATGGAAAATGTAATTGATATGAGAAATATCAGCCAGAAGTATGTAAGCTTCCCCATACTTTTTCCTAGTATATTTTCCAATCGCTTGGAAATTAAAAACTTTCCCCCAAAATCTGAGAATCTAAAAAGTAGTCTATCAGAAATAATAGATTATAATGCTCTACTCCCTCAGGTGTATAAGCAAAGCATTCCTTCAGAAGGCATGATAAATCTGTATATCACTCTGCTGTACAAGTCAAAACAAATGGAAGGAGATGGGATATTATTGTGTCCCACCTCAAGTCAATGTTAAAGACCCAGTTGATCTATAGATGCTTTTTTGTGCCTTAAACTATGTTTCTATATCAGTGGCTGTCTGAAGAGTGAAGATTTTATGAAATAAATTTAGGAATAAAATAAAATCTAGTCAACAATTTATTCAACACTATTTGCTAAGGGATGGAGTGCTAACAGTGGCCTCAAGTAGCTTTATTTAATGGCACAGCAATACCAAGTGTAGCTTTGCTGACAGGTGTGATACCACAGCTCATGCTACGTATGATATTAAAAACGAGAAAATGCCTTTTAACAGATAAAGGGCTGGCCCTTCATGGTCATCTTAAGCAAGTGCATTTCAGAGGACTTGCTTCAGGTTCATATTGTATACTGTACATATTTTGTAGATGTTGTAAAATATGTTTATATTGTGTTCCAGATTTTTTTTTCTGAAATTCCCTATATCACTCCTTCCAATTCATCTCATAAAATATTGATCATCATCTCTATATTATGTAAGCCCTTTTCAGCCTTGATTCCATTCTATTTTTGACAAATTACAATAGGTAATCAGAGTTTGCCTGGTAGGTGGTGGGATAGAAGCTGAGAATGAAATAGCATTCAAAATTGAGAGATTAAAGGGGGAGAGTCAGGAGAATGGGGGAAGAGGTGTTCCTTGCAAACTGTTGGCTATTTTGTAAATATTTTGTCAGTGTAATAAAAATGGCTTCTCTGGATTTAAGAGTCTTAAACCAACATGTACTTCTAGAGGAGAGGTAGACACTGTGAAATTTTATCCTAAATTACTTCCAGCTCAAGAGGTGACCTGTAAAGCTAAAAGTTTCTGTCTTAATTCTTTGAAGTGCTATGCTGTTGCCAGTTAACCAGATTTATCCTGCTGGTAACTACAGCTGTTCTGTTCTATTACTTCCGCAACCGAAATTTATTTATTGTAATCATAGTTTCAGTTAAAGTAAAATTGGTTTTTGATAATATTAATGCATAAAGGCAAATAATTTCCTTATTTTTAAATAATAAAATATGAGTTCTTAATTTTCCTTCCTGTCCCTTGTGTCCTGGAGGCAGGAGCAAAAGAATTTTAAAATCTTTTATTTAAGTAGCAGAGAGACGGAACTTTGTTTACCTGCTTTTTTTAAAAGTTAATTTTGCAGGCATTATGGCTATATCCACAAACTGTTCATGTTTGCCTTTTCAGAATGTGATTACTGCTCATAAAAGCAGTTTTAATTGAATACTTATGTCATGAATGGCTTGTAGCATGCTTTAAACTACATGCCTCTATTTATATGACTATAGTTTATTTTTTAGAGCTCCCTGTATAACAATACTGGGAAATTACTAAAGGATTTTTGCTATTCAGCTGGGTGATTTTAAAAGATATTACTCTTATACTGGACTATTGGCATTGCTGCTTAGGAATAAAAAGCAAAGAAAATTATCCCTTCCCCCTTTCAAACAAAGCCGCATCTAAAAAGTCACAAAAGGAAACACAGAATTCAAATAATCTCCTTGCTGTATCTAAGATTAACCTGGACACAGATGGTTCAATTTATAGTTTGATCTGGCATAATATATACATTTAACAAAATCCTGTTTTGTATTGCTTCTATAAACACTAACGTCTGATAAAAGCACGCTGGCTTTTCTGCCATCAACTTGAATCAGAAACCTCTGAGCCAGTGCTTAGAAAGCAGAAGTCTGACGTTCAGAGACCTAAGTTAACTCTTTTAGCCTTTGGCTGCAACTTTTCTTAGCCTTATCCCTGACTTTCAAAAGGCAAATTCATTTGTGGTTTTCTCAATTTAAGCTGCTGTGGATAATTATTAGGCTTTGTTCTTGCTGCATTTAAAGATGAAATGATTCAGTGCTGTTCATTACAGCTCATTTCCGGGCCACACTGAAGTGGAATTTAAATTTCTGAGATACTATCTGAGAAATCACTGACATTGTTCATATACCAAAACTAAAATGTTTACCCCTCCCTGCTGTTTGCTAGGCATTAGCCCACCTGTCTGTAAAGGGAAATGGCTTTGGCATGATCAGGATCTTTATGGAAGCTTATGAACAAGCAGTCTTTGTCCTTTGTGAAAAGCTTTCCCTTTATATGCAAATAGCATTATCTAAAAAAATGAATTGCTTCCTCAGATTTTACTCAGAGATCAGCTGATTTTTATATTCCACAGGTGAAGTTTTCTCACTTCTGATTGCATACTTCCCAGAAAATTCTGATCATAAGAAATTAGCTTTACTTTGGAAATTAGTAAGTGTGTGCTTTGCTATTTTCAGCCAATTATCCTAAAGAAATCAGGCACAATAACTAGAATACCTGACAGATGTTCAGTGAATTCTGAGAATATGGAGGATCATATCCAATGTCTTCTTGAATTTATCTTCTTGGCACTGGTAAGAAGACGGTAAATAGTGCTGTCCAAGGAGGTTTTTATATGTTTATATGCCTGTTTGTGAACTGACTTCTGCTATTTCCAGAGTTGGAGGATTGACTTTTGCAAGCTTCTTAGTCTTTGTAGGTCAGTTCAGCTTGGTAGTTATTACGTGGATAGTAAGTAGAGAATTGTTCTTATATTCTCTTAGCTGGGATATGACCATGGCATTTATTTAATTATATTTATTTAATTATATTAATTTATTAATTTAAATAACAGTCTTTTCTCTGAAGGGAAATGAAGGAAGCAACAAATGAGTAACTAATGAAATAATTATTATGGACTTAACTTGAAGATTAAAAGCTTGAATCTGGAAGTGACAGATTCATGGGGTGATATAATACCATGCTTGCTTAGACATACTTTCAGTGGGGGGTGTCAGGGTGGGGAGTAAAAGAAGGTGAAAAATTTCCCATGCTTGGAAAAATGTAGAAGTACTACTTTTAGTGGTACTCTGTTACATTTCTATGAAGCTTGCATGAAAGACAAAACTAAAGGTGAAAAGTCCCATAACTTACTTTTGTATTGATAAGGCATGAGTTGAGTGAGATTAACCCATCTGGTTGGACCACGGTGCTTATCACACCAAGCTTGTGTGATGTGGGTCCCATCCCTGTACTGGCCAGTCACTTAACAGGTGGACTTTTGGGCCCCTTCAACTCAGAATATTCTGTGTCATTCTGTGAGTTCACTGTCTGGCCTCCTTTAAAACTCCATTTATATGAGGAGCCTTCCAAATTTCCAAGCCTCACACAGGCAGGGGTAGTACAGACAACAGCCCAAGCCCACTCAGTTCAAGGTTTTGAAGAGAGGTAGATGCTGGTAGTCTGCCATGTTGCTTGGAGGGCTTGGAATTAGTCCACCTTCGTCATCTGTTTGCTCTGCCAAAGTCCAGATCCAGCTGTGGACATGCACCACTGGCGTGGTTGGTCCAAGCCCTGCATGTGAAGAGCACAATTAACAGATGTGCAGACAGCCATCAGCGTGCCTGGCAAGCTGACCATGAGGAGGAAGGACTTTGGAAGCTGAGGCTGGAGAAGATGGTCTAAGACGTTCCAGAAGAGAATTTATTTTTTATTAATAAATTTTGCTGATTTTTTAATGTAGCCTTCAAAAAATGAGGGTGGCCTTATATCTGAACTCTCCTCATATTTGAAGTCACATTATATTTGAGTTGGTATGGTAGTTCTGGCTAGATCCATGAACACCGCTAGAGTCTATAAGGGTAAACCACAATGAGGTAGAGAAGAAAGCATTCAAAATTTGTTCCGGCAGAAATTGGTTAATTAACTCTCTTAGGCATTACACAAAGCTTAGCTTGGCTAATTTACCATCTTTGTTAAATATGTAGCTTCCCAGGAGTAAATCTGGATGAAACATCTTAGTATTGTTTAACTCATTTTTTCATACTGAAAGCACAAAAATTGTGCAATTGCATCTATTGGACTGAAGAAATATATGTTTGCATTTTCCCATGAAACTCTCTTTTCCACAAAGAAGAAAATCTACAGCTAGAATTACAGGTTTTAGGTCCTATATTGCGGGAAATTGAACTATTTTCTTTGTTAGGCCCTGTCACTCCCAAAACTGGAACACAGATCCAAACAGCAAAAGCTGGGAGTGATATATTAATGATAATGTTTTCTGAACTTTGATACAAGAACAACAAGTCAAGGCCTGTTGGACGTTAGGATTTTTCCTCTTTTTCCCTTTTCTTTCTCTCAGGAAATTTTCTCCCATTTGTTACCTAAGAGATAGGAATGACTGATACTTAAGAGACAAAGGATGTGGCAGGGGGAAAGGTGTGTTTGGCTAGCCTCCCAGCTGGGGGGCTTTCTCTTGGGCACACAAGACACTGCACTGAGATTTTGGCTGTGAGGTCAGGGGGATGGGCTCAGCTCCTTGCTCACCCTGGCTCTCAGGACCGTTCCAGTCTCTGCTACCACAAGGAGAATTCCCTGCCACCATGAAGTCCGGCCCTTTACTGCTTGTCCTACAGTAAGTGAGCTTTTGCTCAGAAGAGCAGCCATTTAACTGGGACCTTTTTTGTTTGTTTCAACACCTGATCTCACTCGAAAGGACCCTCACCATCTACTCGAGTGCTGCAGGGGAAAACCCAGGAGCCCAACCTCCTCCCCTCCGATTCTGAGGGAGAGCCTCCTGGCTGTTTGGAGAGCCCGGCTGCCGCTATGCAGCCCCGCTCTGTTCTGCTGATGCTTGGGATTTTTGGCTACACTTTAACCCAACACCCTGTGCCTGCCTGGATACCCTGTGGCTCCTGCTGTGGCTGCAGAGTTTCTACTACATTTTGTTTGCCACCCTGGGGTCTGCTTGCCTCTGCCATTCCAGCTTGCTGCTCTGAGGTACCCTCTACAGCCCATTTTGCCATCAGGAGGGGCCCTGGGCCCAGCCGCCTCCCTTGAGTTTTCAAAGGAAGCCCCTTTCTCTCCTTTCTCTCCTTTCTCTCCTTTCTCTCCTTTCTCTCCTTTCTCTCCTTTCTCTCCTTTCTCTCCTTTCTCTCCTTTCTCTCCTTTCTCTCCTTTCTCTCCTTTCTCTCTTTTCTCTCCTTTCTCTCCTTTCTCTCCTTTCTCTCCTTTCTCTCTCTCCTTTCTCTCTCCTCCCCGGCAGCACGGCCATTAGACACGAGAGAGGCAGAGGGGCTCGTGCCACAGCGCCCCCTGCAGCCGTGGGGGAATCATCGCACCCGCCCCACCCGGCCGGGAGCCAGCAGCGCCCCTGCCGGCTGTGAGCGGCACTGCACCGAGGGGAGAGCGCCGCAGCCGAGAGAAGGCTCTTAGTGGGTTCTGTTCTGTTGTTCGGGGTTGCTGCTGTTGTCGTTTTTCGTCTTGTTATATATAGACTTGTTATTCCTTCTCCAACATTATATGCACTTTTCTAGTACTATAGATATATATTCTGGTACACAGGGCCTGAAATCCCCATAATTACAAAGTTGTAGTGATTTGGAGGGAAGGGGTTCATATTCCCCATTCCAATGGAGGCTGCCCCCTTCCTTGGCAGACACCTGTCTTTCAAACCATGACAAGGTCCCCTTCAGTGTCTCAAACAGATTACTTGATGCAAATAGCCCAACTGCAGCAGCTGTTGTTAGATTTACATAACTAAAATCTCTTTGGGTATGAGTTAGATGATTGAGATGCATGTATTGAGGTTCATGGGAGTATTTTCTGACTGTAAAAAGTATTTCATGGGGGAAGAAAATGATTCTGAGCAGATGAATGGGCTAAAAGTGTATATGGAAAACCTTAAACATATAGGAGGTTGTAGGCTTAGAGATTTGACAATTTTCTTCTCATTAATATATTGTATAGTTTAGCTTCGACACACAGTAGACTTAAATAGGTTCAAGGTCTATTCTTCTTTCCAAATATAGGAATGAATCAATGAAGGCAGCAGAATAATTTAAAGAAAAGTTAATGGTACAAGGGGAAATTAAGAGCAATTCTCTGTCTCAACATACAGTTCTAGAGGTAGTTTACAAAAATCATTTAGTCAACTTGGTTCATTTTTAATGATGTCTGTTAAAAATAGAGATGCACTCTGTGAGTAAAAAAAACCTAGGAAAATTGTTTTTGAAGTAGTCTGTGGGCTTTTAGAGGTAGAGTGTAATTAGGAGGTTATGAAAAAGTAGTTCATTAGTGATACAATTTAAAAGACATGACTAGAGTATAATTACTCTGGCCTATCTCGATACCATAGCTATGTTGAGAAACCAAAGGGCTGTCCCTTGTGTCATGCATTTTTGTGGTATAAAGGAAAGTATTGGGTGGTAAAATTTTCATTTTCCAGGTTATGGCCATCAAGTGTTTTTCTGTTTTTCTAATGGACTTCTACCCTCTCACACCAGCTACTCATTGCACAAGGAACTTGTAAAGCTTA
Source organism: Fringilla coelebs (assembly GCF_963513975.1). NCBI lineage: Eukaryota > Metazoa > Chordata > Aves > Passeriformes > Fringillidae > Fringilla > Fringilla coelebs. The sequence continues at coordinate 101,420,842 of NC_140028.1, read as the reverse complement.
AACTTTGAATATTATTTTTACAAGCAGAAAAGGAAGAAGATAGTAGTGCTGCTGGTCAGCATTGTAATTGTTCAGGTAGCTGTGTAGTGTTGTATATATTGTACATAGGCATCAATTATCAATCCATTGCTATCTTGCTATAAAGCTGACCAAAGTCTTTGCCTAGATTATGCATTATTGACTCTTTTTTTTTTTTTTTTTTGCATGCTCTATACATTATAAAGAACTTTCAGTAAAACTGAAGGCAGTGATATAAGCATAGAATTCATTATACAAATGAACAAACTGTTCTGGCAATACTCACTCTTGGTTACAAATGTAAAGGTAATGAATGGCTACTATAGTCTATTTCCCATCTGGTTTTAACAGTCTGTTTCTTTTTTATTTTCTAAAATGGGCCTCTATTTAGCAAGTTTTTACTTTGGTAATTAATGAAGCACTATCATTTTCTAGTATACATCTGTGAAGCTTTTTGGATTGTTATTGTGCCGCCATGCTTAGGACAGCATCTTGAGTCAAAGCCAAAGATAGCTTTGAATAATTTGGTATCGAGGTACTAATGAGCTCTGCAGACATTTCAAATACAGTTTTTCCATTTTCAACCAGGTGTGGCTTAATCCACTCTATTTTTCCCATAAGCAATATGATGTCCAATATATAACTTTTTCCTCATACTCCAAAAAATGTTTCCAAAAGGCTAATATCATGCTTTTTGCAATACGGAAGAGACTTTGCTGACTTCTCTTTTCCTAGTAGTAGATTTCCACCCTGTCAGTCTTGTCCATTTCTACCCTGAAATTTGATTGCCTGAGAATATTTTTTCCTCAAAATCTCAAATCATGAGCTATACTCGTTTGTAATTCTGATTTATGTGTATGTTTACTACCCTTAAAAACTGCTTATGAATCAAAGTAACAAAGTTATTTCTAGAAGGTTAATGCTCGAGGATAATTTTTCTAAATTCTAGCCTCAACTGAGAAAAAATTACATTCAGACACCAGGGAAAGAAATAACGGATTGAATACCATGGGGAAAGCATTGAAGTAATTGTAAATTAATTTATCAGGAATGAATTCCTCTTGATTGATGTGCTAAATGGAAGCATGTAGCACATTAAAAAGGTCTTGAATAAATCTTGGTAGTATTTGCTTCTGCTTCTTAAGAGAACGTGTACATGCTATGCTGTTGATTTGTTTGCAGCCATATGTATTTAAGCTGTAAAGTTGGTCTGCTAACATCTCTGTGCACATATCACAAGAGTTCTGTTCTTTGCACCAGCACCAGGAAAAAAGGTGTGAGCTTTTGCCTCAATATTTTTGACTCATTCCAAGAAACATTATTTTGTCAGCCCTGATTGCCAGAAGTGTTTGCTCTGCTATTTAAAGCAGTTAGCAAGTTTTTTCAAAACTGGTATATAGTCAGAATGTTATATTACTTCAGCATGCCCTTTGTAGCCTGCTCATTTTCTTCAGAAAACATTCAAGCTACAGGTTTTCTTCCCTAAGATGTCACCCAAACTCATTCTATGGTTTTATTTCCCATGTGGCAATTCTGTGACATTCATCATGGTAATCAGCCCAAGGGTGATGAAATTTGGGATTCAATTTTTCTCTTGAGGAAGTCCATAGGTTTTGCTTCAGATCAAAATTGTGAGCCTCCACGTGTCCTCTTGGTATAAACAGATAATCCCACAAAGCACCTGCATCTACTAAAAATACCTCATTGAAGCAATCAAGACAACAAATCCTTTGATAATACAGTAAATATCCACGGCTGTCCCGTGGATATTTCCTTGCAGATGTTTCCTTTAGTACAGCCATTTGAAGGATTAAATATAGTGGAGAAGTTTCTTTCATTCCTGTACTACTAGCCAAGGTGTCTACCCAAAATGACAAATGCTTCATTGAAAGGACTTGCTTGTATAGGTATCTTAAGGGTACTTGAGAATCTTTTTAAGGACCTCCATATACCAAGAAATAATTTATTTTAATCAACTATCTGTCTTGAATGAAAAGAATTACAGCTCAATGGAAAAAAAAAAAAACACATAATGATTATTTTGTGTTGCTGCCATCATTCATGGGGTTTTTCCCATGGATAAAAGGTAGACATAGAATTCAAGGTGACATGTTTTTCTATCTTCCTGGTTCCTATTATCACTGATAACAGAATAACATACTATTTCTTCAGGTTTGGTTTTGTTTGGTTAACAGAAGCACAAGAAATTACCCACAAAATCTAAAAAAGGAAGTTTAAATGCATTTTTTATAGGAGCGGATCTGTAATAAAAACAATAAAACCCAGTGTTTAAGCTTTATAGAAATAATTTAATGACCAGCTGCAGCAATAAACACCTTTCCGTTTTGATTGGGTCTTAACTCCTCCATCCAGTGATTAATTGCTCCATGAAAGACAAACACATTACATTATACCTTAAGTGTAACATCCTGTTTTAAAGATTCCACTAGTGCAGTTTAAATGTTTTTGATCCTGTTCAGACTTTAAAAGGATATTTTGAGGATCCTCCATTTATTATTACTTGTTGCATGTAATCATGACCAAGGCAATAACTGGCCAGTATTTTGTTTCTCATATACAGCTTTGGCCTTTCTTGTGTTTGTATTCCTCTTTGACAGAGAGTGATATTGTGGTGCCACAACTCTTTTTTTTTTTGAAATGCCATGGAAAAAAGAGGTTGGAGAGTGCATTTTATTTAAATAGTGGGGAAAATTAGAACTTCTTAATAGTTATGTTGCTGGTTCCTATGCAGTATGAAGCATGCCCTCTTATTAAAGTCATTCTCATTACAGATAACAAAACAACCACTAACACAGTGATTTTAAAAGATTTTGGGTATAAGCTAGATTTAACTGATGATGTAAGAAGGAAATAATGATAGTCAAACCTCTGATTTATCTACTCCCTTTTTTGCACAATTAGGCTTCCTTTCCTGAGAAAGCATGAAAAATGGATTGTGTGACACTTGTAGCAAGAAATTTGGAGTGCGTTTATTACAGCAGAGGTTGTATCTGTATCAGAAACAAGAACTGCATTTGGGTTTTTTTGAATGGCATTTTATTTCACGTTTTGTTGTCACCTTCATTTAAGAGCAGTATCTTGAATTCCTTTACAGAATCACAGGAGGATTGATGTTGAAAGAGACTTTTTAAGGTCCTCTAGTCCAATCCCTGTGCTAAAGAAGGGTCATCTACAGTCAGTTTCCCTGCATAATGTCTTGGTGGACTTAAATATATCTGTCAGAGATGGCAGAGTCCTCATCCTCTTTCAATGCCTAGTCACTGTCACAGTAAAAAAGTGTTTCTTGATGTTCAGACAACACATCCTCTTTGTACCTGTTGCCTCTCTTCTGTCTCTGGGCACCGCTGAAGACAACCTATTGTTCTTTTCTTTACACCCTTCCTTCAGGGATTTATATTCATTGATAACATTCACCCTCATATGACTTCTCTCCAGACTAAAAAATTGCAGCACTTTCAACCTTTCTCATTTGAGGGGTACTTCAGTCCCTTAATCATCAAAGCGGTCCTTTGGTGGACCTGGTCTTAAATAGCTCCATGTAAAATTTTACTTTATTTTGTTTTATTTTATTTTGCACTAAGATATTTTTTCTGGGATGTGTCTTTAATGAAAAATCAGCACAATATATCAATTATTCCTTTAATGGTTCCTCTGATGAGCCCATCCAGAGAAACAATAGATTCTTGAGTAGGAACAGAGTAGAGGCAAGTCCGGGGTTAATTTCCTCCTTTTAATTTCCTAGTATGTTATCATAAAATGGCCTGGGTTAGAAGGGACCTTAAAGATCATCTAATTAAAACCCCCCACTCTGCACGGGGATACTTGGCACTGGATCAACTCGATCTGAGCTCCAGCCTGGTCTTGAACACCTCCAGGGATGGGCCATCCATAACTTCTCTGGGCAACCTGTTCCAGTGCCTCACCACCCTCACAGTAAAGAATTTTTTCCTAATATCTAACATAAGCCTACTCTCAGTTTTAAGCCATTCTTCCTTGTTCTGTCACCATATACTGTTGTAAAAAGTCCTTCTCCATCTTTTTTGTAGGTACTGGAAGGCAGCATTTACATCACTCAGAAGCTGCCTTATCTTCTCCAGGCTGAGAAACCCACTTCTCTCAGCCTTTCTTCATAGAAGAGGTGCTCCAACCCTCTAATCATCTTGGTGATCCTCCTCTGGACTTGCTCCAACAGGTCAATGTCCTTCCTGTTCTGGGGTCCCCAAAGCTGGACCCAGTGGACCCAGTATGTGGGTGAGGTCTCACCAGAGAGGAGCAGAGGGGCAGAATCCCCTCCCTCACCCTTCTGGCCACGCTGCTTTGGAGGCAGCCCAGGACACGTTTGTCCCTCTGGGCTGTGAGTGCACATGGCTGGGTCATGTCCAGCCTCTCACCCAGCAGCACCCCCAGGTCCTTCTCCCCAGGGCTGCTCTTGATCTGTGCATCCCCCAGCCTGTGCTGGTATTGGGGCTTGTCCCAGCCCAGGTGCAGCACCTTGCCTTGGTCTTGTTGAACCCCATGGGGTTCCCATGGGCCCACTTGAGCTTGTCCAGATTCCTCTGGATGGCATCCCATCCTTCAGGTGTGGCAACTGTGCCACTCAGCTTGGTGTCTTTGGCAAGTTTGCTGAGGGTGCACTCGATCTTTTTTTGTGTCATTAATGAAGATATCAAATAACACTGGTCCCAGTATAGACCCCTGATGGACACCACTTGTCACTGATGTCCACTGGAACTCTGGGCCCTTGACCACTACCCTTGGGATGTGGCTGTTTCAAGTAAGGGACATGTCAATCGTTAATGCATGTTCCTTTGCCAAGCCAGTAGTCTGCTTGCTTGCTGGGTTTTCTGATAGCCACCCCAGAACCCAGAGTGAGTGAAACTTGAAGGATATGTTTATAAACTCAGAGAAATGCGGTGCTAATATCAAGATCTGTAGCAGCTGGCTGACAGCATCCTGTTGGAAGCAAAAGGTACCAATCTTATAGAGTAAGATCGCTATTGAAATCTAGAGCTTAAGGGGAGTGTTTAGTAGCCACTCAGTTAAAAGACAGATATAGTCACTTTGGCCACTGGGAGAAATAGCTTAGGTTGAGATAAATCTTTCAACTCATTTCATGATCTAGAAGGAAAAATTTGACTAATTTAATTTAAACTGCAACTAGGTGAAATTAACCATGTTAAGAGTTGTGTAGTCCATGGTAAAGGTAATGTAAAAATCAGATTCTTTATGTCTTGAGGTATAAGATTTTTAAAGCCAAAATCAAACATTATCTTGAATAATCTTTATCATTGGGCTGTAGAAATTGTTACAACAATTTATAGTTATTAGCACCTACTGACACAGGTACTGCAATTTGTCAGCTTTATCCACAAGAGCCTATTAGGCCATACCAATGTGAATTGAGGTGTTTTATTAGACTGTTCATTTAGGTATTCAAATAGGAAAACTTCAATCAAACATTTAAATAATGTTAAAGACAATGGGTTAAACTATTTCTTGTCATTCTTTTGTACTTGGTGACAAATCTGTCTGCATTTGAATTGAGTACAATAGTGAACTACTTGGCTTTAGTACTTCTCAAGGGAATAGCTGTCAGATATTTAGCTACTTCTTAAAAGCATAAACTCCTTGTTGTTAACAGCTGTTTATTGGTTCCCATCACAAGTGCAACATTATTAGGGATTTCTAAAAAGGGGAGCAACCTGAAACTTTCAGTTTTAACAGTGGAAAAGTGTAGTTTAATTATGCATACAAGAAGATGGAAAACAACCAAAAATACAATAATAGTGACAAAAATTCAATAGAAAGATATTTGAAGTAAAACAAAAATAATTTAAAGTCAGTATATCAGGTAAAATTCTCTCAAACTTTCTATTTTTTGGTAGAGGTCTGTTTAAATATGATTTAGGTAAAATTTTCACACATGATTTGGTGGATGAAATCTGAAAATATGGTATCTTTTTGTGATGGTAAAGACAGATTTTATTTAAAACTTGTTTCTTCCATTACTTATGTAATAGTTTGTAGGTATCTTTATTTCTACTTCTTTATTTTCCATAGCAATCAAAGCTGTAAAACCAATCTAAAACTCTATATGTACAATCTTATCATATTATGAACTTCATAATCTGAATCCATGTAGTTAGAGATCAGCAAGACATGCATGGGACAGCATGTATAGCAAGTGGGATTCCATGTGTTTCATCCTCTGATCACCTAATTTAGCTCTTGGTGTTCTAGGTCTGAAAGTGTGTCTGTGCAGACAGCATATTAGGAAACCAACTCACTGAGTTTTGATATACATGTGTATTAGAAGCACAAATGATTCTGGAGGATACATTACCCTCTGTCAAAGCAGGGTTAAAATAAGTTTTTCATGCTCAGTTTTCATCATGTTATGTGTTAGATCATAGACCTTAAGGATTATATCTTGTTTTTCAGACTTTTCCTTGAAAGTGTACTGTTTCAGTCTGATTTTTTTATATCTTTCCCATTTCAACTGAGTTATAATGTAAAAAATCAGCTTGTTTCAAATTAACAAAAAACATGAGACCTGTGTTCAAATTTCAAGCATTACAGACAAGACCTTAGATTTAAGATATGCTCATGTTTACACACACCATAAGTATTTTGATCCTTGTAATTCTTTTCCTGGGTGCTAGTCATTTTTGTGCGTTATATATTTTGCACAGGGTATTAAGGGCAATATACTGTTGATAAAGTGTTTTTTAAGTTCAAGTATTTCAGTAGTTCTCATTGCTATAAACATGCCTGAACTTGTATCCATTGATTATTCCTGTGCAAAGTCATGGTGTAATCATCCATTTAATAGTATACAGTGAAAGCAGTGCAAAAAGAGCTGTAGCTTTTGAACTGGTATGGAAAAACTGCTAAAAATAAATGCTCATCACTTAAAAAATTCTTTTAAGTAGTGAACAGAGAAGTTGAAAATACAAATTCACAACAATTAGTGTAGAGAGCTTTCAGGATAACTTCTATCTGTCCATTTTAGTATCAGCTGCCACAGGGTGTAGTGTGACAGGGCTGCATGTGAGCCAGTTTGTTGCCTGTCCCCAGAGCAACTGGCCCAATCCCCTGAAGTTTTCCTGGGAATCCTCAGGAAGCTAGGAGGGAAAAAAAAAAGACCACATAATCTTGCAGTTTCCAGCTTCTGGGTAAGTGGGAGCAGAAAAACAACCCAACAAATGCCTGAAGATTTCTGACCTTGTCCAGGACTGTGGGTGTCCTTTTCCCTCCACTGTTTATTTATGTTCAGTAAAACTCAAACGTAGCTTAGGAAGTGGGCCAGTTACTGCTGTATTGAAGAATATTATTAGTCCATCTGATGGTTTGGAGGCAGACAACCCCCTCTCCTTCTTCATTCCCTCTGTAATGCACCTGGCCAGTTGTGCAATGCTACCCAATGAACAGCTGCTAACAATGAGGAAATTGTGCTCATAAGAAGTAGCACAGGATCTGATGGTTATTATCTGGGGAAAAATTGAAGCATTAGGGAGTTGTTTCTTGCCAGGATTTTTTTTTTCCCCAATTGAAAAAGTTGACTCTGTGTTGAATTAAACACTTTTTATCTTCTCTGTTTATGACTTTGTGTAACTGGTTTCTTTAGAGGTACTCCATTTCCCCATCATTTCCTCTTCCCCTTCTCCTTTTCCCTCTCCTACTCCCTCCTTCTTAATTCATCTGGGAGGATTAAGGATTTTACAACTGAAAAAATATCTATGCATTGGGATAACTATTTATACTATAATGGGTAACTTCTCCTAGCAGTAATGTTTGTCTGCATTAATGTTACCCATTTATGTGTACAGGAATGAATAGATGAGAATTAGCATTTGGACTACATTTTACAGAGATTGTGTGCATGTAGCAAGTACCTCATAGAGCCTCTCAAGCCATTCCCATTTACTGAATGTCCATCCTACAAACATCTTGTAGTACTTTTTAAAAAACTCAAAAACCCAAGAAACAAAAAATCATAAGAAAACCCAAAACTAAACCAAAATGGAGAGGCAAGACTTAGGCATTATTGAAGTTTAACTAATAACATAAACAATTCCATCTGTGAAGTCAGTTCTTTCGGCTTGAGAAAATTAACAGAAACTTCTAAACTCTGGTGTTCTAATTGGAGAAAGTCAGCCATTCTTCACAACCTGAATTAGGCATATGCCTCTGGAAGAGCAGTCGAAAGAATCAATATAAATAATGAACATAATGAATAATTTTCTTTGAGATCTAAGAATTTGTTCATTGAGTCATGTCTTCAGTCTCGTAGAGTCCTTTAAACAAATTCAATTCAGAATGGCTAGGCAGGAGTTTTGGAATTAACTAGCGGTATTTTTACCACTCTTTGTGAAAGTTGCTGGTTTTTTTCTTTAACAGTTTCAATTGATTTAGATGCTATCAAGGGAGATATAGCAATCACTATGAATTTATAAACTCATTATTTTCATACCTATTTCTCTGTAGGCCTTCTTGTTTCATCTGAAAATGATCCAACCGGAATAGTCTGTCACAGTTTTATTTTTCACATGGAAATAATTCTTACCAATTGACTACACTTCTATACTGGCAGAAGAAAGTTAAAACTCTTTCTGGATTGATAGTATGTCTGTTATAATGCAAAAAAACATGTATGCTGTTCTATACGGAAATATGCAAAAAGAGATCATATAAGATCTGTTATAGCTGAAAGAGTTTTCAGAAATGGACAGAAAACAGGTGATCAGTAGCAGGCATGATTCATCATCTATTTAGCAATGGTCATGGTAACAAAAAAATCTACTAGAATAATTTAAATACAACTCATTTTCTCAATTGTTCATCTTGAAATAGTCTACAGATCCCATCCAGCAGAAAGCTGCAAAAAATTACAGTGAAATTACATCTCTTCACTCCTCTTTCTGTAATGAGGAAGAAAGAAAACTAGTTGTGATGTTCTGAAGCTAGTGGCTGAGGCACCATTGAATGAGCATTCAGCCTTTTCCTGATGATCTTGATGTTGTCTTCCAGGCTGAATTTCAGTGAATTTGCTTGTTATTCTCACTTGTGAACCTGAATGTAGCCAGTCCTGAAATAACTGTGAACACTTGGAAATTTGCACTGAATCTGACATTTTTAGTCATAATTATGGCCGCTAGTTCACAATATCTGAAAGTGTTCCTTAAATAAAAGCAGACTTCCTTTGAATACGTCCATATGCCTTCAGAATTGGAATTTCTGATCAGATCAGCAGAATTCATGAATGTCTTGCTGTGACTAAGGAAGCAAGAAAACCTGAAATCAAGCATCCCAAGCCTTTCTCTGTTGACGTGATTTAGGCCAGTCACAGGGAAAGCATTTGAAGCCTTGAGGAAGTTCTGGCTTACCACATAGCTGATGAAAAGTAATGAGACCATCTGGCCTTCATAATAACTGAAATTATCTATGCCAGCTTCAGAGAAGACAACATTCCATCATTCCTACGCATGCCTAGCTAATTTTAGAGAAGTGTACATTCCATGCCAATGCCCACATAAATTGTACCTGTACTTTTTCTTATCTCATGTTCTGTCTCTTTGTTTTAGCAAGACTGCAGAGTACTTGATGGGAGCTCACTCTCTGTTGTATCTTGATTCTCTTCAAACATGAGGTGAAAGAAATTGTGTCAGCACCAAGTGAAATAACAAATGTCAACTTCTTATTATTAATGTACTTCTGTGTTTGACAGTGCATGTGCAAGGTAAAAATACAATGTAAATTCACTCTTCTAGGAGGTATAACATAGCATTTCAAAGGCTATACCCTTCACCTCACCTGAATATCTTTATACTTTTTTATTGTCCAGGACTTCCAAGAACAGTTGAACTCCACAGAAATGATGCTGTACAATTCAAGCTTGCAGTGGGACTTAAATGCAATGTATTTTCCTTTAAATAATATTTATTAATGCCAACATGTTTGAATTTTAGTTATTTCAAGATATGGAATTCTAGACTAGATTATTCCATTTGTTCTAATGGTGCATGCTTTGTCAAACTCCACTGAGATGGGTAGAAATATTTTGGAATTCTTCAGTCAGAGTCTCGTCTGCAAATACCACTTACTGCTGAGGAATTCAGCCATTATTTTTATCTGCATTCTGAGATAGACAGACAGATAGACAGATAGATAGATAGATAGATAGATAGATAGATAGATAGATAGATAGATAGATAGATAGATTCATTTGGGTTTTTTTTCCCCAACAATGTTTATTTGCTTACCAAAAACTAGAAGAGGCATTTTTTTTCTGTCACAGTAGAGCAAAACACATTTTAAGAAAAAGGGAAAAGGTTGCTATGAAAGATTTTAGAAGAACAGATTTTTGGTTTTGAGAACAAACCACTGCTTAAAAATTTTTAGGCACTTGTCAAGGTGTGACATGATCAGCATCCATGCTGAAGGATTAATCTCAAGATTGTAATTCTGTGTCAATTTCCAAAGTTTCCTGCATGGAGAATGCAAATAATTTAGCCTTATCAAATAGCAGCCAGTCCTCACTTTGCATAAGTAATGATTTTTATGTTGATGTGGTGTTTTTCAAACATGAATCATTATTTTGTTTTGAGCATTCCTGCTTACAAATTTTTATGCTTCGTGGTTCATTCCTATTGCTCTTAAGATTCTGTACTAGCCTTTCTGATCTTAATTTCCTCAAGGACTCCTGTTAAGTATGTATTAGGGTTGGACATATTTTATTATGTCTTGTAGTGGTACCTTTACACCTGCAAACTCTCATTGTTGCTCATGCAATTAGACCCACTGAAATAAAGAACATTTATCTGAATAGAAGCATGCAAAAGAACTCACAAACATCCCAAGGTATGAAATTTAATCTTGTTAGCACAAATCTGGTTTGGGTCTGTATGAGAGAACCTGCATGCTTCTGTCTAATCCCAGGGGTTTTTACGTCATTTCTCTGAATTAAGTTAATATGATCCACACTTTTCCCCTTCCCCATTTCTTTTGAATCATGGGAAAGTTTAAGATTTTACTTGTGACACATTTAAAAGATCAATCCACAGCAAGTCTATTGAATGAAGTTTATTGTACATTATACTTCAGAACATAAATAATAACAATAAACAAATAAATGAAAACAAAACAATAAAAACAAATATATTCAGGCATCAGGAAAACAAACAACCCTTTTCAAGTATCATTGTTAGAACAACCTGATGACTTGGTCTCTTCAAGAAATTGATGAATTTCAAAATGTGAGAAGAGCAAGTCAGGCAGGCTGGGAACCTGATCGGATACGCCATCCCTTATTTTCTTTGTCTTCCTGACTGTTATATCACTAAGAATTACTTTTAATACCAAGAAGTTTCAGAGTTTCAGCTGTGCAGTCTGTTGACTTCAGAATTACTCTAACAATGTAGGCTTGGTTGTCATTTGTGCATGTATTCCAGCCCACGCTGCAAGGCTACAAAATTCATTTTGCAAGGAAGCAGTTGAGATGCCTCCCAACCTGTACTGGTGGCACCTCACACACAAACAGCTGTCTAGGGGACGTCCCTGTCCCTTCTCTTTTCACTCCTGGCTTTGCCCATCTGATCTGGCTGAGGCCTGGAAACAAACTGAATTCTCCCTATGAAGGGCAACAGCAGAGGAGAGGTGCTGGATTAGATTTCCTCAGGCCCTTTTGTGCTGTCCCCAGTGTCTGCCTGCTCCCTTTAGAGCTGCTCTGGTCTCAGGGTCATGATTTTAAAGGCTTTTCTGGGTAGTTGAGTAATGTCAATTGAATTCTATCCCTTGCTTTCCCTTTGTAGCATGATCCTCAAGCTAAAAACAATTAATAATTTAGATTCTTCTTAGAATCAATCTTTAAAATCATATTTCTCACTTCTTGATATGTTCCTTCAAGAAAGAGAGCATAGGGAATTATACCTAAGAGGGCAAATTTAGGTTTTCTTTTTGCATCACTTCCTACTTAGAAGTAAAAGCACAAACAGTGACATTCCGTTAAATATCTTGGAATGCTTTTGACACTTTTATTTCAAGCAAAACTGCAGAAGTAAAGCATCATGCAAATCATTCAACACTATGAATCTGTAACAAAATTCAGAATGACATCTTACTCTTTATAGTCTTCCTTTCTATAATTTTTTAGGATTCAGTATTGTGATATTTAAAAGACATTTAAATACACAGAGAAGCATTTGTTTTGGCATGGGAGGACAATAAAAATGGTAATATATTGGCAAATAGATGAATACTGAATTGCAGAGAGACAAAATTTTGCCATTCAAAGGCATTCAGAATCTTAAAATTAATCACAGAATCACAGAATAGGTAAAGTCAGAAGGGACCACAGCTGGTCATAGGTCCAACCTCCCGGCTTAACGGGGTCATCCCAGAGGACAAGGCACAGAAATGTGTCCAGACCATTCTTGAATATCTCCAGTGAGGGAGACTCCACAACCTCCCTGGGCGATCTGTTCCAGTGCTCAGTCGCTGGCAAAGTAAAGAAACTCTTCCTCATGTTCAGATGGAATTTCTCATGCCTCAGTCTCTCCCTGTTGCCTCTTGTCCTGTTGCTTAGTACCATCAAGAAGAGCCAGGCTTCTCCCTCTTGACATCCTCCCTTGAGGTACTTCTAGATGTTAATGAGGTTCCCTTTTAGTTGTCTCTTCTCAAGACTGAACAGGCCCATCTGCCTCAGCCAGTCCCAATAAGAGAGATGATCCAGTCCCTTATACATCTTCATTGCTCTCCTTTGGACCCGCTCCAGGAGCTCCATGTCTCCTTGTGCTGAGGAGCCCAGAGCTGGACACAGCACTCCAGATGTGGCCTCACCTGGGCTGAGGAGAGGGGCAGGATCACCTCCACCCACCTGCTGGCCCTGCTCTTCCTGATGCACCCCAGGAGAACATTGGCTGCCTTGGCCACTGCTGTGGGCTCACTGCAGGCTCATGGACAGCTTGCTGTCCACCAGCACCCACAGGTCCTTCTCCACAGAGATGCTTTCCAGTGCTTTGGCCTCCAGCCTGCACTGCTGCAGGGGGTGATTCTTCCACAGGCACAGGACCCTGCAATTGCCTTGCGGAATTCCAGGGAGAGAAGGCAGTTAACCAGGTTTTCTATTACTGAGTATTCAAACTGTAGCAGTCTATCTCTTCACATTGTAATATAGGTCTGACTTGCAAATTATACAGTCTTTAAAATAAAATTTGGTCTACTTCAGCCTCTTAATTATCAGCGTATTTATGATCACATGCTTTTTTAATGTATGGTCATCCCAAAGCTGTATACACAGAATAGTTTTAGAACTCTGTGTGCTCATCTTTCCATGTATGTATGTATGTATGTATGTATGTATGTATGTATGCATGTATGTATGTATGTATATTTCATTAATTGAATAATATTCTGTGATACTGGAAGTGCCTGGAATTGTAGAACTATGGCAGCTTGAGGCTCGGCCCTTTATACTGTCTCTAACAGGCCACACACTGCTACACCCACTGTTGTATGAGAATATAAAAAGCATCAAACATTTATTTCCTGGTTTTTTAGGGGTCAAGTACATAAATGTAGCTACAGGCCTTTTTCCTGAGGTCAGTTATTGGATAGTCTTTAGTGACTCCAAGAAATGGCTGATGTTTTAAAAGATGAGTTTTAAATACCACTACTTGCTGCTATGAAAGACTAATACACTCATTGCTGCATTATTCCATGGGGAACTATGCATGCAGAGGTTATTTGAGCAGTGTCAAACCTCAATGGATAATCCATGTATTAATTTTGAAGAGAAGGTGCTCTCAGGCACAATTCTAATGCATGAAGCATATCAAAACAAGCTTCATTTATTTGCTGAGTGTCCGGAATCAGTGTTTAGAAGTGTGATTTCGTTACTCTCTTGTACATTGCATATTCTTGCAGTCCTTGACTGGGTAAAAATATCACTTAAGTAGCAAGATGTACCTACCTCAGGATATCATCAAAGCCTGGAGACCACCAAAAATATTCAAACAGGAAGAGTTTTACCATAGGCGAAATTCAGATGTTACATCAGCTATAATGCTCTTGAGGCCAATAGATACCATTTAAAAGTTAATTGGTATCTGACGCTTTGGGGAGTGGTCCTTTCTCTCAGTTATGTTCCAGTGTGGTGTGACCATTTAGGGCTGTTCTCATATATACTTGGTATTTGAAGACATAGCTTTTATATCTGTATGAGTATTTACGAGATGTTCTTTTTCACATTACTTTGAGATTCATACCTGAATCTCAAATTGGCAAGACCTCTTAGGTGATTTTTTCAAACTGAGTTGTAAAACATCTGTATGTTGGGTTTTACATTCTTACCCAGGGCACACATTATTCCTGTCACCATGTCTTTTGACAGAAAAGGAATAGGAAGTCAGCCACTTGCTCGTGTTGTGAGAAAAGAACCCTTGTAGCATCTCCCTTATTGCTGAAAGAAATAAATCCTCTCTTGTTCCATGAAATTGGACTGCTTTTGCAACTTTAAAATTTACAAAATAAAGTGCCTCTGGAGTTTTTCACAGAAAAACAGTGATTTTGGTGGAATTTGAAAGGATGCAGCAAGCTATCCAACTTTCACATGCCTTTGTTCCATAAGTCAGAAAAACTTCTCTCCAAACATTGCAGTAGCTTTACCAGATGAAGTCTTCATTGACCAACACTGCTAAAAGGTCAACACTTGGGAATGAGTCTCCTCTGCATAAAAAGACAGAAGCTCAGTTCCATTTAGTTATATCAGAAAGGCATTTTCTCTTTGACTATCTCTTTTGGTTAGATTTTCCTGAGTGTATTTTTTTTCCCCAGCAATATTGTTTCTCTGCTGAGTTTCTTTTCCAGTTGATTTCAGGCTCCTAGTCTGCAGATTGATGATCCATGATGAAATGTCTTTGTGGTTGTGAATTGTCTAATGCCCTAGTTTTCTTTCACAAAAAGAAAAAAAAAAGGAAAAAAAAAAAGAGAAAAAAAAAGAAAAAAAAAGAAAAAAAAGAAAAAAAGAAAAAAAGAAAAAAAAAAAGAAAAAAAAGGGTGACTAGTTGTATTACAAGCTGCAGTTTCATTGTATATTTTCCAGAAGCATTTTGATTGCTAAGAATGCAGCCAGGCAGTGCAATATATGCAAGATGAAAACTTTAAGATTGAGTAGAGCTCTGTAAAGTTGATCCATAAGATCAATTCCTGCTTTGCTGCTCTCTGTGTATTAGTCATGTGACAGTGTTCTGGCTGGTCTGGTTCAATGCCATTTCCCTGATTTTGGTCGCATCTCCCAAGACTGATGGGTCCTGCTCCTTGCCCTCTCTCTTCTCCATACATTGCCGAAACTGTAATTGTTTTTCTTATGTACACCACTAGCATACATGAACTATTAGCTTTTTCTTGTTTAAAGCAGTGGTGGCCATTCTTGCTCTGAAATGACATCTCAGTGTGCTCCTTCTCCGCTCTTTTCAATCTGCTTGAAATGTTTTGTGTGTCTTGCATGAAGTCAAACAATTCTTTTGATACTTGACCCCACAGATTACTGACAGCTCAGTTCTCCTTTATTTCTGATGCAGTGTAACTCTATCCTGCTCAAAAAAAATCTATTTAAAATAACATGATCCAGGAATTTAGCACGAATCCTGCAATTCATGGCCATGCTAAGCAGTATTCTGTTTCACAAGTGGTCCCTTTGAAGTCGGTTTAGTTACACATGCTTACATCATGTCTGAACTCGGTCCACTGTGTTTACAACATGCGTATTTGATATTGCACAGTGGGTGTACATAACTTTAAAAATAATAAAACTTTTATTACTTTGAGTAGTGTGCACATTAAAGAACAGATTTTCATTTGCATCAAGGCTCTTTGTGCTCCTTTGGCCATGCAAAAGGCCTTAAAACTGGCATAAATTCCATTAAAGACCAGTTGAAGAATCACTTTTCACAGCCAATGCTGTGTAAAATGGTGCTGCATGTAAACCAAAATGGAGCCCTTCCCAAAGGAGATTTTTTGATTTCAAGGCAATATTTTCACTTTTCTGTTCTATTTTCCTGTAATAAAGGTGCAATTGAATTAATCACTGTGACTTTTTTTTTCTTAATTTTAGTGTACCATGTTGTAGTAAAATTCTATCATTAGGAGTTGACCTTTTTATCCTTGTGAGTTTCAATCAAATATTAGCGCTTTTTCTATTTACCTGCAAGCAATGTTCATATAAACCACAAAAAGACTGCTTATTTCTTGAATTACCTCAAAGAAGCAAAACCAAAAAGGATTAAACCAAGAACATAATGATAATGGGAATCTGTTTGGTTTTTTTTTTAAATTTTGTTTTTTATTTCTGATTCCCAGCTTGGGAAAGGAAGGAAATGCATAAAACCATATTTCTGAATAACATTGTGGTAGATTTTTATGTCTACACCTTCTCAAATCTATGCTTTGTTTTTAAGCTCCAGTTCTGGTCCATAAACATAAAATAAGCATTTAAGCAGCTAAAAAATAACCTACTGAAGCTTCAGGAATCTGGAAACTCTGTGTTGATGAGCTCAACAAGGTGAAAGGCCTTGGGTCACAACAACCGCTTGTAGAGCTCCAGACTGGGAGAAGAGTGGCTGGAAAAGCTGCCCAGTGGAAAAGGACCAGCTTGTGCTGGTTCTCAGCAGCTGTGCCTAGGTGGCCAAGAAGGCTAATGGTGTTCTGACCTATATCAAGAATAGTGTGGCCATCAGGACCAGGAAAGTCATTGTCCCCTGTACTCAGCACTGGTGGGGCTGCACCTCAAATCCTGTGTTCAGTTTTGGGCCCCTCATTGCAAGAAAGACATGGAGGTGCCAGAGAAAGCCCAGAGAATGGCAGTGGAGCTGGGGAAAGGTCTGAAGCACAAGTCTGATGAGGAGGGGGTGAGGGAGCCTGGAGAAAAAGAGGCTGAAGGAGTACTTTATCATTCTCTACAACTATCTGAAGAAGGTTGTAGTGAGGTGGGGGTCAACTTTTTCTCCCAGGTAACAAGTGCCAGGATGAGAGGAAGTGGTCTTAAATTGAACGAGGGGAGGTTTGGATTACATATTACAAATATTTTCTTCACTGAATGGGTGTCCAGGCATTGGAACCAGCTTCCCAAGTAAGTGGTGGAAACGCTGTCCTGGAAGTTCAAAAAATATGTGGATGTGGTACTTGGGGATATGGTTTAATGGTGAACCTTGTGGCTCTGGGATCATTATTGGATTCAGTAGTCTTAGAGGTCTTTTCCAACCTTAACAGTTCTATGACTCAGCTTCTACAGAAAAAAAATAATAAACAGCTAGAATTAGTGTAAATGTATTAGTTGTTACCTGGTGAAGAAATATTGCCTCTTGAAGATGACATTTTATTTAAAGCACTAGACAAGAGCTTGTGGTATCTGGATCCATTTCTCAACTGCGGCACATTCATTGTTTGACTCTTGGTAATTCACTTAGTTCATCTCTCTATCTGTCTGTCAGCCTGCTTGTCCACTTGTCTGTTAACCCTTCTGCCTTGTAGAGGTGGTGTAAAGGTAATGGCACTTATGCTTTGTGTACAGGATTCTACTAATACCTGTAGGGATTTGCAAGAGTGGGAAAAAATGCTTTATGTTATTGTCAATCTTCCCTGACTTTTCATGTTATTCTCCCCACCAGAAAAAAACAAAATGGCTGTTGAAAATCTTAAGGGAGAACCCCTGGATGTGAAATGAGTATATATCTGTACAACCATGTTAGATCTTTTAACAAGGAGATTTCCTACATTGACGTAGAATATTGGTTTCTGCTGTATAGAATGTTTATTCATACACAGCTAGTTTACAGCTTTTCTATATGGTTCCTGAATGCATCCTTCTCATCTTCATTATTCTTTTTTAACTGGAAAATAGGCAGTGTATTGGAATTTTTTCTTTATGTGCTGTAGGCTACACTTAAACATTGAGGTCTCAGTAATTTATGTTTTTAATGGATAGGGGTTTTTCCTTTTGGGTCATTTTCACAGAGAAAGCTAGGTTGTCCAAACATATTCTGAAATACATTGGGGGATTATGGTTTCAACACATGCATGCCTAGGGCCAAAGTATGAGTAACACGAAATTTTTTGTTCCATTCCATGAACAAACCACTGTTTTGTGGTGTAATACAAAACATATCTAAGCAGTTTAGATCACTATCAGGCATTACAACGTTAGGTTTTCTATTTATGTGACTACCCAAAGCTCATTAGAAACTCATTTTGTAGCTCTAGGGAAGTAAGAATAAAAAGCAGTGAAAAATAGTACATTGTGTTCTGTTCTAATTATACTCTATTTACTGTACTTACTAATATATATCAAGTGTATAATTTTATAGTTGCTGAGCCCAACTTTCAAAACTTGTGAAGTCCAGGATTGTTCATAAAACTGTTGTGCATGCAGCTTAACTGAGCAATTTTGATTGGACAAACTAGCTTTTTGTGCATGCAGGCAGACTGTTAATTGCTGATTGCCTTCATGTAATATGAATGTTCTTGAAGTGCAGTGTTCTCCAGTTCCTCCTCTTCACCTGCTCTTAGGCCCACAAGAAACTTGGTGGTTGCCAGGCCCAAAGTGATTACCAGGAGGAGACAGATCTGAAATACCAGAATACACTTGCGAATATAAGAGCTCAGTTTCTGGGTGTGGATTTTCACTATTCAGCTCTACACTCGGACTGCTGGTGTGAGACTCTATAAAAATCACACCAGCACTCTCCTAAGTCATGCGGCAGAGGTTTCACATCTCCATCAGACTAAGCTTGTGCAAATGGGAAGAATCTGATGTGTTGACATAAGGTACTAATGTATGAGAATGTGATAGACAGTAGAGCAAGGGGGGGCAGGAATCTCCTTTTAAAGGGAGAGTATTTTTAATTGATTCTTACTGTATAGTCAATTTTTTTCTTTTAAACTACAGCTCTGTGCCCCCTATGGCATATTAGCCTCACCTTTTAATGAAATGATAAATGCAGAATATGGCACAGACAAGTACTAAAGATTCCCCATTTAAGGGCAGAGAGAGGGAAAAGAAATCATTAGCCAACAGAAAAAACCAAGGTTTTGGGCAAGCTAGTTAAAACCCAATTATAATCTTCATGCTGTTGCCCCTTTCCTTGAATGACTTTTTGTAATAGAAGAAGAAGCTGCATAAACCCAATCAAAAATGAGGTTTTAAATTTTTTTTTTTTTTTTTTGTAATGTGAAATGAACCATTTCCCCAGTAATGGAAAGCTTATCTGTATGTGCATTAGTGGATTAGAAGCACACTTCACAGATGGTATAATACACAGGTCTGAAGTACACTCAGGGCATACACTGAATCCTAGTGAGGCCACTCAGTCATGGCGTATATTATAAGAGAATATTTAACAATGTTCTAGGTTATATAACACAGTTGAAAGTAAGACATGTAAGCTTGTTGTTCTAACAGAACATGTGTTTTTCAAGAAAAGCTGTGCATGAAAATGTTCCCTAAAATTCAGATAGAAGAATCCTTTCTTCTTGCTCTCAGCGTAACATATTACAGTAATAAAAGGAAAGGACTATGATGTAGACTGAAAAAATATGCCTGCTACACAAAATAAATGCCGGTTTATTAGTCTGTCTTCTAGTGTATTTCGGTGCCCATACACCCACATATAGTGAGAAGATGTCATTAAATTAAACCACAGATATTTGTCCCTAGATTAAGGTCACTTTCACTTCTAGGCTCTCTTCTTATTTATTTTAATTAATGAGTGAAAGCTCTGCTTTTCTTCATCTTTAGCCTTCTTTCAGGCTTGCTGTTATGCACCTTGTTATAAATTCCTTGGCTTCCAATCAGGGTTTTATGAGCATGGAGGATTGTATTTAAAAATAAAGATTCTGAACACCCATATGTTTTGAGGTACAATTCCTTTCCTCAGAGGGTATGTAAAACATAAAACAAAAAAGTCTATTTTATTATGGAAATCTGAAAACAATCAATGAGCCTCTTGTTCAAAGTAGCACCAGGTTTGCTTTAATTTTCAACAAATTCAATTTTCTTTAAAGTGCCGTTTATATGCCCACATTGAATTATAATAGTTACTAGTAATTTATTGGGGATATTATTCCAGGAATTTTTCTATCTTCTGCCTTTGACCCTAGGGATGCGATAGCAGGGTATAAAGAATGTATGGT
Source organism: Fringilla coelebs (assembly GCF_963513975.1). Taxonomy (NCBI): domain Eukaryota; kingdom Metazoa; phylum Chordata; class Aves; order Passeriformes; family Fringillidae; genus Fringilla; species Fringilla coelebs. Next base: position 101,400,619 of record NC_140028.1, on the reverse strand, counting down.
GTAGTTTGACACAAATATATACTGCAGGAGAGAGCATTACAGCAGAAAGTTTGTTTAGAAAAGACACACTGATTGTGTTATTTCAAGTTAAACAGACAAAATCATTTCCATAGTGTTTATAAACCATGAGGCTACTATCTACCATTGATTTTTTCCTTCCTTTTTTTTCCCCCACTAAACTGTCTTCACAGCCAATGTGTTTTCTTGCATGATTCTAGAAGAGAGTCATTGTAGCAAAAAAATTAAGCAATGTTTGTCCCAATTCAAAGCTAGTGGTAACAAATAGAAAGTGTCTGCTGTAGGTTTTGGATGAAGGCAAGAATATTGTTTTTCTGCTAGTTTCTCTGTATAAACTAAGAGAATCCTGAACCCTTTTAATCTTTTCAATAGAGCCTTGCCATTATTTTCTTGCAAACATTTTGTTTAAATATTGCAAGATACTGTTCAGGTTTTCACAGAAACAGAATCCATCAATAGCAATTCCTAAGACTACTAGTATAAAAAGGTTTTATTGGGGCTTTACTTTCTCTACTTTCTCTTCTTTTTGTTATTTCTTTTTTTTTTTTTTTTTTTTTTTGGTGGTTGCTTCTTGTTGTATGAGCTATGATTTAGAACTGTGGGGAAACTGATATTTACAAACCCTTTTGCATCCTTTATGTCTGGCATCAGGACTTTTCCCCATGTCTTTGCAGTAAGTCTGAAGAGACCATTGCAATGAAGACATAATGCATCTTCCTTCCCCAACCTTCTTCACGTGACTGGAATTGAGGCTGCTCAGTTCTGTGAAGCTGAAATCTCTTCCTTTGAGTTAATCTTGGTCCTTATGTAAGAGAGACTGACCAGGCAGAGCTATTTTTGCTCTTGTTTGGGGGATTTCTTCGCTCCTGATGATAGATTGCATTGATATTAGATGAGCATGTTACTAGACCCAAGACTGTTAGTTAAGATCTGAGAAATATTTTAAAAACACTGAAACTAACAAATTGTAAGATTTACACTAAAATGTCCCTTGGCCTCATTCAGAGAATAATATATAATACTGATGGCCCTTATACCCTCCCTACAAACCCTGGGAGATCAGATTCTGTTTTCCATGGCCATAGAAAAAAATTGATTATTCAGTTTCTCTTTTGTCTCTCCTCAAGTAGGAGACCCTTTGCCTAACCTTTATCTTTGTGCATGTAAGACTTGCCATTTTTGAGTGCCAGAAACAGTAGTGCAAGTGCAGCTGATTTAGCAGTGTCATTTCTGCTAGGCCACACAAAAGACTAGTGAGTAGTCTGTCTGTCTGCCTATAGTCAGGTGTGCTCTGCTTGTAGATATGCTCTTCTTATACTGCTGCCATCTTTCCAATAACACATTATAACTCCTGCAGTGCTTTGATGATATAGCATGTTTACAGACTGCTGGAGCAGCAGCACTCTTTGACAATGTGTTATTGCAGTACATTGTGAGAGACAGCTATTTTTGGTGTGTTTTACTCCAAGGGTGCTTTCATCTCAAGCAGTAGAGCTGATCTCAGGATTGACTTTGGAAAATGTTGAGACAAATAAAACTTTCATGCATCTTTCAGACTGACCCATAAATGATAGAAGTGTGAAGGTGCAGCATCTGAGTCACAGAGGGCCTTGCGGCAGCTCTGTCCCTAATGGGATTTTTCATGTAGTGCTCTCATATCCTCCAGAATCCCTGAGCAACAGTAATTTGTGTTGTTTCTTGTTTTACAGTATAACTAAAAAACCACTGTTTAGTGAGAAGTATTCTTGTTTTGTTTTAATCATTAGGTGGCTTTTAAGTTGTGGGCAGAAGCAGGCATGAAAACAAAGGGCGTCTGAGCTCCGAAAACTGGGAGCATGGTAGGAAAGAATAGCACTTTGGCACAGCACATTGGTGGTACAGGATAACATTTTATGTAACAGGATACAGACCACAGGGCAGGCAATTGGCACCGCAGGAGAGCACTTTATGTAACAGGACAGATAATCAGCATGTGGCTGGCATCACGGCTTAGTAACACATACAATGAGATGGGGAACAATTGCATTCTTTCTCTCTTTCTCTCTCTCTCTCCCCCCCCAGAGGTTACTGAGGGGAAATCCCTTCTTCCCTCTCTGAATAAGTATGTGATATTAGATGTATTTACTGGGGGAAGACAGGGATCCAATTCAATTGTGCTAAGCTTTTTATTTGTCTTAATTTGGTTTTTAAAAACATGCCCTTTGCTCACTTGCTACTGTTGGGGGGATAGACTAAACAATTGAAAGCTTTTCTAAGAAAAAGAGTAACTTTTTAATCACTGCAGTGAGCAGTAATTTTTGGCAACACTATTATACTACCAAGAGGCAATTTTAATAAAACAGTCCAGTGCTTCAGAAGCTCCTGAAGTAGTAGCAATTTTAAGGAAATATGAGGATATATTTCTTTCACTGCTTCTCTTTTTAAACCTTTAAAAGAAAACCACAGTGCCCCTTTGGTGCCTCTTAAGTGGACACAACTGTTGATTTAGAAGAAAGACGAACTGGTCTTTATGGTTAAGCATTTCAGTCCAACACCCTCTTTTTAAAAGCTAAGTACTTTAAGGTTTTGTTTAAGGTTGCTCACTCAAATCCAGAGGGACTGTAAAACGTTGGCTGTGGAAAGCCAATCTCCCCACACCAAAGATTCTTTGGTAGGACTCCAGGAAGGCTTTGGGGCATCCTGATTTCTGTCCACTCTTTGGCTTATAGTATTTCCTCCTTGTCTACTGAATAGATGAACTATTTTCCCTTGCTTATGAACAAATGGCCTGATGTATGTTTTGCAATAGTTTTTACACTGGTGTAAATTCATGTATGCCAGTGTCAGGGAAAGCAGAGCAGGTTACACTGCAATATCCATCGTTTTTTATCAAACTAATTATCTGTTGCATTGGATATCATGTTCTGATGGAGTCTCACAATTCAGTGTGTCAGAACCTTTCAGATTAACTTGCATCCTGAGTAGTATCGAAGATTGAAGGAGTAGGGTAGAAACAGGGAATAATTTGTAATTATCTCTGGTAGTTCGATAGCTGTCCCTTGCTTACCTTTTGGAACACATGACTGTATACCTCATTTCCAAAATCTGGAACATGTGCCTATGCAGTTTTACGCAGGCAGATACTTAAACATGTGCATTTCTAAACTTACCAACTGATCATAAGATTGAGTGATTCCTGTAATTACAGCATTAAGAATATTGCTGAAAATATATAAGTATATAGTGCAATATGTCAGTAATTCACAGGATTCCCGAATTGCGGAATGGCTAAGGTTGGAAGGGTCCACAGGAGGTCATGTAATCCAACCTCCCTGCTCAAGCAAATATCAAGCAATAATGATGCTAGGGAAAGAAATGTGTGAATGTCTGCTTGCAGTACTGTTCCTACTATTAATTGTAAAAAATGTACACAAAAAAAGTATTATAGTCAAAATTTAAATCAATAAAAGTGACTCATGTAAGCTTATAATACATGCATGCAACACAGTACCAATACTGTGTTTGGTTACTTCAGCATCATGAGAATACTTTTATTTTCAGTAACTCTAAGAAACATTAAATATGTGGCAAAGCATCTTAAATAGTACATGGAAGGCACTCAACTTTCTTGTGACGTTTAGGCAAATCTTTTTATTGGATTAAACTTGTCCTTCTACTGCCAGTGTAACTTTTTTATTATGACAGGAGTTAGGAGGAGAAAAAAAATGCTTGTGCTTAGGCCTGCTCTTGTTTTTGGTGTTTTTCTGGTTTTACTGTTTTTTTTGATAACCTAGTACTAATGACCGTAGAACTCTGAATTTCATTCTTCTCGTGTAAATTTGGATTATCCTACTTCCTTTTTCACTATTTATTCATTTTATCTGCAGACATGGAAAGCTTTTTGGAGAAAGTATTTGTTTTATATTTTTATTTTAACTGTACTAAGCTCAAATATATTCCTGGTAGAAACCACCAGATACAGTGAAAATTATTTAAAAAACAAGCAGCAATATAGAGTCCACGTAGCAGTGGTACAGATTTGTACTGCTTAACCTCATATTGTTTTCCTAAAATATGCTGGGTTACATCTGCATAGTGCTTCAGATTTCTAACACATGAGGAAGAGGTTTCTGCCTGACACTTGCAACATTCAGATATTTCTTGGAGAAAAAACATAGCAGTCATAGAAGAAGGAAATTGAGCTTTATCCTTACAAATACATCCTGAAGACTGTATTGTAGGTCTACCCCACTGGTACTTACACTGCTGTGTTAATAATAATGCAGTTTTATTGAAGGATGATTGCCTCTCTTTTCCCCTGCCACATTTATTATGCAAGGTCAGGGACCAGTTTGTAAAAATCACTTAAAAAAAAAAAATCTTTGATTTTCAAGCTTTTAAAATTTGGACGCTGGTTGGGTGGAACTAGGCAGGTGTCAAAGCTCTGAAAATAATTGCAGTGTTCTCTACAGCAGGATTAGCTAGCCAGAATCAGGAGTCCCACACCTGCAGATTTCTGAGACCCCTGGATATTTGTTGTCCTTTGAACTTTACCTTTTGTTTTTTCCTTTAACTATTTTAGTTCAACTGAATGTACAGCCACAATCTGTGGAAATGGAAAGATGCTGCATGTATGGCAATATGTTGCCAAAAATAGAAAAAAAATACAAAAAAGGGCAGCTTTCAATGCCTGTTGTGATTTTTTCACTGAAGCACTACAGGGATTTACCAAATGCACTGCCAGCTTTACATGATCTGAAATAGGCTTTAAATGGATGGTTTTGCATTTTTCTGTCTACTCTCAATGGTCTCTTCCTTCCCACTTTTTCGCATCCACTTCTGTCAGTGACAATGAAATAGCTAATTTCGGGTTTGCTGTTACTGTCTTTTAGGTGAAGCTGGAAGGAAGGAATCTCTTAAATGAAAACCACTGGTTCCATTTGGCCTTGTAATGTTTGTGTTCATTAGCAACTGTACAAAATGACTTGGCTTAGCAGGAGTATTTATTCTAATAGTGAACTTTAAGAGAATGAAATTGTAAAACCAGAGAGATCAAGTTAGTGCTACTTTGGATGCAAGGAGGAATGCAGTACACATGTGATATACTTCCAAATTAGTTTCACTATTCTGTGTGTTGATGCAGGGGGTAAATAGGATCTGGGCCTAATTTCTCCTTCTGATTTCTGGGGTTGGGAAGAAATAAATGGGCCCCATATTTCTGAGAACAAGTTGTTGTTGAGCAGCACTTATACAGCTGTGTGGAGGGGAAAGCCCTTTGCTCACCTTCTTGCAATGATCTAGTGATAGCTTAGAAATGTGTCTGTAAGAGAGTGTCTTGGTTCATGAAGCCTCAAGAAGTAAATGTCTTTTCATGTGTGAGGCAGTGAGAATTATGCCCTTCAAATTAGGGAACTGACATATCATGCAATATTTATGTCTGGTGTCAAGTCATTATCCCATCTCAGACACCAATATTAGATTCGCTATTTGTCCTTCAAGATGATTCCATAATTCCTGGAATGCTTACAGAAATTTTTCAGTAAGGGATTGAAGAGCACTAAATAACCTGTATATAGTTACCAGACACTGAACAGTAAAGGAGTTTACTCTCAAATTTTTGTTCAGGGTCTATTTGATTCATTTACCATGCTGATGGGGGAGTGATGGTGGTGAAAAGAAATAGAGAAAGAGCATCAGTATCTGAAATTAAAAGTTTAGAAAAAAAAATTGTCTGAGAATTCATATAGAAGCTAAGTATGCACCATGAAATTGTGCTGTTTCTCCATGTAGAAGTTTTCTTTATGCAATTGCCTTTTGAGTCCCTCCTTGAAACAGCTCAGATCGTGAAGCACAACACAGTGAGCATCAGCCTAATACTTGCTAAGGACCTTGCAGGTCGTTGAAGTGAGTGGGTCTTTGACCTGGAGAAGTTAATTGTATCGGATGAAATTTTGTATGTGCCTTGCAAATGTAAGTGCAGAGGTCTGAGAAACAGAGAGTAGAAGCATATATGTTGCAGTGAGTGAAGACTGGATATTTGAAGGAATATGTAATCTGTTTTCACTTATAGCCCAAGGTTTTCTGCCCGACTCTACCACCATCCTTCGGAAAACACAGAGGACAAGTGTCTTTTTGAAAATATTATAAATTATTTTTTAATATGATAATACATAAAATAGTTCTGAATTCCAATTCTTTGCTTTGAGTATTGCATGAACAGCTCTTTTAAATTCCTCTTTTGTGTATTGTTACATAATTGCCCTATTGATTATCTATTTAGTTTTTATACAAGTTATATTGATACTGTCATGTAGGATGTAGTAAGAATAATTTGAGATTTTTTTATTATCTCTGTGTCTCTGAAGGTAGTGCTAAAAATATGATTTATGTCAGACAAACCTAGGTAAAACTAAAGTTAATATTCAATTTCATAAATGATCCGTGGGAAATTGTTTAGACATAAAGTAAAAGTGATTGTTATATAGAGAATGGGACCAAGGCATGGTTATGCTTTGAGAGTTTTTATGTGGGGAATTTAGGAGGGCAAGAATACAAGTTAAAATGTGTTCCCTGTAGGCATACAATAAAATCTTTACTGCTGTTTGTCACTGCAGAAGTAGTGGCAGAGTCTTGGAACACTGGGTAAGGCACGCTTGTTTCTAGCTTTGGGAAATCAGGCCATTTTTTGGAAACCACATAAATCTGGAAGTATTGAGCTGGTGACCATTGCTGGTAATCTCCCATTAGCCATCTGCATAATAAACACATTTGTTTTGCTGTTTAACAGATGAAAAATGGTTATTTGGCTAGTGCTTTTGGCTGACTGAGATTCCTCCCTGTCATATCTGAAGCTTATGGGCAAGAGAAAGTATTAAGTTAAGCTCTCCTTGCTGATATTTTGGGTTGAACAGAAGTTTTCAGATTTTAGGGCTGTCAGGCTACTACTGTAATGAGAACCAGCTTGAAACAAAGGGAATCGAGAATAAAATAATATGTTTCATTTTGCCAGCCTAATAATATTTGGGTTTTGTATTTTTTTTTTAATTTTTATTTCTGAACAGCTTAAGTCCTGTGGACATATGAAGCAAGGACAGATTGCTGCAGCTGTTGAGCTTAATTTTTCATTCTCCTTACTATAATTCCAACAGAAAGAAGAAGGAAATTTAACCTTTTTGTAGAGACAAAAAATGATTCAAATATCAGAGGGGATCAGAAAATAGTAGTCTTTGTTCTTCACCTTCTTTTGCATTACAAGCTGTCAACCATTGCTAAAGCTGGTACAGCACATATGTAAGAACTTAATGTAGGTGGTAAGGTCTGTGTGGTTCATACAGTGAAGGTAGACGAGATGCAAATGTTGATATAATATTTAGCCTGTGTTTCTTCTGAGGTGCATCCCTGCTACACTAGAGCAGTAAGGACTTTACTTTTAGTTTCCAGCTAATAAGAGAAACAGAAGAATTCTACAAGCTTCAGTCAGGCTACTTGTTAGAGTGCACAATGCACTGTTAACACCTTAGATAGTGTGGCTAGCAATACTCTGAGTTCTGTGGAGTTATTTAGGAAAGATGGAGTAAAAGAGTAAAGAGCAGGAGACATAAATATCAAAGATAAGTCAATTTTTTTAGTGTATACCTCTCTTTTAAGCAATAGAAGAGCTATTATCTGGAATGACTGTGTACCAGCCCTTGCAGAAGCTTCTAATATTTCCAAGTGATCATGATTACAAGGCTTATGCAGGATAAATGTTGACTTATTCTGCTTAAAGAAGTAATTATGACTACTTTTTTTCATTTCCCCCCAATTTTGTATCCATTCTACCTTTTTACTAAGATAAAACTGATACTAGTTGGAATTAAGTCAAGGTCTTTGCCATGATATATTTGCTGTATGTGTCTGGGCTGTTCCATTGTACTACTGGGAGGGAATATGTGTGACTGGTTCTGTCAATGCTGAAAAATATATTCACTTTGCTTGGGCTTTTCTGTGCAAGTCAGATGAGAAGAAACTGTTACTTTTTGATCTCTTGAGTTCTGCTCTTAATGCTATATTTTATGTTGTCAGGCAATGAACACAGGCTTGTTTTGTGGCCACAAGGAAAGGGAAATTGTCGAGGGTTTCTGCATGCGACCGTGTATAACAACTTCTGGAGCAATGATAATGGTACTTAGGAGACAATTAGCATATAAGAATTTGGTTTCATTTAATCACCAGTATGGTAAAAAAGGAATTTCTGAACTGGAAAAGTACATCTGAACCAAGAAAGTTCTTCTTTAAGTTTATTATAGCCCCTTCTGTCTGACTTTTTTCCATTGTATCCTTCAATACCCTTTTCTATTTCTCATCATAAAAATGCCCAAGTGTTTTTAGGTTCATTTATATAATTTACTTTGATGAATAAACCTGTCAGCTCTGTCCATGTGCTCAGTACCCATGGAGTGAAATATTGTATTTGAGTTCTAACTAAATTCTCTTTTTATTCCTATAGTGCTTTATTTACTTGCATTTCAACCTGTCCCAGACAAATTATTTCTTTTTAACTTATCAGGCTTTTAAGGAATTTTAAATAAGGTTGGCACTGTGTTACCTTGAGCCATGTCCTGGTTATTTACTTTTGGCTTACATGTGTCAATTCCCTCAATTTGGAATTTTGCTTTATTTTCACTTCTGAAGAAAAATTTCTGTTGATTCCTAGAAGAAGTCCAACAAGTTCACCCCTTGTCCTGTTGCTGCCAAAGGTCAGAATCATCTTCTACATTCATATCACATGCTTGTGGCCATTGTTTTTCTTTCCTTTTCTCCCCTGTGAATACATACTGACTCATTGAGTTTGCATACCTCCCTTTAATATCATCTGCTACATTTCACTCATGCTAATAAATCATTATTGTTCATTTTGGTGTTTCCAAATAAAGGTCTTGTTCCTTTTGCTAAAATGTCGCCCAGGTGTAGCCTCTCCTCTTGCTTCTCACAGGTTATCTACACTTGGCTTACTCAGTTCCATCTCATGATTTTTCTTACTTTTTTGTTCTTCTCTTCCTGTGATTTGTGTGGTGGGGCCTTCTCAGGACAACCACATGGTGGATGCCTGGTCCCATTATCCCGCTGCTAGTGGGATCCTCAGTAACATATTTCCACTGACATGTCTGAATGTGATGTGTGACAAGTGAAACCTTTGGCAGAACCTTTTCTTAAGGTACTGCTTACTATTTTTACCACTGCCATACTCAGATATCATACTCCAGATAGCACAACAATCCTTTCCCTATGAATATTTGAAAAGCAGTAACTGAGTTGATGGAGATGGACACAACCACAGAGGAGGAGCATTCCAGAAAAGTCCGAGAATAATAGATGTAATAGAATAATTTTCTGCTTGTTTCTAATTATGTTATTGTATTTTGAAAGTTGATACTAGAATCTAGTTTACCTCACTTTCAATCTAGCCATAGGTGACTGAAAATGGAACTTTTAGAAAATGGGCTGCATAGGACAATGGAAGCACATTTCTGTTTTAACATTAAGGTAATAATGTTAAGAAATTTCACATGGTGATTGTGAGGAGAACATACATATATGTATACATTAATATGTAATCCTACTTTTCTTTGCTTGTCCCTTTGTGTCTTGGTTTGAAAGACAGGTGTCTGCCAAGGAAGGCAGGAGCCTCCCTTGGAATGGAAAGTATGACCCCTTTCCCTCCAAATTATTATAACTTTGACATTAAGGGGCTTTCAGGCAAAAGATATGGGAAAAGGAACAGTTCTTTACTAGTATGTGCATGTATAACAAGGCAAACAAACGACAGCAATGGTAGCAGCGACAAACAAGAACAGAAACCCCGGTGAAATCTCTTCCCGCTCCTGGAGCGCTCCCCGCTCGGTGCAGTGCCGCTCACAGCCGGCAGGGGCGCTGCTGGCTCCCGGTGGGCAGGGTGGGTGTGATGAGTCCCCCGCGGCTGCAGGGGGTGCTGTGGTACCGCTGTAGTCACCGCTCCCTCACAGATGGGCTGGATGGCGGGCATGGGCTGCAGCAGGAGCCTCGGACCAGCGGCGGGAACGGCCAGGTGGGCTCACTCCGGGCAGCAAGAGGTAGCAGAAACTCAGCAGCTGTGGAGGAGCTGCACAGTGCCCCAGCAGGCAGGGGGTGCTTGGCTACACTCAGAGCTGTGGCAGAGAAAGGGCAGGGGCTGGGCAGCGGCAGCCTGGCTCCTGAACATGGACAGGAGAGGCTCCCTTAGAGGGGTAAGGAGCCCCGGGTCCCAGGGTTTCCCTTTGGGCACCCGAGCAGATGGTGAGGAGTTCTTTTTTAGTGAGGTAGGGTGTTAATAAAGTTCCAGTGCAACAGCTGCTCCCACAAGCCGAGCTTCACTCGCAGTAGGAGATGGAGCCTCGCAGTGGCGGCGCATTCTGCCCGCAGTTACAGCAGCCTGTTTCCCCCCAAAACCAACAGCGAGAGAGAGCTAGGAGATACGCCCAGCCCAAATCTCAGGTGTCTTTGGCCCTCTGAGGGAAACCCCTTCAGCTAAGAGAGTAGCCAGCAGCGCCCTTACCCCTGAATCACGGCAACTTCTTTTGTAAAAAAAAAAATTTCCCTGCTGCTAACACTGCATTCCATTCCTACATCTGTGTATTTTGGGTTCCTGGTTAGGTTTTTTACCCCCACAATTAATTTGATGCTGCAATACTAGCATTCTTTTTATGTGTCTTTTAAAGAAAGTTAGAACTGAAGTGGATTTTTTCTTTTAATTCCTATCTCTGGACTACACAGAAGACATGTGCAACAGCGTGCACTGGTGACAGTAACAGCAGTTATTTCTTCTTCCTGTCAAGAGCACTGACTACCAGAGTAAGGGCAGTAAGAGATATCCATTCCTGACGCATTTTATGTTTTCCCTTTACATTGCTGCTCAATTAAGTCTGATTTAAGTTAAGGCTTGGGTGCAAGTTATACTAAAATTCCATTAGAAATGAATAGTAAAATTATTAAGCAGTTTACTTTGTCTCAGGTTTGTATTTATTCATATTAATTCTGCATACACTAAGGGCCATTGATGAACTTAAGAAGATGTTCATTTTTGTAGGCACACAGTTTGTGGTAATTGGGAGTGGGGCTGTGTCTGAGCCTCATCCCTAATGGGCTACAGCCCTGCAGGGCAGGTGAGCAGCATTGAAGGTAATGAGACACAGAGTGCCCAGGTGCACTGACCAGTCACCAAAGGGACACACAGGTGTAAGGCATGTAAGAGGAGAAATATCAAAGGTTGGGTTAAAGAACAAGTGGGGAAGGCATTTGAAGCCTTCTGAAGTGGTGTGGTGTTGCTCTGTATGAGTAGACACTGAAGCCTTCTGAAATTGTATGGCTGTCTCAACTGCAACATGTGCAGTGACATACGGTGCGACAAATTTTATTTTTTTATGAGATTTAGATAAATTTCTAAATTTTAAGGTTAGAAATCCCTAAATATTTCTGAAAATTTATAGTTATTAAGGAATTTCTAATGCTTTTTGTAAAAACACAGGGTGATATATTTGAGCTTTTCTTTGCAACCGTAATTGGATATTTTTTGGCTATTGGCTTAGTAATAGAAAGGCCAGTGACGTGCACAATATTCCCTTTTATCTGCCCTCAGGCTTTGACATGGCTTATATTCTCTTTTCACTTGTACATAGCCAAGTATAATGGCACTGTAGATATGATATGGTCACTGGAAAATAGCACAAGTACATCTGCTGCAAGCTGTATTATCTTGCATATCTTCGGTTTCTGATACTGCTGCTATATAAAGGTGTCGTTACGAAATTGTGCAAGTTTACTTCCTCTTTGCATATCTTTTCTTACCATCTGTTAGTGGATGAAGCAACTATGTTCTCTTCCTGTTCTTTCTAAATTATGTAGTGAAAACATCAGAATTTTTATTTGATCTTACACAGGTTCTCTCTGGGCATCCAAATATCTCCTGTTATAGGAAGTTGGTAAGAGGAATTTTTTTAGCTGAACTAGTTATTCTGTGAAAGGTTTTCCAGGAAAATACTCAAAAATAATGTACTTATTTTCCCTTTTGATATTGAATTATGATCTTGGATAGTTTACTGTTTCATCTATCTTTTATAGAAGTATTCAAATTAAAGCCCACATCTGTTTATTTTTCACTTTGGAAAATCACCCAAGAAGAGAAAGTTATGAATACTAACTTCTCCTTTATGAAATACTTAGAATAGCCTAATTTTCTTTTAGGAGACCATGAAATTGATTTTGATACTAGAATTGAGAATCAAAAGTTCTTTCTCTCCCCTTATTCTATCTTTTCAAGGTATCTAAGCCCTTAGTTTCCTTAGCCTTCTAAACACTTGAGAAAAACCTGTGTTCCTTGTTTTAAAGTGAAATCACTGAGGAAGTTCAGTCCAGATTCACAGTGTTGTTTGGGCATGTGATTAGCTTTGAAGAAAATAGAAGCTGTTTTCCCAGATTGTTAGTATGTTTGGGTGGAAGTGACCTGTCCAGAGCAGCCAGTGACAGCTCACATTCACGTCTATCAGCTTCCAGGCTTCAACCAATATACTCTTTTACCCCACATACCATTTCCTAGCTGCTAGAACTTTGTTTTAGCCTGAATTTCCTGCAGCCTTGGCAGTCACTGAGACTCACTCTCAGTAAGTGAGGTCAGGAGTAATGTGGTTATCACTTAGCAGCCCAAGTGCTGAATTCACCACAGCGGTGTGAAGGAAAGACAAGCAATGGAGTTAACTGTATTCTTATGCCAACTAACTGAATATATTATAATAATATATGTTATAAGATAAAAACAAGTGGAAATAAATAATGGAAGAATGGTCATTTTAATAGAAATACATTATATAGAACACCAAAAATAATATGCTTTTAGCAAAAAAAGTCACTATAGTTTTCTGATCTGCTACATCCATGAGTTAATTTTCAAACTCTCACTCCATTTACTTAGGCATTGAATTCTGTCAGTACTGCTTTTGTAGATCTAGAAGGAATTCCTTTTGTTATCTAGAAGGAATTTTCTTTCATGAAACTTTTGAATTATGACTTCTGTTAAAAGATATTATTTTAATGTGTATGTTGTCCTAGTTTTTATAGGACAGTAACATACAGGAATAGGGAATGAAGGTGCCCAAGGATGCCAGATAAAAATACTCTTGCATGAACTGTTAGTATGCTGCTGTGTGTTATTTAACATTTTTGGAACCAATTCCAGACGTTTTTATTGGAATGGAAAGATAAAACACAGGTCTTTATTGCTCAGTGCTTTTCCAGTGACATGAGTTCCAATAAGTCTGACTGTTCCTTATCCTGCAGAATCTGAAAAATCCATAATTTTCCTAAACTTTCACAACATTGCATATCCCATTATAGTAGTTTTTAGAGAATTCAAATAAACTGATTTAAATCTTTGCGGGGTTTTTTTTTTTTGTTTCTTTCCTCTAGGTCAGCCTGAGGCTATCCTTCAGCTGCACTAATTCTGTAAAGTACTGAATAAAGGCTTGTATGTTCTGTGCCATAGGTGAAGAAGGCACCTCACTAACTTTCTGTTTTTACATACAAGCATTTAAATGTAGCCATGCAAGATGGAACTTTTTATTAAGGTTGGCTTTATCACAAATGGAAAGCATATTTCTATATGTAATTGTTAGATTCTGATGAGGTTTATGTTGTGCTGGCTGCCTTTCCAAAGAGAAAAGCATGGCATAATTTCTGTGTTGATATATTTACAATGCTTAAAAATGATTTGTGTTTACACAGTCAGTGCCCATGTAGTCTGTGTTAACTTCCTGTCATAGGAAAGAAGAAACAAACCATTTAAAAATAATATTTTTTTGGCACCTGAAAGAAACAGAATGAATAGAGCCCTTTTCCTTTCAGCTTGAAATAGCTTTCTGCGTTGGTAAACATTATGATTATCTTGAATCATTAGGTAGACCAAATCTGCATGCTCGATGCTTCATCTATAGATGTTATTTAGTTCTTGTTTCCAGGATATTATATGGGAGTCAGTACAACATTTAAGAATTCTAAAATATCTAAAACCTCTTGGTAACTGGAATTGATAGAGAAATTGATAGCTTTTTAATAATTTTCACTTTTTTCTTACAATTCCTGTAATACTTTCAGGAAACACCTCTTTCGGGTTTCAATAAAATTCTGACAGAATTGGGAAATAGGTCGTACATAGCTATTGTTGTGTGAGGCAAATTTATCTTTTGCTTTCATGGACATTTAGTGCTTTTTATTCCATTTTCTACCTTCCATCCTTCTTCCATTTCTCATACAGTCTTCCACATCTAAATTTGCCTTTTTGAGTAGCAATAGCCTTACCAAGTGTTTATCTATGCTGCTGCTGTTATACAATTAAAAAAAAAAGCTAAACTTGCTTAAATATCAGGAGAAAGAGCAGCATGTCTTCAATAACATGATAACCAGTATAGTCAATTTCTACATTATACGATGTCAGCACATTAAGGCCATTAAAATTTGTGGAAATCTTACACCTGCTTTCAGGAGTCTTAAATAATATTCTCTGTTTACCCTAAGCCTAACCCTTTCCCATGTGTTTTTCTGTTATCTTCATGTTTTTTCAGAAGCAGAACAGCACAAAAACTGAAACCAAATTTTGAGCAATGGCCCTTTATAACACTGTGTAGTTGTCCATTGAAAGCAGCAGATTATTATCTCCCTGTAATACTGATGATAACCAATCCATTTAACAGTACTCAGAAATAATGAGCATTTATGCAGCTGAGCAAGGAAATAAGCTATGCCAAATTGCAGAGGTGAAAGAAAACATTTATATGTGGTCTCTATGTTCTGTGTAAACTGTAGTACATTTTGAAAGAGAATAACAATGGCAACATTGCAACAATTTTGGACTACATGCAGTTTCCATCTGTTCAATGAACTTCCACCATTGCTGAGGGAAGATATGTAATGAGTTCAAGAAAATTACAGGATCTAGTTCTTGGTGGCCAAAATTGCAATTAGCAGATTTTTCATGTGCACCTCATTGTGTGATTTCTTTCATGGTACACCACCTGTGTATTTTGGTTTTAAAATCTATTTGTCTTAGGACAAAGAGTTCATGCTTGGAGGCTCTTGTTCATAGTTCTGTCCAGTAAGGAAGTAATTATTCTTTCAGTCTGCAAAGCAGGAGCTCAGTACTGAAGATCCTAGAGAGCAATGTACAGAGTGGCATCAGAATTCTCATCCTTTAAGTTCCCAAGTTGGAGGTGTGTTTGTTTAGATCCTGTTTTCCAGTTGAAAATATTTGGTTTTACAGACATTTCAACATTTTCAGAGAAGCAAAATGTAGGTTCTAAGCTTGTGCAGAGGCTCTCGATGCACCGTTCTAATAAAAAACATCTCCATATCTTAAGATGATATAGATCTTCCTGATAAATAATAGCCAGAGTATACCTTGGAAGTATGCATGGAGCATGGCCAGAGCTGTGCTGGTATTCATTAATTTCTCAGACTTTTCCATTCTGAAGAGCAGCAATTCTCACTGACATGAGAGCTCTGAGATTCCTCTTAGTTACCCTTAGACCCCTAATCACTTCCAGCCATTGCTATCACAGAGAAATGCAAAGTCACTTGTGTTGCCTTCCCCCCTTGGTAGTTATGTTTGCTGCATTTTATGTCTGCATGTCTGTGACCTGTGCCTGGTTTGCTTTATGAGGTGCTATGAGATGCCACTTTGAGTTTTCAGGTGTGAAATACCCATATTCTACAGCTAAAAATATTTCCCTTATATATACTTTTCACTGTTTTTATCTAATGTGTTTTTAAACTTCAGCTCTAGATACTTAGCATATCTTTCAGCATTGTATGAAAATGTTTACCTAAATACAGGTGTAGGGGTACTTGCAGTCAAGTTTCAGAAAGTACCATTTGTTGTCATGTAGCACGAGAAATACAATTTGGAGCACAGGCTGGGCAACACATACAAAAAACCTGCTCAGGTCTGATGGTTAATGCAAAATGATGACTTATGAGGTGCAGCACAGCCCTGGATTTTTTGGGTTTGGGCCAATTCCTGAAAAAAGTCCCAAGGGCAGCTCTGCAACACATTTACCTTCAATACAGCAAATAGTCCTATTAGGATGTACATATCAGGTCTGTAATAGTCATATCTGGACTCTGCATCCAGTCTAACGTGAAATGCAGGGCAAGAGGAAATTAGTCCAGGGCAGGTCAATATGCAGAAGAGCTAGAGCTTGTAGGCTGAGATAAACCTGTCCTGATGCAGTGTAGAAGCACAGGGGAGCAGTTGTAGTGAATTTCCTTGTGCTCTGGTTCTGAGGAAACACTGCAGAAACATTTGGATTATGTATACGTGGAGCCAGATTGGGGTTGGCAGGTTATTAGTTTTGAGCTGGAGCACAAATGATTGTACTCCTCCAGGAGCCATCTCTTTATCAAATTAAGTAAGATTTGTCTGGAGCCCCATACATAATAGACTCCTTCAGATTCTATGTTTCTTGCATCCAGGCTTGGGTAAGGTACCCATCCCAGTGTGAAAAGTGAGCAACCAGAAATGTTGGTAGAGCATATGCATTCATGGGCAATAGCATTCAATAAATGCATGGACTAGTGAACGTGTATTTTTTTTAAAACCCAGAATGCTATCTCCACTCAACTGCTACTGCTGTAATAATAGAGCTTAACAACATACTACTGATTTATACGTACTTTAGGATTTTTTCCTTGCACCTTCCTTCATTTCACATATGTTATGAGGTCATAGAAAAAAAGACTCAGTTGAAATAAATATACACAATGGGGTAGAATTAAGGTTGCTGTGGGAATGTCAATTCTGAATTTCCTGCTTTTGTTGTGATCGAACTGTGGAATGAAATCTTTCATTAGTCTTAGGTCTTAAACATTCTTTAACATAATTAAAATAATTTGTTAAACTTAACCCTTTAGACACAGATGCCCAAAGTAAATTTTTACATGTGCACAGTAGTATAGGGTTTTCTTCCTGACTAACTCTATTCATAATAACATCATACTGAGCTCTTACTGAACCTGGACCCAAGAAATAGATTGTTACTTTGGCTGGAGAAAATAGATGGTCAGCTGTAACAGAATTTCTGAATGTTTATGGACTATAAATATTTACTATTTAAAATTACAGACTAAAAAAGTTATGAGTAGTTGTGGGAAATGTTTGTTTGTTGTTGTAGGTGTTTGGGTTTTGGTGGGGTTTTGTTTGTTGTTGGTTTTGGTGTGGTTTTTTTTTGTTTTGTATGGTTTTAGTTTTTTGTTTTGTTTTGTTTTTATGTGGTACTGGTATAGATTTTCTTGCCTGAAATCAAAATGTGTGAAAATTGTCCAGCAAAGACCATAGCAATTTCTTTGGATGTAATTTTTCTGTTTCTGTAGTCCCTTGCTGTGCAACAGGGTTCTGATGTGACTGATAAAATAGGTAATATAACTATTTATGGGCAACAAAACATTCCCCTGTAGTACTAATTTATTAAATTCTGTGGATCTTAGCCATAATGAAAAGTGTACATTGATGGAGATTAGGATAAGAGATGTGTGTCACATTCCATCAGAATGTAGATGGAGCAACAGTTTTCATGTAGTAAATAGACCTCACTGGAAACAGAGACTTAAAAAAGACAAAGCCAAAATCTTCCCAAAGCAAAGCAAAATGTGTATTTATTTAATGCAGACTGTGTTATTTGTCTGGTGTTCTGTTCTTTTCTGATATAACTCTCCTCAGGTATATCAGGAGATATACCTGGCTCATATCTCCAGGTATTCAGTGTAGATTTTGGGCAATTTGATATTCTCCAAATATCAAGAATAATATCTGGCTTTAGGAAAGTAGTCAGTAGTGACTGACTTTGGTAGGACTAAGGGTTTTACCTGAAAGAGTTATTTTTAAATTCAGCAAGTGTGATTTTTTGAATCAGTTGATATTATAGATGAGTATGCAGGTTTTGGCTTACAATAAATGAACTAAGAATAGGTACCAGTGAGTATTTTTTCAAGTTTCTCAATTGCTTTTAAACTTTCCTTTCCCATATAGGGAAATTTGACCCTGACTTGTGGAAGCAGGCTAAGTTACTGGGCCTAACCCCTTTTTTTGAAAAGGATAGTCAGTCTTCATATCATAAAAATAAGCTTGTGGTTCAAATAAGTTTTACAGTGGTTCTTCTGGAGAGTGATTGGTCTGCTCTCATTTGCTTGTACTTGCACCTGAAAGGGACCCAAGTTCCAGCACAGAGGGAGGCTCTCAGAGTGTGCAGTTACTGAAACTTTCCTTGAAACTGCTTCCACACTCACATCTTTCCATTATGTACAGAAGGTATAGTGACCCCATGGAGAGTTGCTGGAGATCACATAACGGCTGAATTTTTAAATTTCTGGCCAACAAGGGAATATATTTGATTTTTTTTCTCAGAGCAATGAACAGCATTCATTTTTGCCTTTAAGTCTGGGAGATGGTGTGTTCTTCTTACATTGAGATAAAAGCTGAGGTGGTCTTGTTTACATAGATGTACATTAGAAAGAATTTCTGGTTTTAATTCAGGAATGAATGCTAGCTCTGGCTTTGCAAGCATCTATTGAAATCATTGAGTGTTTAATACTTTAGCTTTTATTCATTCATTGATTTATTTATTTCCATCTCAGACTCTTTTGTGTGTGCAGGTGTGTGCCCTCTAGATCCTTCCCTTCGCAGAAGAATCTGCATAGTGAATTATTAAGGGACAAATTTCAATTTCTCTGGATTCTTGCTACTTGCATTTTGCATCATATGGAGCCACGGGGGCAGCTGGCAAAACTGTGTGCTCAGAAACATATTTTCAAAGATAATATGCTTTTTTTGTTCAGTGGAAAGGGGTTAAAAGAATTCTGTGGTGTACTGTTTGCGCTCATGACCTCTGCCTGTAGATGAGGTGAGAAGCAGAGCCCTAGGTTAAGCAGCATCTGTTGTTTCAGCTCATCTTCAAACAGCAGCACAAAATTTCAGGGGAAAGAAATGTCTTCTTTATCTGAATGTCTCTGTTGTAACATTTTTGAAAGTATTTGCAGGTTGGTTACTCAAGGTGAATGTGCTGTGTTATGTACAAATCACTTGTGCAATGGTTAAAACAGACTGAGATCTAAGGCAGAACCTTTACCAGCTGAAGAGGATCACAACAGAATGGTGGGAAATATTTTTTTCACTCAAGCAGTGATAAAGGAGTCCTACTTCTTCCCACCTCTCCATATATAAACTCTGGTTATGCTCTGTCATAGTCACCTCATCCATGTAAGATCAATTAACAGCAGTTCAGTAGTCTATAACTGTGTATGGACTTTTAAGTATAAGGGACTGAGTATTTTCTTGGTAAACTTCCCCTTTATAGTAACAGCCTGGGTATAATTCACAGGAGGAAGGCTGTGCTACTGAAGTTGTATACCAAATTATAAAAAAACCATCTTTTTCATACTCAAAATGATGGTCACACTTTCAGCTGTGGAAACCAACAGAGACAGGGCTTTAGGTTGTATTGTTTATGCATACCATGAGGAAGATTTTTCCTTTGTACTTATTTTTTTTTTTTTACTATTCAATAATTTGCCTTGTATTTGGAAAGGCAGATAATTTACACATATTGTGTGATGGTCTGCTATGATGCAAAGTTCCAGCAGTCTGGACTGCTTCCAAGAACATTTTGGGAGCAGGAATCTACTTTGAGGACTCGATTAAGACATCCTTCACTGGCCTTGTCTTTTGCATACAGGGCATTATGTCATGATCAAGCTGTCTTTCCATCTCTCTGTCTCTCTACCTGTTTAAATCACATGTCTGCAAATGTACGTGTAGCTAGCAAAAAACGTGGTTTTCTTGGACAAAACCTTCAGGATTTGATTGGCTGCTGTATCAGTAGACTGGAATAATTACAGCTCTCCTTGGAGGCCTTCTATAAAACTGCAGGTGTTCAGCTTTAGCAAATAGTTCTTATTATATGGATAGACTTTTGGCAGCTAGTAATGATGTTTCCTGAAACTGAAAAATTATTTTCTACCTTACATGCTGGTTTTACATTACTGGAATATTGGAGAGGGAACCAAATACCTCTCATCAAGACTGTTTTTTTAGTTGTATATACTTTCTGATTTGTGTATTTTCTACTGGAGTGCAAGTTTTTTCCTTAACTGTTGTGGTCAGATTTGAAATCTCTTGCAGTAAAAGTAAAATTTTGAGGAATTAAGGAAGTGTCTGCCAACAGATGTTTATCCTTCTTTAAACAGAACTAGCAACTGGCTTACTGTCAGTGTACCACCAAACCCTGTGGTGAGGAGGTGCTGTAAAGCATTTAAAAATATTGAACATTATAATGGACTACTTTTAGAAGCTTTTTTTTCTTTTTTTTTTGTGTCACTGAGTAAGGCATATACAAAGATTTTTTGACTATATATTTGATCCATTCGGTACCACCATCATATAGTGCTGGAAGAAAATGATGGATCATTTTGTTACAATCACTCTTTTGGACAGTGAGATTAATGGCATGCAATGTGACACTTCTGGAGAACTGTAGTTTAATTAACTTAAACTACAGTTTAAACAACTTATTAGATTTGTATTTGTATTGTATTTAGTTATCCAAATGCTTGACTGGATAACTTGGTGCTCATGTTTTCTTTAATAAGCCTACTTGACCTTTACAGTGCTAAATCAGTACCTGAAGCTTGGTGGCTCAAGATTATCCTCTCCTAATTTTTATATATTTCCAAATAATACTTTGTTGAAGTAGGTTTATTTGAGTGTTTTAAGTATACAATATTGAGTCTCAATGTACAAAATTGAGTCTTTTTGAGACACTGTAGGCGCATCTCAAGTCTATCAAATCAGAATGCCTCCTCAGGGAAAGCATTGATCCTTTAAAAAAGGAGTGCCCAAAAGTTTTCCGTTCCTTGTTGTTTTTGTTTTTGGTTTTTTGTTTGTTAGGTTTTTTTTGTTTTGTTTTGCTTTGTTTGTTGTCTTTTTTGCCATTTTTTCTGGCAGATAAAACTACTGAATACAAATTAAATGGGAATTTCTGACTTTAATAAATAGGGCCTGTGCAAGCCAACTCAGAGTGCCCAGGAGAACATGCAAGTTCTGGAAGGGAATACAAGGATGGAAGGGGCTTTTAATTAATTTTGTTTATTTTTATAGATTTGCTCACTCTTTGAAAATATAGTTATTTTGTTTGTCAAATGTAGTCCAGGAAAAAAATGCTATGCTTTTCCTGCTGTATGTTTGAACCTTTTACATAAAGAAGAAAACACCAAATGCAGCTATTAAGTGTAAATCTCAAAATCTAGTATCATTTTATCTGATGTTAAGCCGCAGTGCTACAAACAAGTTACTGCTGGTGGCATAAGTGCATGGCCATATTTACATAAAGGTTCTTCTTTGTCTGCCTACCTATTTTCCCTCTCATGTTTCTCACACCCATTTGCTCAGAGTTCTCCAGTTTTTTTTCATCAAATGAAAGTATCGTTTTCAAAGGGTTTTGCTTCTTGTGTCCATGTCAGCATCGCAGATCAGAATGTGACAGGGAATACCTGGTTGCATAGTTTCTTTAAACCTGAGCCAGTAGCACAGCAAAATGTTAGGGAGACCATCCTTTCATCTCACACCATCCACAACTAAAAAGTGAAAGGTTTGTTGATGTAATCCTATTTTCAATCTATAGAGGTCACCTGTAATGCACTGCTCTGAGGATAAATGCCTAGTATTCTTTGAAGTTAAAGGTTTCTTTTTTTTTTTTTTTTGAGGCATGTTAAATGATATTTTGTTATGCCAAGATACTGTGTTGAAAATTTTGAAGAGTTTAGCTGCTTTTAAACTGTTATTAACCTTTCAGTCAATTGTTAATAATCCTTTCCAAACTGATATTTTCATTAATTCAATATGCTTCAAAATTTTTTGGTTTTGGAAGAACTGAAAACTTTGAGCTAATCTGTGATGCAAGATGTGGTAACAAACTTCTAGGTGAAAGCACACTAAACCAAATGCATATTCCTTTGGTAATCAGTGACAAAGATATAGGAATTTCACTTGGAGAAGAATTGCATCGTGCTGGTACATCATAGAGGAATGAAATGTAAACCTCAGTTTATAATGTAGTACTTAAACAGTTATGAAACTCACATTCATGATCTTGTTTTATCTCTATAAGTACACTATTGGTATGTACGTACCATACTGTTTTCCCCCAGTAAAAGGGTAGAATTTTATTTCAGAGATTAGCTACAGCAACTTTGCTAGGATGGGCTTTTTTTCGTCATGATTCTGACTTTTATCAGTAGATGCACATTGGCTAAGACTTGCTGTAGCCCAGATGGGCTTTTGTGTATGCCTGAGGATTTGGCACATTATAGCAGGAATTTATTATCTATAACTCTGTGTTTTTTCATAGCAGAATAAACCACTCCACCTGTAAATTGTTCAGCAGAAAACTTTCACAGTGCTAGAGCTGCACATGAATGTTAAACACTTTTCAGAACTGGGCTCCCTGCTTGCTTAGTGCAGCAGTGGTTCTTTGCTTGTAACTGCTCTGTTTCCTGACCCAAGCAGTCATGTGGGGAGTTCAAGTTAGGTTAACAAGAGCAGGCTGACATAGAAAAGGCTTAATTTCACTAGATTCTACGCTGAATCCTGTCTTTTTATTGTTAATGCCCTTTTGTTAATTTTTGTTTCTTTGTTTCATCTGCCAGAGAGTTCAGCTGGCAGCAGGGAGAGTTTCCTGAGCTGACTTGGCCTGGTAAATAGTTTTTAAAGGCTTACTGCTTCAGGAGGAACCCACTTTCCAGGGCTCTGCCACTTTCCTTCTTTTGATTTTTGTGTTCAGTCCCTTCCTTACCATTCCCCACATATGGTATGCACAGTTGCAATGACTTGCATATGTCCAGAAGTGTGACTTTCTTAGAGCTGATTCTCCTGTTCCTTTGTGCCTGAGCCAAAAAAGGACTGTGTTTTACACAAGGCTGCCAGCACCCTTCTCCCAAGAGAACATGTGTGGTCCCTCACATTCATCTGAATTTCCACTAACCCCAAAGATCAAGAATGTTTAGACTTCTTCCTGTCTCTGGTGGCCGCCATTATCAAAATGACTTTGTCTGCCCAGAAAGTTAAAACTCCCTGCTAGTACACTTCCAGTTCTATCAATGATAAACTATGGAAAACATCAGTGTCATATATTGTGTTTAACATGAGAAGCTGTTTGACACAGTGTATCCTTGAAATGTTTATAGTGAGTAAGCAAAACTTTGAATTAATTTAATAAAACCTTCTTTTAACCTCAGAAATGGAGCCTGTACAATGAAGTTTTATCTCTTTCAATGATATTCACTCATATTTGAAGGGCTAAGCACTGCATAATAAATGTAGGCAAGGACACTCTCTCAATTTCGTTATATCCTTTCATTGAATTCCCATGACATTGAGGTCAGTTGGTATTCCTGCCCTCTTGGGAGGGCGTTTCACTCCCAATGGCTCCTGTCTCTGAGGACAGTACAAGGGACAGGAAGAAGAAAATAGAGTATATTGCAAACTGATTTTCTTCGGACAGTGGTTTATTACCTGCTTAATTCCCCTCCTTGTTGGCTATTCATGTTGTTTCTTTGAGAAAGAACTCTTAATTGATAGATCTTAGCAATTGTCTTGTCAGTGAGCATTTTGAAGCTTGTTTAAAACACAAAGCAGTATAGGAATCAATGGGATGTGATGTTTTGTGAGAAGGAGAGCTGCTCAGCAGCCCTAGAGGAAACTATTAGTTTGTTATGAGGGGAACCCAAATGGTTTTAAGAGAATGTGGCAAAGCAGAATTTTCCCAGTCCTAATTTCACCTTACTGATACATGTCATTATCCCTCACTGAGCTTTTGCTAAAAGGGTCGGTGGGCCGCTGGATAGCCGAAATGTCTATGACAAACATCCTTAGATGCAGCTGAACTGATATTGATGGTGGTTGCTCTGGTGCTCATTTCAGCCTGCATTCAAACCACAGGAAAAATAGCTTTAAATTAAATACTACTACATCCATAATTTTGCTATTTAACAGTTCTCTATAATAATAGCTTAACAGAATATGCCAAAGAACATTAAAAGACCTTAAAAGAGGTCCCTAATGTTCTCTAATAGGGAACATTAATGGACCTCTTCCTCTCACTTTATCCCAAGCCACCAAGAGAGGCAGCAGAGGAATACTTTAGCATGCTTTTGTATGGGGGGTGTTACATGAAGTTAGGTTGATTCACTTGCCCTAAAGAAGTTTCAGATGGAAGTTGCAGGCTGAAAAATAGCATGAAAATATGCTGGAAAAGCGTCTCCACATATTTGTCCTCTGTACAACCAGACATTCTTCTGTTGGCCGCTGAACTGCATGAACTTTTGATTTGACTTGGTTCAGCTATTCCTAGTTCTTAACATGCACTACATGGGAAAAAAGAAAATGGATCATTCGATGAGACCCACAGTCTTGTCTTAGGTGAAAATTTTCTCCTAAGTTTAAACAAATTAGCTTATGCCTTCCTCATTTCACTGTTTTAGCCAGATATGAGATTTTTTTTTTTAGTGGAATCTTCTATGTAACACATGTATGATTTCATTTGCTCCTTACAGGCCTCCTCTCAGGCCATAATTCTTGATTTCTCCTAATTAGTTGCTGTGGAAATGATTATGTCATAAACACAAACAATGGGAATATAAGGAGCAGATGAATTCTTAAGAAGCAAAGATTTGTTTTCCTGTAAATGACAAAAAAAAAGCCCCAAAACCAACAATCCAAAGGAGAGGCATTGTAATACTTTCTGCATTGTCTTTCATCTCAGGATTTTACAGTACTTCTCAAGTATTAAAGATTTTTGAAAAGATGCTGCAGAAATGGTGTTGAAACCTTCCATCTTAGTTGTCCTTGGTAACTCATGATCAAATCATTCTTGCTTGCAACTGAAATTAAGCTTTACTTGCAAACTGAGCCTTTGCTCTGAGAGCTGTCCAGGTTCTTCCCAATGTACACATTGGGACATATATAACAGTAGTTATAGAGATCCTGTTGACCAAGTTATTTACACTTCAGTCCAATTTACTTCAAGGCTCTTTTTGTCCCTCTGCCTTCAGATTTTTTGCCTTTGAGATTTGTAGATGGTTCTAACGCTTTCAATAATGTTTCCTCACTGTTTCTTCACATTGTGTGAAAGAACAGTAAATAATTGTATCAATGGAATGCAAGGAGGACTGGAATCTACACCTGCATCAATCTCAGCTATGCTCTGCATTGGGTGAAAAATAATTAAAAATGTATTTTTTTGCCTCTGAGGTCAGCACATGTGGCTATGTATCCTCTGAGGAAGGAAATCCATTGCTCTGCACAAGCCCACTGTATAGCAATGTTCCCATTAAGTGCTCAAAATGGGGCTTGTATAGCATATTGGCCATGTGAATTCACATGTGGATTTCACTAAGGGAGAAGCTCGTTGAGTCAGAAGATGCCTTTTTGCATAGTCACTTTTCAGAGTTGTGCTATATTTTTGGCATTGACAACACCTTTGTCATGTGAGTATTTATAACTGGTGCCTTTTACAGATGGAAAATCCAAGACACAGAGAGATTATATGACTTGTCTAAAAGAGCACAGTTGGTTAGTGGCAGAGGGAACACAGAGCTCAGGGTTTCCGACTCTGTCTCCTAGACTCCACAAAACATTTCTAGAGCAATATTTAAGTGATGTAATGTGTAAACAGAATTGTTTCCAAACAAAAATATTTGTCAGGTTACATTAAATATCTGCAACAGCTCTTTAAACATGCAAGAACAGATTGATTTTAAATCTATGTAGTCTTTTCTTTAGTGACAAGAGGGAAGACATACTTAAGTGTTAAAATATTTAGATCTCCCATTGATAAAAACATTGTAGATATTATCCTGCTCTCAGTTGTGGAATAGGAAATCTACATGGTTCTTAGGCTTCCAGCTAAAAAGTTTTTTGAAACTGAAGTTGTAAGTGCAAGTTAGTAAGTAGGGCGTTCTTTTCAGCTGCCGGCATCTGTTATTGGAACTATACACTAGTACATGTCCAGCATTGCCTTACGATATGCCAATGGCAACTTTATAGAACTCAAACATGCACAAAAAAGATATGTGAAGAAGGGCAAAACGCTTTTGCATAGTTTTTATATTATTCACATAACTGGAATGTGTGCAGCATAGTACAGAGTGTAACAAGAGCAAATGCTGAACCACATCAAGCTGTTCCCTTGTCGTGCATGTCATTTAAATATCAAATCTATAAGGGCGTTTGCTGTGTTCTTCACACACAGAAAGACCACAACTAAGTGACTTAAAAGTATCCCATGAGTTTTTAAAAATGCGGACAAACAACTCTCTTCTTTTTGATAATTGCAAATACATTGTTCCACTCTGTTGGTTCTGCAACATCTGGTGTTTCATAAAGCATTTTAAAATGTCATCTCCCTTTCCCATTTGCCCACACCCTTCCCACTGCACCTTAACCCCAGCAGACCAAGAAACTTTAATTTATAAGGAAATCAGTGGAAAATCTTGCAAAACAGAGTTAAGGAATTGTGTCTCTATAGATTTGAGCTATTCCTTAAATTAACAAGGAAGCCGAGTCAGCAATATTACTGTATGGAAGATTTCCATGAGGAAGAGGAACAAGATTCTGGCTGATTCAGTGGAAAGGTGTTATTAAATAACTCTTGCAGATGAGATTACTTAGAATATTTTGCTTGGTAGTGTTAACTTGATAGTCTTGGCATTAAGTCTTCATAAAAGGATCAGAAGGCAGTTTCTCAAGAATAAAAGATTGTAATCCTGCTTGCCAGTCCTGGTATGTGTCCAATGTTTGACTTGTAAATTGAGTGTCATTGCTTCACAGTTAGCAAGTTAGTGAACTTTGTAGTTTGTGCTTCAGGATGAGCTTGCAGGTTAAAGAATCAAAGTGAATGAATGATAAGGCCGTTACTGTGTACCATTTGTCCATAATTATGGTGTTTTAACAATTTTCATAGACATTCTATCAGTCCATTGTAGCATAGAATGAATAGAATACTTTAAGATGTAGGTTGTGAATAAAGGTACAAATCTAGTACTATAGAAATAACTGCAGAAAAATCCCTAAGCAAGGCATCTCTATGAGTATCATGAGTTGTGGGAGGTCATCTTGCCCAATTTTAGCTATCAGATAGGCATATGGTCTCAGCAGTTTGTATAGCCCCCATTTTCAGAGAAGACAAAAGGAGTGGGGACGCCTCTAGATGGCAGTTCATTCTGCATGTCTAGGTGAGACTGGGTGCTCACTTTCCATCTGACTAAATTTGGATGGGTTGGATCTCACATTTATTACTCAGCACAGAGGAAGATGCGTCCAAATCCCATACATTTAAAGTGAGACTTATTTCCTTAGCTCTTGAAGTCCATAGAGGAGATTTCTTCTGTATACAAATCATGAGGGTTGAAGAGTACAGTGAACAGTTTACTCAGTGAAGTTGCCTTTTTCATAAATGCACTGTAAATGTGTGTCAAATCCTAAAATAAATTATATCTTGCTAGAGTCAGAAGGCTATGTTAAATGTTCTGTATTAGTTTCTTTTTACCTAGCTGGTGAAAATTGGCAAAATTTTATTTATAGTGACAAAATGTCATGCTGAAATACGTTTTTAAAAGGAGATTGATGCACACTGATTTTTGATCATAATCTTGGTGACTAGGACATTCAGTGTTGTCCTCATGGTCACACTGGCAGTGCACTTCTCCACCTACTGTAGATTAAAATTACTAAGTACTGCAAGTGCTCTAGACAAAAATTTCTTAAGAGGCTGAATAAAAGTTCAGTGTTTGAGAAATCCTTTTCCCATTTCTGTGTTGCCTTAGCTAGAATGTTATGAGTGTCCAAGGAGATGCACTGGGACATTATATCATTATACTTTTTCATGTCTGTTGTGCCAGAGCTTGTGATTGTCGCAGTAGGGATGCCTTTACCTGCTTTTCTCTCGCTAAAGCAAGTAACAAGCAATGAAAGTACAATACAGTAGCACCATTTCAGTATGGATTAGAAATCAGAACATCTGTTTTAAGCTCACAAATAAGCTTGTACCTGTGTGCTGTCATCTGCTCTCCTTTCTGTAACAATTAATTCCTTAAGATTTTCCAGTTTGTGCTGCACTCAGACTTTCATTTTCCTAGCAACATATACTCCTTATAAAGAGCACTTTTTGTTTAAATTAACAAAACAGAAATGATAGAGAATAATTTTACTCCCTTTAAATAAATTAAAAGGGCAAGTTTCAGACTGGAAGATGAATTTTTGCAAGTAAAGATATAGTAAAACTGTTCATGAGTATATTTAGGCTGAAAGTTAGAGAGTGATATAGAACATTTCCATAGGGGTAGTGGACACAAGCATTCTGGCTATGAGATTGGTAGCTTTAAGAATGGGTTTAGGGGGAAGGTTATAGTTTTCAAGTCCAAAGGCCCAGATACAGACATTAAGGTAGAAAAGAACATAGTGAGTTTTTCTTCTGAGGAGCCTTGGTCTTCTAAATTCTTGGATAAAATCATGCGTTTTTAGTTTGTGAAAATAAACTTTGCTAGCTGTGGTCTTTAAAACTCTGACGGTTTCTGCTCCTTAACCTTTATTCCTGTTTGTTGGGTTCTCTTCTTCACTATGATGAGTCCCTCAGATGATTGTGATACCAGCAGTGTACCATCAGTATGGTGAACTCAAATCCTGTTACTATGCAAACACTATTGCTTGAGCTCTAGAAGTTTAAGAAATAAAGTGAAATGGTGCATGTCTTTTGACCATCAGCCACGTGACCTTTTGTTCTCACATGGTTTAGTCCCTCTTCTATACATGACTTCCACTTGGGACTTTTTTGGCTTTTTTCCATTTTATTTCAGTTAGCATTTATTTCACACATCGTTATGAGAAGCACTGCTTATGAAGATACACAGCTCTTGTCATAACAGAAGTATTTCGCGTGCACCTGCAATTTGACATTTGTGTTCGGGGAATATTGTGGAGTGAATAAAAAAACTGAGATAATTTAGGGGGTTTTGGCTCCACCTGCTATGGAATTGTTGTAATTTTTGGAGGAAGAACATTGTGGTGTTTTTTTGTTTGCTTGGTTTTTTTGAAGGTTTTTTTTTGGTGATATTTTTTTTCCCAAGAACAGTCTGAAGGTGTGTTTATGGGGTTAGGAAAAAGGTACATTGTAGGTTACAATGCTATACGCAGAGAAGAAATGAAAATCTGTAAGACAGATGGCTACTAATATGATGTAAATACCCTATTTTTAAATGCAAGGGGGAAAAGGTGTTCCATATATAGTCTTCAAGCTGGAAACTTCATGTTGTAATAGTACCATGGCAATGTGCAAGTATTAATTACTTCCTGTTTGCTATTTGTAACAGCAACCTCAAAAAAAAACCTGTCCTCAAGAAGCTTTATATTCTTTCTGCTTTTGATGCTCTTTCTTCAGATGCGCCTATTCAGTGCACTGAATTCCTTAAGACCACCCTAGCCACCTCTGCTGCATGTGTGCATGTGAAAAGGCCAGTAACCTGCTTGTACCTGACTCCTCAGAATCCCCCTGGTGCACGAAGCTGTTTGCCACTGTGCCCAGTTGTCCCACCAACCCTTCATCACATACTGGTGGCAAGGAAGGAGACCGTGTCAGGGTGTGCTGCAGCTGTGTTCTGCTAGGTCTCAACCGGGTGCTCACAGTATCAGGGAGGTATGAATGTCTTCCTGATGGTGTTCCCCAGCCTGCCTTCTCTGAGTAAAACTCTGCACAGGAGAGTGTCTGATCTGATAGCACTCACAAAAACAATATTGAAACTCTTCTTGCTGCTCATTGCAGTCAAATGGCTTTAGAGTGAGAATGAGCTAATACTTCAGCAACTGCAGTGAAATTAAGAGTTCAGTCTCATTTATCCACATTAAGTGGAAGGACAAATAATTTGAGTTATGTTAAAAATGCCTCTGTAATAGAAAATGTTGATATTTATGCTGATGGGAATTTTCTCTAATTGATCTTCTTCATCAAGGAACTGTTATTGGAAACTGATATTTCACACCTTCATACCACAGTAATTGTTACTTATTAAGTTCTTTTATATCATGATGCCTGGGAGTAAAGTGTTCCCAAATACATGTTAATGTTCATCCAACTTGTCAAGTAAATTTTTTCATTATGTGGTGTGACTGGAAAATGATCTGTTGTAAGCTTTGCTTTAATTCAAGGAAAACTTTAAAAGTAGTTTCAATTAATTTTTTAAATTAGTTTTACCATTCCATTCACAGATTCTGTTTTTTTGGGGGAAGGGAAGGAGATTGTTTTTGAGAGGAGACTTGCTTGGCACGTAGTCATGGTCTATTTTTGTTGAAAACTGAGTGTCAAGACAGGACTCGAGTTGCAGTAAAGTAGCTTATGGTACAAGGTAAACTATGTTTCCATGGAATATATCTTGTGATGAAAGCTTCTTTCTTAAGTACTCACTCTCTAAAAACGCATTCTTTCCAGACACTGTTGCTATTTTGTTCTTTGTCAGGTAATTGCAAACTTGCTCCTCTGAAAGGAAAATAAAAAAAGGAAAGCAAGAAAAGAAAAAAAAAAAAAAGCCATATACTTATATACTTACAGGAAAGCTTTTAAAATGTAGGTCCTGCTTAATCTGGTTTAATCTTTGTATATAATTAATCTGGTTTTTGAGAGTTTTTTTTTTTTTTTTTGAAGCACACTTCTGTATTTATTTCTCTGAAACGTTTTGAAGCTCTTGTGCTATGAGAAAAAACAATGCTGGCCGTGATTTTGGGTATATAAGTTAAAGACTTTTTGGAATACATGATTTTTCGCCAACTGTTGTTCCTGGTTTTAACTGACAAGCTATTACCACCCTCATAGAACAGTGCCCTAAAGAAACCTAACAAATTTAAATGATGTTTGTGAATTCATTCCTGAGTTTGAATATAATGCTTTATCTCCAAATGTGCAGTTACAGAACAATGTAATTTTTCACGTACCATCCTCATTGCACAGAAGGGTCATGAAATAAAGAGAAAAAGGAAGGGAAGATTTAGAGAGAGGATGTGACTCAGGGATTCAGGATCCTACCAGATCGATAGAGCAGCCCCAGAAAGAGAATGACATCCAGCTGCTGCAAATGGAAAGATGGAGAAGAGGCCTAGGATGAAGAAAAAGAGTGAGTAGAGGAATAAATGTGGTCAGAAGTGTAAGGCAGAGTTGGTCCTTTATGCATTTCAAAAAGAAGAGAGAAGCAGTTGGATTTGGGAATGAATAAGATCCTTGCAGAGACAAATGAGGATTGCTTCCTGGAGTGAGAGGATTTTTTGCTGGGCCTGATTCTTTCTTTCTTTTTTTTCAGTGAAAAGAAAGATGGAATCCTTTTTTTTTTTTTTTATTTTTGGTGATACAAAATGGTTTCTTGCAATCATATATGTTTAATGCTGTCACTCCAAATAATTTCTTTTTTGAGTTTTAAAATACTTTTAAAATTCTTTCACTCTCTTTAAAGGCGAATTTCAAAATGGAAATGTAATTTGAAAGCATCCACTCTGGAAATTGTCTAAGTGATATGAGTTAGGGTTTCTGGGGATTTTTTCCCAGTTGAATATTGCTGATTTCAACCTGAAATAATTTTCAGGTGGGCTGAAAACTTATACATTATTCACTGAAAGCACTACCCAGCTGTATAAATCATGAAATATCTTGGGTCTTTTTTCAGAAGGAAAGTCTGTGCGAATTGATAATCGCTTTCAAATCCTTTAGATACTGTCTAATACAAGTGGTTCTGAATCCCACCTGCAGTTCTCAGCCCCTAATTGCATGCCAAATACCTGTGTCATTGAGAGTTCAGACTGTTTGTTCATAGTCAAGAAAAGAGTGCCAATTCACACAGTTTCAAAGATCATGATTTTTTTTGCTGTTTCCTTCTTCCAGAATCAAATGTATTTGTTGTAAGTGCTGGGTAATATACCCTTTATTTGTTGTAAGCACTGTTTTAAGTGAGGGTCTTTGTAAAATGAGACTCTTTAAAATGGAAGCATTCCTAGTTATTTATGAAAAATGCCTAAATTTCTTTGGCCTGATCACAGTGAGAAAATAGAAATAATCTTTTTCTATCTGTTTGTTTTGCTTAAAATAATGAAAGAACACGAGTCTTCTAAACAAACAAACAAAAGCTTATTTTAGTGATAAATGATGCATGAGTGCTAGTAGCATCCCTCTCTTTTCCAATACTTGTCCCTTGGCACATTCATCACTGTGTGCTGCTTAGAGGCCTGTCTGATAATCTTTAGCTAATTTTAAATCACAGGTTTCTCCATATGCAGGCCACATGTTACAGAAAGTACTGAAAGTTCATGTGTGCTCGCATTCTCTCAAAGGCTTTAAAGCATCCACAGGTAACCTTAAAGGCACATGCTGAGAGACTAAGTTAATAGGGTGTGGTACAGGAAGGAGTGTCAGAGCAAAAGCAGATATTCATAAAGGTGCTACAAAGTTAGGAGAGAATTCTGAATTCTGATTTCTCTATGGTACACTTCCTTGCCAAGACCATGTTGTCATTCACAGGCAAATTGGAGCCACTTGGGAAATGGTGTCTATCTCAAAGACCATTGCCTGGAGGAATTGTGGAGGATATCTGTGATAGCTTTTGGAGTAGGACAAGTTGTTGGTGACATAGCATTGTACTTGCTTTAAAATTTTATGGCTAACTCGGACTTAATTCATACCAGAAAAAAGAATCTGGTGTGGGTGAATGCCAGTGCTACTGAACATACCAAGTTCTTTCCTGGATTCCGCACTGAACATCTTTGCTGTGCCGCCTCACTTCTGCAGATCGCCATGGTATAAAACAGTAAAATTGGGTGGCAGTTGTGCCACTTGGGTACACACATGCATAGTATACTCACATGAACTGTATACACTCTTACCAAATTTCAAGACTTGCTTCCAGTTAAAATGAGGATGAATATAGAACTTGTTCTCCCTCTTCTGTGCTGAATAAATAATTTATCCAAAATGAAGGCTATTACCAGAACATAAAGTTTGTATTTCTTTTGAAACAGCCTTCAGGTAAAAATAACAAATTCTTGAAGAAAATAAGAAACTTTGGTTCACATACTCACTTACTAGTTAGCAGCATTAAAAAACGAAATTGAATTTACCTGAAGTATGCAAACAAATCTGTATCTTTTCAGTGACTAGAACAAGAACTATTTTATGGGTAAGTTTCTTCTAAACAGCCTTATTTCTGACTTCAAACAATTTTTGTCTATAAAACCTGACTGGGCAGAAGGGCTATGTTGGCATTTTGCAATTCTGTTGTCTGGCACTGCTCAGGTAGTGAGGAAAATGCAAATTTTTGCAATGTTTACAATCGATTTTCCAGTAACTGAAACAAAAGAGAATTCTTGTCATTTTATGTGATAGTTGATCTGCTGTTTGGTATATCTTGCTCTTCTGTTGTCTCTGTAGCAATCCTTCAGTGAGGAGATAGTGGGGAATGTGCATCTGCTGTCTATGTCCCAAGAACAAAAGATATGTAAATGATTCAGAGGCATTGTTCAAAGGCAATGAAAGAATAAATTTTGGATATAGGGTGATGTCACATCCTTGGAAAAAGTTGTTAATTTGTTATGATTGATCTAAAGATTTAAACCACCTGTTAGTAGTTCAGGTTTGTTGGTGTGGTGTTGGTTTTTGGTTTGTTTGTTTTTTGTAGGGTTTTTTTTTTTTATTTTTTTAATTTTTTAAAAATATTTTTATTAGTATTGATCAGAAATAGATCTGAATTTAAACAGGGGGCTGGTACATGTACTCAAAATGAAGGAAAGAAGTCCACTGTTGCTGAAATAAACGTAGCCATTGTAAAATTATATGCTTTAAAATTTCTAACATCTTAAAATTGAGGGAGAAGACTTTCCCCTTCAAACATTTTTGGTCCTCTTCTGTTTGCTGGGAATGGGTTTGGTTTTTGTTACAGTAGGCTATTGTGATTCTGATCCAAGACTCCACTGGTCACCAGCAGCATTAAATGTGGTGGGAAAGAGAAATGTATTGCAAGACCAAGTTTTAGGGTTTTTTTAATAACTAACAGAGCAGCTATCTCTTCTTACAGCATCTCTATGACTTTATTATAACTCTTAAGCACAGTCTACATGCACAGAATGAATGCATGGCCTCACTACAGATGTATGAAGTATACTTGAGTATTTTGCAGTTTAGATGTATGAAACTGTATCTGCTAAGGGATAAGTGGGGGCAAGTGGACCTATTTCAGGAAGACATTTAGCAAGAAAAGATTTATCAACATAATTTTCACACTCAAGAAAAAGTGGTGAGGTATATACTCCTTGATGTATTATTTACATTGTGCACTGTGGATGGCACAAAGAAATTATATTTTAAACTGATTTAATATATTCTTTCAGTGAAGACAGTCAATTTGTTGGTGGATGTTCATGAGATACTCATTAATATACTTAATCCTCACAATATAATACTTACATTTTACTTGAAGGAGTTATGATATGATGATCTTTTATAAAATACATAAACCAGCTTATTTAGGAAAAGAAAATCTTGGATGGCTAAAAGATTATAACTGGCAGGCAAGGAAATGATAGATCACCATAGGAGGTTCTTTCTGATGGAAGAGGGCACAATGAACAGCATTGGCATTGACTGTGTTTGTCATGAGCCATATTGGGAATACAAGTTTTCCATGCCGTTGGCTATTCCTGACTGCTAACAAAGATTTTGGTCACATTCCAATCTTTTTTTCATAGTTAAAGGTCTCACAGTAGTAATAATTTCATGTCTTCTGTGTATTAAACTGCAAAAATCCCACATAAATATATCTTTCAATTCCAAAAAACATGGAAAAAGCCAGAAATGTAGTTGCCTCCACAGAAGGCATTTTTGGTAGTTAGAAAAATGGCCAGTGTGAACAGACCAATTTATATTTAAAATGCAGATTTATAGTGTCAGATGGTATGTCATTCTGAGCAATCTTGTCAACACATCAGGGAACAGCATATTCTGCCTGAAGTAACATGTAGATTGAAAATCATGCATTACCTCAAGAAGACCACGCCCTTTTCTCTATAATTAACCTATGCAAATATAATTTTTAAGTAATTATATTAGCAAATACTTCCTGGAATGTCAAATGTGTAAAATCCTAGAAATCACAGAGAGGAGGGTTTTGGTAAGAGACTGAATATTCTGAGCACTTTGTATGCATTTATATGTTTATACATGTATCTGTATATGTATGAGAGGGAAAAGGATCTACATCTGAATTGGACTGTTGCATCAGAACACAAAACACTGCCAATGCAGTGCAACAATTGAGCAGGGCATAAGAGCTTAGCCTAACAGGAAAAACAAAAGTTTTCTTTGAATCTGGGGATGGTTTTCATCTATTTTTTTCAGAGAACTATGTGACAGCTTGGTTCAGTTCCTCACCCAGTGGAAAAGTCTTTTCATTCAGCCAGAAATAAAGAGGAAAAGCCTTTAAAGAGATAGCCTGTCCTTAAAGTAGCTCAATACAGATATGGACAAGGTTTGGATTTTTGACATCAGCTTTCTTGTTTCTCCTCTTGACAGATAAATCAAGTAAATAATGTTTATTAACTTGGCATAGAGTTTATAAATATAATTAAGAATCTTCACTTGCTCCCACTGATTCTTAAATTTTAACTTATCTTTTAAAAGTCCTCAATATAACATTGTCATATAAGCAGAATATTTTCTGTCTTTACTCGGCAAAAGAAAGATGATTTTTAATATGGAAGCAAATGGGGTCCTTAAAATAGATGTGTCCAGTCCTTCAGTGGCCTTTTTCAGCCTTGTGAATTTCTCACGTCACAAAATGAAATATGGTCTGTTTTTTCATATGATAGATATATTGACTTATTGAACTGAATTAAACCCTAACCTTATGGGACCTGTGTAGAAACAGATATTTAAAAGATATTTAGCATAGATAAGCAAGGAAAAGTCCTCCAAGTCCCAAGGTCAAAATTTTAGAGCCATGTTGTTGAACAGTCTGTGTATTTCTGCCATGATAGATGAGAAAAAATTCTTTTGAAAAAAGCTGCTACGAACAAATCAGCATGAACAATAGTAATCTTAGAGTGTGATTTTTATATAGAATTTGTTTTATTCACATTTGGCAACCAGAAGGCAAAAAAACTCCAAACAAAACTGTTTTTATTCCATAGTGCTGAGACCAAAATTCAAGTTTTCCTTACAACTCATTGTAAATGGGGTATTTGGTGGAGGCCATGAACTACTTTAATATATATTCCATCATTCTGGGCTGTATTTTTTTCTTGTTTTTATTCACTTTAGCATACTGAATGATTGAAAATCCAGCTACAGCTAGCATGGGCTTCATTGTTGGAGCTGAAGCCTTAGATGTGCACTGAATGGCAAGTGGTGAACCCAGAAAACTTAATGCTGTCTAAAGGAAGAGAAGGGCCAGGGTAGTTGGATGAATACTTAATTCCTTATATCTGTTTTATGTCTCTAGTCAGCCTGGAAGCACAAATTTCCTAGTGAAAGAGTTACATGGTCTTTCCAAGAACTCTGCTCTCTTTCAAAAGAAAAGATTGGCTTCTATGAAAAGTGTCAGCAATGAAGGAAAAGTAGGAAATAAGAAAAAGATATTGTATAGTAATCTCAACAGAAGAACTATTTTTAAAAACATAACATTCTTACTGGCACAACCTTCTGGCCTATAATAAAGATTGAATCCTCAAATGACAGAACACTTCATTCCCTCATGTTAGTAAAAGGACACTGTCTAGCAAAGACTTTCAGTTGCCCAAAGCAGTAATTACTAGCACTCTGGAATGAGTCCAGAAATTATTTCTTTCTATTTGATAAATTCTGTGACAAGAATTTAGTATTCTTCATTAAAATCTCACGTGACATGCCTGTGGAAGTGTAAGAAAAACCCAAATCTAACCCTTCCCCAAAGAAACAGGCCTTCGCAATTTTTGGATTCAATCTGCAGATTCTGTCAGTTTTCTTCCATCTGTCATTTATTGTATCCATAGCTTTCCATATTTAAAAAATAGTCACTATAATTTACCACTTAACAGTAATAGTTGCTTATGTCAGCAATCAAAATTTTTCCAACAAGAGAAGGAAATTTATATTTTGCTTTATGTTTTCAAGAATTAATACATATGGTCACCATATTAAATGGCAGCTCCAGTGTTTAATATTTTATTTCAACGTTTAATGAATAACTTTGTACTTCTGCTCATTTGGGATAGCTATGGAAAAAAAAAAAGAAACATTTTATTTGATCTGTTTGTGTTAAGGGATGGAAATTCAAAAGCACCATAGCTTGGCATGGAAACCCATCTGGTTAATTCAGTGGAATAAATCCCTTTTGGCCATCATTCTAATTGTTATATTGAAACATATTCTGTTTCTTTTTCCAGTCTGGCCTCTTGTACATACACAAAGATACAATTGAGAAATTGAAAGATTCCACTTAGGAAGAATTTGACTTCTTTCTACCAGTTTCTTTAGTCCTGGAGTATATTATGCATTTTTCACACAGAAATATAAATGTTTATTTGTTAACATGCCTCCCCTAATTCTTCATTGTCTCTCTTCCTTGATTGCATTTTTCATCTTTTCCTTATATTACCAAAGTATTTTTATTAATGCAGCAAACTTTTTATATATATTGTAAATCAATTTAATGGAGTAGGCTATGAGCATTATTCATTCTTGTTCTAGAGAGGAGACCTGCATTGCTTAGACAAAAATATCCCTTGTGTACAGGAGTTTATGTTCAAATTTAAGCTTTATTTTTTAAATAATTTATTCAGTAGTTGAAAACTACTGTACCAGAATTGTACTCTATAGAGAAACACACGGCGATCCTTCGCAGAAGGTATGGATCCAACTAGGTGAAGTTATAAACAATGCAGCTTTGTGGATCTCAAACTAGGTATTTTTTTATTTTCCTCTTATGGTTTCCCCAGCAATCCTATTATGGATGCAAGTGAACATGGAAATTGCATAGATTATGCAAATGTAAATTATTGTCAGAGTAATAATTTAATATCTTTTAGAAGGGTTTCAACAAGACACAATCTTTTACATCTGTGCTACATTATAGGTCCTGTTTTAATTGGAATACTAAAGCTGGTGCCTTTGATTCTCAGTTTTGTCAGTCAATCAAAACCTTTTAACCTTAATTAATGTTTCACGGATTAAAAATTATGTTTTAAATAAGGCAGAAGGGGAGTTTGAATCTGGACCTTTTGACATTACAATTTCATTATCAACATAAAAAATATGCTTTACAACAGCCTCCTCTGACAACACAAAGAAGAACATAAACTTTCTCTTTTTTTCATATTAAAACTCATATTTCAGTCAGACTGTGATCGCAATATATTTTGACAAAAAAATCACAAAAGATTTTGCATTACTTATAGTAAAGAATAAAAGAATTTAATGAAACCTTAAAAATTTTCTATGAAATGGAGCTGTCATCTTCACTGTTATTACTTCTGATCTTTTTCATCAGTTTTGTGCATTGACTTCAGGACAATATGGTAAAGCTCTATCATCAATAGATTCATTATATCCTCTTGACTTACATGCCTTACTATAGCATGAACAATATTTTGACTATTCTTGGTTTTATCTTTGGTAGTGGTAGGCTTGCCCCCCTTCAAAAATATGTGTATTAAAGTACTGATAAGGGCCTTTAACTCTTGTGAATTTTGATTGTATCCAGTATAAATAAACTGAGTATTGAATGGAAACCTTCAATTTTTACATGTCATGTTATTTTTTTGAGGCACATCTTACAAGACAGATGTGATCTCAGAAAAGCTGGTAGCTGTCTGCTTTTTCCTAATTAACAGATATAAGACCAGAGCTGAGGCCTAGGCAGAATGATGTCTTAAGGTACTCAGGTTGTATTTTCACTTTGCCCAGATATTCATATATAATCTCCTTATATGAAGAGTTAATGAAGGTTGAGTTTCAGTGGGAAGAAGGAAGCCTTTCCATATAGCACTAACAAGATTTCTTTTGGTACAAATATGTTTAATCATCCAACACACAAGTATAATCATTCAAATTAATGGTGTTCACCCAAATGTAACATCACAAACACTGAAAGTCTTGAGTTACATATTCTTGCAGAAAGGATAAAACTAATTTTTTGCTAATTTACAATTGAAAATTGTTGGTGTCTGTGTTTATCTGCCAGCAAGTGCACTTAGGTGCCTCTTGTCTGATCAAGACTGTCACCTTCTGTGTCCTTCTGGAAAAGAGAACCACCAAACAGCACAAAAGGTGATATTTGAGCAGAGAAGGTGCTGAGCTGAGTCTGTTAATCTCTTACTAATCACCCTGACATTTTAAAGGATGATTTTCTTGAGCGGGGGGGGGGGGGGGGGGGGGGAATTCTCCCAATAGCTTATTGTTAGGACTGGAAACAGGATGGGCAGTCAGCGGCCATTGATTGAAATTTCTGTTACCAAGAAACAAAATAAACAAATGTGTTTCATCCTGGGAATGTCTACCTGGAGAAGAGTTCTCAAGAGACAGTCATTCACTAGGCCTTTTGGCTTCTTTGAATTGGGATCAAGCTCCCAAGATAATTCCAAATTTTGGACAGCTATCTGAACCATATTTTCCTATCAATTTTTCGTACATGTACTTTTCCTCATCATTAAGGTTTTTTTTAATATGTCTGGAGAGACCGGTTAATTGTTTGCTCCTACATTTCACATCAGCTTTAAGTTTATTGACCGAAGCTGTTTATTACTTGAATTTGCTGTGGTAACCAGCCATTATTCTTGCTTGACAATATTTTCTGCTTGTATTTGCATTCACTTACTTTCACACATGCACAGAATACATTGAGGTACACTTTCAGAAGTGATCATGACAGGGTGTCCCTGTGGGAGGAAGGCAGAACTGTCTTAATTGTCATCACTTTTGTTTCTTGGGTACATTTATTTGTTGGTTTTTGTGTTTGGCACGGGAACAGGACTGTGCCCTTACTGATCAGTAATCCGATACCACTTACCATTCTGCTGATAACAAGTGGTATGTGGCCTAAGACAGAATTTATACATGGACACTGATGGATATAGTAATTACAGACATTTCTCTAAATGGCTCTAAGGCAATCTTTTTTAGAGGCAACTGCATTATTCTTTGATTTATTATTATTATTGTTATTTTCTTGAACTGTTGAGTATTTAATTTTACTTCTAGCAACTACTGAAGAGATCCATAAATTGCTGATTTAAACAATATGACATTTTAAAGCCCTTTCTTTCCTTCCTTTGCAACTCCAGAGAACTACAAACAAATAATATTACATGCAAGATTACCTTTCTACCAGCCCTCAGGATTCATGCAGCTTTGCTATATTTATGATGTCTGCATCATTTTATATATATATATATATAAAATCTATAAGATAAGTTCTCCAGTAATTCCCAAATTCCCATACGAGTTCATCCTGCTCTGACAGCATTGCAGTTCTTCCTGTCAGGTTTTGTTCTCAGGAGGTGTTTCCAGATGTTACAAAATTCCAATATAAATGTTTTATGTGTGGAAGTCACTTTTATTAAAAAAAAAATCAAAAAACAAACAAAACAAAAGCAACAAAAAACCCCAAAAAACCAACTTAAATATTTTCTCTAGCAGAGCAAAAATATTTACATTTTGTCTGAATCTATCTGATGTGTTTTGGAGTGTTCTCACAATAGACAAATCTATGTAATGTTAAAACAATTTCAACCACAAAAAGTCCTAGTGTCCTAGTGTTAATGTTTATGATATTTGTTCATTTTTCTTTCCAGTGTATTATGAAAATAAAATACATTGCAACTAAGACCAAAGTGATTTGCTTAGCATTTCAGATTCAAACAATATAAAGTCTGCATAGACTCTGTAATGTTAGGGGGTTTTATCTCCAATAGTTTTGAATATTTCTGAGTATCATATATCATATTAACAACTCTAAACACTTTGCATCATTTTAGCTTTCATCAACAACTGTTCCAAATTGGTGAGTTGAAGTTCATATTGTGTAGCTCAGATATTGCATATATGTTGCTTATATTCCTTGGCTTCATGATTTGTATTTGAAAAGAGCAAACTATTCCTCACTCTGATTGTTGCATCTTCATGGTCATCCAGTCCCAATGAAATTTAGTTTAGAAACAGGCTTATGCATTTCTTGCAAACAACTGGTGAAGGAATTATACAAATCTAGACATAATTAAGAGTTTTAAAAATTCATAGGTTTATTCAAAAATCAGCTGAAAAATACATGGTACTATCTTCCTTGAAAATAGCTGTGCAATTGTTTTCTGAAGTATTAAATGCAGAGTAAAGAAATACATGTAAATTAGTGGATCAAAACTGAAATGAAATTATAAAGATCCTCTCACTGCCTTTGTTCTCTTTTAGTGCTTTTTTCTTCCCCTTCATGGATTCCTTGCACTACAGATTAGTATCTATGGTATCTAAACATCATTGTTATTGTTATGGCTATGGTTATTGTTTTTAGTCAGAGAAAAATTTTGTATAGCTGTGGTTTTTTATGTATATATACATATATATACATAAAAATATTCTTGTAAAGAAAGGCCATAAAATGCCTTGAGTATAAAACTGCAATCTGAACATGATTTGGAATGAAGTGGAATCTACTGCAGCAGCTGTGATTCTAGGGAATATGCCATGTTCTACATCAGTCAGGATTCTTGAGTCTCTGTCATATCCATGTCTGGATAGATTGTCTTGCTGCTGGTTTATTGTGAATAGTTAAAGGGCCTTGACAGTGTTAGTTATTATGGAACATCTTGTAGCTTGTGTAGGCTGACAGAAGATTTATGGTGATTCTGATCAAAACAGAGATGAATTTAAAAATGTATATTGTTCCAGAACTCACTGTCTAACCACTGATATGCATAGAAAGGGTGAAGTGGCTACAGGCTCCTGAATCTTTTTTCTGTCTTTCTTCCAGTGTAGTTGGCTGCTCCTCATGATGGTCTATTGTGGAAGTAGTTATAGGATGATGTGGGGGGTTACTGATAAAGTTCTTTACTGTCTACATATTGCTAGGACTTGATTTAGCACTGTTTCAGCTTGTTGTTCTATGTAGATATTGAAAACAAGCAGAGGGGAAATGAATAGTTATGAGACCTTGCAAATAGTGTTGTTATTAAGAGTGTTTTTTAGGTTATGCAAAGGACTGCCACTGAAGTCTTTGTTTGTGCTAGATGCTGGGTAAACAAAGAGGTGTCGATTATCAGTAGCCAAGGAGCTCACAGTCCAAATAAAGCAAGGGTAGGGTGGGGTAGAGGTATGAGACAAAAGCTGTGTGAACAATGTGATATTTGGGATAAATGTAATTTCCACGGATCTTGGCTTCTGTGACTGCCCACACAGTTTGAAGAGTCCATTGGTGAAGGTAGTTTCCTGTCACTACTTACTGGGCGTACCTCTTCAGGAAGGACTCTTTAATTTTAGAGCTCTACTCTCACTGAAGAGGTCCAAAATGATGGGAACGGATATCAGTCCTTTGCCCACTGATGGGTGGAGAATATTAATCAGTCTCCTAGGTGGTGTCAGTTGTGTGTCCTGGCTTGACTCCAGACTATGCTGTGTCTAAAAGGTTAATTTCTACCAGATGAGAATGTCCTTGGCCTTTGACTAGCTTCTCCATGGACTTGCTCATGGGAAATTTGATACTGGGCGGTAGTTGGCAAGGATCAACTTATCCAGGGTGGGTTTCCTTTCTGTGGATAAACAGAGCATGTGTATGTCCAGGAATAGAGTTTGGGATCTTCTGCCAGTGCTGAATTAACTTGATCTAAGGTGATTTTTTTTCACTATAGAGGTTCAGTACTCCACATAAGCAATATTTGTACTTTCCAGCCTATCAGTAACTAATGCATATCTTCAGCTGCAGTATTTCAGCTGGCTTCTCTAGTTGACTGTTTATATGAATTTGTACTGGTAATTTTACACTGTTCCTAGTGTTAATGTTCTTACTGTTCATTTGCATGGGTTAAAGTACTATGCAACCTATTTCTGCACCCTGCTTTGATCCTGCAGTGTCTGTGTATGACAAATTTAAGTTAATGAAAGCTGGTACTTCTACTGTAGTTGTATCTCTTTCAGTTTCAGTGAAATCTCTTGTCTTCAGTCATTCTCTTGTTGTAGCAGAACCTTTAGTTTTGTTTAACAAGTACATTTGACAGTATTTGCATCTGAAGTGCAGGTTCTGATTGTTTTTTGTAACTGCTGGGAATGAGAACACCTGATCTCTGCTTCAGCCTGTATTCCTGTCAACTGTACTTGCAGAATTGGTTTAGTGTTTTGGATGCTGTTTAGTTTATCTTTATGCTTGATTTTTATACATACTAATACCAAGAATTATGAACTCTAAAAATGAGTTTGCACTTAACAGTGATGAACAGTGAGTCTTGAACTTAATCTAAGTTTTCAGCACTAGCTTTGTCTAAACAATGGAACAGTTGAAACTGAAGTTTTCATTGTAAACACAGGAAGCTGTACTGAAGGGACCAGTACTGTACTAGTATAGTAATCTTGCTCTCACATCTTATATGTGTCAAAGCAAATTAGCTGCTAAAAATTGTAGCCTTTTATAGGCTTGCAACTTATAGCTTCTTGTACTAGTGGTGCTTTACATCTGGTAATCCCCATTGTGAAAGCTGATGATTATCTAGTATAAACTTAACACTTCACTAGTCCTGCTGTGCTATACCAATCCTGTTTAGGTAGGTTTGGTAACATGAAGAGCTGATAACTCAAGGCAGAGAATTTATGTCTAGTCTTATCTATATTTTATGGCCACAGATGTTTTAGTTGATAGCACCATTAGTTATGATGACAAAATAATGATATTTCTGTGCTACTATTATTGTGCTATTGAATAACCTACTTAAGGTCAAATAAAATAAACTATTTTATTTTTTTTCCAGCATTATAGAAGATTATCATATCACTCTGTGAAAAAGACTCATCAAATATTAAAATTGTACTTTAAATGCTATTTTCATATTTAAAAACTGAAAGGACCAAGATTCAATTAATGCTTTTTCATTACCCTGAGTCCAGAATCCTGAATCGCTATTCCAAAAGGTTAGGTCTGAGGTCAGTACCTGAGTTATGTTCCCACATGTGCTTTCTATTTGCTTTCAATGGACGTTTGCTCGAATTAGAAGCAAAAGGTGTGAACAGAGCTTAGTGGATATTGTCCACTACAACGCAAAAGGAAA
Organism: Fringilla coelebs; assembly: GCF_963513975.1. Taxonomy (NCBI): domain Eukaryota; kingdom Metazoa; phylum Chordata; class Aves; order Passeriformes; family Fringillidae; genus Fringilla; species Fringilla coelebs. The sequence goes on along the minus strand of NC_140028.1, from coordinate 101,356,239 downwards.
TGTCTGAATGCTTTCTGAAATTTGAATCTTCTAAAGGCTTGTTCTAGCACATGCTGGTAGCAGTCTTTTTGGTTTGCTTTTTCATATACATGCTTTAAGGAATGGATTACTGTTGGAGTGTAAATTTCTGATTTACAAAAAAGCAATTCTAATGTTCATCCTTCAAAAAGGATCCGAGTATGGGGGATTCCTACTTTTGCTTGCTTCACCTTTAATGTTCATAATTATAACACTCCCTTTTGATGTACACTTTACATTATTTTAATCTTCACACTTTTGGTATTTGCATTGTAAAAAAGATGTTCCTAATGTCCCCCACACGTTTTTCAAACATTACCACCATGATGACAAACAAAACAAAACCTTTAAGCATTTTTTTGGTGCAGACAGAGCCGTTCTGCCTATTACTTTTATTTCAGCCTCTAGGCAAATGTTGGCTTTAAAATCTGTCACAGTCTGATTGATCACTTTCCAGGAAAACAGGATTCAAGTAATTTTTAAAGTAGATTCGTAATGGATTAACCAGAGTTGCCACATAAAGAAGAACACTTTTATTCTTCTTTAATGTCAGAGAAGCTAATACGCTCTGTTGAGCAGCAAAAGCTCCTGAATAGCTCAAGCATTCCCTAACTACACAATCATGAAAACTAGATGTAAAACAGGAAGGAGAATTTCAGTCCAAGATTTAGTAATATTTTGTTCTAAACTGCTGGATTAATACAAGTGATCAATTACAAGTGATTAGAAAAACTAGGTCTCAGTATCAGAAGTACAAGCCTATAGAAATGCAGCACGTAGTATTAAGTAAAAATGAAGGTGAAAACCTGACTTCATTGAAGTCAGTGGAGATTTCACTGCTGAATTTCAGGGTACAGAATTTTGCAGTTTTAAAAGTGTAATTTTTTGAGGTTACAATTTAACCGGAGCATTGAGGATTGATTCAATAATGGGCAAGATACCCTGAGTTACTGTTGAGGATTTTTGTTTAGCATCTAGAAAAATAAAACTTGTCTGTCCTAAGAATAGTGTTGAAGACCATCATTTTAGATGATGGTATTTGTTTAATGTTTTTCCCTTTAAAAATGGCTGAACTCGATTACTTCAGAACCTTATGCTGTGAGTCACATTTATGTTTATGTTTTCCTCTATAATTTCATCCTGCTGTTGTATCATAAATTTAAAGGAATTAAATCTCTCATAAATAAAAATAATACTTTGGAAAAAGAAAGAAATGAAAGTATGATAATTTATCTTACTCTTGTAAAAAATATGCTAAGGAACTGCTTTCTGGAATATGCTCCCCTTTATGGCAACTCATTTTGGATATCTCAGCTCTTTAAGTAATATTTGGAAATAATCTCCAATAACTTTTAATAAAGCACTGAACTAAATCAGATTGCAAAGAATCACTCAAACATAGCAGTTAACTATTGAAAATAGTATTTTCTAGTAATGTCTACCAATATTCCCATTGTACATCAAAGGGAGAGAGAGTTAATATTTTCTTTTAAGCCCTGTGTATTTAGTCATTTGTCAAAGTAAATAATTTAGAGTCTAAGATGCAGTGAGTACTTGGTGAAAGGGCCCTGTTTGCATACAACATATTGTAGCAGCCAAATAAATGAGACAAACTTTTTCAGTGAGACTTGCTTCCAGAAGGAATAAAGTCCATCTCAAGGGCAACATTCTTCTCAGGAACCTAGCATCTCTGTTGTGACAGCTTACTGTACTGTGACAGCTTACAGTTTCTTAGTATGGCCTGTTTTCCTGAACTTCATTGACATCATTGGTAATTAATTGGAGTACTTTTGCCAGATACTTTCTGCTCCTTCACTTTGGCCTTAGATTACAACTACATTTTAGCTTAAAATTAGCAGCTCTCTTTGCTGTTCAAGGTGGGATAACTCCTTTTACTATTCTATGTAAGTCTGCAATGTAAGAGTAATTAATTCTGCAAGTAATTCTATAGGATGTGTGGAGACACGTGCTGTCATCAGCTGAGGTAGGAGTGATTCTATCACTGCTTCAGTGATAACCTAGTGTCATATAACTGTGCTGTAGGTTAACTTCCAGAAAAAAATCATTGATGTAAACAGATTTTGAGAATATTATCATATTTTTTTTGCCAGATTACTGTGCTCTGCAATTTAGGTGTTGTATTTAGCCTTTAAAGAAAATACAGTATAAATAAATGATGTAGAGTCAGATAATGACAACAGTTTAGTGAAGCTGTACATGCTTTTGCAATATTACAATGCAGCAATTTTCATATCTTGCAATGCTGCATTAGTGTTTGTGTATCACTTACACTAATGTAAATGGTTGTAATTCCTTTTTTTTAGAGAAAATATCAGAACAGAGGAGATGAATGACACCATATTTGCTCTTACTGTTGTTGGATAGCCATCATTATAATCTTTTAAATCATGATATGGTTCAAAAAGTCAAAGAAAAAAGGAACTATGATAATGGTTACATCTGATAGTCTTTACACTTTTGTGCCTGGCACAAGTTTGGAGTCCTATGCCTTTACAGCTCAACTTCATTTTCTGTTTCATGAAGGAAATTATTTCAGTTGTGGATTTGCAGTTTCAACTTTTTGCTTAGGGAGTTGACAATATAAAATAGGAATCTTCTGTATGTTTTAGATTTGTCATAAGAATGAAAACCTTGTGGTGTTCTGGAGATTAGCAGTTGTGCACAAATTAAAATATGTTTCTCGACCTTTTCTAAAGGTACTAAAATGAAACCATGATTTTTTTGTGTGTGCTCTAACGATTGTTTCTGAAAACCTGTTTTATAGGGACCCATTGTATCATCTGTTCAAAAGGTAAAATCAAAATCTTTTTCACAGTATTTTCCATGATCTGTTTCCCAGCCTTTGGTTTACAAAGAGAATTTCCTTTAAAAAATACTTTTCTGTCTTGCAGTTCAATTTCCTGTAGTACTGGTTATCACAAGCAAAGTATTCTCCATAAGTTTGTGGATCGTGATATGCAGCCTCAGCTGGGAGGGGTAAAGGAAAAGGAGGGAGGTTGAAGGTTCCTTCCGTTCTTAAAAGTAATTGTCCTGATGTGATGGAAATTGCAGTCACCTGCCTAGTAGTGGAAAATCTTGAGCTATAAGGAGATCCACAGCAGCATCACTTCATTATAGCTCCTAGCAACCTCATGCTGGACAGCAGCTTTGATGGGACTGATAAAGGCAGCGTTATTGAAACAACAGACATGCTTGGGGGGGCCATAGTTAAAAACTTTAAAGAGCTGCTTGGTAAAGATACTGCATAAAAACTATATGTTCTTGTAAATTGTACTTGGAGCAGAATTTTGGGACTTAGGAATGTGTAGCTGCACATTTTTTTCAGGGATATCAAGTTATTCTAGTGCTGTGTGAGTAGAAATTAGATCAGATTTCAACCCTATGTCTTATTAAACTTTTATTTTAAATTTACCAAGAAAATTTGTGTTAATCACTACTGTTCTTGTGGTTACCATGGCTGAATACTTAAAGCAACTGGTCTTCATTACTCAGCACATTTCAAACCGAACCATTAACTTTTCTCCATCTTAATTGCCCATTTTTAAAATTACTTGCCTTTAGTGTTGCAGTTCTCCTGTTATTTTTATATGTTTTCTATGGGTCTCCTACATTTTTTCCCTAAAATTGTATACAATATAGTGCAAATACAGTCTTTTGGTTTTTAAATGTAAGGAGTAATTCTTACCATGTAAGCCTTCAAAATACCAGGCAAGCAAAGATGATGGGTGTTTCTTTTTACCAATATCAGTTCATCTCTCTCCTTTGTTCTCCTAATTATGTCTTAGAAACATCTGGTAACTTTCTGCCTAACTGTCAAATTTCTATTTCTGTTTTATTAGCTGAACACCTGCATGCCAGCTGAGTATGTACATACATTCCTGAATATCAGGATTGTTATTGCCTTCCTGACTTGCAACAAACTTGCAGTGTGATAGAACAGTAAGATTATCATTACTCCCATGTTATTAATTTACAGATTAAAAAAAGAGAATTTAATAAATCCTAATAGTCAAGGAACTAGCTTATTAAATCACTAGTTTAATAAATCCCTGATACATTAGTTCACTACAAGTAAAATTTAGTATTTACACTGATAAAGACAGCATGTTCCTGCTTATCTTCTTTATTCTCTTAATTTTACTTTGTGAAAAGCTCTTCTGGCTGCTTTTCTGGATGATTAGCTAGTTCAGGATAAGCGGAAGTCAAAAACTGTATTTTGGAAATTTTAAGTGAGCCGAAAAATCCATATAGAACTAGAAAAGTTAGTTTTAAATGATGTCAGGCTAGTGACTTAATTCACTTAGCTACAATGTGAATTAAAATCTAAAAAAAGGATAAGTCAAATAACACTTTTATCAAGTTACATGCCATTTAAAAAACAATAGCTGTAACACTAGAAAGAACTTTGTACTAAAATATTCATAAAGTAATTAAATAGAGCTAGTAATTAAAAAAATACTAAAAAAAGGCTTGTGTGCTTCTGAGATTTTGTGTTCTAGTTATATCAGTTGAGCTAATAAAAGATATTGCCTCTCTTTCCAATTCCTGCAGCATGTAATAATTACCATTCCATGTTCTACATTGTTATTCTAAGAGCACCTAATAATCAAAGGCAGTGTTTCTGCCTTTTAATCTCACTAGAATAATAGAGATCTCTTTTGTTCCAGTCTCCTGATTTGTCAAATAGGATTGATAGCATTGCCAATTAAGCTTTACATGGCTGACTGTTTCACGTGTGCTCACTGAAAACGTTTTATCATGCCAGAGTCCTGTTATTAGACATCAATTACCCGAGCTACTGCTTCCTCTCTCTGTTAGCTCTACCTTACATACTCTCCTTCTGCAGCACTTGTCTCAAGTTGCTTTTCTTCAAGACTCGCAACCCGTTGCCACAGTCCTCTGACTATTTTCCTTTCTAACCCAACTGGGTTATTTATGTATGCCAGTCCTGGCAGGCCCCTCTTGGCTGTGTTTGCTAATTCTGGTCTGAAGTCTGAGTTCTGGTTGTTGGTGCAGGGGTTTTCTCTTCCTTGATATCATCTGAAGTCACCCAGGTAGGAGCTCTCTAGTGCCTTATTTGTCTTTCATGTTTCATAATTTTCCTCTTGTGTCTTTGTCTTACTTTCTCCCACTGTGTCATCTTGGGTTGCATGAATAGGGATGTTACAGAGTACAACAAAACTCATTGGGAACTAGCAGCCTAAGTGAGATGGGACATGGTCAAGTCATGGATGATGAAGAAGGGGTTTTAAAGGGAGAATGTAGCCCAAAGAGCAAGAGAAGAGCTGCTGAATATCAATCATTACCCTGCAAATGAAATCACAGGAGATTCAATGGGACTGGAAAACTTCAGCATGAACAGCTCTGTAAGAAATAGGTGGGCCCAAGTAAGAGAATGGCCTTGATGGCTGACCAGACTTTTACCGCTTCTCATTTTTCTGATTCCAAGAGACAGTGATGAAGAGGAAGGTGATAAGCCATAAGGGCTGCTTTGTGCAGGGAAATAATGATAGAAAATACAGTACACTCAGCTGCTCAGAGCAATCAGAAACTCATATTGGAAAAATCTTAAACAGCAGAGGTTTAAGTCTGAGACCATAATTCTTAGAAAACATGTTAGAATTCATATGAAAAAGCTTTAAGGACTTCATTTTAATTGACCTTGGGTACACACCAGGTCATGGCCTTTTAGGGAATTAGAACCAGAGAATTCATCAGGGAACAATACAAGTTTAGAAGGTCGAGAACTGATTCCGAACCATAAGTGAAAATGTTCTCATGTGTGTTTAATATGAAGCGGGAAATACTTTGCAACATGTTGGTCTGGAAGAAATTGGAGCAGAAGTCTTAATATGTATTTTTTATATTAAATATGATATTTTGAATATGTTGTATAGTACCTCCTAAAGTCACAAGAAAAAGTATAAAGTGCCAGATATAGCTATAACCACATGCTTTTTGTAATAATGAGAGCAATAAAGAGCTGAGGCAAAGCCCTTCTTGATGTGTTGTTGAAAATTTAATTATGGAGACATTGGTTCTAACTAACTTGTTTTACCAAAACAGGAAGGGGGAGTGGGTGCAAAGAGTTTCCCACGTTAAATTTAGGAACAGTCAAAATAAAACAAATACTAAAATTATCCAATTTACTCCAGGCTTTGTGAGGAAGAATGGGCAAGTAATTGTCAATTATGGAGTGGGATTGGAATGCAGGTTGTAGAGGGATAATTAATTGAAAGATATTTCATTTTGATTAGCGTGGCTTGAAAAATTGCCATCGGAAGTGGTTTCAGGCCTGCAGGGCAGTCTGCTGATGATGGGCAAGGGACTGGCATGTGGAACTTTAATGGGGTTATGAGGGGATTAGAATCTATTACATTACTGAAAATGAAATAAAGTCTTGAGGAAAAAGAAAGTATAGTCTTATGATCAAGATTTAGGTCTCTGCTGGGAACCCAGGGATTGTTTCCAGCTTGTGCCATGTAGTTCATGTGTAGCCTGTTGCATGGAGTGAGGGGTACGTTGCACTATGTTCCAGGGACATTCTTGAAGGGCATAAAGCAGCTCACCTGTCAGGATGATTATATTAGTGTTCCCTTCATCACTGGTCCAGGTTGGCCATCAGGGGAAAGGGGTAGACAAAAGCATTTGTGGGTTTGTTGTTGATACTTCTCTTTCAGTTTCAGCAGGTGGAGTTGAGCTGCGAAGTGGTCAGGCACATCTTTGCTGAGTTTTTCCATCCGGCATGCTGACCCCCACCTAATTTAAAGGGCTGCCAGGAGGAGCTGTGATTCAGCTAGTGCTATGGTGCTATAGCTCTCTTTGAGGGTTTCTGTAAAGCAGCACACATGGCGGCGGTTCTTCTGTTTCATATCCCTTCCTTTCACTGTCTCTTTATAAGCCAATAGAGTATTTGGAAAAGGTAATATGTAACACCATCTGAGGCTTGTTTATCTAGTGCAGAGGATTGAGATCTTTGGGAAAGGAAGATAAAGTATGGCTATTAGTTTGCTTAAAATAAGCAATTACTAATTTAGCTGATAGAGCTATTTTCATCTTGTTTTCATTTTGGTAAATTAAGGAATTTGGGAACTGAGGTTTTGAGGAGAGGATATACTCTCTTTCCCCCATGCTCTCTCAGTGGAGACTTCAGGATGACTTAGAGCAAGGCTCCAAAATGGAAAATGTGGTTGCTGTGAAGAGGCATCATTAGCGCAGTATGTGGAAGCAGGCTGCCTACCTTCCTGCACGAACCATTTTACCACAAACAGATTCCTGTTCTGACACACAGCTTTCAGCAAAATCAGCCAACAACTGTTAGCCAGACATGAATGTCTTTGGCATTCAACAAATTACTTGCACATCAGACAGTGCTGATTACAACCGGAAAACAGTATAAATATCACATTTTATATTACACTTGTAAAATTGATTCTTTCCCCTTTGGGTTAGTGTGCCAAAAAATTGTTCATTGTATATGGACTTCAAGGGGATAATTCTGGCTGCAAAATGACAAATAAATAGATTAATACATGTGTCGGTATCATGTTCTTTGGCTGATGCCATCTTCACTTATTACCTGTTTGCATTGGGCAACTCCTTTGTTCAAAGAGAGTTTTAACTTCTGCTGCATTATGACATACGTATTGACTAAATACAAATCAAATCATACATTTGTCTATATTTTACATTTAAATACCCTTTCCTTGCCTTTCTAAAGACATTAATAGATTTCTCAATCAAATGACAAAAAGTCCCTAAACTTTATAAATTATTTCATTTGAATAGTGCTTACAAGGAAAATCCTTTGAGAAGTTCAAATGAATACTTGATTTTCACAGGGCAGATAAGTCCTGATGCTTCTTGTGTTCTTTTCCTCAAAACTAGTAATTTTGCTGGATTGAGGCTGCTGGAAGTTCTTGAAGGTCAAGAAAGGAGGGGCAGCCACCTTGATGAGTAAAGTAGATATCAGAAATGACTATTATTGATAATTTTTTTTCTGAGGCCAGAACAGAAGTAAAGGAGAATCTTTAAAACTAAGAAAATTAAATATAAATGGCATAAATTTATGTATTTTGTCCTTCCTGTTTTTCATAGCAATTGTAAAGCCATCAGGAAAATTCACACTCTCAAGTGGCAGAGAGTTATAGAAAATAGCGTAGGAATAATCAGGTGAAAGATAATTGCTGATGGCAAGATCAACATACTGCCATAGATTTTTTCAAGCTTTTAGTTGAAAACATGAGAAATGGGACAGGTACAACATCTTCTACCGCTTCAAAAGTCAAGCCATCCTTTAAAGCTTTTCTCTGCCTTTGAAAGGAAAATCTTCTGAATTCCTTAAGTAAGACACATCTTAAACCATATGAACCACTTTCTGTGCTGACAGAATTTAGTTAAAGCTCATTATGTAAAAAGGTGTTATAAGGAAACTTTATAGAGTGAATGCTCTTTATAAACTGGAAGCTAAGGTTCAGCCAGTTTCCATTTAATCCTCCAATATTGCCTGCAGCACTCAAGTAAATTTCATAACAGTCTCCCTCCATCCCAAATGAAAACCATGTGCCTGCTTCATTTTTTACTCCTTTCCTAGTCCCTCCTTTCAAATCTCTCCTCAGTGCTTTAGAAAACCTTGCAAGTATTGATGAAATCGAGATAACAAAGTCAATTCTGGTTCTTATTAATTAGGCCACATTAGCACAAGTACGGTCCTTACTAAAGAAGTTGAATTGAAGTAAAATTGTCATGCGTGTATGGCAATGGAAAGTGTTCAAAAGCATGTATGTACATTGTCTATTCAGCAGTTTCCAAAATTAGGACTTTCACTCTCCACAGTGAAATTAACTTCAGGAGTGAAGTAAATAGGCAAAGCACTGTGATTTGGTAAATACTTATTTTATTACAATTGATCTTGGGCAAGAAGACTTGATTTTGGGCTTTTTCTCATAGAATATTTGAATGTCAACATATTCAGAAATAATTATTATTAGTCAAATAATTTCAGATTATTTTCCCCCTGATTTATTTTTTAGACACTTCTCCTCTAAGAGGAAAATATTTCCTGAACAACTGCAGACGTTCTTCATCACCTTATCGTTTTAGCACATAAAACTATCAGCAGGCAGAAGCATAATCAGAAGTCATGGGGATGTCTTCCCTTCTTCTAGATCCTTGTTCTGTCCCTCAGAGAGTGCCAGCTTAGTTAGAATCATAGAATATCTTGAACTGGAAGGGACCCACAAGGATTGTCGAACTCCAAGTCCTGGCTCTGCACACGACACCCCAAGAGTCACACCACGTGCCTGAGAGCATTGTCATTAACAGGCTAAAATGCAAAACCTGATTGAACAGTCTACCAAAGTGTTTTGGGTTTTGCCATGACTCTGGTTTGCATCAGTAGAAGCAGAATCTGTTTTCTTGCTAGCTAATCCACAAACAACCACAGGTAATGTTACACAGCTTCTTGTAAAGATCTTCAGTAACATATTTCTTCTTGTAAAATTATTCCCACTTACAGTAGGAATTAAGCATTCTAGGTCTATAAAGCATATCTCCATTTACTATGGTGTGGTTCATATTGTGGAGCTAACTCAGAGAAAGCAGGCTGGATTCTAACTCATTTACTTTTCTTCCTTAAAACACTGCAAACAAAATTAAACACCTAAAATTCAGTAATCAAACAAAAGATAAATATAAGATAAATATCTTGAAGCTACATTTGAGTGTCCATTACATACATGGAACATTTCTAAATAATTTTTTGTGTTGGTTCAATGTTTCTTAACTTTGAAAGTGGTTCTAGCTTAGCGTGATTTAGCTTCATGAAGTTCACCAAAACTTCATCACCTTGAATAGCTGAGCAATAATAATACCAACAAAAAAGCAAGCATCAGATTTATGACAGCTCTGTTTTCTTTGGTGTTTTCTTGAGTGATGTGTTTATGCAAGACAAATGAGTAAGCTATATCTCCATAAGGCCTACTTGAAAAACTCCAGATTTTTTCTGGAGATGGAGTATCTCTTTTTGCTTCAAGTATGTGTTGATGGATTAAGAGAGAATGCTGGCAGGTCCCAACTGTCAACTGCCTGTAAGTAGAGCTTGAATGAAGATGGAGCATTTGTCTGTGCTGAAAGGGAAAACTGGATTGTGCACACATCTGAACTGCCCTTTAACACATTAAATGCTTACCACTTATTCAGGGCACATTTTCTGAACGCATTACTGCCTTTTCCATCAACTCACATAGTATTGACTCTGTAAGCCTGTGAATATTCTATTATATATAAAAAAGGAAACAACTGATAAGGAACATCTGTGTCAATGGATATATGGAAGCAGTGCCAGTGAATCCCAGAAACACTGAGGATTTTATTATATAGTGAAAATTCATTTTGGCGGCCTGTCTCACCTCTGCTGCTGTAAATCAGAAGGCAGATGACTAATGTCCAGTGAACTGAAACCAGCCCAACACTGTATCCTTTCTGTATCTTTTGGTGTCCCATGTGCCTTTTATTATTCTGGAAAATTGTGGAAATACTATTTTCCACATTTTGCGGATGAGGAATTGATAAACACAGTCCTGGATACATCTCAGTATTAAACCAAGCACTTATGTGAGATTTTTGAGGTAGTTACATTCTAATTGTAAGATCATTCCATCATCAGCAGAGTAATGTCATAATTATAGTAATGATAATTGTAGTCAATTATCAGAGCCATAATCACCCTCTGGATGTGTCTTTCTCTGTTGCCTATATAAGGGAAATGTGTTTACCATCTAGCAATCCTCAGTCAAGTGTTTAATGGTAAGTGAAGTGAATATAGGTCATATGGTTCATTTCCAAAATTACCCTATACATGCATGGCAGAGAAGAAATCCCACAATATGAGTTCATTTTTTTAATGCGAAATCCTTCGACTATCTTTGCTAACTCACCAGGTTACATATCCTATTGCAGCCCATATCAATAGTAACTGTAAATTTATTTTACGTGACAACTGTGTTTTGGTAATTTCTGGGTTTCTGTAATTGGAGGATGGGCTGAGTCAGGTCAACAATAATCATCTTTCAAAAACCGGCTTTCTGATGAATACTGGCAGCTATTCAGGAGACTAAGGAATACATGAAAAAAAGCCCAGAACTTTTAGTTTTTCCAAAAGAATATTTCTTCATATATACAATCAAAATAAAGGATCAGGTTGAAATAATTTTTTTCTTCTGTGTATCTAAACTAAATAGAGGTATTGAATGAGTGAGAAAACGTTTGCGGGTATACAGATTATTTTTTCCATAGAAAAAAGAAAAGTCTGTCTGAGGGAATCCAGTTTATATATTTTTATGAAGAAATTATGCTGCAAGTTTTATGGGAATGAACTTACAGTAGGTCTCGACATGACTGGGTCCTCAAGGAAAATGCTATGATATTGGACTTTTACATGATCTCAGAACATAGATACTAGGGGTGGATCATACCACTGAAAAATCCTTCTGTATTGTGATTAGACAAGGTTGTTTTATGTAGTGCATTTTCTATTTTTTTACTTAGTTTTAACCTTGAAATTTCTGTCCATCTAAAAAGACAGGTAGATCTTAGTAGCAGAAAATGAAAATAGTTTTTCCTATTTAAATGCTGTGGTTTTACATACCAGTGTTTGTGCCTAACTTGTTGTTCCTTAACTCCAGTTACTGTTACTATTGCTTAAATATTTTAATAATATTTTAAAATGTTTAAATATTTCTTATGTGATTCTAATACTTGAAGAGAAGGGCACTGATGCTGCTAGGAATGTCCTCTGAGGAGCTGCTGAGGGCACTGGGCTTGTCTGGTTCAGAGAGGAGGAAGCTGAGGGGTGACCTCACTGCTCCCTACAGCTTCCTGAGGAAGGAGAGAGGGAGGTGCTGAGCTCTTCTCAGTCTCTCAGTGCCAGGACGTGGGGAATGGCCCAAAGTTGCATCCATTAGGGGAGATTTAGACTTCATATGAAGAAACATTTCATGACCCAGAATGTGGCCAAAACCTGGAATAGGCTTCTTGGAGATGTGGTTGATGCCTCCCCTGACCATGCCCAGCCCATGTCAGGGCTGAAAAGGCATTTGGACAGGGCCTCTAAAACCATGCTTTAACTTCGGTCAACCCTGAAATGCTCAGGCAGTGGACATGATAATCATTGTAGGTCTCTTCCAGCTATTCTATTCTATTCTATTCTATTCTATTCTATTCTATTCTATTCTATTCTATTCTATTCTATTCTATTCTATTCTATTCTATTCTATTCTATTCTATTCTATTCTATTCTATTCTATTCTATTCTATTCTATTCCATTCCATTCCATTCCATTCCATTCCATTCCATTCCATTCCATTCCATTCCATTCCATTCCATCCCATCCCATCCCATCCCATCCCATCCCATCCCATCCCATCCCATCCCATCCCATCCCATCCCATCCCATCCCATCCCATCCCATCCCATCCCATCCCATCCCATCCCATCCCATCCCATCCCATCCCATCCCATCCCATCCCATCCCATCCCATCCCATCCCATCCCATCCCATCCCATCCCATCCCATCCCATCCCATCCCATCCCATCCCATCCCATCCCATCCCATCCCATCCTTCTGGTTTTATGGCTCTTATTTAGCACAGAAGTAGTCACCTCTGATCTTACCTTTATTTTTGTGACTTCTGATCCTCATTCTTTGTTTGCTGCTTTGTTTTCTGGTAGGCATAAAACCCAAATACTGCAAAATTGGAACTCACAATATTAAAAAACCACTTCTAAAAGTTTCTTAGATTCTTCTAGGTTTGGGACTTGTATCCTACATCAGTTATTATTTTTATGTCAACATTCATGTGCCTCAGTTAAGGAAAAAAAAGGCCTTGTATCACCTGCCTTTTAAATATCTCTATCAAGCTCTGAATTTGGTTGACATCAGATAAGCAGAGTAGTGAGGAAAGAAAACTTCAGACTAATTAAATACCCGAGCAAACAGGTGTTTGGAGCAATTAATTACAACAAAAAGAAACCTTAGTTTTATGCACTCTACTGTATGTAACATTTATATACATATAGATGAGATATAAAGAAATAATGCTTTCCTTTTTAAAAATTATTCTGTGATGTTCTCTTAAAATATGACTAAAAGTTATGTAACACTATTTGTTGTTCAATACTGTTTTCAAACTAGCTTAACATATCAAACATTCCAGTACTTTCTGTTTTGATTTGAAACACTAAACATTTTTAATGTTAATCTCTCCCAACAGTTTTCTTGAACAGTAGGTGATCAACTGGAAAAATGACAATAACTTCGGAATATCTCACATAATGATAGTAATGGAATAGTTTCATTTACCAGCAAAATTGTATTTAATTATTTAATGAATTATTTAAGAATTATTATTATTTAATTATTATTATTTAAAAATTATTTAAGAATTATTTAATGAACTTTTTTTTCTCAGGAAAGTATAGAAGATACTTGCTTTGATACTCAAGTGGTATTATCTACTCAAACTTCTTGTGATGTGCATGGAATAGCATGGTTTTGACGATATTTAGTGTCCAATAGTAATTCTGGAAGAAGAGTTTGTTAAGTAAATTTTCCACTTGTAGGAAATACACACTCTATGATAAGGTAGTAGCATTTTAATCAGAAAAGTCAAAAAAATGAAATTAGAAAGATTTTGTATTATACTTAAATTGAACTATGGTTGGAGCTACTCTCACAAATCAGCTACAAGCTGAAACAATTCCTTTTATTAAAATATTTTTATTTCATTTTGCTAGATGTCACCCCTCTCTTCATTTTTATAGTTTGATTGCCTTTCATTTTAATTATCTCCTTGAATAGTATTCGATAGAATAAAGGCCTTATACAAAGCAAATTTTCAGAGTGAGAGAGTTCTGGTTGCACAACCTGCTCAACTAAACTCACATACAGTGAATTGTTGTAATTGATGGTATTGTGCAGGCTCTGAAATGGTTAAGAATGTAAAAAATGCTTTTCCAATTACATTGTTCATCTGCTTACATTTGCATATTAGGGAAAATGCTCTTCCATCATTACTGTCAGTGACACTTTATTGCTATCACATCTTAGTATTACCTTAAGTAGTGTTATGCAGCAGGTGTCACTGCTGAGGTAGAGAAGAAATCCTTAACACAAAGCTGAAGAGACAAAGTTCAATATAACTTACAAAGTTTGAAGATATGAATTTACCCACTACCTTGGTGTGAAAGACAGGTGTCAGCCAAGGAAGGCAGGAATTTCCCTTGGAATGGAAAATACGACCCTCTTTCCTCTGAATTATCATAACTTTGAAATTAAGGGGCTTTCAGGCAAAGATATGGGAAAAGGAATAACAGTTCTTTGCTAGTATGTATATGGATAACGAGGCAAAAAACCAACCACAACAGCAGCAAGAACAAACAGAACAGAACCCATTAAGAGCCTTCTCTCGGCTGCGGCGCTCTCCCCTCGGTGCAGTGCCGCTCACAGCCGGCAGGGGCGCTGCTGGCTCCCGGCCGGGCGGGGCGGGTGCGATGATTCCCCCGCGGCTGCAGGGGGCGCTGTGGCGCGAGCCCAGCTCTCCCTCCGAGCGGTGATGGCGGGCGAGCTGCAGAGAAAGAGAGAAGGGGCTTTCCTTTGCAAACCTACAGGAGGAAGCCAGTCTCAGTGCCGCTCTGCAACCTGAATGGACTGCTGCAGGAAACCTGGGGAGCAGCAAGCTGGAATGGCAGAGGTGGGCGCATCCGGTTTGACAGACAAAGTGTGGCAGGAAGCTCTGAGCCCTGGCAGAAGCCTCAGGGTGGCTGGTTGCTGGTTACCGTGTAGCAAGAAGCCCTGAAGCAGCAGCAGCAGCAGCAGCAGGGCTGAGCCAGGAATCGCTCCCCTGGGTAGCTCACCAGTGATGGCCGATCCCAGGCTCTGGCTGTGCAGAGGGCGCAGTCGCTGGTGGGCAGGGGGTGCTCACAGGTTCCAGCACAGCAGCACTGGCTCTGGTCACCCAAGCAGCAGAGAAGCTAACCAGTAAGCTCCAGTCAGAGTGCCGAAGGAAAAGAACACTAAAACCGGGCAAAAATCCACATGGCAACAAGTATCTGTTGTCAAGAGAGATCCCACCATGTGGCCGTGGAGAGGACTGACCTCCCTGGGAGGAAGCAGCCTCCCCTCGCACCCCAGTTCTCACAGGAAATCTCAAGCTGGCTCTTGCCCATTGCAAAACTCCCAGAGCCGGGGTTGGGGGCGGGCAGTGACCACCCCAGACACAAAACAAAAACAAACCCAAAAATTAGTATGGGATAAAACCCCATCCCTAAGACACTCTGGCAAACTATTTGGTGTCTGTGTTTGTGAAAATTTGTGTGAGGTTTTAAGTGGAAAAATCTGTCCTTTGTATTTCCCTTTTTCCATTTCCATCTTGTTCTCTCAGCTTCTCTAGCAACTTGTACAGCAAAGTTCATTGGAAGCATCATATTTAAAAACTAGTGTTGTTTTTTTGCTCACAGTTACATATGTAGTATTCACATACCAATTGCTTTTTCCATTAAATTCTTACAGATCATCAAATGCACATCAATGGTGAAATAACTGTGAAATGTAGTGTTTTCAAAACTGTGCTTTGGTTTTTTTAAATTATGATTGTTTCTGAAAGAAATCCCCTCTTTTGTGTAAACACTCATAGCCCTGAAATACCTTCCTGGCTTTAGTTTCTTTTTGTTTTACTGCAACTTGGAGAGAAATTTTATGGTTGGGTAATAAAATTAATAACTAAATGCTAATAATGGAAAAGTGGATGGCAGTAGTTAAGTACTGAACTGCTGGAAAGGAGTTGAAGATACTGATACAAAGTGGGAACTTACTCTTCACCTTCTCCATCTACATCTTGCGCCTAGCATTCTTGAATCCCAGTTCTTCGGTGTAGGCATGGCTAGGAGTTCTCTATCTTAAGTGGGTTTGTTACAAAGGCTAATGTTAATGAGGCGGAGTATAAATCAGGAAAAATCTCCATGTGCCAGAGTTTCTGTTGATGAAAGTTCCTTTGACTGCCCAGGACATCTAGCAACACTCAACAGCATCTATACAGTTTACCAGGGTTGTCTGCACATGTTGCTATACAGAATTCCTTTGACTTAATTTAAAATGCTGTGTTTTAAACCACAGTCACAGCTCCTTTTCTAAAGGGCTATGAAAGTCAGTGCAAGATTATGCAGGCATAAACCACTTATGGGAGGTGTGGTGAATCTCTGCCAGCAGTAGAGTGAGGATGTGCAGGGAGATGGTCTCATCTGGATGTCCTTTACAATACTAAGCAGGTGCCACTGTTAGGTGGCATTCCTCTGAGGATGAGCAAGTTTTGCAGTGCTGGGAAAGGTTAAGTACTCTGAGCTGACAGACCAGCAGTAATGAAACAATGATGTATAAGTAAACCATAACACTTACATGGCAGGTGAAAGATGGATGGAGTACTTAAAAGAAGGCTCTTGGGAACTCAGCGTGGTGTGCAAGGTCAGAAAATATATACTGATTATGTACATTGTATATGTACATATAAACAAAACAAGTGAGACTCCAAGGACATCAGAAATCAAGTGATATTTTAGCATAATGTTGCAATGCTCTTTTTTAAGGGTTCGTATGCTCGCTATTAGCCTGATATTAAATTTGTGGATTTTTGAGGCTTGTACATTTTGAAATAACAATTCCCTTATATGGTGGACAAATACCTCAGTCATTTTTCAATCCAGAGTTGCATCTGCGTGTGACTTATTTCAATACCACATGGCAAAAAGTGACTTCTGAGAAATCTCAGTTATCCAAAACCCTATCAGAATTTTCTCTTCATCTTCTCCAGCTCCATAGGCAGGTCTGTATATGATCCCTGATGAATGTAACAAACATCCACAAGTTGTTATGAAAACAATGGCAGTGGGGAGGTTCTTGGTATCTTTACCCCACCAGTCTCCCACTTATGGCACACAGTGCTTGAAGGGGTGGCAGGAAATACATTTGCATTTTGTTAACAAATCAATTTCCACAAAAGAAAACATCTGGAAACTTATTTTGTTGTTGTTTGATATAAGAGGTAAATCACAATGAAAGAAAATAGAATTAAGGCTTTCATGTGACATTCTGGACACCAAAATTATAAAATCTATGTACAGTCCAGGATACTCTTCTTAATTTTTACATTCACTTGCATCTTTAAAATTTAATTGTAATTGGGTTTTTCCATGCTTTTTCTTAAAAGAAACCACAAACATAGCATTTAAAGGCTGAGTATAGTATTCAGCCTTTGAATATATAAAAATCCAAAGTAGGAAAAAATATTATCAACAGCCAGCATTTTTTAACACCATTGCTAGCAGAAAATTACTGGCAATTCTGATTGAAACCAGGAAAAAAACAGTCAGTACTTCAGACTGTTGCAATAGTAAAATCAATCTGTTTCTGTAGCAGCAGGTGATCAGAGTGGAGTTATCAGTGTTAGGAAAACTATGCTGCAGCTGGACACAGACTCTGATTGCAGAGCCAGTGCTTTGGATATAGCCACACCCCATCTTGCTGCCAGCATGAGCCAGGTCTTATATCCAAATAGCAGTACAGCCAACCAGCTCTGCTAAAATATTTCTGTGAATTTACACATTCAAACCCACCAAAAGTATGGTTTTACAATCACATCAGTTCCCAGGGAAAAAGAACATCTGAAAAATATATGTATATTTTACAAATAAGGACAGATTGTTTCCTCTGCCACGTCTCCAGGCTGATGGTGCAAGAAGTTGTCAGGGAGCTATTCTTGATGATCTGAGGGAGGGAACCTGATTTTTAAGCACCTAGAAAGCCCCTTGAAGTCAGGGTCAGGTCTGCAGCCTTGAAAATTGGAGAATTTTTGCGATTAAATGTAGAGTTGTATCCAGGCATTTTTGTGTATTTTGGCCCAAGTTATAAACCTTTATTCTCTTAATCTTCTTGCTGTTTGTTACAAATATTAAACATATCACATGCTAATAACCCCCTTGGGAATACTTCCTTCTCCACAAGAGTTAAAAACCTAATTCTTTACTGTAATATAGTCTACTATTAGAATAAAAATACCTTATTTTACTCTCATTACTTTTGAATATATCTGATGAAAACATAGGAGATTTATATAGACTTATTTAGCAGCTGTCTCATATTTACTTAGACTGTGAGGTATAAATTAAAGTTAGTAATTTTTCTCAAAAATAAGTATGTGTTGATGATTAGACAGTGGCAAAGGTGTTTCTGCTCTGTCGGAATAGGTTTCTATTGTTTAATAATTTTTGGATTGTTTAATGTCTCTTTTATGCATTATACTGTGGCTGATGTAGCACTAAGGACTTTTTAATTTTGTAGGAGGAGGTGCTAGGGGAAGCAAAACATTAATATGAGAACTATCCTCAGTATTAGGATCATATCTTACTTTGATTATGAATTTGAAAGATGATATAGGAAACTGAATTGCTAAAAATGGTAATTGTCTGTTCATATTTGCCCCAGAAACAGTTGGCTGAGTAGACTCTCAGGGTGGAAGAAGGTGAGTCTGTGAAGAACAGACTTTCATAGGGTGCCTGAGAGGAGATCATTGTGGTGGGTATATTCTGTTCCAGTATTATGAACTATTAAAATAATCCTGGAAACTTATCGAATTTCACCAACTTTATGCTCCCTTCTGAGATCTAATTTTAGTCTAATATGAAGGTTTCATAATTTCAGATTTTTGATATTTCAATTAATGGATGACAAATAGGATCTCCACTGGGATACTTACACTGAGCTTTGCAGAGAAGAACCTCAGTGGAAGGTCTTGTCTAGAACAGTAGTAAGAATAGATTGCTAGTGCAGGAAATTAATGAGCATGGTCTCATGCAGGAGTTGAGAAAAAGTTGAGTTGATATATGAGAGCTCACACCATTTAAAAACATCTGTTAGTGATGTCAGTCATACAAAAAGTGTACAGGAGAAGAATCAAACGTGCAGGAAAATGGTAAGAGGAGAAATTCTGGAAAGGTAATACAGTGTCAAATTTTCGAGTTAAATAAAAAAATATCTGGCCAACTCTCTGCTTCCCCAAACGTATACGAAACCTATACATATATCTATACCAACATGAGCTGAGTAAGAATAAAAAAGGTCACTTGAAATTCTTGGCAAAGAAGAAGGATCTTGACATAGTAGCCATTACTGAAGAACATCGGAATGACAAAAATCAATAGGAAAGCGTAATACCTGCTATAAACTGAACAGGATGGACAGATTAGGTCATAGAGCTGGGGGAGCTATATTAGGGCTATGCTGTTGAGCCTTCTACTCAGGAAACGGATATTGAGTCCAAAATGTTGGAGGAGATAAAAGCCTAAGCCTAATGAAGTAGTAATAATGGGTGAATTCAACTGCCTTCAGCTGGTCAAGGGTCACATTGGGATAGAGTGTAAGGGAGGCAATTTCTCATCACTCTCAGTGATTGCCTTTTGAAACGTTTAGTTCTAGAATATGCAAATGAAAATTCTTGATATAAGTGACATAGGAGAATGCAGGTAAGAAGCTCTTAACTCCTGTATCAGAATGCACCATTTTTTATTAAAGTCATGGCTACTGTAAAACCTAAATTCAATATTGAAGAGCCAATAGGTAGTTTGTAGAACCACTGTTAGGCTAGAGGATATAAGAACTCTTCAGACAAAAGATAAAAAGGTAAGAAAATTAAATTCTGATAACCAAGAGGGAATCTAGGTGAGATGTTCTGTAGTAGAACAAGAGATGCAGCAGGAAAGCATGCTGTATTTGAATAATGTGGCATGGATCAGGATAAAGATGTATGCATCAGGCCTCAAAATGCCATCCCCAGGGATGTCAATAAAAAAGTAATTTTGCCTATAGCATATAGTAGCAAATAGCTCTAAAACTGTGACATAAGAACTTTGTCAAAGCCATCACCTCACATGCACACAAAATCCAACAAGTTTGGTGAAGGAGAGAGTCGGTAAGACACTGGCCTAGAAGAAAGCAGTAGTAGAGATTAGGGGCATTCCAATGAACTGTGATTTTCCTGTGTGTATTCATAGAGTATCACAGACATGGTGCTAGGGACCTTAGAGACTGTAACATACTCGCAGTGTTCACTGTGTCAGAATAAGGCAATGGGAGAAAAGAGGTAATTTAATAGGCAGCCAGAAACAACAAAGCCAGATTTATTAATTCAAAAATTTGTTAAGAAAGCAACCTTTCTTTAAATTATGTTCTGTCTCATAAAATGGTAAAAAACTTCCAATATGAGAAATAGGTAAAATGGAGATAGATGTGATTCATT
This sequence comes from Fringilla coelebs, assembly GCF_963513975.1. NCBI lineage: Eukaryota > Metazoa > Chordata > Aves > Passeriformes > Fringillidae > Fringilla > Fringilla coelebs. The sequence continues at coordinate 101,335,856 of NC_140028.1, read as the reverse complement.
AATACAATACTTAGATATATAAAGTAGAGAGCTAATACCTTCTCTAAGTGACCCTTGAATATTAGAAACTGTGTTTGGAAAGAAGAATAGTAAAGTTATTAGGGATGAAGGACAAACTTTCCAACAGAACTTGAATATATTGGAATTTCTGCTTTGGAAAAAAAGTGGAAACTTGCTGACATGCAAACCATTCTGTTGTGCAACAACAGTCTAGGAATACAAGATCAAGTAGAACCAGGCATCAGATGGGGATATATTTAATATCCTTTTCAAATTTCAAATAACTTGACATATTTTTATTTGGAAAGGGGTACTTTTAGTATGTGGGATGCAATTCCAATATGGCATTTTCTTCACAACATGTGCTGTTACTTTTTCAGGGGGTGATTATGGCCATTGCTCTATGTTCAGCATGTACAGGGAAAACTATTATTACTTTTTTGTGGTTTGGAGGCACGAGTGGTAATTTCATTTACCAACAGCCAGCTATCTTGTGGCTACAGAAATATGGAGAAATTGGTTACATCATTTCCTTTGTGGCCCTTAAAATCCTTTTCACTAAACTCTAGCTAAACATGTACACTAAACATGTACAAATGTTGAGTGCATAGCTCCACATTAAATAGAACTTTTAAAATTTGAATCAGGGAAGGAGGGTAGGTGGGAGCTACAAGGTTAGATATGTTTCTGATTCCAGTATCTCCTTTGATAGGGATTTGCAAGCTTACCTTAGGTAGAATTGAAATAGGTAGACTTGAAACTTTGCTGGCAATTTTAAGAGAAACCGTGTTGTCATGGGTGGTTAGTTACATGCGTCATCAGAAGTGATGTCTGTATTTGGAATAAAATAAAATGGTGTCACAGAATCAGTCAATTTGGTTGAAAAAGACCTCTGAGATCATAAGTCCGGAGACCATCATGTCAACTATATCAGAGTCAGTCTTTCCTTAAACACCTCCAGGGGCAGTGGCTCCACCACCTCCCTGGGCAGCCCATGTCAATATCTGATCACCCTTTCTTTGAAGAAATACATCCTAATGTCCAGCCTAAATCTCCCCTGGAGCAGCTTGACACTGCCTTCTCCTCCTGTCACTGGCTGCCTGGGAGAAGAGGCCAACCCTCACCTGACTGCAGCCTCTTTTCAGGCAGTTATAGGTCTTATCTCCAGGACTGACAACCCCAGCTCCCTCAGCTGCTCCTCACAGGGCTTATGCTCCAGATCCTTTATCAGCCTTCTTGCCCTTATCTAGTCTCATTCCAGTACCTCAATGTCCTTCCTAGATTGAGGGTACCAGAACTGGATGCAGAACTCAAGGTACAGCCTCACCATGCTGAGTACAGGGGAAGAATATTTCCCTAATGCTGCTGGCCACACTGTTCCTGGTACATATTAAAAGATTTTTACTGAAAGACTGGAGACTGTGCTTCTGATTTCTTTACGGTGATCTCCCTGTAAAATACCTCCCAAACATTATTTGATTCAGAAAATCTCATGTGGTAATAGACCATATAGTATTTCTACCTGGCAAAATAACCCATATGGAAAAAAAAAAGTTAATTAAAATTTGATCTATTGATTGCCATCATCTTTTACACAATTCTCTTGGTTCATCAGTTCCTTATTATGAGCTCAGGTGAATACAGATACAGTAGAGGGCTCTACCACATCAGAAATATCATGACCATTTAAGCTATACAAGACGATGGAGGAGAAAGCCATTGAGTTGTGTCTCTTACCTTTTCCTCTGGTCCTTGATGGTAAAGGATGTGAATGTTGCATCCTCCCAAGGCTAGAATGCAGTAATCCTTCATATTTTTTATGAATGCGCATGCGAAGTTGGTGAAGCTTTTTTTTCAATTTGTTTTTGGGAGTCCTAATAGTGCAATGAATGGAATGGGAAACTACCAAGTTATTTTAAACAGTGCTGCTGATGTAGAAAAAAACATCCACAGTTCTTGACCAGTCATTTCTTGGTGATTGTTTTCTTCAAAAGAAAAGTTGGAACTGAGTATATCAATACAGGCTTAATTACTGTAGAAAATAAAATTAATAGAAATTTCAGTGGTTTTGAGTAAAAAAATATATCTGAGAGGAAAATTCAACACTGTACTAATAATGAAAATAATAAGGAAGCTAGACTGCATTTTAAGCAATTCTTTGAAAAGAAGTTGTGGTGATCCTCAATGATACTTCAGGGGTTTTGTAGCTCATTCTGTAAAGAACAGAATAAAACGTGATTTTTGTGGAGCCCTGAGTAGCTGCTAGACTATTTGTATGCTTTTCTTTAAACAACGGAAGCCACTTTTAGGTACAAGCTTTAACTTGCCATCTAAAGAACTGCTTATTCACCTCAGTGTGCTGTGGATTTCAAGTTCAAATGAGTGTGTTTTCTTGCATTCATGTCCCAAATAATAAACAAAATGCATAAAGCAAGCTCGTGTAAATAAGTTGTGGAGAAAGGAGGCCAAACTTTCAATACTTTTGATAAAGGGCATTACTGGAAAGATTCTAAATGTGAATTAAAAAACAATTATATTTTCTAATTCTGTCATTTGGAAAAATAATTCTGGATGGCTCGCTTGAATGTCTACCAAAACTGCCTTTAACCTTCTGAAATAGAAATAGAACTAATGATTTGGTATACCGCCAAGCAATTAGACCAGTGAAGAGACATTGTTCCACCAGCATCTATTATTGGAAATATCTGGATTTCTAAATGTCAGCTAAATAGGTTCATCCCACAAGCTAAGAGAAAGCTGACCTGACCTTTTGACACCACCTGTTCAGGAATGGGAAATTTTTAAGCATGCTATGCTACACAGATAAAGGGTTCACAAAATTTGACCTGGAAAGAATGGTTAAAGGAATTAGTTTTGTTTAGTCTAGAAAAGAACAGACTGAGGAAGGATGTGATTACAATCTTCCAGTACATAAAAGAATGTTATAAAGATGATAGTGATTGGTTTTCTGTGTTCATTTGGGCAAAAGACAAGAATAAAGATGTTTAATAGACAGATTATGTATCAGGAGAAAATTTTCTAGTAATAAAAATGCAGAACATGGTGCAGACTACATAAGAAAATTCTCATCTTATTAACTTGAAATTTTAAAGATTAATTAGACCAAGACTTGCCATTAATAGTAAAGGTTGCTCTGTTGTTCATGGTTCAAGGTGAATAGGTAGATGATCACTTAAAAGGCTTTTCCCATGTTTCATTTTCTATACCTGATACATTTGGCAAGACATTCAAGACTTGTTACATTGGATATGAAAATAATTGCCTAGTGAGTGCCTATCTATTTTTTTTTAATAATTCTGGTTGTATGATTAGGGTAACAGTATTACAGGGATGGAAGAATAATAGGTAAAGAAATGATAAATATTGTTTAGTGGCTTTTGGTGCAGAACTATATAAACAAGAGCAGTGACTTTGCTATTATAAATATATTTTTCTCTGTTACTTGACAATTTTGGCATCACACATTGTTTTCTGGCTGAAGTCGATAACGAGGATCTGAGAATTGTGATGAGTAATCACCCCATATAGATATACACAGGGCCTGAAGCACAGCATACCCACTCAAAAGAACAGAAAAAACATCAAAATTATTTAGTCTTCCCAAAATATTTGTAAAAGCTATTAACACAGCATTTCATGGTATGATCCATCACAAGCTCAAAACTAAGACTGCAAAAACAAACAAGAGAACATAGTTTATGTATAGGCCGTTAGTACATATTGAAGGGTAATATGAAAGGGTGTGAAGGTTTTAATAGTCATTCTGTGTTGGTACCAGCTGTCTGTTGGTGGTTGAAAGTGTAACATGCTTGCAGCTCAGTTTGTTTGATGATGACTCTAAGACCTTAAAGATATGTTAGACATGCAGTCTTAGTGAAGCATTTATTTAGCTGTATGAATAAAAAGTAGTGTCAAACATCAAAGCTTTTTTCCTTCACATTAAGCAAACTACTTGTGTTGTAGCTCCTTGTATTTTCAGAGAGCCTGTGAAAGAGCATGATAATGTTTATCTCTTTTTTTCCTCTTGAGTTTAGGAACTGATTGTATTTTATATTACATACATGTTTTGTTTTGTTTTGTTTTCCTAGGTACTGCACAATGGACTTGTGATGGAGATGAATCATCCAACAGCTGGGAAGATAGCTGTTCCAGGTTAGATGTTTAATCCTTTTTGCTGAATTAAATGCTGCATGACATCCTGAGTGGTTCTGGAACTTAGCTGAGGACATGACGCATCTTCACATTTCACTCAAATGAATAAAAGTTTAACCAGGCTGACATTTGTCAGATAGTCATTCCATTGACGGAATAGTCATTCCAGTAGCAGAAAAATGGGTTAAAATGTGTGTCAGAATAGCTTCTGGTTTTCATCGGTCAGTTGTCATAACATGAGTATCAATTTGATAGTATTTGCAAATTCCCACTGCTAGAAATGTTACTGCTAAAAAAATCTACATGAATACATGAATCTGTTTTTGATTTAGTTTGATTTTGCAAGTTACCCAGGCTTTTAGGGACATTTCTGTTTAAAAGAAAAAAAGAAAAAAAAAAAAGAAGACAAAAGAGCAGGGAAATTTTTACTGAAGACTTAATGAAGCTCTGCCATAATGAAGTCTTAAATAGCTATTTTGAACTTCCAAAGAATACAGAAGTATATACAAAAATAATAAACTAGTCTCTCCTCTTTAAAGCTCTAAATGGACCAGGGACTGGTGTGGCTTTCCTTCCTTTAGACCTAGTTGTGTAATGGAGTTAGGTTCAACCACAGCCATTATGAACATCTTGCAGTTGGCTTGGTTTTGATAATTGATCCTTATCTGATAACCTGTTAGTTATTGGATCAAATTTTCTGCTCTCTGCTTTTCTTTCTACAAGGCCACGTTGAGAATTGTTTCCTCCTTCATTCAAAGCACTATGTCATGTCTAGTTTTATAAGAACTTTTCCTTACATTGTGATTTTCTGTGCCAGTTCCATCCTCTGACACTGCATCCAGTTGTCATCAATTTCACTTGACTTGAGCACATGTAGTGTTAAGAAGAATTCGACCCATAAAATTTATCTTAATTTTCACATCCTGGAATCATACTGGGATGCCGAAAGAATTATTTGAAAGAAACCAATCCTGTATTAGATCATGTTTTCTTCATGAATAGAGGGGGTGTTTGTGTGTGTGGATGTGTATGCTCCATATTTGCTCTTTATCACAGTTTGCATTCCACATTTGGTCTCACTAGATTTGAATGTTTGGTTGACTGCATTGAAAAATGCTTCTCTAATTTAGATGCACATATCTGGAAATAGCAATCCTTTTTTAAAGAATTTTCTTACAGAAAAGTAATCCTGGTTTATTTACCCAAAATGAAAAGACAAATAAAAGGTTTTTGAGTTAATTCTTTTTTAAGAAATAGAAATAAAAGCCTTACAGATGGTAGAGGAAGTGTGTAAGGTTTTCATGTTGCATACAATTTATAATCTATCTTAGAGAAAGCAAATACTCCTTAAGGGGATAGCTTACACTGCAAGAAGAGGAAAGAGATGAAAGGAATGTTCTAATGTCTGTCAGCAGTGATAGAATGTATTGGCAAGAGAGTGAGTTTTTACATAGATAAACCATAGTACTTCCCAAATCCTTAGTAATTTTTTTATTTTATTAAACTAGTGACACTGCACTAAACTAAAATAAATCATCTTAGTCTCTAATGGTTTGCCATTTAGATGGACTTCTATGAAGAGTTTCTTGTATTGAAACAGATGGCTAAAATGATTATTGGATATTTGAGCAGGAAAAGTAGAATTCCTTCCTTTCCTGGCATGGGAGGATAAGGAGGGGAGACACAGGGGAGGAAAGGGGGAAGAACACTTATTCAGTGTGAGCAGAATGGACCTATTGATATCACTGGAAAGACAGTGCATTACACTGTCCCAAAACTAAAGTGAATTTGGCCACTGTTGATGATAGGTAATGGAAGTACCCTGGATTTGTCCTACTTGAAGATATATCTGAAGTGTACAGGGAAGAGTGTACAAAGAAAACCTACAGTAGATAATTTCTTCTCAATAACAGTTAAGAAATAGAAGGTTTTGGGTTTTTTTTAATGTGGTTATATTTTAATATCTTGTATTTGGTAGAGAACAAGTTTACTAAGCTCTCAGTTTCTGTCTCAGGATTGCTTATTAAGGAAAATTAAGTTATTAATGTGAATGCTGAAGCTGAATTGGCTGAAAATGTTTTTCTTTTAAGAGACTGGGGAGATTCTAATCCCAAAATAAAAATAGATTGCTGTTATTTCTTAACCATACAAGCCAGATTTTAAAGTGTCCTTTAGTAATTGGATATCACACTTGAGGCTCTTGACAGAGGTCTGACCTTTGCTGCCAAATAAAGTTGTGAGTGCAGTGACAAGCACTAATTAAGTGGGCCATGCTGGCAGATTTCAGCTCTAAGTATCACAGGTGGCCTCTGTGTCTAGCATATTGATTTGCAGTAGTCCTTCTCCAGGCATGTCCCCAGTTTGAGAGTTGATTCAAATCTGTGTATGAGTACTCCTTTGGAGATCTTGCAGCTTGAAATGGATTTTACCATTTACATTAGCATTGGCTACATTTTAAATGTTGGTCTTGGAAATTAATACTCCTCCTTTGCTTAAATATCTTTTGATATGGTTATTGAATTTTGTTCTTTCCTCACTTTTCCCCCTTGCCATTTTTGTGATTCCCAGCCTAAAATGGACTGCGTGCTGGATAAGCATGTTATAGGGTGGTGGGAGAAGTTGTACTACAAAGAACATTTTTCTAGTAATTTTTATTTTCAGAATGTATCTTTATGGTAGGAAAGCAAGAGACCTTGCATCTCGTTTCAGGTATTCATGAAAAATGTCTATGCACAAATAGATTGCTTTGCTGTTACTAGTAACAGGTAATCTCTGATTCAAGAACAAATGTGAAAAAGAGAGTTCATTGTGTCTTAGAGTGACTCTATAAAAGATTGTGAGAACATTCTGAAGAAAAATGTGGTTCTGTGGTAGTTAAATGGTTTCATTAGGATAATGTTTCACCTACATAATTCTGTATATTCATGTTATGATCTTGTTCTTGAACTGACATATACGTGCACTTGTCATATAGAATGTCGAATGCACTGTATATACTTGTTATATAGAATGTGCAACACTGTGAGAGAGCCCTGCTTGAGTCATTCTTGCCAGAACTGGTTCATCTGATTGCAGGGCTGAAGTGATTAATCTTTTCTGTTTCTGTACCTGAAGGCAATTTAATAATCTTTAGTTCAGGGCAGTGCTCCAAAGATGATCAGGAGCTGAAGCACCTCAGCTGGAAAGGTAGAGCCAGGGGAAAAGGTAGCCTCAGGGGCACCTGTCAGAAGCCCTTCAATACCTACAGGAAGATTATCAGTGTGGAGAGCTGGGTTCTTCATAGCAGCACATGGTGGGAGGATAATGGACAAGAGAGATTCACCCTGGATATCATGAAAATCTCTTTTATCATGACAACAGTGGGGGCAGTGGAGCAGGTTGCCCAGAGAGGTCTGCATACTCTGTTCTTAGACATTTTCAAGGAACAGCTCGGTAAAGCCAGGGCCAACCTGATCTGACCTAGAACATGACTCTGACCTGATCCAAGTAAGAGTGGGATCCTCCTGAAGTCCTTTCCAACTTGGATTATATTCTCATTCTGTGATTAACATTAGTATCTTTTCCTCAGCTATATTATGCTTAGCCCTTTCCACAGAGATTTCTGATGGAGAAATTACACACTTCATTCGAGTGAGAAATGTAAAGCACAGAAAGTACTCTCAGGGACAAAAAACCCAATGTTTTATACAGTGCCAGATTGCAGATGATACTGGATGGCGCAGAGACGCTACAGGTAAGTGAAGGGACAAAATTTCGAGAAGTTTTAGTGTCTGGGTTAGTCTTGAACTACTTTGCCAATGAGTAATGGATTTTACAAAGAGTGGTAGTATGTGGATTTCTGGAAGCCACTGAGTATTCTGAATGCCAATATAGAGCACAATGGGTGCTCCCAACCCATACTGATTATGTAGGAAAAAACTAATGGTTACAATACAGTCTTTCCCAAACCTTTTAAATTACAGTCCCCTTATATGGTTTAGGTAACTCAGATAATAATGCTCCCAGCTTCTGCATTATCTAGTCTATAATGTTGTTTTTTAAAGTCAAAACAGTGTTTGTAATATTATTTTTTTAATGAGAAAACCACTATGTATTCAGCTGTCCCTAACAAACTAACCTTTTTAGAATTTACTAACTAGCAGGAACCTTTGTGAACTAAATTTAATTTCTGACCCCTTCTAAGCCTTAGCAAATTGGGAATTTGGATATAAGCCTAAACTTTGGAATCATCTCTTATCAAACAGGAAGCAATATAATTGTTGAAGTTGTGTAAATCACCTCTTCCAGACAAAACAAATATTCTTAGTTTTGATAATGTTTATGTTGTATGTTCTTCTCATCCCCATTTCCTGAGTTGATAAACACAATGCCTCTCCTTTGGCCCATGATGTGCATCAAGGGTGACTTTATTGCTCAGAAAGGCCAGTTTCATACCTGGCTTCATAATTTCCTTCTGTGCTCTTGAGATAAAATTTTTGGGGGACTATTCCAAGCTCAGTTAGGAAAAAGAGGGCCGGATTCCTCCTTAACATAGATTTCTTGGACTGAATTCAGGCAACTTATGTTAATTAATCAACCCACTCAGGAGAAATGTCCCTTTTTCCGGTCTTCTCCTGTCACTGTGCATTACAAATATACTACTGAAACAGGAAAGAATTTTTTTTCCGAGGTAGGCTTTTCCTGTTGTGTGTGATTCATTAAATGGTGTCATGGTTCCATGGAGACTAATTGCTATCAATCTCTTAGAAGAATGGTTTTAAAGAATAAGAGGCAAGAAATCTAATAGGACTTCCCTATTGTGCCACAGATTTCTTCCTTAACCTTGGACAAATCACTCTGTGTCTTACCAAACTAATTGTTTGCAGTTTTTTGGATCTTGGTTAATAATTAAAAACTACTTCAATTCCTCAGGGAAGGAATTTCTTGGGAAAACTCTGTTTGTTATTTTAAATATTTATTTTGATTTGTTATGTATGTATTTATACCTATTTTATTCATGTATGTGGAAGAGTAGTCATAGTTAAGGAAACAGTGGTGTGTCTATGTATTTGATCAGAGTATTTCAGTACAGGGAGCAAATATGCCTGTTAGTGATATTTTTGCTATTTTTTTTGACCATTTACTGTAAGTGTAGTAGAGGAAGCTTCATTTCGTCTATAAAGCAGAGAAATGTGACTTCCACATGGAGGAAGTTTGCAGGAAATTAAGGAAGTCTGTACTCCAATCCATTATTTCCTGCAGCTAGGAGATCCTTCAATATAACAACAACAACAACATAAAAAATCTCAACAATTTTTTTAACATCCTTTGCTTGAAATTCTGCTCCTATCTGCTTCTCATCAGGTGTTTTTTTCTATGTATGTGCCTGTCTGTGTGTGTGTGCATGCATGTGCATAACCAATGTTGATTAAAAAATTTTAATTTCACTTCTCTTTTTATGGTACATTGGAGACAAACAGCTTCACCAGCATTACCATGACCTCATTTGTCTTTTTTAGTCATCAGGGCTGACTATTTATGTCTTTTACATTCACAGAGCTGATTTCAATTTTGAGGAGTCCATGACCATTACAGGAACTTACACAAATAATGTACGACAGCTCACCTAGCTCTCCTCAAAATACTTTAAAACAAATGAATAAATATATAAATAGTATATTCATACTGATTGCAAAAGCAGAAGAGAGATGGTGGGAATGGCAAGAAATATGTTACTGGCTTCAGGATTATGTAGAAAGGCTAGTGCGTCTTTTTAATGAATGATGCTTTAATTTGCAATCTCTTAAGAATAATTTTAAAGTAAAACATTAATAACAAACCTTTTAACATTTTTTGCTCCTCTGTCATATGTATCCACAGTATTTCTCTGCCACATATTTTAAAACTTGTTATACCTTTAGGAATGATCTTGGTGCCACAGTTAATACTTTTAAAGTTGTTTTTAGGAAGAAAAGGCAGCTATTTCTTACCTAGTTCTAGGTCTTCAGTTGTTGGAGGGAATTAGGAAATAGTGGAAGACTTTTCCATCAGTCTCAAAGTAACTATCAGTACTGACTGGGACTAGTACTGACTGGGTCACTCAAGCAATGGCTCTCCAGAGCCACTATTCAAGGTCTCTGAGCCAGACTCTTCTCTCATCACACCCTAGGTTTCTTTGTTGGTCTTTAGGATCTGGCAATCAAAGTTGTTTTTCTTTTATTGTGTATTTTTTCCAGGGTCTGGCACTGCAATACAGGGAGGAAAAATAAAAATTTTTCAGGGGACAAGTGGGGACATTTTTGTGCTTTGTGCATAATAAGTCAAGTGAAGCTGTGGTTGAAGTATTAAATGTTGATGGGTAATTATACTTCTAGTTACCAGAGAATATTTTCTTTACATTTTCCTCCATGTGTCCTGAGCTATACTAGGATTTTCTTTAAACTGGACATAATTCTGATGGAGCCTTAACTCAAGACTAACTCATTGCTGTCACATGGTGGGGGGAGGGAGGGGGTGAAAGGTGAAGTATTGACTGAATAGCCAAACAAATGAATGCGTTTTCCACCAATGTCATTGTTCTAAAATTCAACTTTGTCTAAAATGATGTGGTGTTTTCTTCTCTTTGAATGTATTTCCCACTTCTTTCTTTATAAATAACAATAACTTTAGAAAGTAGTTTCTTAACCCTCACTTTGTAACAAGCACAGCCAGGTGCTCACACAGTTTAGGGTGTGTGATTATAAAGATATGTCTGCATGCCTCGGGTGTGTTGTAAAACAGCCAAATTACTTCAACACCCATACATTTTTCATATATCTTTATGATCTTTAATAATTATTGGATAAGAAAAGGAATCTACTGTCAGTTTAAAAAGGGTTGGTTTCATTAAATGTAAGAATACGTTTTAAACATCTAGAAAATTTTACTTAATCCCTAGGATACTGAGTAGACTAATCCTCATGTATGTTGCCTTAATATCATCTTGACCCAAGCCCTACCTTCCCATCAATGGTAAGAGTGATTGGACTTACCCTGTTTTCTGTGAATCTAGACTGCACAATTTTGTGGTCAGCACTGGCCATTAGGTCTTGTGCTTTGCCTTTTTATCATATTGACCTTAAAATGTCTTCAATTTAACTCTTTCACGTATGCTTGGCTATAGTTTGTCTTTTTCAGAAGTCCTTAAGAGATGGAAAATTTGGCAAATATCTGCATCTGTCTTTAAAGGCCTGATTACTTTAATTGTTAAAACCCCTATATCTTCAGTTTAATGCAGAAACTATATATTGTGTCTTTCATGAGGTTTAAATACTTTTTGTACCATGAAACTACTTACATGACCAAAATTTTATCTAGATAACTTTTTGACAAACTATGCAGGGTAAATTGCCCAGATCTTTTCAGGTCCTTTGTGCAAGTACAGTGCAGGTGCAGTTTTGTAACTCTGTCTTTTTTCTTGCAGGCTATGTACTGTATACATACAGAAAAAACTGCAGTTGTGTAGAGTGCATGGCAAACTTCCTGACCGACTCTGGGCAAGTCTCTTAGCCCATAAAATTATGTTTCTCACTTCGTCATGCAAAAGATTGAAATAATAGAATTCACAATTAACTATTATTTTTTTCCAAATTATACTATTCATATTTTGTGACATTTGATGCTATTTTCCCTTGTAGTTTATGAAAAGAATCATTGGATAGAAATAAGGGGCAAAGTAAGACTTCTACAGTTAGCTTAGTTGTTCAGCTGATTAGGAGGCAACCATCAGTAGATAGAGTGTACCTGTTGTATGTTACTCCATTTATCTGTAACTCCTGAAGTAGGGAATATTTAAGCCCTTTTAGTCAATGTGAATTTGAAATTATTTTTGTTCCTCTTCCTTATACTTACCACTCTTGCTAGTAAAGTCCAGCCCAGAAATTAGTTCCCTATTACATCAAAATCAAAAACTAAAATGGTGATTTTGACCTGAGTCTTGAATATTCTAAATGATGCGTTAATAATTTGGGCTATCAAAAACAAAACATTGCTGCCACCTCTTTTGCCCTCTGCCATTTTGCTAACTATTCTGGAACTTTTTTGTGATTCTGGGAGAGAAAGAAATTCCCAAGAATTTTTCCAAATGTTTTATGACTAGAAGTTCCTTTTAGGTTTTACTGGACTTTTATTTATCTGCTACTGGTCACCAAATTTGATTCAAATGTTGACCTTTTTTTGCTAACATAAACTTTTTTTTAGGCAAAAAAATAAAAGGCTTGTCCATCCTAACATAGTGTGCAAAAGATTTAAACCAAGACAGAATAGATGTGAGTTAGCTTAATCCAGGGTCTGTTGAAACACTAGGCATTGAGTCAAGACCTGATTAAAAAAATCTCCCTGCCACAGAGTCTGCTAAGGTACAGAACAGAATTCACTAAGAAAACACAGAATCCCTGTTTTGGCTCTCTGAAACTAGACTGAACAGAGAAAATAAAAGCAGATTACCCATATAAAAAGCAAATAAATAATCTATCAAATGGAATGGATAACTTAATGAATTTTAAAATTTAGTGTGAGTCCATTGCTTTGAATTAAAGTTATTTAGAGATTGTACCTTTGGCAGGACAATTAAAAAAAATTGATTTGTGTGTAAGTGGAGTATTCCTCATCGGTTTTCAACTAGATGTAGAGATGAAATGAAGCAGAAGTTTGCAGATTAGAACAAGCTTTTTAATATTCTTTGCTGGCTGTTTTTAGAAACATCACAAGGAACAGAAAATGAGGCCCATTTGTGAAAACAGGCAGTACAATTTATAAACATGTGGGGCAAACAAAGTTTTAAGGCTGATGATGCACTAATACCCAATTCCCACCATGCAATTTATACAACACAAAACTTCATGCACACATCTGCTATTTCAAGCCCAGATACAGACGTGCAAGCTTGTAAAGGCTCATAGCAATTTAATAGTATTCTAAAGAAATCACAAGATTAGTGCTAAAAAATTAAGCTACATTGCTTTGATTATGAGATAGATCCCTATATGACTGAATCTATGATGAAAACTCTCCAATATTTTGAAACATATTAGTTTTCACATTTGCTCATACCTAGGAGGACAGAAAACTTAAAGAAAGTGCCACAGATCATTGTCTTGGTAGCATTTACCTTTGGTACCTTCTTAAAAGGCTGGAATAAGGACTTGTGTGGTAGTTCCTGAAAGGAAAGTTTTATTTCCTGACTTCCTCACTACTCACAAATCAATGTCCCCACTGTATAATTTAGTAGTTGTTTTATCTCAAAACTGAATGTAGGGTTTAATAGCTTGCTTTTCTACTCCCCATTTTTGCTTGGATTTCCCGAGGAAAAAAACTGAAATGCTGACCCGTTCTTTTGGTCCTTGTAGATTCAAGTACCATGCTCTACCTTTTACTGCCTCTGAAAGTGCTGTGAGAATAGATGGGTAAAATGTACTTTTGACATGACTACACAGCCATGTTAGATTGCCAGAGACCACTTTAACATACCCTTCATGCACTTCTGTAAGAAGACAATGTAGAGATACCTACTGGAGGAAAACAATAAATTGGGGGAGTAGCTCAGCCACCTTGGTGTCTTCCAGTTAAGCCATTTACCTTCTAAGAGTTACTATTTTAACAGATTTCAAGCTTTTCAAAATGTTAGCTAGTGTGGTGATACCTTGGAATCATCCTTCCAGATGCCTTCAGGAAAGAAAGCAATACCTTGTTTAGTATTTTAATACGAGTTTCAAATTCTCACTGCTAGAAAGCTTACCACTCAAAGCAGCATCAACCACAAAAATATCCATGAGGCAATGTTACCATTCCTGTGAATTTGCATTTGTTTTTTTACTTTTACAGTTTTTGTATTGGTTTTGGGGTTTTTATTGGGTTTTTTTTTATGTAGGAAGTTTTTACTCAGGTGCTATATTTTGAGGCACAGCATATACTTCTCATTTTCATTTATTTTCGTAGACTGGTATTCATTTCCCCAAATGTACACAGATATGCATCAAAATGTTTCATTGATTGTATTTAGAAGCTATAAGTCTAAAGTCTTATCTTACTCTTTGAATTTAATCTTCTACTGGATACCAGTAACAATTAAATATAATAATATACTCATACTCAATAATATAATATACTCAATAATAAAATATACTCAATAATATACTCATACTCAATGATATAATATTATTATATAAATATAATAATATACTCAATATACTTTTACATAATTATCCATTACACTGGTATATCACATGTGAATATATTATAAACTCTTCTACACTTGACAACCCAAGGAGGTTGTTTGGTGTTAAACTGTAGAGAGAGAAGATTTAGGTCATTACAGTGCATTTAATTTATAAGTAGAGGTGATTCAGAAAATTCAGAAATCTGAATATTTTTTGTTTAGTGTATAAACATTTTTTTAACAAAATCTTGTAAAAAAAAATCTATTGTAATTGAAAACAAAGTTAGTCCTTGGTATCATACTGAATTTTTACCTGCTCACCTTTGAACAGTATTAATGAGTAATTTTATTTACCTTTGATATCCAAGAAAGAATAATTTGAAAGCCAGGCAAAAAAAAAATTATTTATTTATAAACCAGATTTCAAATATTGGGTACATTCAGGGAACTTACATGCTCTGGTGATTTGTTGTGAATACACTGTTGATTTTAAATGCCTTAGTAAATTGTGGATAATTTTTAAACTCAGGATGAATGAATTAAACAAATGCAGTCTTATTTGCAGTAAACATGTCCTCAGTAAAAGTGCTCTGCTCTTTTTTGAAGACTCTATTTGGAGCTTTGTCATATAATTTTTCGAAATTTACTCTAAGTAATCAATTACTGAAATGTAATGTAAAATAGGGAATCTAATATATGCACAACAAAATGAAAGATTACAATCCATGGTACGCTTTGTAATATAGTGACTGATAATTACGCAGAAATATTAAAAGGATCAATTTGTAGAGGCTCTTTAAAAAGCCAAGATATAAGATTGAAAGCTCAATCATAATGTAGGAAATTTTTATCTTCTTGTGCCTAATGTCTTTAGCAGAAGAATTTTTAGTAGTTCAAGATTTAGTTTTATATTTGAATAATGTAACTATTACCTTCTACTATCTTGTAAAAAGAAAGTGCTGTTCCTAGTAACCAGGACATGTGAAACCCACTTTGGAGAGGAAGGGTTGTGTTTTGATTTGCTCATCATACTGAGATAATAGCTGATTTCTACTTCCTAGCAGCTTTTAACTAGTTAACTACAAATACCTACCCAAAGACACCAATTCAGGCAGGAGTGTGATTGTACTTAATTCCAGACTTATTTCTGGGTGCAGATGTCATTGGTGTGCAACTCAGCCTTTGAAAGACATGACTTTTGATTGTAGATTGTTGTCTTTCACAGGTCTCGTATCACCAGTCTTTCCTAAATACTGAAACTGTAAAATAATGAGACATGCTGGACGAGAAAACAATTTTGCCCTGAATTTTAAGATACAATGAATACAAAATTCACTCACAAGTGGTCTTCTTCCACTGGTAATGTTCAGCCTACAATAAAACCCCAGGTGATCAAATGGATTCACATCAATCTGAAGAGAGCTATATAATAGGAAAAAATGCAGATGACTAAGATGTGTGCTGATGACTAAGATGTGCACCAGATTACACTCTCATATAACCACTCACCATGCAGGGTATGACATAAATTATCTTTTCTAATGCTATTGCATTAGAAATGAGAATATATAGCCAATTAGTTTTTCTTTCCATTGTACTTCTCTTTCAAAGGCTTAAAGGATGGGTTTAAACCATACATATTTTGCATTGTGGTTATGTTATCTATATGATGCTGAGATTTGTTTTGTTTGTGTAAAAAAAGTAGATACGTTTAAATTTATGGATTTTTTTCATATTTTTATAATATTGTGTCTTAGGGCTTACAGCCTTCATATCCACCCTAGTTTCTTTGGCATATTTTTTTTTTTTCAGTGATTTAATTTGTCGCAGACATCTATAACGTGGACACATACACTCTCTGTACATTGTATACTAAAGAAAATCCTGCACAAGATGTGCCATTTATACTGTCCATTTGGATTAGAAGGAATTAAGTAATTTTACATAGCTATTGGCTATTTCCTGAGCATGTGAGTAAAACCTGTCACCTTCCTGCCCCACAGACCCTAATCTGCCCTACTTGCAGCCATCTCAGGGGCTTCCAAGGGTGGCCAAATGCCCCATGTCTGATCTACCTTGGGGGCAAAAATCCTTTCCATGTCTGATGGGGCACCTGTGGATGCTTCAAACCACTGGGACCCCTGGCAACATCTCTGCATTCCATTTCATATGACTGCTGTCCCTGGTTGCCCAGGGGATGAGGATGGCAAGCTCCTCAGTGATCCTCAAGAAGGTGTTCCCTTGGTCTTGCCGCTGGTATTGAGCTGAAAAGGGCTGACAGCCTCAGGCACCTCCAGGGGTTGGTGGGTCATCTCATCTCTTGAGGGATTTGTTATCTGATGAAGATGACTGTCACAAACTGGGAATATAGCCCACTGCTGCTATTGCCATCACATCCCCTTGTCCCACTAAAACTAGCTGCACAGCTCCAATGTTAAACACAACCACTGGCCATGCATATAAATGATGTAAAACACCCTTCAGTCACAGGGTAAAACTTCAGAGTTAGTTTCTCCCTTTAATCTTTCTAAGAGCTATTTGCCCACCTTGTATTGCAGGAAGAGTTTGGTTCCTTGGGCATGCAGGGATATTAAGAGCATGCATGATTTCCCACCAATTCACCAATGAACATTTGCCACTACACTGTTTATAATAAGGTTGCCTTCTTGGAAAGAAGTCCCTAATGGTTTTCTATTCTTTATCATATTTTTTCTTTACTTCAATAGCTCCTTTTCTTCCTTCGCCTTAATAATTTATGCCTTTCTTGAAAGTGATGGTAGGCCTCCAAGCATTCGTATTTCTCCTTCCAATTGTCATTTTCTTCTGTAGGCCATAAGTCAGGGGGCTTAGTTTTGCCTGCATTCACTCCAGAGGGAAGTTATCTTTCTTCATCCTGAAAAATTAGAAATGTTTGTAGCGGTACAGGTGAGTGCTCATCAGGGCTTTGCACGATGCCTGCCTTTCCTATGGAAATATCTTGCCTGAGACACAAGAATGTATTTGCTTGTATCTCATTCATAGCTTACAGTTATCCTGTGATCTGTTCATGCCTCTGGGAATATTTTCCCACTCTGACAGTTCTTAGAGTGGAGCAGAAACTCATGGCACTTTGCCTGGCATGGTGGTACCTATTTCTGACCTGCAGTTCTTCAGGCAAGGAGTGTTTATTGATGGAGGGGATGTCTCTTTTGTCAGAGCCTCAGCTGCTGGGGAGGATGCTGTAGATCTATACCATGAGACGGAAATTCTTCTGCCACGTGAATGCCACGAAATCCAGAATATGATGTGGACAATGAAACCTACATTTCTTCATGGTTTTCTGAAATCTAAATTCAAAAGATCTGACTATGAACTTCCTCGTTTCCTACATTTGATGACAGCAAAGCATGAAGGATGGAGCCTGAGAAATGTTTTAATGAGGCTTCTACTCATCAGTACCTGGAGTGACATGGAGTCAGCTCCATGCAGTCACAACCAGCAGCACAATCCAGCCCTCCACTGGACAGCTAAACTGGTGATGCAGTTAGTTAGACTAGATGATAACTGTACGTCCCTTCCAACTCAACTATTTCATTTTGTTCTATTATATTTTACAAACCTCTTCATTTACATCTTCCTTAAACCTTCTGTCCATGTGTGTGTCTACTCACCTCCCTCAAATCTTATCTCCTAGCAAGAAAGAAAAGGCCTGACCTTTTTTATTTCATCAGCTTCATTCTACTCTACCCTTCCAGCGTAGCAGTAGTATTCCACAGGCCATATTAGATGGGCACCTGACAACAAGACAGCCTTTATGAAGTTTCTGTTGTGTATTTGTTCTTTGTTTTACATTGGGAACGTCTCCCTGAACTGTGGAAGGATCTGTTCCAGGCTTTTTCATAGAGACAAAATGCATTATTCTCGCTCACAGTCATAGTGTGTCTGAGACCATCAGAGGTTAAGAAACTGGGCTGGTTTGGCAGATGTTTCTTTTTATTCTGCCAATTAAGTCAACAATAGGTATTCATAATTCTGGGGAGGCTTGGAGGTCATAGAAATTAC
Source organism: Fringilla coelebs (assembly GCF_963513975.1). Lineage (NCBI taxonomy): Eukaryota > Metazoa > Chordata > Aves > Passeriformes > Fringillidae > Fringilla > Fringilla coelebs. The sequence continues at coordinate 101,317,468 of NC_140028.1, read as the reverse complement.
AGGGCAGGCAGAATAGCTAATGCACAAATAGCTGAAAAAGAAAGCAATCTTTTGGGGATTCTCTCCCACCCCTTTTATTCTGCTTATCCTAGGGGCTGTCATCAGTCAGTGACATTGAGCATTGGCTTCAGCCTTTGGATCTGACTGCAATGTTCAAGGTTTGCCATTACCCTGAATGGCAAAATCTCTGTTTTATTGTTCCAGGGGAGATATTCTTCTACAGTTTGTCTTACACTCAGCTTTCAGTGCTTTGTATAAGCTTTGTATAAGAATTGAAAGATTTTTCTCAGCAACTAGTTTAAAATAAATTTTTGGAATACTTCTTAAGAGAGAATGGGGACCCGCCATGGAATAAAGATAGCAGTTATTGTGAGCCAGCATGTGGTGTAAAGAAGTAATCTGTTACTTTACCAGTAGAGAGAAACTCATTAGGTTCTTATTTTCTGAGCTTCTCAAAAGTTCATCCTTGCTGAGCAAGACATGGAGCTGCCACAGAGAAGTACGGACTTTAAGAGGAAAAATGGATGTGGAGAAGTCACCGAAGAGCTAGTTTGTGTGTTTGTGTCTGGGATGTGAATGGCAATTGGATGATCTCTGCAAGTAATGTAATAGAGTACACTGGCCTTCCCAGATGTGGGACACTCCCTGCCTGCCTTATGCATTGGAAAACAGTGTGGTACAATAGTCAGTCTGGTGATGCTAGCAACAAGAATAATGCGTTACTGGAAGACAAAACAGGAGCTTTATAAAGAGAAAAGAAGCAGCCATGAGGCAATGAACAGCCATGAGACTTTAAGTCCATTAATAAAGCTGAATTCCCATATAAAAAATCCTTACTCAAGCATAACAGTACTAGTATATAGTGAATAAGGCATTGGCTGGGAGTGTAACAATGAGAAAAGTATAATAAAACATTTCTACTATCGCTTCTGGTAAAAAAGAGATATGAAGGAGACATAGTTGGTACAAATAATACCTAAAACATTGTAGCAGCTAATAAAAGTATTTGATATACTGTGACCCTAGAAGGAATGTAACTGTGTATTTAGCTGAACCCAAGAAACATAAGGGGCAATTTATGCTTGCCTCACAGTTACATAATCTGGCATCCACATGTACTTTTGGAGATATAAAAGATCACTTAATGAGAGACAGAAACATGTATGGGGCAAATGATTCCAGCATATAGGGGATGATGCTGAAAGAAACAGATAAATTTCTTCAAATGGCAAAGGCAGCTGAACTGTCTAGCAAGAGGATCAAAACAGTGTCGCCAGTGTAGAATAGGGACAAATGAATGGAAACTCAGAAACAGGACAGACAGACTGTACCAGAAGGCAAATGCTGGGTTGCAGGGTATGTAATGAGTGAAACAGTACACTGGACAAACCCTGTCTAGTACCCAGCAGAAACATAGAAAAAGCATAGCAAGACTTTCTGTCCAGTGTGTTGTAGCTTGGGAAACAGAGAAGGTGTTAATAGATATGGAGTACATAGAGATTACAGTTAAAAGAAAGATGTCTCCGGGTTGTTTTACATAAGTCCAGATAAATTGGTTGCACAGAAGGATGCAAGGAATGATGTCAGCCTGTTTATTTTCAGAAATGTACTATCAGGTCTTAATCAGTTGACTGCAGTTGGATGGTGAAGCCATCAGCAGCCTAATCCTACCAAGCTGGATGACTTTAATCTGGAGAATTAAAATTCATGATGCAGGTATTTGAAGGCAAACAGCAAGTGCAGCCTGTGGAGAATAAGTTTCACAATCAAGAGATGTTATATATACAAGGTATTAATTTCCTGAGCATGGTAGAGGAGAGAGTGTTCTCTGTGTGCTTCTCTTCAGAAAATGTACGGTCGTACTTCAGGGAATCAAACACACAAAAGTCAGAAAGAAGCTTCATTACAGTAAGGTGACTAAAATTCAGTTTTTGATAATGGCAGAGTAATAACAAATAGTTGATAACTCTGCAAGAATTGACATTATTGTGTCTATTGAAACTTTTAGAGAATGACTCAGATGCCTAATTGTTGCTGAGAAAAATTTAGAGTAAACTGAGGATCTTGATTTAGCCAAACACCAGAGTATATAATTGTATGTATGTATGTCAGCACAAATGCACGCGAGATTCTATAAGCTATCATCCATTTAACACCTCTGTCAGGCGAAGACTTTTACCACTCTGTGATTTGAGCCATGTGACAACAATGACTACACCTTCTGGAAGATAATTGCCTGGTGTAAATGCTTTTGACCTGCACCCAACTTCTAAGGTGTTGCAATGTAAATTGAAGCTGGGAAGGATTCCCAAACATGTGGCTTGAAGCTGATGACAGAGCTATTAAAAATTAATGATCTGACAAAAGAGACAGTCAGTGTCACTATGTAATAAGCAAAATATGAAGTTGAATGTAGACATGTAGAACTTGAGTAAAACTATGTTTTCTCTGTTTGTTGACATCTGGAGAGATGTCAGCAAGACCCTGGAAAAGTCAGCACCATTAGGAAAGTACTTAAAATGAAAGCAGTCCAATGTCTATTAGACAAAGTGATTTTTTTTCTGGAATTACCCAAGGTGTTTAAAACAATTAGGAGGTATTTCTCCTAAGACTCTATAGGGTAGCTAAAGCAAAATTATTTTGTTCTGTAGGAGCTTAGGCACAGTGCTAATGCACACCAAGCAGCCCAGAACATTTACTAAAGACAGGAAGCAAAAAGGAAATACAGAGCCATGCTTTCTAAAATACAGTTCCCTCACTTCACCTTTCAGCACTTGCCCAAAATCTTCTTGAAGGAACATGAACAACATTGTGAGTTTGTACTTGGGTTTGTTTCTTCTTAAAACTTTAGCAGTACAATATGAAAAGAAGGCACTTCCCAAGAAAATCCCTGCATATGATAGATGCACTCAAGAAGACATGCCTTCCAGCATACTAGACATGATTTTATAAGACAAAATCTGCATCTTCACACAGCACCCTGAAGACCAGGCAGTAGTAAATCAGTTTGTGGACCAACCATGGCAGTCTGAAGGGGCACTTATGACTGGAAGTTATTCTGTTTTAGTCTGTGAGGAATTTACTGTATGTGCAAAATATATATATATATATTTAAGGAGACCTAACAGCAATCCTAGAGGACTTAGAGGGTGCTACAGTGTGCCTGAAATACACTTCAGACCTACTAATATAGATCTGAATTAAATGTGAGCCAAGACTGTATGCCCAGATAGGAGCAAAGAAATAGCAATCTGAGATGCTTAGACTTCTGAGTGACCACAGGACATTGCACAGCTTCATGAAATATCAGCCCTGGTAAAAATGCAAAGAAGAAAACAAAGAAAAATAAAATAATAAAACCAGTAGACAAGCTTTCTGCTGCAGCTGCTGTATGACTTGTTGAAGGTTATATAAACAAAGATGGTACCAGACTGTCTGAAACTTAGAATGCCTGGCAATAGACTTCAAAATTAACTCAAAATGGGTCACATTAGCCTGGATGCTCAAAGGGCAACAGGAGAGACAATCTGGCAATAAAGAGCTTGTAAGCAAGAACAGAACTGGTGAGTAGTTCTCAATTTGCATTTCAGCTTTCCCACTCCTGCATCTCTTTCCCTTCATTCTACCATCTCCCTTCCTAATTTTCACCTTGGCACAGATAAATCAAGTCTATTGTGCAAAAAGGAAACCATAAACAGTGCAATGAACAAGTAAAAAAAACAGTTAAAAAGTTGATGATTTGATACCATTGTGTAGATGAATATGCCTGGTTCAGCCATCAAAAATCTACTTGCAGCCATAATAGAAACTAAAGGCTGATGATACTTAATAATAGAAACTAAAGACTACTGATAGTAGAGGAAAATCTGAAGACAGTACCCATACAAAATCAAAATCCAAACAAAGTAAATAAGTGATAAAAAAGGGAAGTATAAAAAAAGAAATTACTCTAACCTTGATGCCAACAAGAACTCAAAATCTAATTTCTTTCAAAAATTGTTATAGTTTGCTTGAAGAAAAAGTAAAATAAGCTTACATATGGCCATGGCAATGGCAATATTAAGTTATATTCTTGATTCATTGAGTTTCAGCAAAACTATTCTGCAGGCCATTTTGAAGGTATTCTGTGGTCAGAACTGGTGACTTTACAGCTGTAGCTGCAGGGGAATGCATCACTGGTCTGGTGTAAACATTCCCACCATTCCATCACAGGGTACCTGTAAGCAATCTATAGAGTCTAACATAACACTAGGAAAAAAAAAAAAACAACAACTTTGAAAGCACTTTGGATTTGTTTCTGCTTATGCCCTGTACCCTTTGCAACATTGGGATAAAACACAAAAAGTGAAAAACATTCCTCCCTTTTGATGTCAAATCCTGTGCTTGAGAGAGGAAATGCAGGAAGGTGTCTGACCTGGCAGGTTTGCTCTGTGAGCTCAGTGCTCTGAGAAAGTGTGTGGTATGTGCTTTACACAGGTTAAGCGAAGTTTTGTGTTCTGAACCTCACTCTGGAATAGAAGCATTTCATTAGACAGCTGCCTGGAATCAACTTAATATGGAAAAGTGAGAAAGCTTGAGAGATTTTAGAGTCTCTCAATACACAATTTCTTGCTGTTTCACACAGTTACACTTATGAAGAGAGAAACCTTTCTGAAATTTCAGGCTACATTTTAACATGCATATGTTTCTTAGAATGAAAACTTTACCATGGCTAAAATCCTTCTCCCAAAGTAGAGAAACTGTCCTTGCAAACCTTGCTAGAGAGTGGTTTTGTCACAGTTATCTCAGGACTGAAACTCCTTGTTGAACAAAAGCCTCAAAGTGTCATGATTGTTAGCCTACTCTGGACTTAATAGTAGCTATGGATACCTTTTGGATGTGTCATGGAGAACTTTTCCTCTAGGTCTGTCTGCCACTGCGTGTGGGTTCAGCCCCTGAAATGAGTCTGCACACACTCTCCTGCACTCAGGGTGTTTTCTTCAGCTCTCCAGACCCTTTTCTTCCTCGTCTAATGGTAGATAGTGCAACATCTCACTAACAGCACCGCAGCTGTGCACTGACAAGGAGATTGGGGCTTACATTAGACCCCTTGGGAGGCTGTTGGTGTGTATTCTTTTCCTATGAAACTTCACTAGACTTGTGGGGCCTTTTATCTGCATCTGTATTTTATATAGACTGCCTGTGTATTCATATTGTGTTAGACATTGTATTTAGGCATGAATGTTTAACTACATATATAACATATTGTTAGATGTGAAGAACTTGGCAGATGATACACAAAGTATTTACAGATTAAATTATATTAAAAATATTCTGAAAATTGGAATAAAAATATTGGAACTAGTCAAGCAGTCTGCAAGGGAGTGTGGGAAAACTATCATTTTGGACTTGGAAGAGTAGACTGGACAAATCAGTAACAATCAAACTGTTTAAAAGAGGAGTAACAATTGGAAGCAATTTGCAGCGGTGGGAGAGCAGAGCATAAGTGATTTCTTGGAGCTTTTTTTAAAAAGCTTATTATCTTAAATTACTTCTTTGAAAGGTTTTCTCCCTGCTTTAATGTAATGAATTCCATAGCAATGATGATTAAGTATTTAGGGACTTTTACCAGGGATTCTTTAGAAGAGATGATGAATGATTACTGGCTTCAGTTGCTAATTGACACAATAATCCATGCCAAGGGATTCCTCTCTAGTTTTGAAACTATATTCTAAAAAGAAAAGAGAATTGATTTGTTAGATAACACACTGATGTTGAGGTTAATTGAAGCATGATGGAGACTCATGCCTCTCATTTTTTTCTTAAGAAATGGTGTAATTCTTGTCTTCATGTTTTTGTGTCTTGTAATTTGTGATTTAAAGGATTTGCAATTTTAACATACATCCTATGACAGTACCTTTAGGTTGGAGCTTCAGTATGCCAAAAAAGAGGAAGCTATCAAAATACTCCTATAGATGGTTTGAACATGTTAATTTTTCTTAAAAAGGAGAAAAAGCACAAACAGACCAGGTTTGCCCAGGTACCTTTTCTATAGAATCACTAATTTCTACCCTGAAGAGGTCAGGCAGATTTATGGAATAAAACAGGGCCTCAGGCCATGTAACATGGTTGTGAGCTAGTCAACCACTCATTCGTGCCAAGTAAATTTTGGAAATGATTCTCCTTTGCTGACAGTACCCTCATTACCGATTGTGTAGAGTAATTTATCAGGCATTTCTTAAAATAAACTGTTCATTTATGCTAATAGGACTTGGCAGAGAGGAAAAATTGGCAGGACTTGAAGTTCCTAGTGTTTTTCTTTTTTAAAACAAAAACTGTAAAGTCCTTAGTATTTTGAGCCACCGTTATCACAGCCGTGCATATAGTTTATTAAAGTGACAACTAATTGCATAATAAATTTTCAGAATGGGAGAAAATTATTCCTATGTTAAGTTTACAAAAGCAAATAGTTTTGTAGTATTGTAAAAGCACAGTCATTAGTTTCATACTTGTACATTCCTTATTGGCTAAGCTTCTGTTATTAATGAATCACTTAGCATCTTTTCCATGACTCATCTATTCTCAGTGCAGTACCTCATCTTGAAATATCTCTTTGTTTCTTACTCCTCATGTATTTTCTGTTTGGTAGCTCCCTCCAAGGGGATGTTTTCTTTCTGCTTCATAGTGGGGCTTTGATCCTGCAAACAGCCATGCACATCAGTAACTCCTGAGGTGAGTAGTCCCATTTGAACCTATGGGACTGGTCAATAGGTACAGTTAATAACTTCTACGTTTGTAGGACCCAGCTGCAGCCACTGTACAAAGTTTAGCTGCTAATCTTTGCAGCTGAACTAATTTATATTTAGTTCAATACATTTCACATTCAGTTGTCTTCAAAAAATATCAGCTTGTGAAAAAGCCATCCTTCCTAGCCCACAAGAGAACATCCAAAGCTCAACGTAAGAAGAAAGTGTGCCTTGAAACACACAAATAAGGTCAGAAACACTGATAAAAGGACAGCTGTAGAAAATGGTGACTCACCAAAAAGAATGCTTTAATCCAATGCCTGCTGAAGTGTAAGGGGAAGTCTTCTGTTAACTTCACTGGTGGTTAGATCTGCTTCTCATTTAACAAGACAAAACTAGATGCATCTCCAATTGTACATAAATTATGTGTTGTGTGTTCAGTTTCTCAGCAAATGGCAAGATCCGTTGCATTATTGAGTAAAACTAAACAGTGATGTTGTTTTTGTTGTTGCTTTTTAATCAAAATAAATATGGAAGTAAGTGCAATTAGTACAGAATATACTGTGCTTCTTATAACGACAAATTAAGCATGACACGTTGACCCCAAATTTTCATCGTGCTCAGCCTTTGGCTGCAAATGCTAGAAATTCAGGCAGTCTTTTCAAAGACAAACAACTTAAAACAGCCAACAGCACCTTAAATTGAAGGCTAAACCCCAGACATTTTTTAATAACCAGACTTTCTGGGAAGCTATGATGATAACACTTAGATTAAGGCTTTAAATTTATGCAGTCTTGTGCTATTGTAGTTTGTAGTTTGCAGAACTGAAGGGACCCATATCTAGTAAAATGGAGCACAAAGGTTCTCTAACATTTTGCAAGTCTTCAGCTTTTTAGACTTGAAATTCAAATTTAAAATGTGAAGCACATTCCATGTACACTTACTGAACCTGGCCTTTTCTGCTACATGTCTATTACTCACCATCATAATTAGAATGTCCCTGCAATGGATCTAAATGTTTCTGCTAATGTTTTCCACTTCTGTCTGCATTCTTTTCATATTGTTTCCTGCCATTAATGCAATAAAAATGTCAGCCACAAATACCAGATTCCTAATGGAAAAGCAAAACAAACTAAAACCACAGCCAGCACCACAGCTGAGAAATATTATTTTTTCTCATATTCCAAATTTTTATGAGGCAAACAATTATTTGAGGTTACATGTACTATATGCATTGTTAGCTAAGTTACATACATTTTTCATACTTGGAAATCAGAATTACTGACACTCACTGTAACTGTTACAGAGTGCTTTCATGCATACATTTGGGTTGTCTGATCAGAGAAAGATGCTATCTTGTTTAAATGAGAGGACCATAATTGGTTCTCTTGGCTTCTCCTGCTCTTGGAAAAACACCATAATTTTTAGTTCAAGATATAATGGGGTAAGCATTACTTCTTTAATGTCCTCCAGCACACAGATGATTAAAGAATTTATACTTTTATTTTGCTATGAGTTCCTAAAAGATAGAAGGCTCAGAAGAGAGGATCCAAATATCTATTGTTAATGCAAGATGGATGGTTCTTGTAATGTGTCAGCTTATTTGTACAATGCAATAAGTAGCCTCTCTGAATTTTTTTTACTCATTACTTAAACCCTTCAAAGTTTCTAGCTGTTTTAAAATACAATTAGATTAAACATTTCTGTTTAATTTATTGACATGAAATTGGTGAGGAAGTTAACTTAGAAATCTGCATTCTGTATAGGACAAATTAGTGGTGGTAGTGAAGTTCCTAATCTATTTATTATAACATATATGTTTGGAGAACAGATCCCCGTATGTGCTGTTCTCCCAGAACACATTAAAAAAAAAAGAAAAAGTGGCCTCTTTCCTATGGAGTCATCTTAAGTGTAATACAGGAGAAAAAAATGATAAAGATCATGAAAAAGCATTGAAATAGTACAAGTCAGAATAGAGCAAATGGTTGCAGCTCTAATTATGAATATTTTAGTTACCTAAGATTAGTTTTCTGAGAAACTCTCAAGTTGCATCTGGTAGTGAAGGTAAAAGGTACAGAAGAAATTACCTCATGGGAGATTTGACAATATATTGTTCTCCCATAAAATTGTCTCTTAAGGAACAGTGTGAGGTGCAAAAGTGCAGGTTCTGTCTGCTAGGAGTTAAACATAGACCTTGGACTATGCAGAAAAGCTGAGCATTTTCTGTCTATTTATTTCACCTTTCATTTTAATACAGATGTTCTGATATCTCTTGCCATATTTTTGAGACTCTATTGCTGCTCAACTCAGTGTTGTAAACTCAGTCTGTAAACTCTTTGGATTAAGGGTAGTTTTCTTCCAATTGTCTGTGCACTTCTTGGTTCAGCTGAGCCTCTGTCTAGTTTAAAAACAATAGCAATAACTCAAAATAAGTATGTACCCTGAAGAAGCCTTCAGATGTTCCATTTTTTAATGCCAAAGTGATGGAAAATGGCAGGAGGTTCAGAACACCATGGATTCACTATGCTTCCCTTATTTAACTTTTCTTCTTCCTGACCCCCTTGGGGGTGGTTCTGGAAGCATTACAGCATAGGGACTGACTGCTACTGGAGACTAGCCCTGTTTGTTCATTAGAAGGGCTCCACTGCCTGCGGGGAAGCTTTGCTGAGACATGCTTGGCAGCGGCCAGGTTTAGTCCCATGGAAGTCTTGGGCCAAAACGCAGAATCTGAAAACCAATTGTAATTGTACAAGCAGGTAGCTGAAATGTCCCTTTGCCTTGTGCTCTCTGAGAAGAGATGAGAAGAGCAAGGCCAACATGAGGAATGGCCTTTTGCCTAGTCCTAGCTGCTGGCTGCTCTCCATGCCTGGGTGCTGTCATTATTGCAGCCACCGAGACTGCAAAGGTGTCTGGTGCACACAGGAGGACAGCAGTGAGACTGTAGAGGAAAATGTCAGAGTGGCAGATTTACCTTTTTCCCACCATTCCCTGTTAAAAAAAACCCCAACAAACAAACCAAACCAGAACAAAACAAAAGTACCCCAAAAACTGCAAAGATGCTTTCTCAAGGGTCTGCTTAACAAGTTTTTTGCCCAGTGGTGTATAATTTCACACCACATGATTAAAAAAAATTAAGTGCTGCTGAATGCTGTTTTAAAAGACTCTGCATAGACATTCCAAATACAGCAATGCTTCAGTAGTTCCATCTGGATTTAGTCTCAGCACATCAGCAATAGCACTGAAACTTATTAACACTCATGAAGTTCTGTGTTCAAGATTTTTCATTTGAAACTATAAATGCAACGCCAAGCAAAGTAAAACTTGAAAAGGTTATCTTTTATCTTCTCTAACTAATGGCAAAAAAAATTACAAATCTAATTTAGTTTGCAGGAGTGTATCATATTTTTTGGCCTTGCTAGGCTGTTCTCATTTTTCTCCAGCTGTAAATAATATGACTTAAATTGCTCAGTGAAGCAGCTCTATTATTTATCAGTCAAAAAACATTACAAATGACTGACAGATTTTTATGAAAGAGGTGACTGACAATTGTTCCTCCAATTGAAAGTTTAATGTTGTGGCATATTGCAGGGGCAATGTATATCCATAGGCAGAGAGAAAATCTGAATTTTTAAAATTACAATTTTTAAAGTGTTTCTGTTTTCTCAGGTTTGCAAGTATTTAATACATTTAAAAGGTGAGTTTTTAAAAAGTGATTTTTGCACGCCATGGTTGAGGTGCTTCTGAAAAAGTGTATTGATTTTTAGGCACTGCTTACTGCCCTGGTTGAAATCAAGTCTATTGGAACAGGGCTCAGCCAAAGGATGACACAGGGGCAGGAGTTCTTCAGAGTCCCAGTTTACGACTAACAAGATGCTTCACCTGCTCTGATTTCCCCCATGCAAAAGGGAAAGGACTGCAGGCCTCAGAAGCCTTTTGAGATTCAAGATAACAGCTTTGCATTACACCTTGGAAAACCTTAAGCCATATTTCACATTTTCCTGTAGCGTTTGGTTGAAAGAATCAATTTAAAATGTAGTCAGTTAATCTCATACATTGTAGGTTGTTGTGGTTTAGGAATGGTAATCTCCAGTTTAGTACTCCCACTAAAACCGTGGTCTCTCCCTCCAACCTGAGGCACAAAAGGTAAAGATCACCGGTTGAGATTTAGAACAATTTGCTGGAAACAACACTGAGGTAAGAAAACAAACATTAACAGCAACAATGCTAGTGACAGAGGGTATAAGAAAAGAAAATATTCAAGTGGAAAATACTCTCACTTTTAGACAGTACTAGACAACGCCCTCTGCCACATTCTCTCAACTGGGAGGAGCCCATTCTCCCTGGAAAAGAGTTCCTTCCCCCTGCCCTGCAATGGTCTGAGGTGGTACAAAATAATCTCCAAGTCTTAGCCCTTCTCCCTCCAGGCTACTGCAAAAATTATCCCTGTCCTGGCCAGAACCAGGACACAGGTAGAACTGAATCTTATTGAATGTGATATAACACCATATTTTAAATCTTTTATGTGATACACATGTTCAGTACAGAGCAATAGAGAAGACAACGTTGAAGGTAACTACTTGTGATCCTCCTGCTATTTCTTTGTCAGATTTTACCCCATTTCCCTCTGTCAGATACTGAGTTTATCACTCTCACTCCCTCATTAAGTGAAGTTGTTCAAATACCAGATGTACCTCTGCATGTTCTTTAATCTTACTTGCTCAAGTGAGTCACACTTGACTAGGGGTCTATTACCAAGACAGTCTGCCAGGAGATAAATACTGAAATTGTTCATAATGGATGTTGTGCATTCTAAAATCCTGCTGGACAGAGCAGGCTGAATTCAGTGTTGAATCCAGACTAGGTTACCTGTGGCTTTGTCTGTTGAGCCTTGAAATCCTTGAGGATGGAGATTCCACAGCCTCATTTGAAAACTTTTGTGAAACCTACCTTGTGCAGGCAGTCCACGTTGGAGCAGTAGGAAATAAAACCCTTGTTCTCCTTTACTTACAAAGTTGCCAAATATTATCTGACACAATAGTATTGAAAAAAAAAGAGAAATCTACCATTATTTAAATATTGACAGTATCACCTTAAAATGGTTATGTTCTAAACGTTTTATATGAGTGCTGTGTAACTGTAACACATGCACATACTCTTCCAGCTGGACTGTAAAATTAATGAACCCCACACTTCTGGAACCATTGGTATCATTGTGAGGACAATAGTTTTGTAAGAACAGTATTTGTACTGTGGTGTTTTGTGGTTCTATTATTAGAAGGGTAAGAAGACTTGGAGTTTGTTTGAGGTATTTTTTATTTTAATGTTATCTTTTTATTTTTAGGAAAATAAGATCATACATACATATGCTTTTAAAATATTCCTAGAAGACAAATATTTTTTTCTGTCTACAGCTTTATCTTCAAGATAAATTCATTGCTAAAAGCACTTCTTGGACAACTGCAGAAGCTGAGAATGTATCTTGAAGTTCCTTTCTTTCCATGTGAAGCTTAAGCCCATGCAGTTGATTTTTCTCAGACACAATCCATTTAAATTAGCTTTTTTCTTTTTGCTGTCTTTTGTCAAATCAGCTGTTGGCCTCTACCACACCGTCCCTTAGCTCAGTTATTTCATTCCTGTTCCTAACTGCATTATTCACCGAGTCAACCACAGTTGGCTGAGAACATTTTGAAAAATTCTTGTGATCGTAGGAACTTCCTCAGCTGCAGTTGATGACTCTGCTTCCTATCTCCCATCTTCTTGCTCCAGCATTTTTTCTGAATCTCAGTGGTAAGCATCTCAGTCATCTTTTCATCACTTTTAACATCAAACTCTCCTCTCCTCTTCCTGCTCTCTCTCTAGCATTTTGGGTCCTAAACAGTTAACTCTTTTTTTTTTTTTTTTGCTTCTATAGCTGTGCACTCTCTCTACATTTTGTGATTCCTTCCTCAATTTTATCTTCTCCATTATAATTTTTCTACTATATAGCTCTTCCAAGATTACTTTTACAAATGTTTCATGCATACTCAAGAACTGGAGTTGTCAGCCTATGGCAGATAGAAGGTCTGCATCTCATCTTGTCTCTGACAATGACCAAAATTTTGGCTCCCTTGTCAAAGAAAAAAACAAAGGAAAAAACAACCCCAAACAACCCCCAATCTTCCTTTTCTGATTATTTCTGTCATCAGTTACAATCAAGACTCCTTCAACATGTCTTCAGAGCAACTACCTGAGGCTCCTCTTTTTGGCACTCCTTTTTTTCAGGGAAAAGGATGGCAGAATCCCTGATGGTTAAATTTTGGGTTGCACTCTGTTCTTCCCCAAAGTATCAGAGTCTGCCCCTCCAGAAATGCATTATTCCTTGAGTTAAGCTATGGGAGAGACCTTTGATGGTAGCAGGGTTTTTTGACCCTGTGACTACAAAAGGCTCTTAGGTTTATGTTTTGAGAGCAAATATAAGTGAAGAAGGTCCTCTTAGAAATTATATGAATTGAATTAAATGTCCCCCCTTTTAAGGGCTGCAAACTCAAATCCTGCCCTTATGATGCACTATTGCATTTTTTTTTTCTCTGAGTGACCCAGCTGGAGTTGTGCCTTTTCCTCACTAGTCTGCCAAGGAACCTTTGTGCTGAATCACTGACTATTTCTACTGTAATTGGCTTGGACTTCTAGGGTGAGGGGTGCACTGAATACGTCTCCTTTTTTGCCCACTAATTGTTTTCTATGCCTCATGGGGCATTTTCTTCAGATTTTCAGTGCTCCTGTAATATTTAATTTGGAGCTGGATGTGTAGCAAAATGAAAATTGTTTCAATTTGATTAATTTCTTAAGTGTTGCTTGTCAGTTTAAGGGCATTTTGAGCATTCTTTCTTCTTAATGAAGAAGGAGTTTTATATTATCTTTAGACTTCCTGAAGGTAACCGACTGTCAAAACGCATACTCAACTGTTTTTTGTTACAGTTATTCCAGCCAAGATTTGTGTTTATCCCTTTACTGGTCCTTTCAGAATAAACAAGAAATAATGGACTAGTTGTGCCCTATTCCCCACTTCCCAGGCAAATTAAGGGTGTCTCTCAGCAGCAGAAGGATAAGGTAAAGTTGTGACTGGAGCCATTGTGTGGGGTAGCAGAAAGGTGATACAAACCAGTGTGCTTTTTCCTGAAGAGCTGTATTTAAGACTGCTCTTTCTTTAGCAAAAATTCAGAGTTTTTTAGCAGATGGATCAATGCTATAGTATACTTTGATTTCCATTTTGTTGGCATTTTTTCCACAAGATTTATTGACACCACATCACTGTAGGCCTGTGTGTGTGCACTAATACACTTGCCAACTGAAATTCCAGAAGGCAAAGGATGGGGTCAGAGGTGCAGGCCTAGCTGCAGAAGACAGGCATATAAGCATGGCTGTTCTATGAGTAGGGCAACACCTTCTGTTACAGATGGAGTGGTGAGCATCACCCAAGAAAATATTAGGAGCCTATGTGACCTCACTGGATCATCAACACTGAAAAATCAATCTATGTGTGACTTGCAACAACAAAGAAAGGCAAATCTTTTACAGAGATAACAGCATAAAAAGTGGCACTGAAAATGCCTTCTGTGAGAGGGTTAGAAAGACTCCCTTGGTTGTAGGTCCCATCAGGTTTGGCCTCAGTTCTCTCAGTTCTTCTAATTTCTCTTTAAAGTGTAGGACACCTCCTTTCCAGTCAAATTTTACCTGTTTCCTTAGGAGTGTATCTTTTGAAAGTCTATCTGAGAGAATCCAAAATTTCCTTGAGAAGAACTCACATAGGGAAAAAACCCCAAAACAAACAACAAGTTTGTTTTGGGGATAAAAGAAATCCTTCACTCTTCATAAAATACTTTTGTTTTGTCTGATAAAGAAAATCCTTCACTCTTCATAAAATACTTGTGTTATTTGGGAAAAGAGGAAATTGCTAGGGATTAGGTTTACAGCACATGAGCATGTCTCATGTGCTACTCTGTAAAGCTTGTCAAGAAAAAAAAAAAGAAAGTGAATCCCAGTAGGCTTGCAGAGTTTTGCATCCTGTAGTTTATTACATTTGTCAGTAAAAGCACTAAGGATTATGGAAGTAGATTTATTAATTTTATGAAATCCTGGCACGAAGGATCGGTGGCCCTCTGATAGAAAATGATGTGGAACTGTTTTGCAAAAGACAAACATTGTGTACTTTAGTGGAAAGTTAATATTGCAGCAAACCTGTTACAAATAAATTGCTCTAGCTAATCTCTTGGAAGTTACTTGCCTTAAAGTCGATGGGATTATGTTTTATGTCTCCTTGTGTAAAAGAAGATGCTTAGTTTTAGTGGGTGTTCAAATTCCTTGGGGCAGTACACAGAATTAGAACAGTTAAACATAACTGGTTTGGAAAAGTTTCCTTTTGCTGCTTTAGCCTTTCTTAATAATGCCTTAAAGGCACACTGCTAAAGTGAAGGTTCATTTTCTTCGCTTTCAGTGTCTCATCCTTTGTAGAAGAAGTCCTTTGGAAGACTTTATAATATTTGATCTTTTTTAGAATCTGTCATCTGTATGTTGAGAGGAAACTGAGACAAGGACAGTAAGTTGTGCTGTAAGAGGTGTTAATTGAAACATGATGACTAGACTATTTTCCTGTATGACAGAAATATGGCCATTGAGATCTGAATTGCTATATAAGACTTTTCTCAAAGTTATTAAATCATATCCATCTGAAAGCGGTTGTAAGCTACTTGCATAAAATCACTTCAAGGACTCTGTTCTGATCTAGAAGGCAGGTAGCAGACTGTTCCTGACTAGGTGCCTGCATCAAAGATAGTAGTTTCACTTGTCTCTAAATAATTTGGCACTTTCAGTTGGTATTGATAATAAAGTTGTGTTTTTTTCTTAGAACTGGTTCTCCACAGGAGATGGCTAATTCCTGGGCATAAATTCTCTAAGTGACCTTGCTTTTGTCTTTGAAATAAGCAAGGAAGTGTCCATTTTGGTATTGCAGCATGCCCTTAGTAATCATAGCAATCTATTTCATTTTTGCCACAAGTAGTAATTAACCCATACAAAATTTTTAAAAAGTTTGGCTTTTCATTTGTACCAATGTTAACTTTTTTTTTTGCATAAACTTAATTGGCAAATACAGCTCTGTTTTGCCTTAGATACTTTAATGGCTCTGTTATCATTTCATCAAAGCAATGGATAAAATCATAAACCTCATATTGGGAACCACGTAAGAGCTGTTATCCCCGTTTCACAGGGACAAAGAGAAATTTCCCTGAGGTCACAATAAATGAATTTCTTGTCCTTGAATACCTACTCATCACTGAGCCATTCTTTCCTTCCTTTAGAGAGGAATGGCATGTTCTAGGCTCTGGTCTGTCACTGCCTCTTCTCCTGCTCTTTATGTCTGATCTCTGAGAGTCTGCAATGCAGGGACATTCACAGCTCACAGATGCAGCTGGCTAAACATCCTCACTCTCTGTGGTCTGCACTCTCATTGCCCCTTGCTCTCACCTGTTCTAGTTGGTTTTGGAAAGAAAACAGGATGTACCAGTGCAAATGGGACAGTGGCATGCCTAGCCAGACTGGACAGTATGGAGATTAGGGCTGAGTGGGACACACACCACGAAGGGAATCTTTCACTAAGTGAAAGATTCTCAAGACTGTTGCAGCCAGGCAGTTTATTGTTTTTCTAAGGAAAGTTTAGTGGTCGTATTGGTTATAATGCTCTAGCTGCTCTAAAAACTTCCTCTCTCCATGCTTCACAATAACCTAAGAGTTGAGTCAGCAGATAGCATCACCACTCATTGCAGCTGAGGAGGCTGGGGTTATTTAAGCATGTGCTGAAATGGTTTGCTGATCACAACCTCACAGAGTAACTACTTTATGTAAAGCTGTATAGCAAGTGAGTGCAAGTGCTAGAATTTTGTGTCTCTATCCAGTGGTTGTACTGGATAGAGACACAAAATCACATTTGTACTGGGAATGTCAAAGAATTTATTCTATAAAGATCAGACATTTTTGAGAAGGTAGCAACCTGAAACCATGCACCTCCTGTTGTTAATAATATCCTCCATGTGGACAGTAAGCACCTAAGAATCTCAGTGTCTTAGAAATATAGAAGTGACCGTATATTTGCTGTGTGTGCATATATATATATATATATATATATATATATATATATATCTTGTAATCATCTCATTATAAGTGCAAGAGTGCATGCATTTATACAATACCAGTACATTTGTGTATATAAGTAGGATGCTTATCTGCATGTAACCAGCTGAAATGGAAATCTAGATGGTCTGTTATGGAATTTATTTCTTCTTCAAACTCTTTATGCCACTAATTAATGTAATTACTCATTAATTATACTGGAGTGTAAGATCCAGAACTTATACTGAATTCATCACATGATAAATCGTGGGGGTTTTATGTCTATTCATTCTTATGCAGAATGTATTACAACTCTGTAGGGTTTTTAATCCTTTTTTCCTTCTTTTTTTAACAGTTCTGAAGAACTTATTCCTATATCACCGGCAATAATTGATTTGCACTTAAGGGAGATGCTACACCTTGTAGATCAGTCTATTAATAAACCTCAGACCTTCACTGTTTCTACCACTTAATTTAAAATTTTCAAATTGTGGAAAGATGTTGATTTCAATGTATTCCCATTCCTATACTAGAGTGCTGTAGTGCAGTCAAGGAATTTTTCTACATGGTCCATGGTTCCATGTTACTATAATTACCATTGATTTTGATGTATCTGGATGAAGATTCAGATGTAGATCAACATAAGCACTTGTCCTAAATAATGATAGCATTTTCCCACACTCACAGTTTCTTTCTCTTTTCCCCCTTCTTTTTTCTTAATTTCTTAAGAACTTTCCTTTAACTGCAGCTTCTCCCTGAAAGGTTATTTTCAACTTGGTACTAATTTGTAATGAAAATAGCACATTATTTGTATTTCTTCATTAACATTTTTATCCAGAATACAAATAAAGGATTTTAAATCACCAGTGATTTACTTTCCTGACATTATCAGTTTGTGGCCTCTCAGAAAGGGACCTTATTTCTATGCTCAGAAAATCTGAAAACCCAGATATACCAAAATACGTTGATTCCAAAGTTATTTTTTACAACCTTTTAAATTGATTTTACACTATGCCTAAATGACTAAATATTTCTTGAATCTGGTTCTAAATCTCTTATTTCAAAGCATCACTATTTATGGTCTTTAAATGTGGTGGATAGCAAGAGTCAAAACTTAATTTAAAAACTCAGATCTGAACCCTGTTAAAAATATAAGTTAGTATCAGTGGGATTAGGGAAATCATCACTGCTTTCATAAAAAATAATTTTAAAAAATCACTATCACTAATCTAAGAACATCCAATGTGAGCAACTTCTGTGAAGCTTGTGGGTTTACTTGTATACAGATGTAAGGATTATTTGCATGCTGTCCTTTGCCATAGATTTCAATAGCAGTTTCCACATGTCATGGGAAATACACCATATAAATTAGATGTGTTCTCCACGTGTGTAGAACACACACATCTGTCTCTAAAGCAAGCAGAACACAGTTATTTTAATAGAATTTGGACTGGTATTGTGTAATATTTTCAAAAGTATTCATAAATCTTTATAAAAGAGGACAGCTAGAGCACAAAAATACTAATTTTTCAAAGTTGATAAGTGATTTGGTTTCTTGATTTTTGTTACCCAGAAGCTATAATAAGGACTGAACTTCAGAGAGTGCACTTTCTTTCAATTAGGGTTACCACAAGCATCTCAGATCTAATAGTATAAGCATCCTGAGATCGTACGCAGCCATTTGTGAAAACTGTGGTCTTATTTCTCTCTAAATGTTATGAGTGAAAGCTGGTTGAGAATAAAGATGGAGAAGAGCTATTTGCTCTCCTGGATTAGCCTGTTGCAGTGCCACACCCATGAAGCTGAGTATATAGACTTTTTACACAAAGGAGTCTACTCCTGTTGTTTGACCTAGGAGAGTGAATAAAGATGCACTGGCCATGTCCTTCCTTTTTCACTCAAGAAAACAGCATTTGGATTTCCCTGTTTCTCATATCTGATGCAGAGGTCTGTGGTACCCTAAGATTGCTGTTGCATGTACATAAACTGTATAATTTCCTTGAAAGTTCTAAATAATGTAAAGTTAAACATGTCCACTGTATTTGATTTCTTGATCTGATTCTGGTTTTGTTTGGTTTCTGGTCGGCCTCTAAAGAAGACTGGATGACCCAGACAGAAATTACAAAAAATTCTCTCTGTGTATTAAATTGGCATTACATCTTTCATCATGAATTGAGGTTCTGTTAGCACTTTTAGGAGTCATTAGTTCTTTGCTGAATTTTCCTACACCTGCTTAAAACATGTTGGTGTAGTGCATGATGCAAAGTGGGGTTACTTGGCTTATCACTAACGATAAATCCCAGCTGCAGAGATCTAAGAAATCCAGAAGAAGAATTCAACAAATATGGTCAATTTAGTCAGAAACACTTGCTAATCTTTCTGTCTCAAGCATTGCTTTCACTGCACAATATGCAACTGGTCAGAATTATGGAGGAAATAGGTGAGGGAGTACATTGATTAATGAAGAAACTAGAAAAATGTAAATAGTGAGGAATATCAAACATTTAGGGTATTCTACATTTAAGGTCAGTAGAAGGTTTTGGAGAAGGAGTGGGAAAAGGAGCAAGTGAGATAAAGGTTTAGGCTTCAGTGGAAAATGCTGTGGGGAATTGTGGGCTTTGGGAACCAAAAAGAGCATTAAAAGTTGATGAGTAATTGAGCTATATGGGATAGATTATCTCATGGTGTATTAACTTCCTTGTGTTGATTAACCTCAGGATGTTTAAGTAGGTGTTGGTTAATAGGAGACTAGGGAGAGGGATTTGGGAAGAATGGGGCAGTATGCATGAGAAGAGGGTGGGATACTGGAGCTAGATGATGAATTGCTAGAGGCTGTAAAACTATCATGGGGAAATATTGGATGTTCCTGCTTTATTCTCACATGCCTTCAACGACATCTACTTTTAACCATTTTCAGAGGCTGGTCTTGTGTACTGAGCCACTATGAATATATTTCTGCTTTTATGTTAGCTTATGTATGGTCTCTGTGAAAGGGAGAAGGTTTATCCACCTGTGGTTATGGCTGGCAAATGAGGCCAAAGAGTAGTGCCAAGCAGAAAAATATGGACATGGCTTAGCTGGAAAAGCAGACCTCTCTGTAGTAACAGGTGATTGGTTAGGCCACCTTAGGATAACGGATGAGAGGAGTTAGAAGGTGCTGGAATTAGAAGCTAAGAGTGGGAGTCATTACCTTCTCCTCTAGAATCCTTAATCCTATTCTCTAGAAGAGTTGTTTTCCCAAACACAAATCTGTTTTTGTGATTTTCTGAACATAAAGAACATTTCTTGCCACAACCCACTGCACACCTCATCCTACTGCATTCACCCCCTTCATCCAGCTAAAGTTGCTCTTGGGTTTACTAATGCTTTCTGGCACAGGGCTTTGCTTCAGTATTACAAAATAGAGAACTCTTGATTGAGTGGTACTGCTTGTGTTGGCACTGCAGGCACAACCATAAAAATTAGATTGAAACAACAAGTAACTTCATCAAACAATCTAGCTTTTCTTGAAAATGTGTTTGCCTCTAGCATCTTCAGTACATTTTAACAATATGGGAATTTTAGTATTTTGTTAGCAAGATGTCTTTTGACTGGAGAGTCCTAAGAAAATGAGATGTATGCAGAATTATTTCTGAAATATTTCCTGGCAGTCTGGTATCTGCCTGCTCTACATACCCATGGGAAGAAAAGATGTTGGAGGCCAGCTGTTTCTAGGAGCTTGCCAATGGGGCCTGTGTCATATCAGCAGTGTCAGTCATTCACCTTTGAGAATAGGATATGTGTGTACATTCACAGAGATGAGGAATATTGTAGGAAAATATTATAAGCAAAGATACATTTTAGATTTAAAAAGCTTCAAATCCCTATGTCTTTGTAAAGTTAAAATGATCCTAAGATGCTTAGCAGAAATCACAGTTAATTTTTCAGCTCTAAGTTTGTGTGCTATTTATTTGAAGGAGGTGCAGAATTCATTGCATTCAGCACAATTGTCTCTGCCTTCAAAGAGTAACTAAGCCTGGCTAAGCAGTACTGGAGCCACTAAAATCTCAATAATACTTTTTGATAGCTAGTTATTATTTAATTTTAATTGCATTAAATTGCACAGACATAGTTCAATAGAGTACCTAAATATCCCAGTCAAGATCAGGGCTGTGATGTTCAAGAGTTTGCAGACAGAGGCCAACATGTGTTTTCTACCACGTTATGGGAAACTGTTTCCACCCAAGAGTTAGCTAAGAGTTTAATCCTACAATTAGTATGCTCTCTGCCCAGAAACTATCACTTGCAGCACAGCAAGACAGATGTATTTTGGATTAGAAAGAAATCTTTCCCATCACAGAGTAATACACAATTTATCAGATATAACTTAGGACAGTGGTTCATACTCCACTGAAGCATCTCTGGGAGACAGAATATAAGAAAATTATTTGCATTTCATTGCAATACAAAGTGGAGCCCATTCTCTGTCTCTGTATAAACAAATAGTGAGCAGTGACTGGAGTTCCTAACATTTCATAATCTAAATAGACAAGTCTAACACAACTGTACAGGAAATACAAAGATACAGCAATGGAACATGATTTGCCTGTGATCACAGAGTTGATTGGGAAAAATCCAGTTGTTTGAATTCCCAGCTCAACAGTCTGTACTATGGTTGACCTTACTATTAGATGATGATTAGTTTCTTCTGATGAGTTTTATATATTTTCATCATTTGCATTTGTATTTGGTGTTGTTTCTTTATCAAAACCTCTCTACAGAGAATAAGCCCTGGGAGGAGCAGGAAGCTAGTTGCACTACTTATGTGGAAAAGAACAAAGCTATAATGTAACAGATATATAATCAAGGTAGATGTAAATCTTTGTATCTCATAGCAAGCAGTTACTCTTACTGGAATGTAATACATATACAGTATATATGTTTAAAAAGTGTACCATCAAGGATTACTTTAAACAAAAATAGCATCTGGCTTTGAAATTAATGAATATAATCTGTAACAGGTACATATATAAAGCATGATGTAATTCCTGGCATTCTTCTGTTGATATAGTATCTGAAAGTTGGGAAGAAAACATTAGGAATCCAAGAAAGCGACACAAATAATTTGATTTTATGATTTTTTTTCCCTGCAAGTAGATTAACAAGCATTACAAACATGCCCTACACCTGTAAGATCTAGTTATATGGCAGGTAACTAGGGAATTACTCTGGTTTAAAATGAAATCTGCACATTGAATCAATCTGAGAACAGCTGGCTTAGAAATCAGCCTGAGAATCAGAATAATCTGTGAGAGGTATTTGTGTTAGTATTAAACATTTTTGCATGCTCAGTGCAGAAGATAGCCTCTGAGCTTTGTGGATTAGGAAGTGGCGGGTATGGCTTTCTGAAATTGGGCTGCCTTGTTAAGAATGGAAAGCTCAGTTAAAATTTATGGGAGCTCTTGTGATTTACTGCTGAGCAGTGTAAATTCATATTTTAAAAGGCAGAGTTTTCAGTCAAATTCATGTCAAAATTATTAGCAAATAAGGTTCTGGTGATTTCTGCAGCATGTAATTTCTTTTTGGGCAAGAGCTATATACTGATATGTAAGTGTATCTGAGAAGCAATAGAAGGGCAAATGAAAAAAAGAAATTGTTCTTTAATAGTTAAATACAAATACAGTTGGAGGACTAACTAAAACATAAACTTTGGAAAGGTCTTTCTGGATACAAGGAATCAGTTCCTTATTACTGGAATTTTAATCTGATGATTAGACTGATGATTAGACTTTGTTAAATTGTACTGTGCTCAGGAGCAATCTACCAGCACCATGGAAGAGCAGGCATTCACTTCAGCATCTCTAGTTCCAATGTTAGTATGAATGTTAGTATGTGAATCCCATTTTTTTCAACAGAGCTACTTTTATACCACACTTTTATATATGCTATTGCAACCTGAGTATGGAGGCTTTTTCCATGAATTTTCCTTAAGACGAGGCCTGTAAAAATAATTTACATCACCTCAAAAAAAAAAAAAAAAAAAAAAAGGAAATTATAAGAGAAAATTGACTAAAGGAAAATCAACCAAAAGCTAAAATTAAATGGAAACAAAACCGGTTAGTATGGAACAAATGTGCCCACACACAGACTTGCTCAAAATAATTATATGAACTAAACCCAACTGTTATTTTGGTTCAGGTTGATTTTTTTTTTTTTTGGTTTTCTTTTTTTGTTTTTTTTTTTTGTTTCTTGGTTTGCTGGGGTTTTTTTTGGGTTTGGTTTATTTTTTTCGTTTGTCGGTCTTTTGTGTGTGCGTGCGTGTGTGTGCAAAGAAGCCGTAGGACCTCTTGCAATTAAAATGTAGTGTTCCTGTGGTGCAAATATTTACAACCAGTCTAAGGACCTTTCAAATTGCCAGTGCAGTGCAAAAGAGACAGAGCATCGCTGAAAATAAGGTTAGAGATAGCAAGACCAGAGGCAGCAAGGCCTTTCATATTTTATGTGGATTTTTAGGAGACAGCACTTGCCAATCGTATGAGGTAAAATAAGAAGAGTGGTTGAAGGGTTTGCAGTGAAAAAGCAGATTGCTGAAAGCAGAAGAAATATATTAAATGAAAATCCACAAAAACAAATGGCAAAGGATAAAAGGTGAGGGGCTGTGTAGGAGGGAGGTGCAACTGATGATCCCAGACATTTGGGATGGAAAAATTCCATTAAAACTAAGCACCTGCTGCTTAAGATTTGGGCTTCAAAATTACAAACCACGTCAGTAAAAGCATTTTGTTTTGCAGTGTAAAGGGCAACTGAAGGAAACAGTCAAAGTATTAAGAGGAGGAAAAAGAGAATGGGGAAATATTTTATGAAACTGATCTGTGCACTTTTAAGGTAGGATATTGGTTAGGCACGGCTGGTTTCAATCTGCTTATAATTTTTATTCCCCAGCTTTTCAGTTGTCTTCTTGAGCAAAAAGGGATTTTAGCTCAATTTAGTTTAGTAAGAAGGTAGGCAACCATTCTTTGGATGGCTTCCTAACCTTGTGCCTCATTCCTCTTCATGGGTGTGTCTGACTTAAATTTCTGGTTGTTAATCCTACTCTAGTCTTTGCGGGGGAGGAGAGATGATTTCTGACTCTTTTGCCCACTTTAGGGTAGAACATAAAACTGAAATCCTTCTGATGGAGTAAAGGCTGGCAGATGTTAGAAGCCACAAAAACTTTGATAGAGAACCAGCCTACACTTAAGCGACACTCACACACTCGCACTGGCACGCCTGCAGAACCAAAAACCATACTGAAGGCTGCTTGGTTTGACATGGTTGTTTCTCCTGCCCATACTGCTTTGATATTTGCAAGAAGATGAGTTGAGTATCACATGTCAGGGGTTGGCAGCAAACAGTGGAAAACAAGAAAATCTGTTCCCAGCCCTCCACACTGAGACAGAATTGATCAAGTTGTCACTTACAAATTGCAAATCAATGGAAAAACCTAATATGCAGTGTGCTCTCTCTCTAACCCCATTTACAGACTGCAATTTAAGCACACTGCTTCCCTCTAAAGAACTTAAGATTAACCTGATGACTTCTTTTAAATATGAAATTGGAAAAAGAAAAGAAATGGCTGAAAGAAGTTATATGTCTAGAATGTTACTTTCCTCTGCTCAAGGAAGGATACTCTCTCCTCTTGTCTACTTTGAATACCAGATGTCTCTGCACAGTCAAATTGAGGCATCCTGAAAGGGAAAGGTTTTCAAATGTCCTCAGTTTTTACTGGAAAAAGGGCCCCTTTAAAGATGTCTCAAGTATGATACTCAAAGAATCATCCCAGGTTGCACAGAGCTTTTCAAAACTCAGCCAGCATTTTTAGTAGCCTATGCCTCAAAGAGTCTGGGCACCTTACCCAAAAAGAGCTAAAAATGTAATTTGCAGTTCTTCAAGTAATCCAAAACAAAGTATCAAATCCCTTCCCATCTTCCTTTGCCAGGGAAAGTCCCTGTGCACTAGAACTGGCCTCATTCTGCTACACAGGGGACAGCAGAAGTAAATGGAGGGTGGAGTGGGAGAGCTTTTGGAAGAATGATCAGGCTGTGCACAGTGCTCAGCCCTACTTAATCATAGGTGCCTTGCTTGAAAATTGATTTCCAAATATTTCCATAGTGCTCAAACATAGAGTTACCTGGCTCTCATCTGTGCTGAAGTATTTCAACCAACAGAATTTCTTTGGCTGTGCTGCAACTGATGGCTTTTCCCATTGTTTTAATACTCACTCTTAAGATACTTATTTTGTGTGGGTCACCAACCAGGGAAGAAAGTTTTAACTGGCTGTTGAATTTTCCAAATGTGGAGGTTTATATGCCTGTGTATTGTGGCCACAGAGGAGCAATCTGAAGACATATAGAATAAAGGAGCATAGCAATATCCATACAGCACATGACAGACACATGATCTGACATCTAACTAAATGTCTAATCTTTGCCTTTTAAAAATAATATACTCCTTCTGAGAGTTAAGCTTTTGGCTAAAACAAGTGATTGTTGAGGAAAAAATAATAGATGTAAAAGTCTTAAAAAGTGGCTGGAAGCAGTTCTGCTACAGGTGGACTCAGGAAGGCTTTCCTTTCTCAATTTCTTTCTCTTAATTTCTCAGTTTTCTTTCTCTTTTTCTAAAATGGATGTTGTAAGACATTAATCATCCTATATAAATGAATAAGTAACCTGTATAATATACCAATGGGTTGTGGTGAGGTTAGGGAACTTAATCAAAGCAATTTGGTAGACTGTTCCTGCCACAAACCATTTGCCATCTAGTTCACTTTCTATTCTGGCTGCCAACCATTGCTGTCAAAGGGGATGTTACAGTGGGGTCTAATACTATCAGACAGGAATGCCAGAATAGGGCAGTGCAACAAACACCTCTGGCTTTGAAAAGATGCTTAAAGAAGCATAATGGGAGCCATCAAAAATAATAATTTTAACATAAATTCCCATTACAAGGTGTACTGAAAAGAGCTGGTCTGCTCTTCAGAGTCATAAAAAAGGGATGTAGAAAATTATTTATCTTCTGCAAAATAATCTGTCTGGTGTTCTGATGTCCAGGCTTACAGAAGGGTACAGAAATAACTAGAGAAATACTTAAAAGACAGGCCACAGAAAAATGTTCTCTAGGAGCTGGAATATCAGGCTTGTGAACCTTGTCAGGGTGTTTGGGAACAAGAAATGCATTTTCAAAAGCTTCTTAGGGAGCTTTTTGTGTATTCTTTTGAATTTGTGCTAATGGAAGGCCCAAATGTTTTTAATTTTTAGTTATTTTCACCAGTTGTTTGGAGAAAGCTTGAAGCCTCCTGTCCTGAAAAAGTACCCCTTGAATAAGCAAGACAAATTACACCCAGATTTGGGATTAGGCTGTGCTTGTCCTTCAGTGTGCATTGTCTTGCATCCCTGAATTATCAGCTTCATGTATCTGGGCTTCAGCTGGTTGCCTAAAGAGTAAGGAAGGGCTCATCTGCAAGGAAGAGCTCATCTCCTCCCACTTTGATGATGCACAGCTGGCCAAAAGGATTACTTTTTGGGTCTCTGAAGAGCCAAAGAACCCAGTTTATAGCTGGAGATAGGACACAGGAAA
Organism: Fringilla coelebs; assembly: GCF_963513975.1. Classification (NCBI taxonomy): domain Eukaryota; kingdom Metazoa; phylum Chordata; class Aves; order Passeriformes; family Fringillidae; genus Fringilla; species Fringilla coelebs. Next base: position 101,291,006 of record NC_140028.1, on the reverse strand, counting down.
GGACAAATTGGTGCACTGAGGAGATACAGACTGGGTTGGCTGGCGTGCCTTATTCCAACATGCAGGCTGACACTAACCACAAGGCATGGGACTCAGAAATAGTTTTCACCAGGCACAGTAGGAGAGCCTCCAGTAGCTGCTTGCCTTCCTGTTCAGCTGGGGGCATGATTCACCTTCCAGATCATGTGAGTGTGTCGCAACTAGGCAATGCTCTGTCCTTACAAGAGGCTCATTTCAGGTAGCATTTTGTTTCCTCTTGTTCCATGCATGTAAGCATTCTTCTCTTTAATTTCTCTCCATATGATGCAGTAGTTAAGGCCTTTGGGCTTACAGTAAGGATGCAACATGAAACTATGTATGGCCGGACCTTCTAAGTATCATAGGAGATTCAGATAGCCTGCTGTGTGGAAACAGTTTTGCTTATGGGCATTTAAGAAATTCATATGTTTTTAGTTCAGAAATAACCACTGTGATCATATTATGATCTGACCTCCCGTGTAGTACAAGTTCAGCTTCACTCTGTAATTTCTGCATTAGGTACACAACCTGTGGTTAACCAGCATCCTGTGGTGGGATTATGTACTGAGTTTTGTATTGATTAGGTTATGACTTGAGACAAATTATGTTTTTAGTTTGGATTTTCAGTAGTTTAGGCTTGTGCCTGCAGGATTTTCCTTTTAGAGTTTTGCAGGGATTCTCCCAGCAAGTTGTCTTTGCCATGTAGTTGTTCAGCTCCTTCCTGCAAGAACAATTAAAAAAACCCTAGAACACACCTTCCACAGTACTGCAGAAAAGATACTTAAAAGAAATTCTGGCACTAAATAGCATTTTAACTTCAAACTTATATCCTTGATAAAATCTATGTGTTATCCTTATTATTAGCTGAACTATCCTCATGTCCTTTAAGCCTTCTACAGTATGTGCTGGATGTATCTGACAGAGCTGTGTCTGTACTTACTGGTAAGCCATTTGCAGCCAAACAGAATATATAGCAATTGCATTCTTTGGAGTTTTTTTCTGAGTGTCATCAGGACAGTAACTTGGGCATCTGTCCTTCAGCAGTTGCCATTTTTCACAACACTGTTAAGGACTTATTTACCTTGGGATTTCTACACTTTTGTCAAGATTGACAGATTCAGAAGTTACTGTGTGTGGCAGGGACAAGGCAGACAAACAGATGATTAGAAAGACAGCACAGACACATAAACTTGTTTCCTTAGGAAATGGAGCTACAGATTATTGCCTAGGGAATTTATGGTTCTTTAAAATTGCTACCTCTGTGTATTCTTACTGGTCATCTTCCTTCCTGTCTTTCTTTAAAACCTTTCTTGAGGTCTTTGGGGATTTCAGGAAAGAGTGGAACCATGTGAGTCCATACAAAAAGTTGGGACAAGTTTTCAGCATTGCGAGATGCTACATGTGGGAAGAAGTAGACACCACCATACTGCAACTTTTTTTTAAAGCTTTTGGGTGCCAAGAGTCCTATCACAAAATTGTGTAACTGAGATAGCACAATTATGTGGGATTGCTCTCAAAAATGCAACCAGAGTGACTGATAAATTATTTCCTTTACTCCAGCAGTCATGCACTATTAATTAGGTACAGTTAGTATTTGTGTTTGTTGGAAAATATAAAGAGTTATATAAATGTTGAGTGAGATTTACACAGATTATATCCAAGATGTTGGTTGATATAAAATACATAAAATATTTTTAATGCATTTCTTTACCTGCAGCTTCAGGTGAGAAAGTACTTTTGTAAATGTACTTGGCAAAGGATTTTCAGAATTGTGTAGGGGATGTTTTGAATGTCTAAGTGTTGGTTTAAAAGTGGTCTCATTTTTAAACACCCATCATGGCTATCCCAGATAATATGTATTTACCCTCTGCCTGTCAAGTCATTCTTCTCACAATGCTTCAGTTTTAAAATTCTTGACTTGTGTGCAGTTGGACTCTCCTCATACCCCTTTCACAGAAGTCAGAATTGTCCAAATGAGAAAATGTGGCTTGTAGATATTTCTAGTATCGACACTATTTACTGCCCTACCAATTTTACTGTTCAGTATTTACCGATGATTTATATGTGTATTTCTATGGCACCTAGAGCAAGGTTTACTTTTTCTATTACCATTTGCAAGTTTCTCCATCCTCTCAAGACTCAATTACTGATTCCTATTAATCCTGCCAAAGTTTTCCCCCCTCTCAGCTGTGCTGGATGTCAAGTGTGTGACTGTGCTCTAAGTGGAGGAGGAAGTGGAAGCAACAGTAAGGAAGGAGGAGCAAGACTTTGAATATTATTTCCTTAATTACTTTTTTTCCAATCTATTATGAGTTGCTCTTAAACGGTAGATCTCCTGCTCTAATGTAATGCAAAAAGAAATATTTTTCCCTGCAATTAAATAAATTCCCAAAAAGTCTCCCAAGCTCCTAAACTTTCAGATCTACGGTAAGAAAAAGAAAAATATGAGAATTTTCCAGTTGAGATGGAGCAGGCCATTAATTCTAGAGATTATTTTGAAACCTGTGAGCACTAGTCATACTGGCCAGTACTGTACAATGAGCTTTTTTGTCTTGTGTACTTTTCTGCTTTGATTTTCATCAAGGGGAAGAAACCTGATGTAAGTGGTGTAGCCAAGCTGTGCAGTGCTGTGTGCTTGGGCACACCATCTTCTCACCTGGGAAAAATAGATTGACAGAAGTCATGGCTGGGACCAATGGGAAGAAACCATACACTCAAAATGCAGTTGCCCTGGTCTACTCCTATCGTATTCCTGCACACATCATTTCCACCACCCAAATATTATTCATAGTAGCCATGAAGCCCCTCTCATGGACTTCTTTTGTATTGCTTTCCTTTTCATTGCCTTAAAAGTCGCTGCTTCTTTCCTGCTGATCTCCTTCAGGCCAGTTTCATAACCGGTTGATTGCATGCTCCAAACACTTGACCTGTAGCATATAAGGGATCTGCGTGCAAATGTGTTGGCTCTGGGCCATCATTCTTAACTGTTGATGATATTTCATTGGAATTGCAAAACTGCTGTGTAGCAACACCACGTTATTGAAAGAGGCACACATGTTTGTTTTGTGTGGTGGGTTGACTCTGGCTGCACACCAGCTGCCCACCAAAGCTGCTCTAGTACTCACCTCTTCTGCTGGTCAGGGGTAGGAGTTGAGATAAGAACACAGAAAAATCAGTGTCATGAGAAAAACAAACTCAACTTGGGGAATAATTAATCTATTTCCCATCAAGTCACAGTAGGATAATGAGAAATAAAACTATACCTTAACAGCACATTCTCCCCACCCTTCCCTTCTTCCCGGCCTTAACTATACTCCTGGTTCTCTACTTTGTCTCCCACAGTGGTGGTGGTGGGGGGGGCAGGGAGGTGAGTGAGGAATGGGGGCTTGTGAACAGTTCATCCCAGATTTCTGCTGCTCCTTCCTCCTTAGTGGGAGGACTCACACTCTTTCCTGCTCCAGTGTGGGGTTCTTCTCATGGGTTATAGTCCCCTACAAACTTCTCCAACATGAGTCCTTCCCAGAGACTGTAGTTCTTCATGAACTGCTCCAAGATGGGTCCCTTCCATGCCCTTCAAGCAGCCTGCTACAGTGTGGAAATCCAGAGGGTCACAGGTCCTGCTAACAAACCTGGTCCAGCATGGGCTCCTCTCTCCACGAGTCCCCAGCTCCCACCGGGAGCCTGCTTCAGTGTGGGTTTCCAATGGGATCACAGCCTCCCTCAGGCTGCCCTGGCTTGGGGTCCTCCAAAGGCTGCAGATTGGTCTCTGTTGCACTGTGGGTCCCCATGGGCTGAAGGGCTACAGCTGCCTCACCATGGTCTTCACTACAGGCTGCAAGGGAATCCCTGCTCTGATACCTGGAGCACCTCCTCCCACTCCTTCCTCATTTACCTTGGCTTCTACAGAGCCATTTCTCTCACACATTATCACTTCTATCTTTTGCTTACTGTTCTGCAGGTTTTTTCCTATTCTTAAATATGCAGCCTTAGAGCTGCCATCACCACTGCTCCTGACTGGATTGGCCTTGTTCAGCAGTGAATATGTCTTAGAGCTGGCTGGCATTGGCTTCATTGGATATAGGGAAAATTTCTGGCAGCTGCCAGAAGCTGCCCCTGTAGCCAAAACCTTGCAATGCAAACCAAATACTGTTTGTTTTCATATGATTCCTACATCTGTATAAATTACACTGTATGCTAGGGTAGAACTAACTAACAAGTGGTGCTGTGTTTCTCGTTGCTCTTTTTTTTGCAAAGGTAGATGATATGTTTCAAGCAGAATGCATACACATACATTAGCTCAAATTTTCCCTTTTTTTTCCTTGTCCCACTTGAATAATAACAAATAATCATGACTTTTCTCCTAAGCTTGGCTGTCCCCAGGCCTGATTTTGTCTACATAGTTTGAAAATTAGATTGCTTCAATATGCTCTAACCTGTGCTGTAGAAAATGTGTTTTCCGGTGGCTGCTGTACAATGCTGGAGGGATGCTATTTGTCAGGACAAAGCAAAGATTCTTACCTTTATCCATTTTTCTATACCATGCTTTAATAGAATTGAAATTCAGCTTAAATTTCTGCTGTGTGTAGAGTGAAAATGACTTTGCTTCTGCTATCCCAAACTCAGCAATGCCCAGAGACATGTTCCAAAGACTGCTGTGTATTTCACCTGTTTAGGGTAAGTGTTCAATGGCATCTCACTCTTGCAGGATCCTTCTGGACCCGTTTCAGTGATTTTATCTCATTTTTGTCTTTTGCTTTAACGTGTTTGGTATGTCTTTAACTAATAGCTCAGTGTGATGCTTAGAAGTGCCATAGTAGATAGGCCCCAAAGAAAAAGAATTTATTGTAATGAAACTCAGTTCAAGTATTCAAGATGTCTTGGCACAATTGTCATTATGGTAGCAATGGATAAAAATTTTGATTTATTATCACACTATTAGTTCTTGTAAGTTATGTGGTGTGCACAGCATGTATTTTAGCAATGTGTCATAATCAAAATGATGATAATAATAATAACAAAATATTAGAATTTAAATGTGGTGAAAGAGCTCTTTGCTTTACTGTTAGTGATAATCATAGCAAAAAGAGAAACAGACTCCTTTCAATTTAACATGACAAAGGTAAATTACAGCTACCACTCATTCTTTCATTGCTTTTTTCAGGTGACAATAAATGCCCCCTCAATTTCATGCCTGAATGGAATATGTCCTGCTGACAGCAAGGATGCAGAGATGACCACCACCTTACACCCCCTCACCAGTCACCCTGCTCCTACCCCAGCAAAGGCCTGTTTTCATCTGCAAGGCTCCTGTAACTCACCCACATGCAAATGCTTTTGACCTTAATTAAAGCAGTTCACCTCTCTCTGCCTCTAGGGATGGTTTCCTCATAAGGCAGTTGTGTTTAATTAGCATTTGCATAGCATTCTGCTGGTTGCTTTCCTGGAGCGTTGTTCAGTAGGAGCGTGGGATTGCTGAAGCCTGACTGGCAAGCTTTGCACCCTCCTAATTGACACAGAAGCCAAGTAGAAGTTACACAAGGAAAGAACAGAGAATTGTTAATGATGGATCATTAGCAAGTAGCTCCTTTGAATGAATGTAGATAACTTTATAACTCTATCAAAGTGAAAAGTAGCGTGATGAATTATGCATGAAACAATAAAAGCTCAAGGAAGACACTGGTTTTATAATTGCTGTGCAATTTTCCAGCATGCTCTAGTTTGTAAGATTAATTTTCTTTGGGAAGCATGAAGCATTCTGTCTGTTGCACACAATGTCAGTTTTGGTTTTTCTCTCTTTAGAGATTTTATTCTGTGGCTTTCAATATCACTGCAAAAACTCCCAGGATTTGAGATCTATAATTTTTTATGTTAGCAAAAATTTGCACAAGCAAATGAAAAGTCTAGAGTTACTAGACCACTGAGGGTTTGCTGATTTCTTGGTGTAAAGAGCTCCCAGATACACACACCTGAAATAAGATTGCTTTGTATCTTTTCTTTTTAGTAGAAATTGCATAATGGTTCTGTGGCTATGTTGAATTTCTAGACTAATAAATCCCTAAAGGGCATTTTTACTTTGAAATTATCGTCACAAGCATTTCAGCTGGCACAGAGATCATTCCTGTGGCTTGCACTACTGCCAGTTCTGCCCTCCTAGGGCTCCTACTCACTCCTAAGAAGAGGAATTAATTGCCCAGTGATGTCACCTTTCCCTTTAAAATGTACTGATCTCTCACTAAAGTTTTCCTCTGAAAATTGAACTCAGTGTGTTTGAAGTGAGTAGAATCAGAGGAACAAGTTAATAGAAAACTTATCCCTGATGCTTCTTAGCTTTCATATTATATTGGGTGAAAGGGTCTGTGAGAGATCTAATCCATCAGCAAGCCCCAGGGATCAGCTGTGGGATCAGCTACTCTAGAATAAATCTCCTTTCTAAAGACTGAATTAATACAAACTCTGCAGCCTCCTCCCATGGCTTGTTTCAGCATTTTGCTACCCCTACCATTATAAAAGTTTATTTTTTGTTTCCTACCATTTCCTTTGTTGCAATTTAAGTCAAATATTTCTCATCATGGACAGGAAAAAGGATTTCTTTCTCCCTTCCAGGAAGGTTGCATGGATTTTGGGGGGTGTGGTTAGGGTTTATTTTAGTGGTAGTGGTGGGGTTTTAATACATTTTTTGAAAACAGTTTTGAAGTTGTTTTTCTCTAGCCTTTCTCTTTAGGTCCATGATCCCGCTTGGTTCAATCTGTCATGTTTCCTGTGAAAATTTCAGTTGCTGTCTTGTGGAAGCTCTCAGGTGTTCCAGATGGCTCTTCAGTGGGGGCCCCACACTAGACACTGCTCCAGCTGTGACTTGCCAGCCCTAACTAAAGCAAAAATGTGTCCTGCAGGCATCTCTCTTGTTTGTACACCCCTGGATGATGCTTGCCTTTTTCGCAACAGCATGATGTTGTTGACTCATCCTCACTTTGTGATCTAGAATAACCCCTAACTATTCCTACTTTCCTGTTTGTCCCCTGCCCTGTATTTATGTAACGAAACAGAATTCCTTCCCCTTGACAGTACTGAATTTCACCTCTTTTATCAGACCATTTCTCCAATGTAGCCAGGTCATTGTAAAATGTGCTTCACAGGAAGTTTTAGCTTTCGAAGTCCTCAGAAAGCTGAGCAGGTAAGATCTGAGTTCCATCAGCCATCCAGGTAAAAATAAACTGATAAGTGCTTCATACTGAACAGATTCCTCTGGAGCTCACTTAAAATGTTCTGGTTTGGAAGATCCCAAGAAGCAATTCTCTGAATATTATTTCCCTCTCAGTATTTTGCCTTGTTTTTGATTTACCTAGACCTTGTTTCTTTAGTCAGTTTATGGAAAATAGCAGAGAATTTTCTTTCTGAAAGTCAAATCTTGATTTGGTGTCCTATGGGTTGAAGAATGTGCTGGTCTTGTCTGGGGTGAAGGCAATTTTCTTTACAGTGGCTGGTATGGGACTGTGTTTCAGATTTGTGCTGAATACAGGGTTGATAATGTAGAGATTTTTAAAAATTGTTGAGCAGGGCTTTCACAAAGCCCTTCCTGCTTCTCATATTGCCACACTGGCAAGACTGGGGGCACATGGGAGATTGAGAGGAGACACAGCCAGGACAGGTGACCCCAGCTGACCAGAGGAACATTCCAGATTGTATGACATCAAGCTCCATATATAAAGTGGGGTAAAGAAGGATGAAGGAGGAAACTTTTGGAGTTTTGGCATTTGTCTTCCAAGTCACTATCATGTGGCCCTGCTCCCCTGGAGGTGGCTGAACACCTGCCTGCCTATGGGAAGTTGAGAATTCTTGTTGTTTGTGTGCAAGGCTTTTTCTTTCCCTATTAAACTTTCTTTATCTCAATCTGTGAATTTTCTACCTTTACCTGTTCTAATTGTCCCTCTGATCCCACTGGTGAGGGACTGAGCAAATGGTTGTGTGGGGATTGGCTGCTGGCTAGAGTTAAACCATGACAGAGGGTCATCTTACCTGGCTTGATGTCTGGGTGGTAAATCTCCCCATCTAGGGCACTTGTTCTAGACTTTCCTCTATGGACAAACACAGGTTATTGCAATTCATGTGGCCAGGTTACTCATTTACCAGTGTCTTAGAAGACACTGTGTGTACTTTCATCTTCAGGATCTCCAAAGAGTGTCTAAAGAACAAAACTTCTATATCTGGATTATTGATATCTAAATTTAGATGGGATGTATCTCACCTCCAGCCCTTTTCCTGGTAGAAAGACATGAGATCACACAAACTATTTGTTCTTGAGAGGTACATGCTTGCTGTTACTCATCTTCTGAGTGTTTTCATTGTGAAAATTTTATACAGTATTGAATGAAACTTGAATTATTTGGTCTGCAATTCCCCAGTTGTAACTCCTTTCCTTTTTAAACTCAGAAACTATATATAAAATCCTGGAATCATATGGGTTGGAAAAGACCTGTAAGATCATCAACTCCAACCCTTAGTCCTTCCAGGAGTATACGAGTCAGAAATGTACCAAATCAGCTTGAAAAATAATGTTTTTCTAGGCACCTTTTGTCTTATTTTGTCTTTCTTGGAGGTTGATACTTTACTGTATGAAACATTTTATTACAGTTCAGGAAGACTGGCAAAAATAATAAAATGGCATGTTTTGGCATCCTGACTGACCTTTGCCAGCATCTCTCCTCAAATAAGTAGTAGCTTCATGTAGTAAATTTACCAAATCATGCTGTGGTTCACTTCCCTTGCTGGTCAATATTCTGAAGAAATAGAATATTGACCAGCAAGGGAAGTGAACCACAGCATGAATTGGTTTTTGAAACATTCTGGTTTTTGAAACGTTCTTTGTATTTCTTTGCATTTCAAAGCAAAGCTGTATTTTCATAGACAAGGATATAATGAAATACAACCTTTTTTGTAAATTCTTTTACTGATGTCATAAAAGCCATTATTATCAATAGAGGAATCCTTTTGCCAATAGGATCAAATGCTTTTCAGTTTTGTATTAAAGAAGAATTTTCAATTAGCAGTAAAGGAAACTATTGTCCTCTCTTCTCCATGAGGCAGGTAATCTTTCATTGCATGTGCTGAGTGCATACCTCACTTCTGATCCCAGCATAAATTTGTGGCTCATTCTCCTTTCTGAGTCTGGTAGTAGGGGTATAGCTACTTGTCTGCAGAGAGCTGCGCTGAAATCAGTTCACTACAGAGCACCACTAAAACATGAGCTCTGACTACCTGCAATAGAAGAAGACTTCTTATCATTGCCAGCTTCCAGATTTTCACTTTTGAAATTATTCCTGCCAGAGCAAATAAATCGTTGTTGATTTTCTTATGGCTACTGCTCCTTGTATTTTTGATAAAATGTAAACCAAATTGGGGAATACCATGTGTATGCATGCTGTCAGTTGTGTCACTGCAGGATAATGGAGCACACTGCAGAGGTACTTGAGCTGCTGCCAGCTGGAGATGGTGCTGCCCATTGCCTGTGCACTGCTCTGACAACAGTAAAAGTGTGTTAACATGACATTGAACTGTGTCCTTGTGCTTGTGCTGCCTCGTATTGTAGAAATGTGGGGATTTCTGTATCGCATCCTGAGTGGGCTGGGCATTGCATTCAGGTAGCAGAAAGACTGGCAACATAATATGACCCAAAGCACCCTGATATATATATATACATATACATATCGCTGGAAAAAATTGGAAGATTTTCTTAACATTTCATAACTATCCAGCAATTCTGAATTTGAGTGAACTATTTAAAACTGGCTTATTGGTAAATTATTGCAAACTGGAATCTTTTTTTAGTCTGCAATTTCAGAATGTAACATTTCTATGGTAAGGACTGCGATTAGAACTGCTGTGAAAATGGAGTACATTTCTTTAAACTAACAATTCAATATATGTATGGGTAGTAACTCTGGAAAATAACTTCCCTTCTATTTGTTTTTTAAATTTCTTTTCAGGACCAGGTGTCAGATACAGTGAATTTGCTATGTCACATCCAAAACCACCTCCACTTGTTGGACAACACACAGTGGAGATACTGAAGAGCGTGCTGGGGTATGAGGATGACGCTATAGAAGAACTGCTTTGCACTGGTGCGGTGGCTCAGCATGAGGTCAGATAAGGAACATTAGCTACATTCCTTCACACTGAGTTCACATTACTTTGTCCTCTCTTTGCTCCCTTCAGTTTCCCTAATGGGACTCAAAGAGAAGACATAATTTAATTCCTAATTTTCTTCCACGTGTGTTTGTATGATTTTAACACTGATGTATCAAATAAACAATCTCATGCTGTCTGAGTGAAAGATTTTCTTGGGGGGGTTGGGAATAAATGTAATTATACAGTCCTGTGTGACTACTCATTCTCTCTACTTCACATGGAAAATGGAGTCCTTATCATAATTACAGTAATTGCCTTAACATTTGTCCCCAGAAAGACATGATGTTAGTGAAAAGAAGCAGAAACTTTAAAATCTTTATACTAGACTCTCCACTCACAGAAAGCTGCTTTGTTTCTTAATAGAAAGTAATTTATTTACAAATTGGTAGTTGGTCTGATTGATTTTGAACAGAAATATCCATCCTGAAAACTTTGTTCATCTCTATTTTAGATCAAGAGTAGAGCAACCATTGCAAATTTTACCTCTATTCCATGGAATTCCAAATTACTAATATGTAATTATATTACATTGCACTGTCATGACAATCTCAATATGTTAGCAGAAAGAAGCTGAAACTGACGCAGTTCTTCAGTTATCAAAAATACCTGTTACAAGACCAGTTGAGAGACAAACTGTGGCTGAATAGTCTTCTGTAATTTTATTCAGAAATTCATTAAACATTTATTCATTACATTCATTCATTAAACATTTATTCATTAAACACTGGTTCACAGAAAACCACATGCTGAATGTTGAATACCAAAACTTGCCTGATGGTTCTGTGGATAGTTACTGATCCCTATCTCTGACTCTACTTACCATCCAAACCACCTTCATCATGGAGAAAGCACAGGTTGAAATCTGTACCAAATTTTTGACTCAGTCCAACCTCCATGATTAAAACCTGGTGAGAGTTGACAGATCTTCCTCAAATTTCAGAATACCATCTCCTTCAGTAGGGTCGCTCTTGAGAGCAAGGCGCCATGCAGTGGAAGAAGCTGGAAGAATTTGATCCATGAGAAATAGTAAAGAAAAGATTAAAAGAGAGCCCTTTCTTCTCTGTAAACCAGTTTGGCAGTTCTTCACTTACAGAAGACATCCCAGGCTCCTCTGTGACAGTATATAATTTACAGCTAAACTCAGTGTATGGGAAGGGTTTAACCTTTGTTGTGTGCACACTGGGAGCAAGGCAAAGCCTTTCTATTCCTAGAACAGAATAAAGCTAAAATCGAGACTCAACACAAAATATCCATGTTTCTCTCAAAGTATCAGAAACAGGCCTGGCATTATAACTAGCTTGTCACTTTGTTTCCACTCTAACAAACAAGATCCTCTGTATTACATTTGAACTTCACAACTCTGCATTACCTTCTGGAGGAAGAAAAGAGGTTATTATATAATCAAATTGCAGTGGAACCCCACTGTGGTTGCTTATTTTTGAAGCCCAGTGTTTTGGTTCATTTGTTTGCTTGTTTTCTCTGGTTTTTGTGTTCTTCTAATTTTTTTTTTCTGCACAGCATTCCTGGCACCAAACACCATACTCTATCCATGTGCTAAAGACATCATGAGATCCTGGAAGAGTGACTTCTAAAATAAATATAGAAATAAGTCTGAACTGAGAATTGGGACACTGTAGGGGAAGAACTGAAACTGAATTGGAAGAGATTTTGATACAGTCCACCTTCCTTTTAATCTAAGGGGAACATCCCCTTTTTAATGAGAAAAGCAGAAATTTGAATTCTGCTTCATATAAAATGGATAATCTGGTATCGAACTAAACTTTGTTTACTAAAGGAAAACACCATCAGATAACATTCAGAAATAAATTTTCTGCGTTTACTTTAGGGTTCTTTTCTTCACATTTCTAAGTATCACATACACAAGGTATAGAAAAATATTGCTTAGTTTTGTTAAAGGATTTCTAAAAAAATAAAGATTTTTTTTCCTGTGCTTTTCCAAGCAATGGAAATAGCTAATCACCATATCCTTAGCTAATTGGCAGAGCTGCTTTGATTTTAACGTGGTAATGCTGGTTTAAATGAGCTAAATATTGGACTTTAAACTCCATAAAGTATTTTGTGCAGAGTTCACATGCAAACAGTGTTTCCCTTTCTTTTTCTGTTTTTTTCAGAGTTTTTCCTTTCCAGTTTGCTGTGTTGACAGTCAAATGCCTAAGGGACAGTTGGAGACATTATTTTGTCTCACCTCCAGTAGTTACTGCAACAGGAGAAATCCAGATACCATTTCTCAGGTTTCAAGTCAAACACTCATACAGAGACTGATGCTTACTCTTTAAGTCAGAAATAAATGGAGGCCTTTAAATAGGAATATCTGGAAGCTAGAAATTCCTTTAGTTTCCAACATCTGATCATGAAGCTTTACCCTTTCATAATTTTTAGTATTTTGGTTTTGGATGATTTGGAAGACATTTAAATAATTACTATGATAATATTTAGGCTGTTAGAATACCATTTTCCTTTAAAAATTAACAAATAAATGCAGAAAAAGGTATTTAAACAAAATTTACTGCATTCTTCCCAAAAATCTTCATGAATAGATTTCCCTAGAGCTCAGTTGCATTTTGACATTATTTTAATTTCAAAATGGTTTTCTCTTGTACCTCAAAACTTGGAACCAGCCATCACATGGGATTCTGGAACTCATACTCCCTCCACTTTCGAGGAAGAAATGTAGTTTGTGATGACTATACACAGCTGCCTCTGGCAATGAATATTTGTTTTTCTCTGCTTAAATTGGAAAGGAATCTTCTGGTGCTGCCATGATGGGATAGTGTGTGTGTCGTACTTGCTTTAATTTGACATGGTTTATACATCACTGTGTTAAAAAACAAAATTAAGAAAAAGCCCCCAAAAGCAAAAGAGTGATACAGAACACACCTGTTGTCTAGTTCCAAACTGAACCCACTCACAGGTGTTTGCCAGGAAGCTTTAGCTGCCATTGGAAAAGGAGCTTTCCATTTTGACGTGTGTTCTTGATGCCATGGTCCATGGCCGCTTTGACTCCATTCTCTGCACTTGGGGGTCCCATTGTTCTTGTCTTTTCTTCACTATTAAAAATGTTTCCTCAGCCCTCCTCATATAACTGTCTTCCTTTCTTTTCCATGCAAGCTAATAAAGCTCTACACCAAGTATAAATCACCCAGAAAACTGCAGAACTGGTCAGACAGAGTCAGGAGGGTTTTGCATAGCCCGAGGAGCTCACTGAAGGATACTTTAATGCATCGAAAGAAAATTCCAATCAAATAAAGGTCAAATGGACAGTAATGGATTTTTCTTGCTCCTGTATGGATCTTGTTCCTGGTAACTCTTCCCCAGAATCTTCCCATGCACTTGGGAAGTCCTCTCATGCTTGTCTGCAATGAGTGGCCTGGAACTGACATACAAAAGAAGGTCTTTTTTGGTTAGTGGCCAGGAGGAACAGTCTGCTAACTATCAGAATCTCACCAGCCTCAGCAGTGATCCAGCTGATGTGCAAAGGCCAGTGAAGCCATATTGAAATGAAGAACAGTCTGTAAAAGAGTATCACTTAATTGTGATGAAGGGAAATGCTCTTTTTCTTCTCAGGTCTATAAAATCAAAATAAAAATGTTATTTTGTCATTTTTATATCTTTTAATATAAAAAAATTTCCAAAACAGAGAAAGGGAAAATATTCCTATCCTTGACTTGCATATAAAATATGAAAATCTTTTTTTAAAAGTTCATTGAAATAGATTGATGCCCGATGATATTGATCAGAGTTTTGGTCTTGCTTCTTCAGAAATTAAAGCTTGTCCCAAACATGATTAGTGACAATATGTTGAGGCTAAAATAGCAGTCTGAAATAGTACTTCCAGGGAGTGTGCATGTGTGCTCAAAAACTGGGGAGAACATTTTTGTTAAATTGCCATATAGCTCTGCCACTCACAGAGCACTGTAATTCCTCAGCCCTGGTGGACCTGGAGATAAAAGGCAGCTAGGCATCTCTGTAATTGAAATGGTCCTGATTTCTTTTACTGTCTAGATGACAAGACACAGTTAATCCTTTGACCTTCCTAACATTATAGTGCTGTTCTAAAACATATTTATTTCCCCAAAATATATTAAAATGTATTTAATTTCCAAAAAACAGAGGAAAGGTAAAGTACTTTCAGAGTTCAGGAATGCTGGCACAGCTGCTCACATTTCATGTCAGTGACATTAAACAGTGCCAGATACAGTGCTTTTCTTAACTGTTTGTACATTAAGTTTAATGTGGCCTGATGAAATGCTAAAGATTATTAGCTGGTGAAAAAAACCCAACGAACCTGAAAGCAGTTCCTGCAGGATCAAGTAACCTCTGCACAGAGGCCTCCATGATACTGGCCAATGTGATTAAAATACAGTGGTATACAGTGATACAGTAACCTTTTTAAAGCCGGCAATCAATCAGTTCAATTACTGTAGGTTTCTGTTGTGACTGGAATTTGGAACAGACATGAGAAAAATGCCTGGCATCACATATGCCACGGGCCTATGAAACTTTTGAAAGAAGATCTATTTTTTGGCTCAGACTGTGCTGAACAATGGAGGGAGACCCATGCAAGGGTTAAGGTGGAGATAAGATAATTTTCAGGTTTTTTTCTATTCCCTAGAGCTACAGCTAAAAATTAGTTAGTAAGTACCAATTAGTCCTTAGTTATCAATAAATTCTTAAAAATCAAATTGTGAAGAGTATACTAAACTGCCTGCCTTAAAAAAAAACCTCAATATGGTTTAATTTCTAGTGAGCAGTGTCACACTCCTTATTTACAAGGTACTCGGGGAAGCAGACTGGGGAGGAGCTCACTTCACTGCAGTTGCTTCTGTGCGTCAGCTATTTAAATATTTGCGTATCAACTACCCCAAACTAGCGAAAATACCCTTTAAGTATAAAAAGAAATTTGAAGATGTGTAACCTGGTAGAGGAATGTGTATGTGGCTTCCATTTCTTAAAGATCCATACTGGGAGAAGGTAAAGGTTCACATTTAAAACTTGTGTATAAAAATGTAGAGCAGTGTGTACATTTCCCACTGAGACTCTCTTCTCCTGGTGGATTGAACCTTGACTAAAGCAATCATGGGAGAAATCTGATAGTTCTCTCATAAATTTTTTGGGTCTTTTCATCAAAACCTTCTCTCTCCCAAAGCCAACAGAAAGGACTTTTAGCAGAAAGACAGAAGTACTGATTCAAGAAAGCCACTGCAGAGTTTTCTGAAAGTCACAGTTTAAGTGTCTCATGCCCCTATCATCTTCAGGCCAGGGGGCCTTGGGACACCAGTGGTACATGACATGTGTTCATCCTGTGAGTATACTGCGCTGCTTATACAGTTTAGTCAGAGAAAAAACAGGGAAATACAGTTTAGTCAGAGAAAATAGGGATAATGAAGCAGTCACTCTACAAACCTCTACAGGTGTTACTAGGGTACCATTTCTCTGAATTCTTCAGGAACAAACCACATTGTCTGTATTCAGTGGCAGTTCCGCCCACTCATTTTATCATGTCCACTCTACTAAACACTCCATTCGTGTTTGATGGGGAGTAGGTTGAGATAGAGAAAGAACCTTAAGAATAACCAGGATTAAAGAGAGAAAACACTGCTTGAGACTTAGTTGCATCTGTGTTATCTGAAAACTTCAGATTCTGTAGTATGGTCGTAGGGCTCATGGCCTTGAATTCAGCCCAACTCTCCCTGTACCTCTGTAGAACAATTCTGATTGTAACAGATCTGACAAAAGTTTACATGACCAAACTGAAAGACCACAGATCCTAGCTGCAAAACAATATGAACTACCTCGAGTTATCTGAAAACCTGGTGAGGCCGGTTACTTTTAGTCAATGATGTTAAACTGGTAGAAGTATTAATTTGTAAACAAATTTGAAACTGTTAATACTTTTGAAGAGTCTGTCCTACTTGCTGACTCATTTTGTGTGGTTTTATGGACTTATTTTCTTCAAATTGCCTCCTAATGCACTGGTTGTCCTCTCTCCTTCACATTTACAGCTGCATGTGTGAAGTTTTTGAGCACAGATTTCCAAAACATTGTATCTCTGACCATTGAATTCATTCTCCTAAAGCATGAAAACTGTTCAAATACATTACAGACCTATTTTGTGCCATAAATATTGGACAACTAAAAACGTAATCCATTGTCCTTTAAAGGCAATGAAGGGGCATTCACATTTATTTCAGTCGGGAGCCTGAACCTCAGTACCATGAATTTGTGCACTCCAGGTACACAAAGCCTCATTGCTTTAAATTCCTATGGAAAAAGCTTGCAGCCTTTTCAGTGCTCTCATCCGGAAGCCTTACATTATTAGGGTTTTTATTCCTTTGTTAGGGTCATTGCACTTTCACTTTAAATCATGATACAAAAATTGACGTGTTTCTTGCATCAAATGCCACAAAAGGCTTTATATGGTATTTGTACTTGCCTTAATGACCATGCTATTAGCAATGTTAGTGACATCAGTAGAATACTCACTTATTGAACTGTGTTTGGAGAAGAGAGGAATCCTAACCATTTTTGTGTAGCTTTTTATGAGAACTGTTGACTATTGTCAGCCTTGAACATTCAAAAAAAAAATCCAGAATCAGACCCTAAAGTAATGAAGAACAGATTAAAATTTTTGAAGAGAATATTATGATAGAACTATATATTTTCTAGGAAAACATTGGAAGTGAATTATAATGATGATTTTGAAATATCTGGTTGTTGATGTCAGCAGCTAGATTATGGCATCAAGCTGATGCTATTAGTTAAATTGAAAAAGGTCCTCTTTCATGTTATGTAGCATGTATTTAAATAGGTTGGATATGAGCACTTACAGTACTATTAAAATAAGCATTGTGTGACTGAGAACAGTTTTAAACTGCATTCCCCACCTCTTCCTATAAGTAAAATCAAGGACAGTTCTTCAAAGAGAATGGAGAGAAAAACAAAACTCTTATGGGGGGAATAATGATTACTAGTAGGAGATATAGGAGTTCTTGGCTTATCATAGTTCTTTTGACTCCCATAGCTTTAAAGAATTTAGTCTCATGTGAAAAGGACTGATCCAGTGGTTGTTGGGCAAACTGAGGACTATCAGAAGAAAATCTGCGTGCCACAGATTTCCTGTTTGATGCTGGGCAAGTCCCATTCCCTTCCTCTAGGTTATCTGTATGTAGTTTGGTACTTTCCATTCAGAAAGACAAAGTAAAGATTGCAAGCTGACCTGATAGCAGAGGCCATCTCTGTTTAGACAGATGGAATCCATTGTCTGTCTTGCAGAGGCATTGTGTTGATTTAAAAATGCATGTGTTGCAGCATAGCAGAGAAGTTAAATTCTTTTGCAAAGTGAGGACATTCTATTTTTCCTGTAAAACCAATATGAACAACCGCAGTTTCCCAATCTCCCATTACTGAAACAGAGAGAAGCCTCCCCAAAGGGCTTGTGAAAGACCTCCACAGATCATTTGGGTATAAACAGATAGTATCTTTGTACCTAGCGGTTGCTTACGTATAAAAATGGGATGACAAGCTTTTAGACTTTGGCCTTTCTGGCAGCAACTGCAAAAAGTTCAGGAAGTTAATCTCATTTTCTGACTGGGATAGTGAATTTAGGGTTAAGGAGATTAGCTGCAATGTATATTCCCAGGAAGAACTACTGACAGCTGTAGTAGAAGCTAAAAGAAGGCTTTACATCTGAGGCAGAGGAAAAATAGAAGAAAGGCAAGGCAAAAAAAGAAAAAAAGAAAGAAAAAAAGAAAAAAAAATAAAGGGGTAAAAGAGAAAAAAAATGAAATAAAAAAGAAGAACAAGAAAAAAAGGAAAACAGAAAAGAGGAGAGAAAAAAGGGGAAAGAGATGATGAAATATAGGAGAAATTATAGGAGAAGAAATAAAAGTGGGGAAGGGATAGAGCGGGAAGGAAGGGAATGGCCTTGGCATACTGAGAAAAATCTGTCATATACATGTTCCTGTGGTTGATCCTTGTGATAGTCAAATAGTGATACATAACTTTGAAGGTGTGGTGAATGATCGCAGCCAGGAAAAGGCAGAGAGCACTAGCAGTGACCTGGGCTAGCCTTGTGGAGACATTTTAGTAGGGTTGCAGGAAGGCCTTAGGCACTGCATTGTTTGGTCACTGGAGTGTGCCTGGTGGTTTCACCCCAAGCAGAGGGGTGAAATTACATGGGGGAGGAGAGACATCTGGACAGACCATCAAGCACAGTTGCCTCCCAGCCAGGGCAGTGAGGAACCCAGGGATGTCTAACTGTAAATTAAGTTCTTTGAATCTTGGAAAATGTGTTCAAATTACCTAGGCAATTATTCCAAATCAGTTCCCTGATCTGGTGGTATCTGATGACTGCTTTCCCAGTTAGAGAATTTCTCTAGAAGGGTGGACTTTGCCCTTTAAAAAGCAGAAGGTAACACTGTGTTGTTTTCCATTTTCCTCACTCTGCAAAATTTCAAATGAAGGGCCTGATCCCATGCCAAGTGGAGCACATGGAATTACTTCCTTGCCTTTGATACATTCTGGCTCAGCATTTAATTAATAGTCCTGATTTTATAAAGTTTTTGGTTTTGAACTTTTCACTCCACCTTTCCCAGATAGAAAGATGGAACCCACACTTACCTCATTAATTTCAGATGGTTTGTTTCTGCTTTCAAGGTGTGCGTGTGGAGCCCTCTGAACTTCCTGGACACAAATGAACATTAAATCTGCCTACACTTAAAAGTAGGTCTCAATAATGCCAAACTTTTTGAAAGTGAGTTTCAATCTGATTTTATTTGTAATGCTCTTATGCATTCCAGGAAATACTGACATATTTGAACTCCAGAAGAACAGATAGCAATGAGAAATGGATTGAAATCTTGCACGTTCAAATACAGAAGAAATTTAAAACTGTTGAAGATGTGGTAAATCTGTAATTTGAGCCTTGCTGATTAGTTACTGAAATCAGCCATTCAGAGCAAAAAAAGTCCACTTGATTTCAGCAAATACCCAGTTTTGCAATCTGCACTCCAAGTGAAAAATGAAGAGTAATTAAATGACCTACACTGTCACATCAAACCATACAGTTTAAATGTTCAACTTCCATGCAAGTCAGGGTGGAAATGCAACAGCTTCCAAAGAAAGAAAAATCAGGAGCTCAGGGTGTTATTCAAATTTAATGTCAGTAACTTATCTTTAAGCCCACCATGCTCAAATCTTAATTTTCCCATTTAAGGTCCTGAAGAGACCGAAAGTATGTGAAAATGTATTTGGGCTCAAAATATTATTTTAGACATCACCATCTGAAAAATGTCCTTGCTTTTAAATCTCCAGACTATGCTGCCAATGTGAAGGGGATTTACTCAGGAAGACCAGCTGTCTGTGGGAGTCTGTGGGTGCACTTGCAGTTTGACTCCTTTGAGAGCAACCCCAAACACAGCAGTAAGGCAGAGGTGAGGAGTATCTCTCCTGTCCTGCAAGGAAGGTGGTGGTGGGCACAGCAGGATGTGTCAGGAGCCAGCTGGGGTCACAGACCTTACCCCTGGTGAGAAGTAGGTCTGCAGGGAGGATTCAGTGCAAGCCTGGGGCAGAGGCACAAGTTTGGAGGACCCAAAGGAGGGAGGCCTTGTAGGGTATTTGGAAGTTGAAATTTGGGTTTGCCCTTTCTTGAAAAGGAGATGACTTGGATGCAGCCAAGATGCTTTTTAAAGCCAGTCAGGGATGAAGGAAGGCTTCTAGGCTGTGGAGCAGGATAGGTCCTGCTGGCTGTTAGCTGTATGATTCGGGTCACTCTGTCATGCCAAATCTCTGAGTGTCTGCCTATGGGAAAGAAAGCCAGTAAAACTGCCAGAACATTAACAACTGCAGGTCTGTAAGTGTAAAAAGACCAGGGTGCAATGACAAGTCTCACCTGGCACATACTCAGAAATGTATGGCAAGTAATCTGAGGGCATAAAGGGCATCCCCTGAGCTCTTTGCTGACTGGCTTCACCCAGGATTTCTCTTTATTACACTTCCTCCTCTTTTTCTCTGCTTTATCCAGTTGCTTTGCAATGTCTCTGGGCAAGGGCTGCCCTTGATCAGACATTCCTGTGTGTTTGATCAGAATAATGAGGTACTGATTTTACTTGGATGTTACAGTGATATGAAAAACTAGTCTTTTTGCATAGCTATAAATTTTTGAGGAAAGTAGCTGTCTTTCTTGTTGTGCTTTTGGAATTTGTCACCAAGAAAGTATCTGATTTCTTCTATCACTATGGGTTTGGGCTACACTCAAAAGGCCTGGATTTTCCTTTTTTTTTTTCTGCTTTTGTTCCTATTTCAGATCATCAGCTCTTAAAACTGCCTTACACTTATCCCTTAGATTTCAGTCTTTTCCCCCACCCTATGAATGTTTTCAGTTGTCAAAAGAAGAAATGTGATAATTTGGAAGGTTCACAGAAAGCATGTTTTGTGATTATTGTTTTTGTGATCTGTCCAATGTAAACTGCTTTAGAAAAGCTCTGTTCCAGCCACTCTAATTCACTTTTGCCGAATACTGGATTTGAAGTTGACTAAAGAGAAAGCCTTTTCTTTTAATGGGTATTCTGAGAGGAATGCAGCTTAACTGTTTGGTTTCTGTCCTGACTTTTAGCTCTGCCTCGTGGTGCTCAGATGGAGTCCTATGTGGTTAACTTAAAATTAACCTTCCTTTGACACTTTTTTATTGATGAAAAGGAGCAAATCTGCCTCTTCCAGTGCTTTGAGTGTTGTGATAGGGCAATTTGAGGGTGCCCTACCTAAGTCTAGTTCCTCATCCCTAGTGAGATCTCAAATAGTGACAAAGAATTGTACCTCCTCCAGATGCTGCAGTCAGGGAACAACTGCCTATGCAGGCTTGAGAGGGAGATTCCCACAGAGTGTCTGCGTGCAGTTGTGTTGCAACTGGAAGCACTGGTGGTACCTGAGAGCTCAGTCCCAAGACGAGAGCTGAGCCACGCAGCTCAGCTTTCTGTGGGTGGAATGACACCAGTGCACACCAGCTGGGAACACAGCTCGGTTTCATGTTCCAGCTCACTTCAGAGCACTTACACTCAGTGTTTACAAGGTTGCTGATGCTTGCAAAGGCAAGGCTATGTTCCCACAGCTGACTTTTTCTCACTGATCCTGGAGAATTGCTGAACAATCTCTGGGGTGTATGCCAACTTGATAGGAAAGAATTGCCCTGACTCTGTTCTGTTGCTGTGGCCCCCTGGCAGCAATCATTCCAGGAATTAATGTTTCTAAAATAACAGGACATTTGTTTTCTCTAAACCTCTAACTTCTTTAACTCTTGCCAAATCAGAGCAGAGGTGGTGGGGAACTTAACTAAGTCTAGTTCTTCAAACTGATCACTCCAGTAGCTGGACCAGTGCATTCCATTTTCTTTCTCTGGAAACTGCAGAGATCATGCTCACTTGGCCCTTCCACTCTGTGGGAGGAACCACAGAGGGCCCATACATGGTACTGATGGGAGTGTGCAGCAGGACACTTCTGTGCAGACAATCCATGACTGGTGAGCTAGAGCTTAGAGTTTGGGGTAGGCACACAGTTTGTGGTAATTGGGAGTGGGGCTGTGGCTGAGCCTCATCCCTGATGGGCTACAGCCCTGCAGGGCAGGTGAGCAGCATTGAAGGTAATGAGACACAGAGTGCCCAGGTGCACTGACCAGTCACCAAAGGGACACACATGCAATGCATGAGTGATGAGCGGTATGGAAGGTTGGGCTGAAGGACAAGGTGAGCAGAGGCTTGCAGCCTTCTGAAGTGATGTTACTGTGTATGGGCAGGTGCTTGAAGCCTTCTGAAGTGGTACAGTGTTACTCTGTATGGGTTGAAGCCTTCTGAAGTGGTACAGTGTTACTCTGTATGGGTTGAAGCCTTCTGAAGTTGTATGATGATATTTTGTGTGTTGTGGCTATCTCGACTCTGATAGTTTGGTACCTGTCATTGTGGCACTCACCACTAGAGACTAATGTCCTCTCCTTCCATACTGCTTCTTAGGTGTTGAAGGATGTAACCTCCCAGTGAAATACAGCCATTTAAGAGCACATTTAGTCCTAAACGCAGTGGAGCTGTGGAGTGTGGTCTCAACAGCCATTCTTTCCACTCTGGTGTCATTGCTAGAAGAGGATCCATCCATGTCAGAGGGATGCAGCTGGTGTAACAGTGATGCTAAAGTGAAGTCGTGCTATTTCTCTTACTACAGGACGTACATTTCTGCTTTGAAAACAGATTCCTAGAACATATCTAAACAGAAGCTGCTGTAATGTCTAGTGAACTTAAATCATGACACTTCACTCTTCTGAGTTTGATGTAGATGGCAAAAGTTTTCCTCGAAAGGAGCACTGGTTTTGTTTGGTTGCATGGCAGCTAACAGCAGTATAACAAAGCAATCAAACTTTCAGAACCTTTCTGATTCAGTTCTGTCTTGTTACTCTCTCTGATGCATCTGTTAACCTTCAGAAAGCTACGTGGGTGTTTAGAAGAATAAGGTGCTTTACATTAAACACATTCTTTATCTGCCTCAGATAAAGAATGGGTTTTGGCAAGAGTTACAGAGGCAGGAAAAAAAATTGCATGCTTAAATAGGGGGTTGGTGTTTCCTGACCTTTCTTCATAAAAAGCAGAAGAAATAGTTGTGTTTTTTGTGGTTTCTTTTTTTTGCCTTTTTTTTTTTTAATACTACTTAATGCATGTGGTGTAGTTACCTAAAAAAAAAAAAAAAAAAAAATTAGAAAAAAGATTTTTTTTGAAGGAAATCAGCTAATGCTTGAAAAAACTAAATTTGTATTTGGGAATTCTGTCACACAAAAAATTCCTTAAACTTAATTTCTTGTGGAAAAATCAAGAATTATCTTTTAAGTCAATTTATAAACATGATATTTCTTTCTTTTTACTCTTGTTTTTAATTAGAAATTGGATGTAGGATTGGATTATGTGACTGGATAAATTTTTTCTTCTTTTTTTTACCTGTCACATACTGTTATTAAAGCATTTTGGTGCATACAGTAATCTAGTTCTTCAACATGAATAGTGGACTCTTGCTGACTTGGAAATTCTGGAGCTCAAATTGACATTTAAGCTCTGTCCATTGATTGTATAATACAAGTAATTAGCCCTCAATTTTACTTACACATGTGTATTCCATATGTCCATTAATTTTAACTCATTCTTTTTCATGGTATGTGGTACATCAGGTATTCCTTTTATGTAGTGCAGGCTTTAGTTTTTCCATAAGTAAAAAGCTTTGGTCAAAGTTCTGCTCCTGTTTTGCAGGTAATTGAGCCTCACAGGTCTGTTTAGGACTCAAATATATTTTATGCTAATCTACATTTAATTAATATGTCTATTTGTTTCACTGAAGCATTCAGAGTATCAACTTAGTTTGTGATGACTTTTGCCATTAGTGTCCTTGTTGGGATATTGTTGAGACCAAAGGTCACTTCTGTGGAGCAAGTGACATATGTTCTATGATGCTCTGGGCTACAGAATGCAAGAGGAAGGTTTGGGTGTGTCTAGGCAGTAGGTACCTGACCTAAAAAGGCTAGATAAATCAAAACTTTTTGTTTGAATACAGAAATGAGGCATTTTTGCCAATAAAAAGCCATTAGGTGAAAACTTGGAATGCTTAAAGGGTAAGTTATATTCTTGCTGTGAGTGTATAAAATCCTTCTGAACGACTGAATCAACACATGAATGCTATTTCTCTTCAAATTTAATTAAGTAACACTTAAACATCATTGGTACTTGACATTTAGGTCCCAGTTTGTAGCAGCATCTGCTGTTAGGTTTGGGAATCTCAGAAATTATGAGTAGCTTACCTCCTGATTTTTATATATATATCTCTTAAAAAAAATTAAAAAAAAATGTATATGTTCTTAGATATTTGTTTCCATCTCAGAATCTCTGCTGGTCAGAGTGACTCCGAGATGTGTACAAGTCTCTTTTCCCAGCCTGGCAGTCCAAGAAGGAGTCAGGATTCTTTTGTTCTCGTTCTCAAGGTCGTTTATTATTTCTTATCTATAACATTCTCTCACCGACCCGCCGCAGGTCTGTCTGGCAGGTTGAGTTGAGGCACACTGGCCGCCTCAGAGGCAGTGTTGTCTTTTTATACTAAAAACTACGTGTACATTATTTACCATAACTTCCCAATACCTATCACTCATGTTAGACAATGAGTTTCTACCTTAAACCAATCCAAAAGTGCCACCATCACAGCAGAAGATGGAGGCCAAGAAGAAGAAGGAGAAAGCCTGGACACACCCAGATTCCTCCATCTTGCCTCCTGAACCCCCATTCTAGAAACCCCAAAAACCTATTTTTCACCTTGTGACAAGCTAACTATTATTCTACTTGAACTCTCTTGACTTGTAATCCTTCATATAAAGGTTGGTAATTGTTTTTTCCTTGGATCAGAATCAAAGGCACGGGGGTCTTGGGCTCTGTGCCAAGGTCTCTGAGCCCCCCAGGCACGGGCTTTAGTCCTCCAGGGCAGTCAGAGGAATTTCCTGGGTTCCGACATTTCCATATTTTAAATATCAGCCTTACCCTAACTGGCCATCCAGAATACCAGTTGCTTTTAGGAAAATATGGCTCTGGGTCTTTGGCCCCGTCGCTTGCCGTCCGTGTGCACAGGCGAGCCCCCCCGAAAGCAGGCCCCGCAGTTGCTTGTTCTGTCTCCATTTATGCCAGGTATGTAAGCACAAGCCTCATGTTAAGCATGTTTAAGAGATCTTGTTGATTACAACAGGAGTGCTCCTACAGCTTATAGCTGTGCAAATGTTTACATACCTGGCCCGCTCTGGTCCTATATAAAGATCTGTCTCCTTTTCCCTGCAAAGCCTTTTCTGTCTGCTGCTTTGAAATTTCCCATGCTTCGCACTTTCCCCTAGCTGGAGGGAGGCTGCCCAGATCCTTACTAGGAGAAGTCCTTGTGTCAGAGGTTTGAAGACTGCAGCTTGCTGGAAATTTGAAGGCTGCTTGAAGCAACAATCCATCCCTCCGTAAACAAGTACACGTTGGTAATGAGCTTCATGTTACAGGAGAGGCTTTTGCCAGTGTAAAGTTTGTCACGATTCCCCAAACTTCTGTTTTGGATTTGTCCCTTATTTCCCTGCAGTCCCATAGGACAGGCTCACACATGGATCCCTTCCAGCTCCTGAATATTCTGTGATTATTTAATCACAGTAGTTACATACTAAAAAAAAAAGAAATAGACTTTGTGTGCATCACTGTGCTTCACAGAGAAGGTTGAATATTGGGACCGTATGTATAAACACCTCTACTTGCAACAGACACTCATATATGTGAGTATGAATATATATGTATAGTGTATATGTATAAAATGAAGGTACACATACAAAGATATCATCCTTTCAAAATAGCTTTTCTTTCCAGAAGCTGTAATAACAGGAAGTCCAGCAAAAGGAATAACTTGCTGTTTGTCCAGGGTGCAAATGCTTTTACATTTGTTAAAAACAAGCCTGGCCTTCAGTCAGTCATTCCTTCACTTGTTCTGTTTGCTTGAAGATTACATTGTTGCTCTATAGAAGAAAAAACAACCTCTGAAAATAGTATTTTCTGGACTCCAAAGATTTATACTCTGCTTTGTTGATGCTTTGCACTAACAGTTACATCAATCCTGCTCTTAAATTGAGTGTGGTAATGATCCTTTGATACATTTTGAAGTGACTTTTACTAGCTCAGAATAAAAAAAAAACAAAACAACTAAAAACCTATGTAATAGCTGTACTGGCTTTAAAAAAGTACCTTGCTGCTCATGTGCTGTAACAGAATATGCATTCAGTGTTTACTTTCTATAAAGCAAATTTTGTGTTCCATAGACTTTTATGAACCAAAGCCTGATTTTAATGTCTGTGATACTGCCCGTGATGAGGGCCCTGGTTCTGCTAAGCAGCTGGACAGGTGTTCCCTTTGGCTCTTCAGCCCTTGTCAGAGCACTGAAATGCCAAGAACTTGTACTCAGTGACTTTATGTTCCAGAATTAATGGCACGTGGAAGTGGCAGGCATATCCTTATTTCCAGAGTTCCCCTTGAAATACATGTTGCAGCTATATCTATTCTGGAAACGTCAGTGATAGTGGCCATGAGCAGGGGTGTGATGGAAAGAAGATCCTGAGGAAGATGCCATCTGAGACCACACATCCACAATGGGTAATCAGGCCTTCCAGAGTGCCATGATTACTGCTAAAGATGTTTAGAGCTTCACTTTGTACTTAATTAATGTTCATGAGGTGTTTGTTGTAGTCTCCAAACCCACAGTGTGTTACTGAGAATAGTGGATTCAGTAGCACAGATTTTTCTTAAAGGATTTGTATCAGTGCAGCTATGTCAGCTGCCCTGGTCAATACTTTTTCATTCTACTGTACGCAGTAACCAGTCTGCTGGGAATTGAACTGTGTCTCAAATTATTTGTAAAATTACACTGGGTTCATGGTTAAAGGAATATCCATAGGAATTCCTCTAGAGCAATTCTTATGCTTGCAGAAAACTCACACCCTGGGTTTTGTGGTTTGAGACTGCAATGGCGGAGCTATCTCTTGAAGTGTTAAAAATGCTTCCAGCATACAAGTGCAACTCAGCTTCACTGGGACCTAATGTTTTGGAATAAGTCTGGGGCTGCATGTGGATAGAACTGACAGGCAAATGCAAGTGAACATTACGTCAGTGAACATGTAGTGACAGCTTCAATCTCTTTCAGGGTGTCACATGTAGTGACACCGATCCTGTTGGTAGGCAGCAACAGCAGCATCTGACAGGTCACAGCTAAAAAAAAATAAATATATACTGCAGCTGTACTACAGGTTTCCTATATGACCTTGAGCAAGCTTAAGTCACTCCCTGATTTGAGTCTGTATTACTAGAAGCAAGAAAAATATCTCCTGTATCTCCTATGTTTATATGGTGAGTGATTCGGGATGGAACGCTCTAACTATACCGCTGTGCAGCACATAACACAGGGGAGTTTTAAGCAACTAATATAAATAAGAGAAGTTCTTCTTCCAGCTCAAGGGATAACAAAACCTTTAGAAATCTAGCTTGTTTAAATGAAGATAAACAGATTTGATTTGGTATGATAACTATTGGTGTGGCAACTATCTGTCACTACTGCTGCAAAGCAGAGTACTTTATCTGTGTGGAAAAACATAAAAATAAAGGGTTATTAAGAATGCTGTTCAAGCCTTAGACTGCTTTTCTGGTATATTTCTTTTAAACCAGGAGACGTTGATACACTAGTCAACCTTTTTGCCCCTTGCAAGGCAAAGAACACTAGGAAATTGAGCCCACTTACAGTAAATTGGACATCCCAAGATTCCCTGGTGCCTCCCTTCCCTTCCGGCTTTTGGCTTATTCTGTTGAGAAAAGGAACACCAGTATTGTTTTATGAACTGTTATCAGACATGCACTACTTAAAGGCATGGTCAATTTTTACTGAGCCTGTATTTATCATCTGAGTTCATTTAGGCTCTTTATCATAATGACTTTTAAAACAAAAATATGTCCTCATAACAAAGCACAACTTAGAAGCTTTCAATACAAAAACTGATTATGGTAGAATGGTTTGGGTTGGAAGGGACCTTTAAAGGTCACCTGGTCCAATCCTCTCACAATGAGCCAAAGCATCCTTAACTTGACAAGGTTGCTCTGTCCAACCTGATGTTTGGTGTGCCCAGAGATGGCATATCTACCATCTCTCTGGGCAACCTGTCCCAGTCTTTCTTCATTCTCATTATAAAAAATTTCTTCAGTATATCTAATCTGAATCTACCCTATCTTATTCTAAAACAATTGTCCCTTGTCCCTCTAAAATGGTATTCCCTTGTCCATTTGAAACATGATCAATAAAAGGTCAGTCCCCAACTCTCTTAAAAGACTTTAAGTATTGAAAGGCTGCAGTAAAGTCTCCCGGTGCCTTCTCTTGCTCTAGGCTGAGCAATCCCCACTCTCTCAGCCTTCCCTTGCAGGAGAGGTGCTCCAGCCCTTTGATCATCCTCACTGGGAAGAGGTGAATGAGGTCCACTGTCTTTCCTATACTGAGGACCTCAGAGCTGGGTGCAGCGCTCCAGGTGGGATCTCAGCAGAGCAGAGCAGAATGACAGAATCACCTCCCTCAACCTGTTGGCCAAGCTGCTTTTGCTGTAGCCCAGGACATGGTTGGATTTCTGGGCTGCAGGGCCACATTGCCAGGTCATGTACAGGTTTTCTTCCCCCAGCACCCTCAAGTCCTTCTCCTCAGAACTGCTCTCCCTCTTTTTATCCCCCAGCCTACACTGATGTTTGGGGTTGCCCTGACCCAGGCTGAAGACCTTGCACTGGGACTTGTTGAACATTGAGGTTGACATGATCCCACTTAAGCATTTCCAGGGTTCCCTAAGTGGTATCCTGTCTCTCAGCTGTGGCTACTGCACCATTCACCTTGGTGTCATCAAGTTTTGCCCATTAAGCCATAAGTGGCCATAATACAATGTGCTTAATACCTAGGACCTGGATTCAGATTCTGCTCTTCTCAGCGGAGATGCCCATAAGCATGAGAGTGGTAGATGAGGCAGTTGAAATAATTTCCTACCCTCTAGGAAGCTTGGCTCTTGTTAGTGCTGCTTAACAATTATAACCATGGTGCTGCAAAAACTCTACACTTCATGGCAGTGATCTGTGCCAAAACTATCCTTTTTGAGTTGCAGTTGTGCTTTGGTAGTGGAGGAAGAAATTGGGGAAGCTGTTTGGTGAGTCACAATAAGATAGAGTGAAACAAGTCCCAGAGATCAGACTAGCTCAGGATCTGAACCATCTTTGATAAGTGCATTAAAATACTTCAGTATCACTTTTCTCTCTTCACAAAAATTCTGTAAAACCTGTCTGCATATCAGTAGCACGTGATTTGCGTGATTTAGAATCAGGACTTGATTTGAGTGATTTAGAATCAGGACTTTGGGGCTTTTTGGTGGTTATTGCTGTTGTTTGGTATGGTTTTTTTTTGTTGTTTTATTTGTTTGTTTTTGTGGGGAGGATGGTGTCCCCCCAAGATGAGAGGAGAAAGTTGAAGGACATCATAAATCTCACACAGGCCTTTTACTTTCACTGTCTAATCCAGGGAGGGTAAAGCATATATTCTCGGACACCTGACAATAAAAGACCCTAAAATGGATGGATAATCTTTTATTTTATTGACTCTAAAGAGATAAAAAAGCAAATACCTGTTTCTCCAAGATGGAAATTTACACTTCAAGCCATCATGGTAGGCATGTTGCAGGTTTGTGGGTTTTTTTCGTAAGTTTTTTTTCAGGAATAAAGACTCTGCAAGAGATTCTCAGATTTTATTTATGTATTTAAGAAGGATGAAAGAAAAAAAGAGATGTCAATGTATAAACTTTGAATTCTTGCATCTTATGACTTTACTTTTGTCAGGATTTTGTGGAAATTTCTTGTGTTGGAATGTTGAGTTTCACAACTTTTATGAATATTTTTTCAGAGATTCCTTGCAAGGGAACTGAGCATCCAGATTTGAAGGTGTCTTTGAAATATCCATTCCTTAGCATTTCTGGAGAGTTTCAAGTTTCAGTGTAGATGACTGCCAAGTATTTATGTTGTGTTCATCTTCAAAGAAATATCACCTGCTGCTGGGACAATATGCAGTGAAATTCATGTGACTCGACTAACATTTCCCCAAATTTACTGAAACCAATAAAACAAGCAAGTGAAAAAACAAAAACTCAAACCTCAAAACAACACCCATACCAACCCTCCAAAAAGCTACAGGGCACTTTAAATAAAAAGGAGAATCTGTAAGTTTGATGTATTCTTTCTGGGAGAAGTTCTTGTAGAGAAGATTGTCTCTGGCTCGAGATTATGAGTTCTGATTTAATCCAAATCTGTGATGCTCTTCTTATTTTACCAAAAGGTAGGAGTGTAAATGCAGCAATTTTTATTTTATTTAGTAGCAGAATAAATATTGTAAATACTAGTAAGGAAGTTGAGTTATTTGACCTGAAAGGACCCAAACAGGATTTCTTAAATAAGGTATCATTTTCTATCACTTCAAACTATTGGTCATTAAACTTAATGGTCAAGTTTCTGTTCACTACATATGAAAAAATGCATATCAATGAACAGCTGTATGTAATCACTAAAAGCATGTAATGTATCAAACAGTAATATTTTAGTATATGTATTGTATTTATGAGACA
The DNA here is from genome assembly GCF_963513975.1 of Fringilla coelebs. Taxonomy (NCBI): domain Eukaryota; kingdom Metazoa; phylum Chordata; class Aves; order Passeriformes; family Fringillidae; genus Fringilla; species Fringilla coelebs. The sequence continues at coordinate 101,260,582 of NC_140028.1, read as the reverse complement.
GGGAAGCTGGTTGCTACCCTCAGCATCCAACCTGTGGGCAAGAGTTGTGCATGCTGTAAGTATTGTTATGAGAGCTAGCAGAATAATCTTTTCATTAATAATTTGTTGTTGCTGTTCTGCTGGTCACTGCTCTCTTCAATGCTGTGTTCATGTGTATTCATGGGACTTGAGCCACCTTCTAGTGCTGTGGAAGTTCAAGGCTCCTGATAAGCTCTACTTAGCATCCTACTTTATTGGATGGGTGAATCTAAAACCAGAATTTCAAGAAAAACTATATCTGACATACATCATTGCTGATTTGGTGATGCAGCAGCAAATTCTGTATTTCTTGTGTGATAGCATCAAATATACTTTTAAGAATAAAAAATGAGAAAGTTAAGTATTTGCACTACTCAGTGATGTGTGGGTGAAATATTAAAGGAATGTTGCAATTGAAAGTTAGATTTACCCTTCAAAGTCCAAGTATGTGAAGGTAATGAGAAAACCAAGGCCCATATGATGGTTTTAGTTCTACCTTAACCTGATACATTAATTTTTATGCCTTTATAATAGCTATAAATATCTGTTCTGCAGCCTACTGAGAGTTCATCTGTATTGAAAATTTGGAATATAAGCAAGTGAGTGAGAACCTATGGGCTTGAGTTATTAAAATGTGCAAATTCTTTCTAAATCTTAAGGACAAAAAGGTGTTTTACACTTTGAGGAAGTGACCTGTATATGTGAGTGAGGATGGTGGGATGCTCATACAGGAAATTCAGTGGGAAGGACAAGGAAGGATTTTTAACTTGTAAACCCAGTTTAGCTCCAGCTGGTAGTAAGGTATTATTTTTTTAGGGTAATTTGAGGATTACACCCTTCCTGAAAGGGAAAGGAAGGTGCTTCAATACTTCTTTAGCCCTTTTTCTTAAATCTGTGCCTAGCAAAAAGCAAGGATAGTGATGACTGGGCATGCACATCTATGAGAAACTCAGAGCACGAACGTGGCAGAAGCCACAACTTCTTTTAGGGCAGGTGTCAATATACGTGAATTGAAACAGAAGAGAAAATGGTAAATCACAGACTACATTAAGTAATACTGGTAACTTACAGTGCTTTGCTGCTGCTTGTTGTTGTGTTATCACATCTACTCTTAGTTGTTTAACTTATCTATTCTCTTAGCACCATTGGCTGATGTCATCTTGTTGCCTAATGCATCCCCTGGTAAGCCCCTTAAGAAGCATCCTTCATTGCCATGACAAGGAAAACAACAGTAAGAAGAAACATCTTGAGGATGCTATTAGTACATTTGCATTCTTAAAACATGCTCTGTAAAGGTAAGGCTGAGGATTCTTGAAGAAATACTTATGCTAAATGCTCATCAGAACTGTAGTATGTGGGCAGCTACTCCTTGTCACCAAGAGATTGCCTCTTTGGGAGCTGGCTTGAGGACTAGTTCTGGAAAGGGAAAGGATAAAATTCAGAGCAAGACAAAATGCTTCAGGGCCTTGAGGAGCAGTGGGGTGCCGAGAGAAGAGTGGTGCACCCATCAATGACACTTGGGTTTATCCTGCTGCTGCGGCACTGCCACACGCGCACACCTTACCTGCGGCTCCGCTCCTACTGCATGGCTGTCACAGCTGGTGAGAGCAACGCAAGGAGCACACTGCCTACTGCTCTGGGGTTTCTCTTCCATTTGACTGATTTGTGTTTTGGCACAGAGAGGCTGAGAGTGGAAGAGAATGGCTGTAGCTTAGCTGTGGTTTGAAGGGAAGCATGCTGGAAAGCTGGGCAGCACTAGTGCAGTCTTGCAACTGTTGGTGTGACAGTGAAAGGTTCTCCAGCCTCCAAGCACATCAGTGGTGCTCTGCTGTGTGGGGGGAGACAGTGACCAAACTATTCCTGTCTAAATCTGTAGATCAAGACTATTATCTGGTGACAATTTCATATTTCTTTGGTTTCAGAATAAAAGCAGATGCCTGGACAGAGAGCCTCTGGGGGAGGAGAAAAGATTAACCTTGGTGCAGCACCTTACTTTCTTTTTCTTAATGGTCAGCATTCACCTTAAAAAATGAGGTGTTGCATACATGCCAGTGAAAATTCCCTCTTCAATCTATTAGGAAATTGGAGTGCTGAGGGTTGGAAATGCCTACCTAACTGTGGAAATGCCCTAAACTTAATGCTTACCTAACTGTGCTGCTACTGTGTGTGACTGAGTTTTGGCTAATACCTCATGGCTAACTCTGTCCATCCTTTTCTAGCTAGTGACATGATGATGATGTGACAGAGATGAAATGGCAGAGAAGTCAAATATGTCAGGCAAGGCACTGGTACCATTGTACAGGACACTGGAAAGCATGTTTTGGAATACTGCATACTTACTTTAAAATAACTGTGTTAAAGTTGAAATAAAACTAGAACATATGGAAAGTCTAGTGTGGATATTAAAAGATTGAAAAGCCTATCTTATGGGAAGGAACTAGAAGAGATTGGCTTGTTTAGTTTAGCAAAATAGAGTTGAGAGACTATTTGACAGCACTCTATAAATACATCCAGGGCTAAATGCCAGAGAGGGGAAAAAGCTTTTCAAACCCAAGAGCAATATTTGCATAAGAACAAGTGGGCATAAACTTGGCCCTGAGTAGAATTAAAATGGAAATGAGATGATTTCTACCCCTCAGTACAGTGAGGTCATAAAGCTGCCTCCCAGTAGGAGCAACAAGGGCATGCAGCACACTCTTTGTAGACAATGAGAGGGACATATGTTCTTCAGTGCCCACAGTGACCCAGACTTCATGGCTGCATAATTTCATTCTGGTCCTGTGTTCCTAAGCACTTGCACTGGTACAGTGGTGACAGACATGTCCTGCTGCTCATGGTCATCCCCTGACATGAGAAGAACGTTCTCTTGCAGAAAATGAAGCACTGATGATAAATTATAGCTATACTAAGTGTCCTTTAGGGGCCTGGGGAAGTTTCCTGCCCCTCTTGCAACTATGCTTGCAACTCTGTTGATGCCAAAATGCCTATTGATATCTTAGGAGCTTTCTTATCAGTAAGATTCCTCCTGTAAGGAAGGGATGCAGGATTAAGCCTTTAATTGTGTAACCCCAGGAAGGAAAAGTAGCTTCCCTGACTGAAAATGGCAGAAGTATCTCAAAAGTAACAGCACAGAGAAGAAGAGGTTTTTTAAATAACTAAAATGACTTTTTAAAAATGTTGCTAAAAAATCATATGACCTTTAAAGCTGATGCTCATGATTAAACATTTCTTTCTATGCTGCAGTTAGACCAACACTACTGTACACACTTAACAGATAAAGAAACCGGAGTGCAGAGGATTTTGGGATTTGGGGGTTGGCAGGATGATGCCAAGATGCCAGGCTTTTGGTTTCAAGTTGGAGGGTCTGTCTCTTGCACTGTTCATCCTCCTGAATGACAGCACCCATGAAACTTAACAGTCTTTCTGTTTTTACCCACTCTTTTCTGTCACTAATTTCATTTGGAATCTTTGGCTTTTGAGCTGAAATTTTCCAGGCTTGTTCCTTTATTTGTCTGTGATATTTTAGGCACTTCTCTCTTTCCTAAAACTCAAAAAGTAAATGCCTGTAAACTTGGTGGTGGACCTTTCTACTGCAGAAAGAGCTGAGGAGAAAAAGCTGAAGCAGGCACAGAAATAGCCTCCTGGGAAGCAGATTGACACGTAGTACTTTGGTTGCTTTGATTTGAGTCAGATGTAACTTGCTGAAATTTGTACTCTGTGCACAAAGGTACTTTCTGTACTGAGAGTTAATCTGGCAAAATGCATAGCTAAAGACAACCTTAAAAAAGATTGCAGTGGTACAAAGTCAGCTATGTGTCAATTATAGTAATTTTCCCTGGGTTTTGATTGCTTTTCCTTGCACATCATATGTAGGATAAGGAATGTGTCTTGTCTTCACGTTGTCCGTTGTCTGCTACTGTGTTGTGCCATCGATGGACCTCGGTAAGGAAAAGGTACAGTACTTCTGCTAGAGAACATTGCCCTGTCAGAGTAAAAAAAAACATTTCTGGTACTGACCTTCATCATTAACCTTGCTTTTCATGCATTTCCCCCACAGCATGGTGTTAAGTAAAAAGGAAGCTGGAGCCAAATATTGTGCTCTTGAATGTTCCTTAGGAGTCTGTGTTGAAGGCTTTCTATGTATATAAGATTTTCCCAAAAATTAGTTTTGGAAGGTTTTAAAGCTTTACATATTGGGCTGAATGCCAGTTGTACTTTAATTTAAGAAAGAGAATGGGGTTAGCTTCTCTCAACATTTTAAATAAAAAGTGTTTTTTGAGAAATGCAGAATTCCTTCAACATTTTTGAAAAATATTTTCTTATGCTTTGTTTAAAACAAGACTGTTAAAAAAAGAAACAACAAACAAAAATCTGGCAGACACATCTTAAATAACCAAAATAGTTCAAAAAGAAAAATAAATCCAAGTAAAATGGAATTACATTTTGGAGGAGATGTATCAAACTAGTTTCAGAGTTGGTATCAACTTTTTTTGGTTAAGAAAGTCTGTTATTAGTCCAGCACTATTGCTTGATGATTCACTTTCTATCATTCAAAGCAATCCATTTTCCTTCTTAGGACTTTAAATGATGTAAAATTATGTGTATCCATGCATTTACATTACAGCTGTCACTGTGCTTTTTTGTCAGCATCACATTGTCATTTAGCATATTTGGAGGGGGAAAGGGAGGTTGTTTGTTTATGATTTCAGCAGAAAAGTATTTTGGCTTATGCATTCTTTCTTTCCAGGAAAGAAAAAAAGCCACAGAACCTTTAAATTCTTTCTGATGTTTAAAGAATCAAAAAGCTGTATCTTGGGAGAGTACAAACATATGTAATTACCATTTTCCATAGGGCCTATGTCTGATTCACAGCACCTAAATTCTTACAGTAATCCAACTTCTAAGTGGGTTTTTTTCCCCTATATAAGAAGAGAAAATGAAATGAGATAAATTGCAGATTAGCAGATGGCAAATACTTAGCAGCCTATGTGAAATAATTTTTTTGGTATTAGTCCAGTTCCAGGCGGATGGATGTCCTCATCCCCAAACCTGCCATAACAAATTGCTAAGAAAGCTGAATACTGACTCATTTACCACCTACTTTGGAGAGTTGTTCCCAAAGTCAGAGATAAGATAAATTTTGGAGGGATAGTCTGGGGATGTCCACAGACATCTTCATTACCTGTGTTTTCCCTTTCTGTAAATAAACATAAGCCTGCAGTCTCTATGGCTGTCAGGGTAGCAGCCCTAACAAGCCTTAAAATTCATCTTAAATAAAAATAAAAAGCTACTATGTAGGCACAACAAAATTTACTATAAACGGGTCTTAAGTACATAATTACATGATAGACCCAAATGGCTCCAAAAGAGTTGCTCCAGGCTATTGTGTAAGCAATACTCCTTTGAGAAATATATAAATACATGTAATTCAGTATATAATACACATGTTAAAAAACTACCTAATTACATATTTTCCCAGGAGAATGAAAAGGCTCCAAAAGAGCTACTCCAGCCTCTCGAGTACACAATGTGTGTTTTATAACCTTCCATGAATCTCTTCCATTCTTTTTCCGTTAGGAGGGGAAAAAAACGTAAGGAAATTAAATACAAAACACCTACTGTACATTTAATTTAGAGGACAAAATGCAATGTTGAAATAACATTAAGGGTGTGACGCAAAGCAAGGAAAGCCAGGAAATTGAGTGTAAAGGCTGTTACTCCATCCTTAACTCACGTCACTTATATAATGTTTCAGGCCACTGTTCTGTAATGGCAGATTTTAAATTTCATCACTTAGACCAGGGTTGTGGTCTATCTACACTTAGAGGTAATTACGTGGTTTATACTGCTGGAATACCTGCGTACTCCTAATGCATTTATTTATATGCAGGCATGCACACATATGTTTTTAGGACCTTTTTTTTTTTATTTTCAGACATCTTTTTCTTTCCTTGTGCTGAAATTGCTGTGGAACTTCCATTTGCCTGAGAATATGTTCATGTGTACCAATGTGATGAAGGGAAAGAAAGAAATGAATTTTGCCTTTGAGTGGTGGTGGTGAGATCTGTGGTTACTCTGGGGATCTGCTCTGAAGTCTGAACCCAGCTTTGGAGGAAATCCCACTGCCCAGATTTACAAGCCCCTTTTGCTGGCTGGCAGTTTTGTTAGTGCAGGAGAGTGGATGTCCTGGAGAGAGAGAGCACATCTCCAGTGCAATGCTGGGATCCCTGTGGGGAGGGTGAGAGCCTGCTGTGCAGGCTCTGAGCTGCATGCTGCCTCTGCAGAGGGTAGTGATGGTCTGATGTGTTCATAGCAACCTGTGTTACTAAGTAGATTATTATAAACACTGTTTTCCTTTAGAGCAAAAATATAATTTGTTCCCTCTCTTTTGCACCATTCCCTGAAAACAAACAAAATAGTACATACACATTTTATCATTAGAAGGATATGCTACATGCGAGTAAATTTCATAGTATTGTGTATGAATTTCACCACAGAGCCCAATAGAATATGCTGCCATTTGCTTCATCTGTTCTGGATTTGTTAATTCTGTTTATAAAAAATCATACTTTGGGATATCTGTGTTTATCCCAAGTGCTGGCCCAGGCAGAACAACAGGATTACAGAAGACAGATCAGTTTTCCATTCTTATAAAAATGTTCAGAGATTTTATTTTATTTTATTAAATAGATATGTTCTCTTCATGGAAGTGAATCCAAGGCCTTTCTAAAAATCCTTTTCCTATTTATTTATTTTTCCTCACAAGGAGTAAGACAGTAGTTTCCTACTTGAAGGGCTTTCACCTGGGTTGCAGGAGACCCAGTGAGTGTGTTTGATCAGCAAAGTTCCCCTAGGAATCAGCCAGAGAGTTTTGCCTGCGTATAGACAGGTGCTGAGACAGAGTGCCTGGTGTGTGAAGGCTGTCAGTGTGTCTGTGGCCTGAAGGAGGCAAACATGGGTTAGGCCAGGTCCCTGGTGTCCTTGTGTATGGGAAGTCTGTAAAGTCAGCTTCTGGTCAAAACCGGGAAGATTTCTGCTTAATCCAAAGCTGCCATTTGTCCATGTGTTCTTGCTGATTTAGCAAATCAGTGCCGTTTGTTAAAAACCTGTTTTTTATAAATTGCCCAAAAGCTCCAAATTTGCTCTGAACTTTCCTTAGATTTTTTGGCAAGTGTCATACATGAAAAGTAGTTACAGAAAACTTTATCTTTCATGTTCATGGGGTGTTTTAGGAGAAACTTTGAAAAGTTTCATACATATGTTTTATTCTAGCAGGTCTGACAGTGGGATTACCTTTGTGTTCATGAATCCTGTTCCTTTGGATGGCCAGATAATGTGATTTTATTAAAAAAAAGAGAAATTTAGCTCTCAGGGCTCACAAAATTGGATGGATTGAGAGGAAGCTGCTGTATTATGCAAAACAGAAGGTGAGGTAGATGAACATAAAAAAAGCACCTACAGAGTATAGTCTTTACACTGGTGTGGCAATCTGCATCTGAAACTGGATTTAACAGTGTTTTCCAGCTGAGTGGTGCTGTTGGTTATTAGCAGCCTTTACAGTTGGAAGTGCTTCTCATATTATCAACACTCCCAGAGAATTAACTAGTTGGTGTTTGCTTAACAGCTGTACAGATGACAGAGGGAAATGACAGATAATGTCTCTTTCCTCCACTTTCCCTGATGGATATCCAGTGTTTGCACATGGGGTGTTTTTGTTTGGTTTGGCAGCAGGCTTTAAGGTTAGAAGAGCACTGGCTTGCTGTTAGCACTGGGACTGCTAGTCTTGTTTACAGGCGCCTGAAAATGTTTGCATCCCAAGCAGGAAGCTGGAGCACAGTGATGGAGTCTGCCTGATGCAGGGTAGAACGCTGCATTAACAGGGAACCTGCATGCTGGTGTGCAAGAGAGAGGGAGAAGGAGAGAGTGCTGTGGGAAAATGTAGTAAGGTGGCACAAGCAGCAGGTAAGTTGGCCTGGGGCACTTGTGCAAATCACTGGGTACTGGCAGTATCCCTGGTATCCTGCAGGATCCCCCTGCCTGTGCTCTCCTACCCTGCAATCCCCTTAAACCTTTGGTGCAAAGCAGCCCCTTGGGCTGCCCCTCTCCTCTTCTGCTCCTAATGGCAGGGTGAAAGCATCTAGCATGGCCTTTCCACTTCAGGTCTTGCTCTGTGTGAGGCTTCCTGCCTTGGCAGGGAAACGGAGCTGGCCTCAGGTTCTAAGTACACATACTGTTAAATCTGGATCTAAGCACTGGAATAGTGTGGATCCTTATTCCTATCCTTATTCCTATTTCCCTTGCACCAGCAAAGGAATGATAAATTCTATAACCACCTATAACACACACATATTGGATAATTTTTTAGCTCTAGGCTTTGCCTGGCTCTAATGTTAATAACAAATGTATGTTCAAGTGAAAACTAGATGCTATGCTGGCATTGGGCAATTTATAATTATAGAGGCAGATAGTAATAGGACTAGAGTGGTTTTAAACTAAAAGATGAGATATTTACATTAGATGCTAGGAAGAAATCATCTTCTCAGAGGACAGTGAGGCACTGGAACAGGTTACCCAGAGAAGCTGTGGATGCCCCATCCCTGGAAATGTTCAAGGCCAGGCTGGATGGGGCTCTGAGACATCTGGTCTAGTGGAAAGTGTCCCTGCCCATAGCAAAGCATGTTGGAGGTGTATGATCTTTAAGGCCACTTCCAAACCAAACCATTCTATGATTCTATGATTTTATGATAGTTACTGACTTTTACCTTTATTTCTATAATAACTTAGGAGGCAGCAAACAAAATTATGAATTGGATTCTGGTTCCAGTTCTGCTTATAGAACCTCAAAATATCTCTGTTCAATTGTTCCAGTCTCATTATTCAGTTTATAGAGTTGCTAAATGAAGCTTTCATCTGGCTTTCTTGATTTCTTTTAAGAGTCAATAAAAAAAAGACTGTGATAAGGAAAAACCAATTGAAATTCTGACCCAAAATTCTAACTAGGCAAATAGAAACCTGGTTGTTTAAGAAGATGAGATATCTACAGGTTCTTGCGGAGTGAATTAGTGTCTAAATTGGTTGGCATACTGGTTAATACTTGGTTATTGTTTGTGTGCCTACTGTTTTAGAGCAGAAAATTTAAAATACATTCCTATTTAGTAAAAAGTGAAGACAGCCTTACAGGACTCGATAGGACAGATGCATTTAATAAATGAATATGCAGAAATAGTGCCTACCTTGCCCTATTTGAACTTATTCTGCCTTTTAGGGTCAGACCAGAAACCACTGACCCCACAAATCATAAGAGAGACCACAGTACTGGGTATGCAATCAGGAATGTGTGTGTGTTGAATACCAGAGTGCTCTTTGTTGCACTCAGAATAAAGCTCCACTTCAAAAGATCATGTTCTGCTTGTAAGGCTGGTAAGCGAATCTGGTGGGACTGTCTCCTGATGTAAATGCTTGAGTTTCATGGAACTTGAGATGAAGAAGATTCAACTGACAGGGCACTGGTCTTGGACAGGGTGACAAAGGTTGAGGCTTCCAGATGATCACCTGAGCACTGGTCCTTGCATAGCTCCCTCCAACTACTCCACTGTGAAATAGGGTTAAAAGTATGGAAAATGAATGTATCCAAAGTGTTAGGCCTGCCAGAGGAGACACATGAGTACTGCAGATGAGCTGGAGTGCTGTGGGCTGAAAAATGCATGTGAGTATGTTCTTGGAGACAGGACATGTCCTGAGCAAAGAGAACAGGACCCAGAACATACAGAAGAGAAGTGTCTCCCGGTGCAGCGCTCATTAAGATTGGAGTCATGACAGGCACACTGCCAGTTGCCTGCAGTTGACATCATGCTAGGCAAGTAAATAAGATGGCTTGCTCCAGATCTTATCACAGACTGGTAGCTTCTGCTGCCCCTCTTGTCAGATGACTTGCTTTCCTTGAGAGAAAAGTCTCATTCACCCCCATGTGACTTGAGTTGCTTAGGGAGAGCAACATGGAAAGTCACTTCTGCCAATTCACTTGTATGTAAATAGTCATGGCTGCAAAATTGATACCTGGAGTTATTTGGGATCATCAGGTTTTTTGGATGTCTCTGTGTGTTACAGGCACAAGGAAATATGTTAATTTTCTAAAAATAGGATGCTGTATGCATTTTTAGGTTTTCATTTTATTTTGCTTTTTGCCCTTAAACTGTCTTCCCAGTTCTTCAACATCCCACATCTTGGCCTATTCTCAAATCACTGTTTAGTTAACAGGGCTAGGAGTAGAGAATTCACTATACAAACTCATCCATTTTAAAGATGCTGGTGAGTAGCTCTAAAAGGTCAGAATACTTAGATTTTTCCTGTCTGATAGTGGTCTAGCTGGGCTGAGCCACCTCTAGAACACTGTGTCCTGTGCAAACATTTCATTTCTGACAACCCCTAAAAATGTCTTCTTCCCAATTGTATCTCTTTTCCTGGATTATCACCACCCTCTAACTTTGTCTCCAAGAGTTAGACATTAAAGGAAAAGAGAAGAATTATATCCACCTAAGTTGTGTTTGCCCTGTTCCTTTTCATTTGCCATGCCTGGGTTCCTGAAAAGGACTTATCTCCAGGCTCTTCTGGTGTGGCCCAGCCACATCCTCACTTGGAACAGGGTAGCAGTGCTGCATTTGTGTAGTGGAGCAGCAGCACTTTATTTCAGTTAAAGATTGAGTTTTCTCCAGCACAGAAGAATTCATTGCCTTGAATTCAACTGATTTTAGCCTTGCTGAATAAATTTTGCTTTGTAAAGTGAGACCACTAATCCAGGCTGTAATAAGAAGATTTCTGGAGACATTCTACCCTGCACATACTCTTGAGTGAATGTGATATTGTAGACAAGATCATACCAAAACTCACAAGTACACCATGAATGTTTACTGTGACTTAATTCCCCATTAGTTCTAGTTTTCTATTTCAATCACTATTTTTTCGTCCCTTGAAAAACACTCTTCCTCCTGGCTGTGTTCCAAGGTAGCAGTGAGATAACTCACTATACCACCATTTAATTTATAACTTTGTCAGTCATTCAGTGAGTAATTATTTTATTATTACAGGAATGCAACCCACAAACAGATTTCCCCCTCTGTCCCTCACCCCCCAGATCAGTGTGTTTGGTCCCAAAGAAAGCCTAGAGGCCACATTGCCCAAAGGACAATTACAGACCACATTTCCACCCAGGGCTTCTGTAGCTGCACTCTCTGCCTGATGGGGTTTTTGTTTGGGGTTTCACCCCCCCGCCTCTTGCTTCATCTTCCTTTCCTCTCTTATTGTTCAAGTAGCTTCTGTGAGTAATTTTTGTATTCTGGTGCCTGCAGCCTAAGCATGTAGAAGCACCTTGGAAATACGTGTCTCAAACCTACCCCTGATCTGTGTTTTTGCTGTAACCATTGTTTATGCAGTAGTCAAAAGAGACAAACAGTGTGAGCACAATCAGCAAGAGCACACTGGAAATTGCTACCTCCTCCTCTCTTCTTCCAGTCAAAAACAACAGTATTTGTAACCAGAGAAAGCCTTATGCAACACACAAGCATCTCAAGTATGGTAAATGGCTTCCAATTGTTCCATGTGTCTAAGTAATTCCTGGTCCCCCACGTTTGATATATTTTGTAATTTTTATTGAAACAATCACTTATTCCTATTCTATTAGTGCCTGGATGTTTTGTGTGGACAGCGTCTAGCACACTACTGATACTTTCTCTACTCTGAAAACTTTGCAGCCTCGTTTAAAATAAGAACACATTATGAAATTAGGGAGGGGATATATGAAAAGTGCCAAAGGGGAAATAAATGCATTTTTTCTATATGTTTCCAATCAGTAAAAGTGGGTGGATTGCTGCACTGCATCAAGTTTCTGATGTTCAGTGTCTCCTGACTAATTAAGATATTTCAAAAGGAAGCTCCTCTTCCATTTGGAGCTTTGTTGAGAAGGTATAAATCATGCTGTTGCAGTGACTTTTTTCAAGAAGTTGGATGAACCCTTCCAGTCTGCCTGGAAGACCTCAAAGCTCCTCTGGATAGACAGCCCACTTTACAAGCTAAGCACTGGAGCCAGGTTTCACAAGAATTGATAGGTAGTTTTGAAGTTCTTATTTAGGTCCTGAATTGGAGGCACTTTGAAATACATTAAGTATGCATTTTGGGATAGGTCTTCCCACCTCCCTGTTTAGAATTTACAATTTAAAAAACCCTAACCAAACAAGAAGCAATTACTCCTTCTAATAATTTCTAAAATTTTAGAATTGAATTCTCCTGTTCTTAATGAAATTAGATGTATATTAAAGGAGAGTGTCTTTATTTTCCATCATGTCCTCTCAAATCGCTCTCCGCCTCCCGCCACTGCCACTTTTGTCTGGAAAAGACCTCAAGAAAAACTAATAAGGATAGACTTTTTAAATTTCCAAGATAAGATAGTTTCTAGGAGATTTATTTATTTACTCATTCAGGTCACTGGATTGCTAGGACTTCTCTTCTGCGAAAACCTGAATTGGTTTTAAATAAATCCTGATGCTTTACACCACAGATGTGATGGCAGAATCACTGGGGTGTGTTTCAGGATCATGTGCTAAGATCTGTATTTTACTGCTTGTGATTAACCCTGTTGCTCCATATGCAGTGCAGTCAAGTTGTCAATTTACTGCCATAAACATGTCTGTCAAAGCTTGGACTTCATGCATGTTTCCTGGGATATGGGAAGGAAGATGGTCATGGGTCACTGTGGAAAGGAAGGAAAAATATAAGCATGAGCACCATGGTATGTGGAATCAAGGGAACAAAGAATGGGACGTGGGACCTAGGGTTGTATTAGCAGCATAAGAAGACTTTCAGCCTATACTTACAAGAACAAAATAGATTGCATGCAGATGTATGAAAGAAAGCTGTCTGACAGTTGAGAAATTTCGCTTTGCAAACCATTGACTGTCATTCAAGAAAGAACTGCTTATGACCTTATTCTGTCAAAAAATTCTTTTGCATGGGAGAGTCTGTAGAGCAGAGGAAGGAAAATCTTCAAGACCAGGATTATTCTTTATGGCCCAAATAGGTGATAGGGGTAGACTTATCAGGCTGCCCTTTCGATAAGACACTGAAAAGTCAGAGAATTGTCTGAAGTAATATCAGCACAAAAAGTGAAAAGCATCACTAAGCCTGCAGACCCTGAGATGAGAAAATGCCAAAAGAAACAGAGATTTTATTTCCTCAGCTGTTATCATGAGATCACAATCCTGTTGAGCAGTAAAGCAATAGTGTTTTCTAAAATGAGCTACAAATTAAATGATCAGAGGCAATTTTTTTTCTGTTTTTTTATTTTCCTTTTTTTTTTTTTTTAAGTCACTCATTGACCCTTGGTGTCAAATCCCCATTTTGGGGTTTCTAGTGAGAAGCACATCCACTGGGTCTGATTTTTTTTCAGAATGTGTTAAACTCTTCCACTCCTTCCACCAAAGCCATACTTTGGGTTGTGTAAAAGCATCAGAAGTTCTACAGGGATTTCTTCTGGAGCAAATATGCAAACAGCAGTCTAAGGGCTCCAGCTCTTAAAAGTATGGAGAACCTTAAATGGATGGGCTGGGATAACTGGGACGGAAAGAGAGACATCTGTTGAGTTGTTGAAAAGACATATGCTCCCAGCACTTCCTTTGTCATGCAGTTTGGAAATCCTTTCTCTCTGAGTTTATTGCTAATATTTAATTTAAAATCAAATTTGGATTGTTGACAAAATTATAACTTGTAAATGGACACTTCTCCCCTCCTTCTTCCCAGTCTTGTCTGGGCAGTATTCACTCTCCCATGTCCTCCTACTGCTGCTCCCAGCTCATGTACCCTGGGTTGTGCTGGAAAAAGGGGGACCTCACCCTGGCTTTGGCCTTATGTGAGAGGACAAGGTTGGCAGGAGAGTGGCAAGTGGTGGTTTGCAAGTTGGTAACATCTTGCTCTTCCTGTTCTCCTTCAGGATTGTAATCACGTTTTTATTGGATGGAAAACGTGACTTTATTTGTGTATGTGTGTTTGTGTATGAACACTTAATGACATTTCAAGGCATCCGACAAAAGCTTAATTCCTTGGATTGGTTTCGTCAAATAATAAAATGACTTGACATAAGTATAATTGAAAGCAGATGTGGAAATATGGACTTTTAGCAGTCATTCTGCCCCCCTTCCCCTGCCTTTTTTCTCTTAACTCTGTTCATGCCAGAAATATTTTCATTTTTGTTTCCTACCTCCTAGCTGCAGAACAAAGCCTGGGGAGGAGGAGTTCTGAAGCAAAGAACCAAAGAGTATTCATTTCGCATTTTAATGTCTCCTGGTAAAATTTCCACCTTTTCTGAGTTAATTTTCTATTATGAAGGAAGGTTCCTCTCCCCTCATCCTGAACTCATCTGCTCTGTTATGTAATCATTCCTGTCCACAATGGCTGTTTACTGCTATTGCTTGAATCTGAAATTGTAGGTTGTGTGTTGGGCTCAGCTAAGAAAGCAGCCTACATTATGTTTTTACCTTTGCCCCGGCTGGACTAAGTGTTGGATGGAAGAAATTATAAAGATGCAGAAATGAAATTGGAAAAATTGCACATGGGCAAAAGATGGAAGGGTTCCTTTGCTGTGTTTTATGCCATAAAATACATAGTCCTTATGGCTGCTTCTTAGCCTGAAAGGAATAGGATAAAAGCATCAGGGGTGATCATGGAATCATTGAATAGTTTGGGTTGGAAGTGAACTTGAAAACCATCTTAGTTCCAATCCCCTGCATTGCCGGGACACCATCCACTAGACTAGGCTGTTCAAAGCCCCACCCAACCTGGCATTAAATGCTTCCAGGAATGAGGCATCCACAATTTCTCTGGGAAAACTATTCCAGTGCTTCAGAGTAAAGTATTTCTTCCTAATATCTAATCTAAATTTATCTTTCTTTAGCTTAAAGCCATTACCCTTTTCCTATCACTACATGCCCTTTTGGAAAAGGTCTGTGTCCAGCCTTCTCTTCAGCCCCCTTTGGGTACTGGAAGGCTGCTGAAAGGTCTCCCTGAGCCTCCTCAACAACCACCCCAACTCTCTCAGACTGTCAGAAGCAAAAATATTATAAGTATTAATATAAGAGCAAAAGTATTATCAGCTGCTTAAATGTCAGCAGTGCCTTTGTCTCTGGAACAGCTCTTCCCAAAATTTTAAAAAATTAAAATTTAAATTGGAGTAACAACAATGGCAGTTTAAAGTGTTTAAAGTTAACATTGATTTTCTTGAATCTTCAGCCATGCCAGCATCATGGCATCATTATTCACACTGTTCCCACTGTTTTGGGAAGAAATGAGACTTATAAAAACTATTATAGTCTTTGATTTTGACCATTGGGAGAAAAGACATGTATGACCAAGAGGACTGAAGGTCTCTAAGTTGTTTATGACTTGAATATTAGAGATTGTGGTCTCTAAGTTACATGCAAAAGGCTGGTCAGTTAATGAAAAAGCTAAGAGAGGTGCATTGCATTACTTGCAGTACTAACACAGAGGCTGCCAGCACACAAAGGGTTGCCATCTAAACTTGTCCCATCCTAGAATCCAAAGTCAGCCCAATGTTCTCCCAAACTGAGGGTCAATTCTTTCAGCTACCAATGAGGTTGAGACTTGATGATTCCTTCGT
This sequence comes from Fringilla coelebs, assembly GCF_963513975.1. Classification (NCBI taxonomy): domain Eukaryota; kingdom Metazoa; phylum Chordata; class Aves; order Passeriformes; family Fringillidae; genus Fringilla; species Fringilla coelebs. The sequence continues at coordinate 101,244,903 of NC_140028.1, read as the reverse complement.
TCAAAGATGAGGTCGCTGGTCTATGTGTTAAGAAGACCCAATTCAAATGCTTTTTGAATTAAGAAGCATTAGTTTTACTTCTTTGTCTGGGGCAGGGTGGGCCTGGTTTTCAAGGGCACTGAGACAACAGGGCTCGAACTGCAGGCACCAGTAGTTATTGTTTTTTGGAAAGTCTCCATTAAAGCTGTGTTAATAATACAATGCCAAGTTTAAAAGCAGCAGATAATATCTGAGGTGAGATCCTCATTTGAATTATGGGAGGTGAAATACACAGGCTGAAGTGCTCAAAAATTAATCTGAGTACAGGAAAGTATCTGAAAGTATTCAGAGTTTAAAAAAAAGAGATGGAGAAGGATGGCTGGTGAATCCAGCCAAAAGAGGAACTGCCAGGAATATGTCAGGAGGATAATCTGACAAAAAGAATTCAGCAGGGGTGTTAGTTCTGCAGAAAAGTGATGAAGAGGAGAGTGTAAGTTAAACAGCCTGCTCCTTTAGTGTACACTTACATGTGACAGGCACACCTACCACTCCCAAAAAACACCCTTCTATTTCAAGCAGGACTTCAGCATGGAAAGAAAAATTTAGGTTTAGACCAAGCCCACTGAAAACATTCTTCTAGCCCATCTTTTGCTGCCCTGTGAATCCTGGGACTCTTCCAGGCTGCTGGGCAACCCAAAATAGGAGAACTGAGGAGACATAAGAGCTTCTCTGTGTTGGACATCTTTTGTGTCAGGTGTCTTGAGCTTACCCAGGTTAGCATGCACCTCCGTGCAATGCACGGCACAGCTGGAATGATCAGTTTGTGCCATGGAGATAGCGTAAGCTCCAGACAGCTGAAATCAAGTGTGTCTGGTAAGTGTAACCCTGTGCTCAGTTTAGAATACTCATTTCAAGAAAGGAGGTCTTCTAATGAGTGTTTGTAGTACCTTAGAAGACATTAATGCTTTATTAAATGATCGGTTATTTTTTAAAATATTAATAGGAATTATGTTAAATAGTAGGAATAAAAATTTCTGAGCTACTGACTTTATGGCTGCTTATTCAGGCAAGTTTCATACTATACTTTTTAATATGAGTAGTGCTAAATTGACAGATTTTACATTCCTTCTGGATACTGCAACAGGATGCAAGTACTTATAAAGTTAATAATTATGCTTACCTGTGTAACCACAAAGCATCTTGGGACTGGCCTAGAGACACAAAAGTTTAAAGCCCATATCTCCCATCTATTTTCTAAACATATCAGTAAAACCATCCACTTGTGAAACTCTGATTGCATGATTCAGCTTGCAGCATTATTTTTTTGCGATGCACAAACTTATCAGATTTGTGTGGCTAAAACAGAGATTTGTGCAGTATTTATGGCAAGTTCATCTGTATGTTTTCTTTTTTGCCATATCAAAATGTCAAGAATGTCCATCAGCTTTTCACATGTACACACTGTTCTAAGTTTTGAAAACATAATCAGTGGAGGCATGTAGTCATCAGCTCCATCAGGTTGTTTTGTCTTCTGTGGGCTCCTGTGTAGTGTAGACCTTAGGTAAGTTTTCTTCAGAGCATTTTTTAAACATGTAAAAGTCAAGTATGCCACTGTTTCCTATGCTGGGCTAATTTGGTACCCTAGACTAAATGCGTAATGGCAAACTGAATGTCATCTCCTGCTAGGGGGTAAGACAATGTTGGTCACAAGTATTCTTGGTGCTGTGCTGAAGGTGGTAAGCTTATGGCTGAGAGGAATTTTACCCCACTGTTGAAAGAATCCTGCAAAGTCAAAACTCTCTGGATCAGGACTCCAGGCTAAGTGTGATTTAGCTTGAGTGACAGTGGGGAATGAAACAGTAGATAGGTCTTCTTATGATGCTTACTCCTTTTTTCCTTGCAAATAAGATAGAAGTATAATTGTGTTCCAAAACTATGGATACTGGCCCTTGCTTCCAACATTTGACTATCAAGTCCTCTAAGCTGTCAGTTTTGACCTTACTTTTGAAGGAAGATTTAAGAAGTCCTTACAATATGTGTTTGTGTTATTTCATTGTACCTCCCAGTCTGGAGACTTTCACCCCAGAGTTACTCTTCTCTCCTAATCCTCCCCTGCCTTCCCTTTTCCAGGCCTTTCCATCTCCACTACACCACAATTCATGCTTCCATAGAGAGGTACATACTGTGGGTGCTCATTCTAGTACTTGTCTCCCACCGTCTCTTCCTGTGAAGGCCTTCATTTGTGTCTCTTCCCTTCCACATCCTTCCTCCCATTATTTGGCAAAGTATTTGATGGGGGACTGCATAATAAGCTCTATTGGAAAGATGGGCTGGAAAGAGATGAGGGAGTGATACTGTTATTTCAGAAAGCATTAGTGAATGTTGTCAGCCAAACCTTTGACCTGAGAGGGAGTGGTGGAAGCACAAAGCAGATGACGAAGGTTCTTTGTGTTCCCCATTACTGTTGCGCTGGTTTTCCTTGGCCGGGAGCATCTGGAATAGTCTCTAACATTTTTAATTGAGTAAATGCAGCATTCCCAAGCTGTTGTGTGACAGACAAACAGACAGACAAACCTACAAAGAAATGCCATAAATTTGAGTGTGTGGGTTCTCAAGATTGGTCAATTATTCACAATTAGAAAAATAAGGTTACATAAATGGTCAAGATTTTTTGGGAGTGACTAATAGTTTTAGATGTCTTATGCTTCGGATGATCCATTAAAACTACCTTAAAAGGGCTTGTGCTTTGGCAAACAAGTTTCCATACTTTGAAAGCTGAGGGTCCTTACAGATATAATGGACAACAACTAGAAAACCCAGAGATTATCAAAATCAGTTTTCATCTAAAAGCGTTGACAACAAAGTTATGCTTAAGGACATTGTTTTCTGGTTTATATCAGTCTGTGAATCTTCTTCACATGTTTGTATACAGCCTTACAAATAAATGTTAACAGTATGTTTTATAAGTGATGTTGTATGTGAAAGCACTTTACTAGAAGCAGACACAGTTGTAATGGTCTGAAAGGTTGGGAAAGGAGGCTTAGAAAGAGCTCATCTGTTAGGTCTTGAATACAGGGCTGTTTACTCCCCGCACACAAAGTATTTTAAGAGGGAATGGGGCATTTCTGGTGTCTGAAGCATGGGAAAAGCTGGGTGGTGCAGGCCCTAGTAGGCCTTTTTTATGGTCACTATAGAACAGGATTTCTGTGGACACAGCCACAAACTGGTCACTTGCAGCACCCTGGGAAGAGGCTGAAGAAAAGCAGCCGAAAGGTCACACAATCCATCCAGCTAAACAGTCCTGGTGGGTGGCAGTCTGAAATAATTCCTGAGCTATTAATTAGGAAGATGCTCTTCCAGGTTCCGGCCGAAGTCATAAGACATGCCGAGGCAAGGAGCCAAAAGATCAAAAGGACACTAAATATTTTTTTTTAAAACCATTCTGTGGAGAGAGAGAGGAGAGAGCTGTTCGGGTCTGGTTCACACAGGACGTGCTGATGGGGCTGGGCTTTGGTCTAGGATGTGAGGAAGCAGTGTCTGCCTGGCTCTGCTTTCCTTGGTTTTCACCTAAATATAACTAATATGACTGTGGATTTTTTTTTTTTAATCTTTTTTATTTATCTTTTCACTTAACTTCTCTTATAAAACTTTTTTGCTGGTAGTATTTTTTGCTCTCAGTGTTAGGGTAGACCAGTATCTGATTTTGAAAAGGCTGTGTGATTACCTGTGTTAGCCATTTGTTACAAACCCTTGAGAAGGAGTTTTGCAAGTGTGGGTTCCAAGCAAATTCCTAGTTAGACATGCATAAGCCAACCACATTTTCACTCGAGACTCACCTTTAATACCACATAAAATACTGAGTTAATCCAAGAAAACAAAGCAGTGATGCCCAAGTCCAAAGAACAGGGAAGGATCTACATTGTTTATTTGAGAACAAGGGCCAGGTCAATTCCATGTTTCATAAAACAAGTAGTTAATGAATAGCACAACCCAGAAAGCCTTGCTTACCACAGACTTCTCTCTAAAGAACTTCTCTTGCTCTTCTCATTTCCATGAGTCTACTCTTTGTATCCTCTAATGTATGGTAAAGGTATGTGCTGCAACCTTTCCCACATGGACTCCACATGCCAGTTTTCACTCATCTCACACCCACCATTCTGTCATACTTTTATGCTGAAAATGAACAAGGAAGTTGAAATTCATTGGGAGGAAACTGATATGAAAAAATGACTGTTTGACAATCTTGAATCCTTATTACCAAAGGAACTTTGCTAAACAGGGTAAGTATGGGAAACTGAAAGCAGCATGGAATTGATTTTTGCAGCAGCAGCCTGGTAGGAAGGACACCAAAGCATCTAAACTTTCCCTGTGTGCCATGGATTTGTTTCTTTTTTCCCCACTTTAAAAAGAAAGGTGGGTCTTGAATGTGAAAATAGAAGTTGTTCACTTCTTGCAGGGAAAAAGAAAGCCAACGTTCTGCAACCCAAACAGGAAACATGACCGTAGGTCCTGATTGTACAAAATCTTTCTTCTCCTGCCATTCCTCTTGTGGTTGCACAAGGGAAACCTCCTTTTAGTGGAATGTTTTGGTAGGGTCCAAACCGAGTCCAGTGGGGATTCTGCTGCAATTTTTTAAACTTGGAGCAGCTGCCATCCCTCCCTAATGACATCAGTGACATTTTGATATAACAGAGCAAGTTCTCACAACTTTGGTGGAACTCACATAGTCATATAATCTGAGACTAATCTTTTCTTTAACTGTCATAATTTTTTTTTAAATGTCATCACATTTTTTCAAATAGCATTGCAGAAAGGAGAGGTCAGATTTTTTAAATAGCATTGTAGAAAGGAGAGGTCAGAAAGGAGATTGCGGTACGCCTCACCTGAAATTTTGGTGCCTATTTCTGATTGTATATGCATTTATATAAATATTGAAGAAAATAACCCTTTATAGTAAAATATTATTGAGAGGTTCATTAAAACCCTTTTTTTCCCCATGCAATTTAAGAGGGAAACACAAAAAAAAGTCAAACCTGCCAATTGTTTAATGACATTTCTGCTAGTGAAAATGCACTTTTTTAAGGTCTGGAAGAAACTAGTCTGTTTACACTTTTCAAAACCACCTGAAGGCCTTAGAAGTGCATGACTTATTGTAAATATGATTCAGATAAATGAAATTTCTCTAAGCAAGGAATCTAAGTTCTGCTCCAGCAATTTTCTTCTATCTATGTTGCTTAGCTGATAATATTTATTTTATAAATTAATCATATTCTTCTATTGTTTCAGTTCTTATAAAAATGAAATTTGTCGAAATTTGTCGCAGGTGTACACCCTTTATTGAGCTGAGGGAGAGCATGTTATTAATTTTCCATTCTCCATACAAATACTGCCTTATAAAATGGCTGAGTATGAGAAATTTATAGCAATCCTCTGCAAAATGACAAAATTTGGCACAATAGAGGGGCTTTGTAGTTCCTGAGATAGCAAAGAGGAGCAGCCCTTCCTTTTCCACTACTCAAACTCCTGATAGCTGTGCATTTATAACATATTAACAAAAACATTCCCTCCCACAGCAATAACAAATTGCAGAGTGTCTACCAAAGCTTAAAGCACTCAAAAAGTGACAAGGAAAAGGAAACACGTTTGGAGTAATTTTGTTTCACAGGTGTGTACTTGAGCACATGATGCCTGTAGTTTCTAGGCATATGTACAGTAGCTTTTTATAAAGATTATACTTGATCCTCATTGACAGCTATAAGACTGAAAAATAGATTGGAGCAGTATATAAATCTGTACAAATGCTGGAGATACAGCAATGGAAAAAAAGAAATCTTCCCACAGCAGCAGTGAGGAGGAAATACATATTTCAAACTTAAAGTTTAACCTTGAGGGTAAGCTCTTCATGGTGCTGTCACAGGAGGCATTGATAGGAAAAAGTGCCAGCCTGGAATCACTTGGTGAGAGACACCATGTGACCTTCATGGAAACTGCAAGTCTAGATCACAGAATGGACGAAACTTTGTCAAATACGGGCTGGAGAGTGGTAACCATGCAGCACAAATCCCACACAGAGCCCACCCTTGTGACCTAAGGTGAGATTGCCATTTAGAGTTTCAATGCATAGATGACTCCTGAATATTTGTATTCCTGTGTGCTGGGGGAGACTGTGAGCTTTCAGTCTTTAATTTGTCTTGAGTTGCAATGTGTCCAAAGCACAGCTGTGCAGACTATCAGTGTTGGGCAGGGATTCTCTAGGGATTGTTTCCTTGCCAGCTGAAGGCCTTCATCAAGGTCTTGGGCTGGATAATGGGTTACAAGGTCAGATCTCTGTCACTGACATTGATAATATAAGGCTTGTCCTGCCATGGATTCCTTACCTGCTTGGGGTTTAAAAGGGAAAAAATACTCAATGGGGGATTATTTCTAAAGCAAAACCCTGCTGTTTCATTGTTCTATGGGCTGTCTTCCTCTGCCTGGCACTGACATGGCAGTATTCTTGGTGCTTGGGAAGATTAAGACATATTGCTGTGTGCTTTTTAGCAGTGTGACCATGCAGGTGGATCTGAGAGCAGATTTTGTTATTTTGTATGTCAGCTTTGTTGACAAAGCAGCCCCAGCTCTTTAGAGTCTGGGCTCTCAGTGCAAGCTGGGCTGCCTTCTCCCACTGGAGGGGAAGGCTAGCCATTGCATGATAAAGGCCAAGTTACAGGAATACCTCTCCACTTGTAGCTTTTTGCGCTGTAATCTCCCAGATATATGAAGGAGAAATTCTATCTCCCTGAATCTTTCTGAAAAGGAAAAAAAAAATATTTCCTTGGCACCACTTCTGTCTTTTCCTCTGAACTTTAGCTTCTCATATTCCTTTATACCCAACATCTGTTTGCTGGATCTGATTGTGAGCACACACTGGATGCCTCATTATGGATAGATTGTAATCTCTCTGTACATAAATTAATCATTTTACCAGTCTGGCTCTGCTGTCAACTTGTTATGTTGGTGGCCTTTGAGATTTTATTGCATACTCTTTTGATGAAAGAGAGACAGATTTGCATTAGAAATTATAAACTCCAGAGTCAAGGGGTGGGACAAAGGATGTTTAAAGAGGCTATTTCAAAGTCTTCCAGGAGAGAGGACAAGACGAGCAGGTGACTAGAACCTCTTCTGTCCCAGAGTCTGGTGGCAGTGAGCAGGGAGTATTTGGAAGAGAAGATAAGAAGAGGGGTGTTTCCTTACATCCCTCTTGCTTCTGGCAAATTTTAGGAATGAGCTGAAGAATGTTCCCAAACCATTGTATTTAATAGCTAATGACTTTTGGTTTAGGAAATGTGATCCTCCCTTTGGTCCGTAATATGTGCTGAATAGTGTCTTCAGATCCCTGCCAGCCATGTCTTCCACGAACCTTTGAAGATCTGTGGAAATTTGTTTGGCTTATTTTTCAGTTTCTCGTTTTTCAGATCCACAGAGCTGCTCCAGCTGAGGCCATCTAAGGATGTGACCTTAGGGTTCATGGCTGCATTAGTGTGCTCTCTGCCATGGCTGTGGTAGCATTTTGCCACTCTCCTCGCTGTGAATAGTTGAGTAACATAAAGAGTCTGTCTGTCTGTCTGACCGGCAAAATAAAAAGAAGCAGGAAGGGAAGTCTGTTTCTTCTTTCTGCATGGCCTTTGGGACTGAAAAGGCTTTTCATTAGTTGTTAGGTGTGTATATATATGTCTGTATATTTGAGGAATAATTTTCCAAAATTTTATGGTCTCATAAACACGCTGGGTTTCATCTTTTAAAAGCATGGCCCTGGTACATGATAGGAAAAAAAGAGCTTTTGTTCTGAAAGAGTTTTCTCAGTCATAAACCATGCATTTAGCTACTGAACTTGCCCACATTTTGTTACTGTTTTCCCTCCAAGTATACAATACAGTGTCAGATTAGACATTCTACAGTGTATTACAAGTCTTCCTTTTAGTTTCACATAAACAAAACTGATAAATATTGTCAATCAGAGTTACTATTTTTTAACTGCATATGGTGAAGCTGTGGCCATGAGCAGTGCAAGCCCAGGCAGCTTTTGTAGCTCCCTTTGCTGACACTAAAGCACTCGTAATTTTCTTATTAATTTCTTTGAACTATAGAAGGAACGTGCTGCAATGCTTTACTCCTGATGACAGACTATACAAGTCCATATGCCTGAGCTTTGGCTCAGAATTGTCCAGATAGATGTTTGTAGTTTTTTTCATGTGCTATTGATGATTCAAGGGTTAGATAAATTTACTGTAGTGGGAGGTATTGGCAGAAGTAATATTTGTATAAACATGATCCTTTTAGTTATTAAAAAAAAAAAAACTACCACTAAATCACTTTGCTCCCAGTTTCACACACCCAGAAGTTCTTTCTCATCCCCTGGGACAAGATTTGGTAAGTCCTTTCTGGTCATGATTTGTGTTCAGAAGATAATTTAAAGTGTAGATAATTACTGTATTTTGTCAGGAAATGGGTTAGCAAACCAAATTAAACAGTATTTTTTCATCCTGCTCAAGGGGTGTAATGGAGATGTGCAACCATGTTGGCTTCGGTTTCATCTCTGTTAAGGTGGTCAATAGATCCCTTTTAAGTAGCTGGTAAGTAGTGTATGTCCATGTGCATCCTAGTAAAGTTGGTAAACCCATAAATAATTGTTGTCTTTTATTGACACTAAGGTGGCTGATTCATTTCCAGATGTAGTTCCCTGCCTGGGAGGTTTTATGCAGCACAACACAAAAACCGTACTTGTAGTATTTTTTTTGTTGTTTGTTTTCAATCTAGTTGCCCACTGATTTGGAAATTTCCTTCTGTGAATTGTGCTTAACTGTGTTACTATAGCATCAATTTTTCATGGCAGAGACAGAATTACTGCTTAATGCAGCATTTGTTAGTGGTCCCCAAATTCAGATCCAACTTGAACATAAAATGAAAGCTAATTATGCCTTTTGCTATCTAGGAATGACCTTGTAGGTCACTTGCTGGATTTTTTGAGTCAGTGAATGCTTCACTTGTAACTTCTTTTATGTCCTACCATGAAAACCTTTTTAGGCCCACATGATAACGATTTTTCATAAAAGAGAAATGTTCAGTTGGCCATTTACATAAGTTTTTAGTTTGTGTTTGTTTGAGAAAAGTAAAAGATACTAAGTAGACCTCCCAAATACAGAGCTAGAAGCAAAATTTTAAGAACTGTTTAAAATGCATATACCTAAATGCTACTTTGTATAATTATAGGAGTCTGTGGAAGAATATGAAGTTGGTGTTTGTGTGGGTACTTGTATATTTACCTATGTAGATGTGTATACGTGTGTATACATGGATGTACAGCATCTGATATATGTCATGTATATGAAGGCACATACAATTATGAGAAAATAGCAAGGCTTTGATTGAACTCAAGCTATGTTTTTACAATTTCCTGCTGGAAAGGCAATACCATTAGTGGTGTCCTGGGAGCATGTTTGCCACTTTCTTCAACGCATCTTTATCAATCTTCACATGATTGAATAGATCTGGAGGCCCAGCTATCTCAGGACATATCAGAAGATTGCAGTGTTGAAATAATGGTTCTTTGGGGTGATGGCCAAAGCAGCAATCCCAAAGAATCAGTAAGACTTGTTTTGTCTCAGCATGGGGTTTCTGTTCCCTTAGGCTCAATGATTATATTTGGGGAAAGTTTGAGTTAAAAGGCATTATTTTATTGGATTGACTTCAAGAAGTATTATACAATTATGTACACAGATTTCTCTGTATGACTTTGGAGTGTGGTTTTTCCAACTATGTAATGTGGTGTTATCTACAGCCCAGAAAGGTCTTGTTTGACAGTTCTGGTAATCCCTTATGAACATCACCAGATTACAATTTTGATTTTACTCTTTAAGTTTTTTTATCCCCACATCTGGCCACACAGTCGTATATGCTCTATGTGTATACACAGTCAAACTGTTCAGTTACAGTGCCGTGACTTATGAAAGAAAACTCCAGGAAGAAACTGTAAGCAAAGTTTATTTGGAGAAGCAGTGGATGGCACTGTTGGATTATAATTATAAGGCAATAAAACATGCAAATCATAAATTGCAAATTTTTGAAAATCCATGTAATGTAATATAATTCCTCGAAAGGTAAGAACTGAAGCTAAACCTCAGTAGAACATGATATTCAGGAGGAAGGTTCTTGCTCTATGGTGTATTATAGAAATTCTTTGGGTCAGTTGAAGGGAGACCAATCCAATTTGGGTTCCAACATATTGTGGTGTTTTCCCTCTTCCCAGAACTGCTGCTTATAAAGAATACATTTTTTTCATCAAGGGCTCCAGCTCCTGAGGGGGAAGGAGGGCTCTGGTGGCAGCAAGAACCTGAGTTAGAATGCTGGAGCAGAGCTATTGCTTCAGCCAGTTTAGGTGGGCTCACATTTACCATCAGGAGTTGAGAGGTCCTGGAAGACACCAGCAGCCTGCAAATATTTCATGTAGAAACAGGAGCATGTATTCCCATGTGGCACAAAAACCTGTGTATACCTTGAATCACACTGATCTTGACCTATGCTAAGAAAAGCATAAATTTTGGAATAATTTTGTGCTGATTGTGTGTACCGAGTTGAATTTTACCCTGCCTTAATATTCCTTCCTTGGGATACTTGCTGTTCTCTGCTTAACTTGGCATGGGTTGTGAAGGAACATTTGTAACATGGTAGGCCTGGCTTTTCCCTTGTGTTGTGAACATTTATTTCCTTTTATGCCACACTGCTTCCAAGGATAGATTTGTGGAGTCGTGGATTACGAGGAGCAAACGTTTTCAAGTGTTTGTTCCACTGCAGCGATCAAAATATCTCCCATTATTAATTACCACAACCAAATTGAAAAGAAAGCAACAGGAAAAATAGGTGAGCTTATGTTAAACCACAGCCTGTGGAAAAATCTCAAATTTTTTCTCTGCACACAGGCAGATTCTATGGGGTTTTTTTTCTAGGTCCTTCTCAGGTGCAGGTTCCTCCTTCACCTCTCATGCTCATGTTTCTATGTAGTGTCACTGTTTCTATGTTGTGTCAATCTCTGGATGCTGCCTTACACCACCTGCTTTTCTGGAATAGAAAATGCCTCTCCAGCACCTTTATGATTGTCAGACTGTGCAAAAGGGTGATGCAGGCTGGGGGCCAGGGAGACACTTTAGAGATGGTTTTTCTCTTCTTTTGCTGAGTGGCAGGCCACAGGAGTGTGTGGTGGAAGCTGTTTAACCTGCAGCATACAGTGCTCAAAATTTAAGTGTTTTTATGCCAGACTCAGGATGTCCTACACATTGTATTTTGAAAGCAGAAAGCTAGTTCCTAGTGCCAGCCAAGAAAGGGAAAGTAATAAAGGAGGTTTAAAATAAAATATAATATGGTAGCCAGGAGGAATATACCTGCTGAACCAGCCCTGAAAGGAAGCAGGGGCTTTCAGCCAACTGCTCAAAAAAAGGAAGAACTCTGGAGGTCCTGAAGGGATGGAGAGTGGCAGGGAGTAAGAGGAGAGTAGTGGCTGAGAAAATGGGGTGGAGGGCTGTGGCATCACTGACTGTACCTTCCCTTAGCTACTGCCCTCACCACAGGGGCGGTGCATGCCCCTGGCATTGCCAAGACGGGAACACAGGCTGCATGCCTTATGGAGGAAGGGAGCAAGGAGAATAGAGCCAGATGTCAGATGGGAGGGAGGTTTTTTAGAAATACAAAATACTGGAGTTTTGGTGGTTTTTTCTGGGGAGGGAGGGGGTTGCGGGGTGGTTTTTTTTGTTGTTGTTGTTTTTTTGGGGGGGTTTAAAATAAGAAATAGTAGGAAGTGTGATGAAGGAAGCTGATTGTAGGTGGAGAGGAGTGCAGAAGGAAGAGAAAAGGAAAAGAAGGGGGAGTGGGGATATCTGAGGAGAGGTGGGAGAGGTGAAGGGGAGATCAGGGCAGTGCTCTCTCCTTTAACTCAGCGTACCATTTGAAATGGCTATATATAGTTAAGAAATGCTAACATATGGCACTCATATAGCATATGGCACTCAAAATAGTTAAGAAATACACTTGTCTTGCAGCCAAATGCTGCTTTCATTTGCATGGGTGTAAGTGAGGATAGGATTTATTTCATACAAAAATGTTTCTCAGATTCCTCTGACTGTTAAATAAAATAATGGGAGGGAGCTTCCCTTCTATTTTATCTTGAACCCTCTTTCATCTGTGTGCAGGAACTGAATCCCAGGGTAGAGCAAGATATGTGTACCAAAAAGGTTCCCCCCACCTTCCCAGTCTCTCTCTGGTTTTGAGTTCACTAAGGTTCTTGCTGAGGGTTTACAGAAATCATTGGAGAGACTTACAATCATTTCAACAGCCATTTAGTAGGCTCACAGTATCCACAAACTTGAGACAGTTTTATGGGTTTTATTTTTATTTTCTTGGTTGAACTTTGTCAAAATGCTTTTTTTTTTTATTTGGAGATTAAAGAATATGCTCAAAGCGATACTGCCAAAAGACATCTTGCTCCTTTCCTTGGAAAGTGTATGAATCTGTGAATTAAATGAGTGGAAAATCCTGATTTCTGTTTCTCATTCTGTTCCTGACTGGCCTTAGTAATCATTTGCATCTGCAGAGCAGTTCTTAAATTTCCTGTTGCTTAGTTGTAGTTAGAATTGGAGGTGCCATTTGAAATGGGAGACGAACTATGAGGGATGTTGCATACATATGTGGAAAAGAGTAGTCCCTGTTCTTTAAGAGTTTGTAATGTAAATAGACAACAGCCAATGGGGAGTGAATGGAAGGACTATCATCCCAAGTGAAAAGCTATTTTTTTCTGTATGGGTGAAGCACTTCAACACTTCGCTACTTAAAGAAGTCCTTCCACTGGAATCTGTATACTTACAAAAACCATGCAACATTCTGCACCAACAAATGAGAAAATAATATTTGTCCTGTCTAAGGAAGGTGGTTTGTTTTCCTTCTGTTGTTTTTATTGAATGGCATGACCCCGAGAGTCCTCAGCTACTGCTCTCTTGTTCAACAGCATGGTCAAAATAAGAATTACAGCTCCACATACTAGGTCTCCTGATCCTGAGTCCTGAGCTGCAGGGTTTTAGACCACAGGGGCATCTTCAGTCTACCTTTTAGTCAACCTAAAAGATTAACTTTTCTTTGTTCACTTAGACTTGGCAAAGGTTTGGTTTTTTTTGCCTCATTCTCAGTCCTGACTCCTGCTGTTCTACAGTCATCTGTTGAGGCTATCTTTCAAAACATGCTCATTATTGAGGGGTTAGTTGAGGCTATCCTTTAAAATGTACTCATTACTTCCATCCCTCAATAAAAAGAACACTTTAAGTAGGCTTAAAAATGAAGAAGAAATGTGAATGTGAGACATCATACTCAGTTGTGCCAATTTCATGCTTGAGAAAGATGATGAATTTGTGTACTAATAATTGCACAGAGACATTGGTGAGGTATGATAGATTAGGAATAAGTTGCAGTAGGGAACCTACTTTGCTCAGCCTGAATTTTTTTTTGTGACTCCCCAGATTCATGTCTCAAGTGATACCTTTGATAGGTCAATAGGAAGCAAAGAATACATCATCATCATCATCATCATTAATAATAATAATAATAATAATAATAATAATAATAATAATAATAATAATAATAACAATAACAACAACAACAACAACAACAACAACAGTAATATTAAAACAACCCTCCTCCTTCAAGTAGCCAGTGGAGTTCTTAAAGTGCTATTTGAAGTGCTATGTAATTTGGTTTACATGCTCAGCTTTAGGCACTGTTTTGGACTGCTGTGTAAAACCTAGGTCTGGTCCTTTTAAAGTATATGGACACATGAAATAGAGTTCCAATAGTGATGGAGGTGTCAGGAAAATAATGTCTCCTTTCTAATACATCTTTTTGCACCAAAGTATGCCATGAGAAGAAGTTGGGGGTCTGTGTTTTTATTTCACAGTCAGTCTTGGTTGTAAACAACTGAAATTATAGTCATCATTTCCCTCTTGTACTAGGCTTAAACACACTGTAAACAAGGGACAATATGTATTACATATCCTATCAGTTTGGTTGAGATGAATGATGAAATGCTACAGTACATCCAAAACAAAAAGCATATTTAGTTTGGTACTGGACTCATATAAACCATGAGGACAATTGCCTTAGTGCAAGCCATCCCTTCAGATTCATAAATCAAACACAACAGCCTGAAACATGAGCACACCGTGTATTATCTCCCCCAGACCTGCCATATCTTGTGAGAACTCTGAATTTTATAAAAGCCTTCTATCCTTTCAGCGTATGTGAACTTCTTGCCTCTATGGGACAGCAGTGTATCATACAACCCAATTAGATTTATATCACCATCACTCCCCATCATTCTCCTGAACTTTTAGTGCTTCCTCCGCCTGCACATCCTTCATTACCTTTGTAGTTTTCATGGAGATTTCCAGAGTGTGAGCCTACACACCACGAGCTGACCTGAAAAGCCATGCCATACAAAGTGCTCGGTGATGTGCGCGTTAGTCATCGGCCTAACTAAAAGTTACACTTACGCCAATTGCTTGCAGATACCTCGAGATGCTCTTTTGCTTACTGTAATTTCTCATTTAGAGCTCTTAGTCATTTCTTAGTCAGACCACCCCCAAGGGAAAAACTCTCCCTCAGATTTCTCATCTTTTTATATTTTTCTTCTTTTTTTTATGTGTGTTTTTTGTTGTTGTTGTTGGTTTTTAAACCAACCTTCAGAGTAAGCAGATTTCGTGAATGCACCTTGCAGCTTTGCATTAGTCAGAATGCTCTAATAAGACATATCATGTTTCTTGCTCTCTCTAGCCTTGGAGCAAGTGGGGAGGGAAAAAGCATCTATTTTCAGTGTCAGCTTCTAGACAAAGAAAATGAGCATTATGGAATTCTTCTGCTAAGGAATTAGAAATTAATCTCTTTTGTTTATGAAAATCTTTAGAGAAAGGAGATGAAAATCAATCTGTGATTAACAACTGATTGCTTCGTTTTTCTGTTGAAAACCTTATTTTAAAGCAACTATTTCAGTAATATTAACATGCCTTCTCTTCAAGACAAGCAGATCACCAAGCTTTCAGTAGCTTTTCCCCCTGGTGCACAGACTGGTTTTGCTGCAGGTCACCCTTCTCTTGCTCTGTTCTGAGCTTTGTGACAGCTTGCCTCTCTCTGTGACACAGCCAGGCATCAAGAGATCTGTCACCGGGTCCTTACTCCCTTCTCCATCACCACTGCCTGTCTCCCATTACAGTCTTCTTTCTCTGAGTCTGTTGTATCAATTACATTAAAGAAACTGGAAATAAACCTGTGCCCACTCCAGAGCCTTAAACCTACACCACAGGGAGACTTTTCCTTTCAAGAAGAGGAAAGAATCTGAATAGCCTCTCCCATGAATATCCCACAGTCTTTATGTAACTTTTCTAAAATTAAATTCATCCATGTTATGTCTATTCTTTTCCAATGTTTTCCTGATCGCACGATACGATTCTTCCAGTGAAGACAACTGGTTTATATTCCCTTGTGAGTAAAGTGGAAACTTGTTAATGAAAATGTCATCACAGCAAATGCTTTTAATTCTCTCAGAACCACAGGCAGCAGTATGTATAACATTCACTTGTCAGTTGCCTGTATGCCTGTCCATTGCAGCTACTGCTAGCTCTGGGGCAACTGTGTGGTTCTCTCTTTACAGATGCTAGCAGAGGTTTAGGCTTTTCAAGGAAGTGTATTAATTTTGACCTGAAGGAAACTGTTTACAAAACGGTACCCAGCCAAAGCCCTGGCAGCTCCTGATACCTGAGAGTAACTCCTTGCATTTCCACAGGTGATACATAAAATAGAACATCTAAATAAGCAGTGCTTCTCTGTCTACATATCCTTTTGAAATTACGCAAGAGCTTTGATATGTTCCTAGCTTTAAGCATTTGGGTCTACATAGCATACTCACAAATATATGTATGGTTCATCTGTGGGCCTGAAACACTGCTCATCAAAACTTAAAAGCACCCAATCAAGACAGAGCCACACTTAACTCAGTCCCAGTGCCAGAGGAGATAGATTAGTGCATAAAAGGCAGACACCAAGGTTGTCACAAGAGCAGCATATATGCCTGGCTCCATAGCATGTATAGATGCCATATCTACCTGGTTTGGTGTATGTGCTTGCTTATTTGTGTATCTACCCATGCAGATCCAGACAGAAGTCTGCTGGCCAGAAGACTGTGTTTTAACCAGCCTGGGAACAGAAAGAGAGTACTAAGGTTAAAGGGGGCTGTTTACCAAAAACCCCCAAAAAGCCCCATACCAAAAAAAAAACCAAAACCCAACCCCAAAAAACCAACTAAACAAAAAAACCCCACCAAACCAAATCCCCCAAAAACCCCAAACCAAGTAGAGCTCTAAGCAGTAAATGGAAATACTATACCAATATTTTGTGCCCAGTAGGTTGTTGGTCCAGCTGCCAGCTTTTCACTTCATCATTTAGGTATTCTGCTGTTCAAATCTTTTTCCCAAGGCATGTACCTTGTATTTACCACCAGATGAACCCTCATCCTCCTGGTGTGATAGGCTGGCTGTTTTCTGGCAAACACAGTTTGAGTTGCCTTTTTCAATAATTCACACCTCATTTTATACCCTCATATAGATTGGTACCTTTTCAGTCCAGCTACTATTTTTAGTAGAAAATGTTTTCCCTTATGGAGCCAAGGAGATGTGAAGCAACGGTATTTGCTAAAAAAATCCATCTGTCCTTTTTTCCCCTCCTGAATTTTAGCAACTTTTTTCATGTGCCTTAATATCATCTTCCTACACACATATTCCTCCCTGTCACCATTCTCCTGATAACTCACATAATCAGTGTCTTGGAAGACCTGCTGAGGTGCAGAGCAGCTCTGGTTCTGTGAAGGTGAACAAACAAGGGAAACCACCTTCAGTGGGTTGACCAAAGCTGTGTACTTTGTGTTGCATGGGAGAGAGCCTGACAGCACTAGTTACACAGGGTTGTAATTAACCATCTTTTATTCTTTTTGTTTTCAGGTGTTTTTTTGGTAGCTGCAGCAGCAGTCCAGTTTAGCATTGTCCACTGAGGGTGTGGATTCCAAAGTAAATATGATGCCACATCCTTAAGGGTAGAGAAGTGCATTCACTACTGAAGCAATACTAAAAGTGTTTTAAGTGCTTACTATGTGCTTAATATCTTCAGCTTTACTATGCTGAAGATATTTAGTGGCTGGAAAGGGGTTGGGTTGGATTTTTTAATGAGACTGCTTCTTTTTTATAAACTCTATCTGTTGTTTTGGATGGACAACACAAGGTTATATGTAGGTATAAATGTTAACAGGATTGTGGACACTGAAGCCTATACTTAAACATTTTCTTGCCTTTGTGACTGGATTAAGACCTAAGACAAATGTTTGTACTGTTGGCATATGGCAGATACAAAAGAAAAGCTCTGTATGAGGTATATGCTACTGATGAGTTTAATTACTATGTACATTACCAAGAGCAATGTGAGCGCAATGATAACAGGAAAATTCGTTAGATTAAATATGCAGGAAAAACAAACAGAAAGAGAAACTACTCAATATAGTTTAGAAGTCTCTAACACCCCACATTTGAGCCAAGCTGCTTGTTTTCAAATCTAGAGAAAATTAATTCTTAGTATAGCATGTTTAATAAGCAAATTTTGACTGCTTCTTCTCTGGACTATCTGAGCACCTTCCAGTCAATAACAGATCAATCTCAACTATCTTTGAGAAATTTTTTAAAACATTTTTTTTTTTCTGAATATCATCAGGGATGTCTAAATCCTCAGAGCTGCCAGGGTGTAACTGTGCTTCTGAGTGCTATGAGCTAAAACCATCAAGTGACCTCTGATTTTTAGGCGCCTTTGTACTATTGACTCTGCCTAGAGTTAGGAGTCAAGGCTGCATGCACTGCTAGTAGGAGCAGTCATCAAAGTAGGATTCACAACAGATATCTTCAATGATACAGCAGTAAATTTAAAGGGAACAAATTTATGTCTTTTGTGACTGGAAGTGGGCTGATATTCATGTCTGAGGGGAGTTGGTAAGCTCAGTTTGTATGCATTTATTCCTAGGTAAAAGTGCAGCTGGAAGCTAAATCACTGGGGATAATGTGAATTCTTCCTCTTCAGGCTTTAATTAAGGGCTTTAATTCTGGTTTGTAATAAGGTACCTCCTTCCCTTTGGTTTTGAAGACATCTTAAGATCTTTTGGTGCTGGGTACTGGCAAAGATCAGAATACAACCTCCTATGAATGGATGGAGTCTGCATTTCCTCCATCCACATGGAAAGTTAACTTGGGTCTTCCCTATGCCCATTAGTTTCTCACTAGTTTGGTGCACAAAAGACAGTACTAGCAGCAAGAGTATTTTAAGAAATAAGGGAGTACTCCAAGGCAGAACCCTTGGAGAACCAAGCTTGTGAACAAAGAACCTACATCATGTGAAGTTGGAAAAATTTTAAAAACTGTTCCCATTCTTTAGCATTTTCTACTGATTAGTATGCTGGTAGCTTTTGCTGGCCATGGCTAGGCCTCTTCCCAACACTGACTTCCCCGAAGAGAACAAAGGACTTTTAAATTAAAAAAAAATAATCAACAAACCAAAACCAAAAAAATCAGCCCCAAATTTGACTGAAACAAAAGCCATTTTTTGAAAACTAAAAAGAGAATAAAGTGGTGATATCAGAACAGAAATTTGTAAAAGTTTATGCATTTCTCCTCTGAGCAATGTCTCACAAGGCTGGTTGCGATTTTTCTAGTAGCAGCTAGCTTTGGGTGGTCCCAAGAAGGGGCTTCTTCACCCCTGACCCCTCCCTATCTCTTTCATCCTAGAGACCCACATTATTTGAGAGCTTCTTACTTGCTAATGCACCTTGCAGGCTCAATACCTGTCCAGGTAGGTCTTTATACTCCCCTTCATAAAGACAAATGTAACAAATAGCTGTCACCACTAATTTTTGTGGCTTTTTTTTCTTACCATGTGGATTATGGTAAATTCCACCCTGACACAAGTCTCTCCATCCATAAAATAGAAAGTTTGGGCAACCAACTGAGAGCTGCAGTTTGGATTAGATTGTGAGGGTCAGGTGCCTGAAATCAGGCTTCAGCTGTGCTCAGTGGGGGATTGTGCTCTTAGAGCTGAGGGAACCTAGAGCAAATGGAGAATGCGATGTTTCTATTTTTCATA